>NC_084669.1:13762142-14403571 GCF_028389875.1 Rhea pennata | reverse complement strand
TGAGGTTTAAACCAGTGCATTTTTATTACTGGGCAAGCTGGTCTAGAGCTGATTACCAAGTCTTGCTACAGATTTGAACGGCCTATCTGCTGTACAGAGCAGCTGCTCATCTTATGCTGGTTTATGTGGAGTCCACATGAGTCCTTCCAGCTCTCACCGTGTTCATATGGAGGCTAATGAGTGCTAAACTGTGTCTGGTGTCTCTGCAATCAGACTTGAACACCTCTTTTTGTATCACTGCTTCATACATAGGATAGAGTATTCAACATCAGTGTTTTCATTGTGCCACATGGGCATTTGTTCAATTAATACCTTGTAAGCCAGGGCTGTGACCTGCTTGTGCATGTTTGGATTTTGCTTTGGAAGCTGTGACTTGGTCCCTCTGAATATCTCCATTTCTAGTCCTTCTGCTGTGTTGCTACTGAAGCTTACAGTTTTCTAAAAGACTTGCTTAACCTCTTACATCTTCCTGCCTGTTGAGGTGACCTGCTGCTCTTCTAGCACGTGGGGCTGCTGGTGCATGTGGTGCATGTACATCCTGCTGCCTGTCCTGGCTGTGAAGGACTGGGTCCTGGCTAACCCAGAGGAGTGTACACCGCTGGTTCAGGAGGAATTCCCCCCTCTACCACCATAGTCAGTCCCATAGGGGACTATGGGCTTCTCAGCCTCTGAGGCATCACAGGCAGTGTTAACAAGCTGCCGTTACAACTCCTCTGCTGAGAGCAGATAGCTCTCAGAGAGACCAGTTGAAGACTTTATGGGTAGCTAATTCGATCTCATCTCTATGGAGATTCCAGTCTTCACCAGAATCCAATGCTTTATGTATGAGAACAAGGATCTAGGTGCTGCTGCATTTGCTGGCCTAGACCAGAGCAGTAGAGCTCCTCTGGCTCTATGGGGACACTCAGAACCTTGCTTGGAGCTCACTGAAGTTGGGAGAAGGACTTCACTGAACTCTGATTCCAGCCCTAAAAATGTGCATGATTAGAAGGAAATGGAGATTTGATTTAAAAATATCTGCACAGGAATAAGTCCCTGCCTTTGAACAGCATGGTGATTGCATAGCTCTGCGCTTCCACCCTGTCTGTGGAAATGTCACCATACCGTGTCACTGAGTTGGGATGTCCTAGGCTTGCAAAGCACAGGGATGTTTTGTAGAAGTGGAGCTGATCCCAGGTAAACAGGAGTTTAATCGTGGCCATCTGGAAGGGGAGGGGGACTTCATTTTCTTAAGGTGTCCCATGCAGGAGTCAAAAGCGTGACTGTCTGTTTTTGTTCCTTCCTCCTGCACTTGGAGCAGATCTCAAGACAGCAGTACCAAAATGCCCTGATGGCATCCCGGATGGACAAAACACCTCAGTCCTCGGACAGTGAAAACACTAAAATCGAACTGACTCTTACGGAGCTGCATGACGGTTTGCCGGATGAGACAGCAAACCTGCTGAACGAACAAAACTGTGTGACTCACAACAAGCCCAACCACAGTATGCACAGTGAAGGAGCCATCTAGGAGCTGAGTCCCCACAACCCACCCATCCCATCTCCTCAGCAGGACCAGTCCTCGCTCTTTCCTGCCTCCTCCTTGAGTGTGAACACCGTTAGTATGTGCTTGCAACACTGTGCTGCATCCAGTGTTCTGAGACCAAAGACTTTTGCATCCATTCTGGGAGCAGAAGAGGAAGAAACAGGAAGAAAGGAGCAAAGAGCAAGATAGAGAGACTAAAGCCCCAAGCGTACTTTGGGAATGGTGAGCCACCCTTGAGAACGATGAAAATACTTCTCGCAGAGTAGAATCATGTTTATTTTTTATCTGTATTTTGCACCCTTGTTGGGTTTTTCCTCCTCAAACACATATGGAGAAGTTTAAAAACTGCTCCGATTATTTTTTCAAGAGAGATCATGTTTTTAAAAAATATTTTGCAGAGTTTTAAATTGTTTCTGTCCCTCCCCAACCTGAAGTAAGCTCTGTCGTGGTTTTGTAAATTGGCTTCAATGTTCTTAGACCTCTTTTCACCCCTCTCTGGTTCTTTTTGTTGCCCTGTTGAAGAAGTTAGTAACCGGTACTTGTATGTGTTTGTCTCCTAAGAATGAGCAAAGCTTCAAGGAACCTCTGGTTTGGGCCACCTGGAGGGTCAAGGGATGAGTATCATTGCATTCTTCCAGTTAACTTTCAGGGAAGGAGTGATTATTTTGGTATGTAATGATCTCTCAAATTGCAGAAGGTTTCTTTGCAAAACATACAAAAGTGTTGTTACACTTAGCTTTGTAACCTCCAAAAACTTTGTGTATGTTGAAGATGATACTGGGGGGAAGGGATTAATTAGCAAAATGGCAGTCTTGGGAAATGAAAGCAGGGGCAGTTTTCCGTAGTGGTGTAACTGAGGGATTTTCCTTTGATGTTCCTGAGAATTACATCATTAAGTTAACTCTGTGCACCCCAAAATGACAAACTTTAAATAGCCCCATGCCGTGATAGTCTGTGCGCCGCTAACTTGGCCACAGCAGACTCACAGTCTTTGTTAAGTAACAGAGAGAACAACGGTCCCTCTTTCCCCCCTTAAATCTCTAGTGTCAACGGAAAAGATGCTGCTACAGTAATGCCCAAAGTACATCCTCCAGGTGACAGTAAACCTCTGCCAGTGCAAGGATGGGCTCTGCGGAGGAGTCGGGACCATCCTGTCCTCTCCAAGAACTGATAAAACTTTCCAGATGCGAGTGTATTGCACTTCAGGGATTCGGAGAGGTTCACTTCCAGGCTGTTCCCAGCCACATTCCTTCCTTTGAGAAGATTCAGTGTATTTCCTTCTCTCTCTCTCTCTCTCCTTTTAACAGCCATTTTAGAGATTACCGTGGTAGCCGAACAGAGAGCTTCCCACCAGGCTGCTCTTAGTGCAGGACAGCCAGTGTCAAGCAGCAGAAAGCAATTTCTGCAGCCTGAAAACCAGCATGTGGACTGGGTGCAAGAGAGACCTACCCCGTGGCGGTTGTGCATCACACCTTGGCATTCCCCACTCCCTCAAATGGACTTTAAGTCCCAGCTGGGTCCACGAACAACAAAAAGGTCCCCCCTCTCCCGATCGTCTCCCATGTCAGGGTTGTCTAAACAAAATGGGAACGTTGCCCTCAGCATTAGGTTCTGGAGAGAAGAACAAATGAGGCATTTGCGATGTCTAGTTCAAGACTGTTCCATGGCTTTGGTTAGGTAGCATTTCTCTTCCTTTCTTTACACTCAGATAATCTCATCCGACCCTCCAAGAACCCCCTAGTCCCAAATGCAACTGCAGTGTGTCCTGCCCCACATCTCTCCTGCTCTCTGTTCAGGGCAGGCACTTGCCTGTGCGTTCCTGTGCTGTGTCTTTGCAAGTGTTTCCTGGAAAGGTGCAATATTTTGCTGCAGTTGCTCCCTGCAGGAAATCGGAGTGTGTGGCTTTAGGGCAGGTCTTGTGTGCGCGTGTCTCGCTTTTGCGCTCTCTCGGCTTCGGGAAGCAGCCCTGATTTTTGCTCTCCTCTCTGCATGCAGCCACAGACGGATCCTGCAGGCCCGCTCCCTTTCTTGGAAGGGGCAGCAGCTGTAAGGGTAACGTTCCCACAAGGGGGCATAGAAATTCCACGGTGTCTCCTATGTGCGTTGAGTGATAAGGAGACCAGGCCCCCAAACTTCACTCTCATGTTCAACATCTGTTCACTTTTTTGAATCACGGCTTTTCCCACCTAAAAGGGTTTCCTCAGTCTCCAGCCTTGCTCTGACATGCCTCTGGCGGCACCGGCCCACCACGTCCACCCCTGGCTGCCTGCAGCAGCCTGAGGTTACCATGGCTCAGCATCAGCCCAGGCTGATCTCAGCCCGGCTCCTTCCTGGAGAGCTGCAAGTATTGCACCTTTCTCACAGAGCAAAGCGGTGAGATGTTACTGTGCTTGTCCTGGTGGGGCGAGTGACTTGTCTCCCCACGTTTTATCTAGTGTTGCTGAATGTAAAAGTCTATTCAAAATGCTTGACGCGGTGGTGAACCTGAGATGCAGTATCCGTCTTGTCGACCCTGCCAAAGAAAGGAAGGCTCAAGTCAAGGCAGCTTCCCCACTCTGGGACTGAGGTTGCTTGCTCGATCTTACTTCTGCTTGTTATGTCAGGTTGTGGATTTGTTTTAGTGTCTGTTTCCATTAAAAAAAAAAAAAAAGAAAAGAAAAGAAAAAAAAAGAGAAAGCCTATTTTTCCAACCAAAGCCATGTGATCCCAAAGCAAATACCTCCTGCTTCTGCCCATGCTGCACTGTTCTAAAATTTGCAGGCAATTTTTGCATGACTGTTTTTTGTCATTTGTACGGTTCCAGTAATGGAAAATGAAATAATTTCCATAAAAATAGTTTGATTATAGATGTATTTCATGTGGAAAATATGTACCTGACCCAGAGGGGTTAGGAGCTGCTGCTACTAATTAGCTTGAAGAGCAGGGCATGGTCCTCTCCACAGAGGGGAAAAATCCAGTCTCCCTGTTCTCAGGGTATTTACAGTTTTACTGTTTAACAGATGGAAGGGGTTCCCAGCCCTTGTGCTGGGAACCGACATAAGTAGAGGAGCCCTGTGCCTGGCTCAGGATTGCTGCTGAGACTCAGGACAGTGTTTGCCAATGCAGAGTCTTGGCTTTCCCTACAGTGAGGGAAGCGCAGTGGCTTCTGCGTCCGTACTGCTGCAGGACGTGTCCTATCACAGCAGGTCTGGTTTCTCGGGCTTGCTGGCTGCCTGCCTGCATTCAGGTGGGCTCCGATGCTGGATTTTGTGCCACAGTGCCACGTGTACACGTGGCAGAGCTGGCAGTCGGTGCTGCGGTACAGGGCACCTGCCGATGGCTTTGGGAATCGCTGGACTTGACCTCAGACCTTGGCAAGGTTTTGACTCGTAGGAGGGATACTGCATCTTCGTTTGTCAGCTCCTGTTGCCTTTGTTGTTCACCTTGTCCATCTGCCTCCAGGTACAGGCAGAGGGGCAGATGACCTAGCTTAGAGGGGTGGGGTGGGAGGGCATCTAGCCATGGTTTCTACTGTCAATACAATTTTGCACAAAAGTTCTTTGAAGTGAGGTTTTCAACACTAATATCTTAAATGCATAACTGTGAATTATAACTTTTACACTCCTGTTGGTTGAATTTCCTTTAAATGAAATGAACCTGAATCTGTTGTTACTATGATTTTTTTTTTAATTGTGTGTATTGCCAAACCTTTGTAAAGAGTGAAGGAATGTTCTTGCTTTCCAGTGAGAATCTTTCTCCAAACAAGACTGGCTCTGGTGACATGGAGATCATACGAAGCATGCTGGCTCTGAGTGGAGAGGGGCTCAGGGGGAGCTTAGCAAACCAACATTGTCTTCTCCGTAAATCCCAAGCTCAGAGCATCCAGGGTTTACAAAGTGCTTGTTATTTTGTTCACTATATGTCTACCCCCTAAAATCCACGTGCAGTTGAAGGCCTTTGTCCCAGAAGAGCTCAGGACTGGGGTAGCCCCAAGCAGGGTGAAGGTCCGGATGAGGAATGTCAGCAGAGAGGTAGGGTGTGAGCCATGGTGTAGCGCAGGGCTGGCTGAAGAAGTGGGGGAACCTCAAAAGCTGGCATGGTAGGGAGAGCCTCCAGTTAGGCCTAATAGAGCCGCATGGGGCAAGTCTTCCCCCTCCTGCCCCAGGCCTTTATTCACGTGTAGCTCTCTCCCGTGCTCCTTCTGCCCGGTGCACACCTGCTCCTGCCCCAGGCCAACCAGTGTGGTGAGCTGGCATGGAGCAGCTGAAGCCTGGGCTAGCTGCAGCCGGCAGTGGTTGTGCTCCTCACGCGGGCTCATCCTTTCTCAGGCTCACACTACTGTTACTTGTCCTTTAAGGAGTAAAGTGAGCCAAGTTTGGGAGTATTTCAGCTGTTGGAGAGGAAAGCTGCACCCCCGTGGTGGGTGGGAATTGGTTACACCTGGGGACATGCTGGGAGCAAGGCTTGCTGGTCTTGGGCTCCATTTAAAGAGGTTTCAGCTGCTTGTTCAGTGTTGTTCTCCATGGTCCATTCCTCCTCTGTTTTCCTAGACTTATATTCCCTTTTTTCCTTACTGCAAGTTTTTTTTTTTTTTTCCTTCTCCTTTTCTTTAAGTGCCTTTTTGTGCAGTTGGAGCTGGCAAGAATAGGAGTCTCAGGATATGGCTGTTTGCACTCGCCTCAGGCCCGGAGAGGGCTTGGGGGAAGCAGGGCGAGTTGCTGTTGCTGCTTCTCAGCCGTCAGGGCCCTGCACAGGTGGGGTTGTGATTTTGGCAGCGGTGATGTAGGGCTCAAATCAGCTCAGAGGAAAGAAAACCAAAGAGGCAGCCGTGTGTGAAGGGCTGCTCGGGCAGCAGTGCTGCTTCCTGTGATCTCCGCAGAGCTCAGCCGAGGGGGCGCTGGGGTGGGGACGGCAAAGAGCAGCGCCGTCTCCTCGCAAGCATCCTGTGTAAGTACCGTGCGTAGCGGGGAGTAGAGCCGTGTTCTCCGGGACCACTTGGGACGTGCATCTTCCTTGTGCTGAAACAGAGTTTCTATAGAAATCATTCCCACCTGAAAGATGTACCATATTTTATATGATATCTAATACACACATCTGTAGTTTTAAAACTAGTACTGGTGTACCAGTTGTCACGTACTGGATTACCAGTAGAAAACTGGGGCTGGGTGGGGAGGGGAATGATGCTGTAAAGAGTTTCTCTTGGTGTGATGCTAACTTGAGACTTGGTCCCAAGGTGGCTGGCCAGCGATGAGGTGTTCCTGCACCAGTGCTGTGAGCTTTGAGGTGCAGAGCTGGCCCAGGGCAGAAAACCAGCAGGTGCTGAAAGGCTCTGGGTGATGCGGACCCAGGCTGGCTGCCCTTCTCGCTGCCCTCGCTCTACGCTGCGGCTTTAAACAGACCCAAAGAAGTACCTGGTCCGTGGATGCTGAGGGTTGTTTTGGTCGAGCAGTGAGGTGACAAGCCTAACGCGTGTGACCAAGGGCCGGGCATCTTGTCGCAGCTTAGAGGAGAGCATGAGTTGGCAGCACAGACTCTGTTAGTGGAGCGCGGCACGGAGGAACCCGAAACATGCCCTGGCTTCCCGCAGACCCCCACCCCCAAATAATCCTGCTCGGTGCCTTGCTCTCCTCCTGGAGGCTGGCTTCGTGCTACGTCGTGCTGCTGCTCCTTTAGTTTCTCCGCAGCGTCCCTGAGGCCGCGTCCGAGTCAGGGGACGCTATCGCTGCAGGTCTAAGTGGTACAGTTGAACTTCTCGGTCGGGTGTTGCATGTTTGCTGCTCTCTTATGTTAAGAGCTGGAAGCTGGACCTGGGGAGCCAGAGCGCTCCCTAGGAAGCAGCACGAGGTGCCGGGTTAGCTCAGCCCCTTTCCCTGCATCGCAGGGAAGGGAAGGGGGTGCTGGAAAGCTGCCTCCAGCCCCTCATGCGGTACGGATGGCCGAGGGAGGCGTTTCACGGGTCAGGAGCACCAGACTCTGCAGAGTGACTTTCCTGGTGTCCTTGTTGTGCTCAGGTCGGACTCGGTGATGCTTCTGCACCTTGGCAATAAGGTACTCCAAGCTGCTGCTGCTTTTCTGTCTCCAGCTGAAAAATCGTTTTGTGATCTCTCCTAAGACTTCTTTCCCTTGGGCCCTGCTCTCCTTTGAGCAGAGCCGATAGCTGGAATCTGGCAGAGCAGAGCGCCCGGCTGCTCCCACCCTTCCAGTGCCAGCACCCAGCTTCTGGTCACCGAAGTGCTTGAGGTTTAATCCTTCCCCCAGAAGGAGAGAGGCGTAGCCGTCCTCAGAAGGAACCGCCTGTTGCAGAGTCTGGCTTTGAGGTTCGTAGGCTGTCGCGAGTCAGAGGCCCCAAGAAGTGCCTGAAACGCGCGGAGGCTGCAGGCAGCTCTGGTGCTCAGGAGGAGCAGTCGATGGGCTCGGGTCCGTGGCTCCGTGGTCATTTCTCCTTCTCCAAGCAGCAGAGACTGAAGGGAAGCTGGTCGCAGTGTTTGTCGGGGAGGAAGGACTTGTCCCAACATTTAGTGCTTGGTGGAGCTGTCTGGCATCGCAGTTTGGCAGCTGTGAGACTGCAGAACTTCAAGGAGGATTTTACCCTCTGGGCATCACAGTTGTACTAAATCCTTCCAAATTCATGTGAGAAAGCGGTAGGTCTCGGACCGGTAGGCTGGATTGTCGGCCTCCAGCTGCAAGTGCCAATATTGAACGAATGCCTTGTGGACTCATCCAAAGATGAATACGGGAGCGTGGAGGAGGCTCCCGGCCAACTCCTCTGTTCCCAGAAGTCACAGAGTGGCTGTGCCGCCCCGTCTGATGCCTCAGGTCCCCGCAGAGCGGGTTTGGCTGGTGGATTTTGCTCTAGGGTACGCGGTCCTGCCTCGTACTGGCTTTGACTTGGGAAAGCAGCTTTCTGTGACTGCTGCTCTTGCCTTGGCGATACCTGTTTCGCTCCTGTTCTCGCTGGGGTTTGGCTGAGCTCGCGGGAAGGCGGGAGGGCACCGTGCAGCCGCCCCGCGGGCTGCCGGCCAGGACTGGGCGACGCTGCCCCAGTCCCGTCTTTGCTCTTCGCAAGTCCGTTGCTCAAGGACTTGCTTTCCTTTGCCTTCCCTGCCGACTCGGTGTGAAATCTGGAGAGCAGAAACCCATCAGGACCCCCAGCGCCAACGACCTGACCGCTTTTGGTCCGTGGTCTCCGAGCTGCCGGGCAGGAGGGTGGCTCACGAGCAGGTTGGGGTGGGCCC
Source organism: Rhea pennata (assembly GCF_028389875.1). Taxonomy (NCBI): domain Eukaryota; kingdom Metazoa; phylum Chordata; class Aves; order Rheiformes; family Rheidae; genus Rhea; species Rhea pennata. The sequence goes on along the minus strand of NC_084669.1, from coordinate 14,394,832 downwards.
TGCTGGGGGAACCGTGAGGCTGTTGGGTGGGTTTTTTGTTTTGTGGGTTCCCGCTGACCCCCAACACACAGAGCTGAAGATCAAAGCTGGATAACTGAATAACGGGGCAGACATCCAGATGCCAAATACATTGAACCTGAAAACCCAAATACTTGAGCGTACGGCCCTGTGTCACGTGGAAGCCATGAACAGCTGGTTCTCTGCAACCAGCGGTCTCTAAACCCAAACCTTTCTCCTGTATTTAATCCTTTCCTGGAAAACCTGTACCTATATCGAAGCCTGTGCAGAATCTTTTCCTGACTTCCAGTCGTGAAACCTTTATTTTTCCCCCTGCGTTCAGAAGCTTTGCGGTTTAAACGCGTTTCCGTGGCTATGTGAACCCACCCAGCTTCTTTAGGTTGCGCTGCCAGTCCTAGGTCTCTTCGCTGTGTCTTACTTTCCATCATATTTGGTCTTTAGTAATTGTATCATATTGTACATTACTGCGGGTTTTCAGAGTTGTAGTGTTCTGACTACAGTATTTCCAATTGTGTACATAAACCTGAATAAGCACAACTGAAATCCATGAATGAAGTGTATACGTTTCATATACTGATTGTCATACAAATGAATTTTATAATTATTCCAATTTTGTTGTAGATTTCCAATCTTTCCTATTTATTTTGTACCAGATTTATTTGTATATTTTGTGATTTTGTTTAAAAGCATTTGTTTATTTCTATTCTTTTTAGATAAATGATGATTTTTTTTTTTCTGTTGACCATTCCAGTTTATGCATTTTTCCCTCCTCCATGCTTCCCCCCCGTTTCCAAAGGGACGGATTCTGGCGTGTGGGTGACGGGGCTGATGCTGGTGATCTTTGCGGATCAGAAATCGCTGTCGGCACAGCAGCAGTCTTCTACCTCCGCTTTAGTTGCCGAGAGCCGCGGAAGGGGCCAGATCCTGCTCCCCGTAGAGCCAGGTCTTGCTCTTTGCTTTGGTGGGTCGTGAATGCTCGAGCCAGGGAGGATAGCTGGGAAGCTGGTGGTGACAGACAGCAGTTGACTTTCTGAAGTGTTCCCTCAGCAGCGGCGGTCTTTCTTTTTTCTTCCACTAATAAAAATCCCTTATTTACAACCTTCTCCCTCTACATCCTGTCTGTTTGTCCGGAGGTGGGAGCACCGGCTGGCTGGCTGGCCGGAGCGTGTGGGCCTGCCAGGGCGTGCGCGAGCCTCTCCGGGCTCCGCCACGGGGGACGCGGCCGGTGGCCGCGGCTGCTCGGCGCGGCGGCAGCGACTTCGCCCGCTCCGCTGCGGCCCCGGCCGAGGCGGTGCGCGAGCGCGGTTTGGTACGTGAAAATAACGAGATTGGCGGCTTCGGGGCTGGCTCCGGGCTGCGAAGAGACTCTGGGAAGAGCGGTGAGGCCGGGGCTGCCGCGGAGGCGGCCGTGGGACACCGGGGCTGAGCAGAGGATGGTGGCAGCAGCCCGGGGCCTCCTGACGCGGACGGGAAGCGCCGCCCTGCAGCGGAGCCGCTGGGCTGCCCGGGGCCTCCGCTCGCCTCGCAGCGGGCGCTCGGCGCTGCTGGACGCACCAGACCCCGCGGAGGGTCCCGGGCTGTCCGTGGGAAAGAGGCTTCCCCCAGGGTGCAGCCCGCGCTGGGGCAGGTTTCGGGCTCGGTTGCAACTTCCGCTAACACCAGCCATTTCCAAAACAGCCCTGAAAATCAGAGCAAAGAGGGATTTGTTGGATCTGCGCTGCCGACAGGTGATTACACCTTCTTCTCTGTTGTCTCTCTTTGGCATTTCTCTGGCTGCGTATTTTTAAAGCTCCCTCCCCTCTGTGCAGCGAGGTCGTGCTGCGGGGCATCTCGCACGCTGATGGGGAGGACAAAACAGCCAAACGCGGCCGGCCCAGCGCCGGTGAGAGCGTGGCCGCGGGCAGGAACGGCGGCCGGCGCTGACGGAGCTCCGCTCCGGGGCATCTCCGCCCTGCAGCTCTCCCGGAGCCGCCAGCAGCAGCAGCAGCGAGGACGTGCGAGCCGGTGCCCCTGCGAGGATGGAGCCAGTGCCCCTGCGAGGACGGACCCAGCGCCTCCAGCGCACAGGTATGGGGCTCCCTGGGCACGGTGGGGCCGGTGCTGTCTCGGTGCCCTCTTCTAACGCGGTTGTTTACCACTGCCCCCCCGCCCCAGCGCACCGCGGAGGCAGCGCTGCCTGCGCGGCCCGGCATCGCCATAGCCCGCCCTCAGAGCCGGCCTTGTGCGCCTTTCCCGAAGGGATTTGCTTGGCGCAGCCGCTGTGAGCTCCAGGGAGGACCTGGCCGCCCGCATCCCCACCGAGGCCCCAGGGTGGTTGTGCGGTGTGGGCCAGGCGGCCGCCCGTGAGCAGGGCCGCGGCGGTGCCCCCGGCCACCTGGGCGACGAGGCTCTGCCCTTGCTCGGTGCTTTCCTACCGCCGCCCCATCTGGGCGCTGCCACAGGATGGGCAGAGCTGCGCGAGGCCCCCGCGGTGAGCAGAGAGGGGGTCGCCGCCAGCTTCTGCCTGCTGCTTTCCCACCGTCTAGGGAGGGTCAAATATTTTCCATTGCTCTGGCCTTGAAGAGTCGTTTCCCCATTGCTGTCCAAAATAGCCCTGGGCTGAGCATGAGCTATTTGTGGCGACTGTTTTGGCCGCAGGAATGCAGGAGCCCCCCGGGCTCCCTTCGCGCAGCCGCGCGCCCGCCCCAGCTGCTGAGCTAAAGCTGAAAAAAAATTCAAGTGCTGCTGCTTGGCGAAATGACATTTAAACACGGCAAATCCCAGGGCAGCCTGCAGTGAAAGGGCCTCAGGAAGGACTCACTCTAGCACTCTGCACCCAGCGAGTCCTTCCCAGCCAACTTTGTGCTGTCCCCACAGGGCAGCCCTTCCCCAGAGACTACGCCAACCCCTAAACCCCAATTCGCTGCCTTTTCTCAGCAGTGCTAAATAACCACTTCTTGGCGCTACTTTCCCTCTTCCCCAGCCCACCAGCCCCTCTCTGGGGCAGGCGGGGACCCTGCTCCTCCCCCCCCCCCCCCCCGCATAACCCTCGTCGTCTCAGCGCCACGCCACAAAGCACCAAGCACTTCTTAGAAACATCATGATTTATTGACTTGTACAACTACCACTTCAGCAGCAGTTTCCTGCTCAGGTGTCAGTGGTTGTTTTGTTTTTTTTCTAAGGTACTTTAAAAATGGAAGGGAAAAAAAAGATTAAATGCATATATGGAACTGAACCTACAGTCGAATTCAGGACAAGAGGGCCCCTTCACCCGCGAACGGCACAAGGTGGAGTAAGGGACGCTGCCCCCACAGCAGGGAGGAAGCCCACCAGCGCTGCCGCCACCGCTGGGCCCACCCCCGGACGGCGACCCGCACGAGCCCTTCCAGGCCGACACGGCGCGGAGACCCCGCGGGCGGACGCGGGCAGCCCGGGTGAGGCAGCCGGCCCTGCCGACGCACCGCTCCCGGCCCGGGAGCCTGCAGCCGTCGCCCTCCTGGGCCGGGAGGCGCAGCCTTGCACGCCACGACTTGCCGCGAGCCTCTGCCAGCCCCGGCGCCAGCTGCAAGAAGCGGGCAGCCGCCAGGCCGGCCAGCGAGTCGCAGGCAGCGTGGTGGGGCAGGCCCTGCAGCACCTGCCCTTGCCCAGTTGCGGGCCTACAGGTGTGGCCCGGAGCACCCTGGAAAACAGGCCCTCTCACTGCAGGGGTGGCTGGTGATGTCTTCGCTTTCTTAAAGCTGAGCAGGCAGAAAGGTCAGTAACAGGCAGCGAGGAAAACAAACCGACTAACCTAATACTAAAGCAGTGACTTCAAGCTCCTGCATTAGTATTTACTGTTGAACCTACAGAAAGAGTTGAGAACACAGTGTGCACATCAGCTGTTTGAGAAACGGTCTGGAAATCATGCGTCACATGCCAGTGATGAAAGAAAGCCTTGACACGCTGGGAGAGGACAACAAGCGTCTACAAGCCGAAACATGTACAACTGCAAATATGCAAGTAAGAGCCGGACTCCCACCGCCATCCGCGTTGGCCGGAGGAATCGTCCCACGTACTTACTTACAAGGAGAAACTCGTGCCAAGCAGGGGGTAAAGGCGGTGCTAGAAGCCACAGCAACTCCCTGGCTAACACAGGAAGCATATGTATTCTAGAAACAGAAGGTTAAGGGCAGCAACCCAACCGGCAGGAGGAGGATTTGGATCATTTTGTCTCCTGCGGGGCCTGGCACATCCCTTCCTCCTTCACAGTGAATGTAACAAAGGGCAAAAACCATTCACAGGACATTGTTCAAATGGAAACCAAACGAAACGCATCGTGGGAAAGGAAAAACATGCAGCATCCCAAATGTAATGGGAGCAGCATTACAGCACAGGCGTGCAATCCATAGCTGAATGTACCGCCTAGGCGGAATCCACTGGCTTTTTGAACCGTCTGCAAAACTCAAAACAAGGGTCTCCTCCTGATTAGTGTTAATTTGTTACAAGTTTCTGGACACTTTCAAAATGTGCCTTTGCAAGAATCACACCCCACCCAACCCATCACCCCAAGGGCCCCAACAAAGGAATCCACTCCTGATCACAGCTAGAGTCACTGTTTGTCTTCAGAGATGCTTTGCTTTTTCATTCTTACTCCTCCTCCTCCTCCTCCTCCTCTTCCTCCTCCTCCTCCTCATCATCATCTTCATCATGGCAATGTGTGATTTCCTGAGGCGCCTGAGGGAAGAGGTTGGGTGGTTTGATCTCGCTGATGGAGCGGGTCAGTTGATGCCTTTTGTAGTCAGAATCTTTAAAATCCACGGAGGTGCGATTGCGCGTGGCCATTGGCGACTCCTTCTCGTTGATGTCAACGTGCGTATGCTCTACTGTGGATTCATGTGGCATCTGCAAGAGAGAAAGAGGAGATGGAAGGGGGGCTCTGTCCCAGAGTATCTCCCTGGTATCTCTCGCCAGAGCATGACTCTGACCTGCAGCGCATCAAGCATGTTGAGCTGCTGCCTTGCCCCCCAAGGTGCCATCCCCGCTGCCGTCGCTCCTGGAAGCACGAACGCACGCAAGCGGAGGCACCTTTGGGCTCCCTGCCTGTCCGCTCAGGTCTGTGACTCACCAGGACGTGGGCCGCTCTGAAGAGGTAGCTGAAGGGGTAGTAGAGGAGGTTGATGAAGGAGGCTGCATAGAGATCGGCATAGCGCATCACCTGGCTGGCAAACAGGGTCTGCCGCGAGCCGCTGCGGAAGAGGCTCCCCATCATCCCGTAGCACATGTCCATGTCATGGGTCACTTTCTGCAAGAAAGGGCAGGTTGGATGCCTGGGCCAGAATCCAGCACTGCGGAGCAGACCTGGCCACAGCAGCACTGCGAGCACAGTGCCTTGAGGGCTTGGCTGCACGAGACCTGCAAGATCTCCAGCAAGGCTTTCCTGCGCTCCTATCCCAAAGCGTCAGAGCGCAGGCGAGTCCCTGCAAACAGAGAGAAGGCGGCAGCAGGGCTGGGGCCAGCACCTGCCCTAGGCTGGGACCTCAGTACGCAGGGCTGGCTGAACCAGAGGCTACAGCCCCGCCAAGCTCGTGTGGGTCGGCGCCCAGTGGGCACCTTCCGTCAGCACCGCTATTTACATAATGAAGGAGACCATCTATCCAGACCAGGCTGCCTTTCAGGAGTGCCCAGTGGCACCAACGAGCTGGGAAGCTCCTCCATTAGCGTCCATAGACAGATGGGCCTCACCAAGCCTGCTGTGCCCACCCAAAGGCAGAGCAAAGCATTTCAGAGCTAAGCAGTGGCTCAGGCTGTCAAGCTCTTTAGGATCCAATAGGATGAAAAGGGATTTTATGATTGGTACCTTAATGCGTCTCTGGATGGAGCTGATGTCGGGGCGTTCATTGCTGCTACTGTCCAGATGCCTAGTTACAGGCGAGAAGGTAAATAAAATTGCGTGAAAAGCCTTTCAGAAACAGATGTCGTGGGGCAGGAGCTTGGGGGAGGGAGGCTGGTCTGGAGGGGAAGGTTGGTCTCATGGGCAGCGCCCAGGCCCAAGTCAGAGCTCCTGGGCCCAGCAGCAGTGCTGCTAACCCAAGCCCAAGAGTTAGTCAGAGCCACTCGTTAGCTGTCCCCAGGCTGGGAGAGACAGCAGGAAAATTGTCAGTGTTTGAACACTTACTTGTATAGCTCAGCCAAGAAAATGTCCAGACTCTGCAGTTCTTCAAAAAGGGCTGGATAATACAGGAAAGAAAGCAAAGTTAGTTATTAAAAAAAGGTAAGTAAGTTTGAACACCTGAACCGAGAAGGGATGAAAGCAAATCTACATGCTGCCCGCACCCCTTGCATGGCTGTGATGGGGCACTGCACTGAGGAACGTGGCACGCCACAGTCCCCACACAGGGAGAGGGTTCACTCGTGCTCCATGCCGCAGGCAGAGCTCTAGACCTGGTTTCTGGCTGCCCCTTTTGTTTTAGAGGCTGAACCTTCATAGCCTTCACAGAAACCTTTTAACCAGCATGGGACAACTTGCATTAACTCCCCTATTTACACAGCAAAGGGCAAACCTGGGAGAAAAGCAGTAGCGCTGAAGGATGGGAAACACACAGCACTTTGGCAGCAGAGCAGCAGAGGGAGCGGGAGAAAGGTGGAGGAAGCAGCTGGTGAGCAGGGGCTCCCTGCAGACGGGAGACCAATCATGGCTCAGGCATTACAGGGACAGCTAGATAATTTTTAGCAAAGATGCCACAGCTCTATAAGGTCAGAAGGACCCTGTTTTCAGGGGAGGATTAGTAGATGATAAACTGCTCAATTGCCTGCACTAGCTGCAAGTTTCCCCCTGGCCAGCACTCAGCTGATCACAGGCAGGTGGCCCAGGGAAGAACAAAGACAAGGCCTGGGACCCTGATGCCAGACCACAGGGAGCTGCCCCAGCTCCTGCTGCCACCATACAGCCCCAGGCTAGAAGAGCCAAAGGGAGAGGCAGGTGTGGGAGAGAGGCGACAAGCCAGGGTGATCTCTCCCCAAAACCCACTGCCCCAGGGATCTCAGGGTGTGGGAGCAGCACCAGGCAAGTGAGAGCAAAGCCTGGCATGGTGTTTGCCTGGCTGCTGACCGCTTTTGTCAGTCCAGACGTGCAGCTCCTGGGCCAGCTCGGGGATCACCAGAAAGGTCCTCCAACCCTGGCGCTTCTTGGATTTGAGGATATCTCCAAAGATGTGGTCTCCAATGTACAGAATATCTTTGCCTTTGGCCCCCAGCAGGTCACAGACTGTGTCCGAGGAGCCTGAGAGAAGAGGAACAGGGTGGCTCAGAAAGGGGACCCAAAGAGAAACGTTTGGCTTATTTATTTCAGAGTACCAGGGCTAGGGACACAGAAGTTGCATTTTCTTTGAGGAAACTTTTGCCATTAGATGATTACCCACTGCTTGGCCACAATAACGTGGGGACTCTACCTACCCTCCCAGGAGTTCATCTAGGAGCAGCTCTGTCCTTGCAGCTATTTGTGCTACACCCATCTTGGCACTATCATCATCAGCAGCAGAGGGGCGATGCTGCCTCCCACCTCACACTACAGTGATGGAGCCACAAGCATCTTGGACAGCCCCGTGCATCTCTCTGGCTCATGGAGATGTCTGAGCATGGTCACGCTGCTGGCAGCGCAGTGAGGACAGCGGGGAAGTGTTGCACTGGGCCTGCCACAGCTCTCCCCATTCCAAGCCCAGCCCTAGCCTTTCCCAAACTCTCCCTGGCAAGGAAGAAAAGGGCTTTCCAGGAGGGACAGGTCCATTTCTCCTTCACTTTGGGCAGCAAGGGAAGTGAGAAACCTCTGGTGCAGTGTGCAGATGGCATAGCACAATGTACTTTGGCAAATGCCCTTGCCCAGTGCCTGGCACAACGTGCAGCCACCTAGCAAAAAAGTCCTCTTACAGCCAGAGTGGCTAAAGGCCACCAGGGCGTGTCAGAACCACTACACAGGACAAGAGAAGCTGTTCTTATCTTACCTCCTGAGTACACGATGCCATGCTGCAGCGGGCCAGTGTAGGTACCAATCTTCAGCTTGCCAGTCACCTGGAGAAAAGGGATATTGCTTTGGTGAAGGACAGCTGATGCTCTGGAAGGTTTATGGCCAATTATTTCCTTACTCTCTCTCTCTCTGTCTTTTCCTCCCCAAGGCAATCTGGATGTGGCTTTCCACACACATTTCCTATTACCACCTTCCATATATTAGAGGAACCAGTGAAGCCTCAAGCCTTCCTGTGTCTCAGGAGGGGGGGTTGCTTGGGAATCACTAAGAGGAGAAGCCAGCCCTGCTTCTCTAAGGCAGGTCTGGTCTAAACACTGCATTGGCTGTTCCCCCTAAGGGACACAACACTGGAGGTTTTCTTCCTAGTGGTGCATGAGCTCTACTAGCCATAATGCCACCCTCCAAACGCTACTCACCGTGTCCACCTGCCGCAACACGGTGCCTTCCCCAAAGAAGAGGGGTTTTCGTGCATCCACCAGGATCAGGTCGAAGTAGGACTGCCACGGTCGATGGGCACTCCCAGGCTGCAAAGGCAAAAACAAACCCAAGTCAGGCACAACATAAACAAACAGCCACACGGAATTTAACTGGCTCATAGCCGTAATCTTGTGACATTGCTGGTCCATCAAATGAACCAGTTTCCCCAACTAGCACAAGGGGGTGGTGTTGGATTGCCAGTGCCATCTCCAAAAGCATTGTTTTTTGCAGACAGGCCCATCCCAACCCAGCCTAGCTGCAAAAACTGAGGATGTGGTGTGAGCTGAGAGAACTGCACTGCACAGCTGTGTCACAGCATAGCTGCTGCACAAAGAGATGCTGTCAATGACAATGCTGCCACTGTTTCTGAAGATGACACCCTACACTGATCCAGACACATGCAAATTCACAGCTTCAGCCTTACAAGACCATGTAGGCACATTTGGTAAGAGTAAGAAAATGCCTGGACTCTGCCATAGAGCACAGCTCCATACCCCAGCCCTGCTCCGTTGACATTGGGTGCTCCCAAGCTTTTCTTTCTCCATGCTTCCCATCTTTATGAGATCAAGGCCAAAGCAAGGAGGTTTTCCAGTTATCAATTGCTGTGGTTTTCTTTATTCTGAAAATTGCTCCCCTGGCCTTCTTCTACCTTAAGAACACAGTGTGCAAACACATCATTGGTCTGCCAATAGGAGACTGGAAAAGATCGGTAAAAATTCAGTTCATACATTTGTCTCCAAAAATTTCAGGGCCAAGTTTTGACCTCTGAAAACCAGGAAAAGCATGACTGAAACTCCTGGAGTTACCATAGTCAAAGTACAAAGAGGCCTTAAATATCTGTGCCAGTTTATGAAACTCTTTCATTTCCATCAAGACTTTCTTTTAACAACACCTAAAACAGTGTGCAAGATTAATAAGAAACCTGACTGCAGAATGCCAGAATTAAAATGCAGTATCACTAAAATAATGCTATCATTATAACACAGATTATTGCTTCAAACAGATGATGCCTCTTTTCTCTTTGTTGCATTGTATTCGCTCTGATCCTATTCAAACAGGACATTAAACAGCAAGTGTATTTTAACCAGATTAAAACAACTAATCCCATACAGCCAATGAACCAGGATTAAAATGCTTTCCAGCTACACAGATAATTAGGCACATTAATTCCTACTAGAACTGCAGTCTAGAAATAACATACCTTTGGTCCATGTGGAAAGTCAAACAGGTAAGTCATAATTTTCTGAAAGACACAAAGGAAATAATCAAAGATTTGTTTTTAAACATACATTCATGACATTTATAAGAGCATATTTTTCTGTCTTCTTTTCAGGTTACAGAAGTTTATTTTTAAGATTTACAAGAAACTCATCATAACATTTGGGAACAACATGAATGTACAGAACTTAGAGTGACAAGAGTTAGAACTGTGATTTTATAATCAAGAACAGTTTATCTGAGTAACCTGCAGGCTGCTTCTGATGTATTTTGCAGTGCTTTGAAATGGCATATAAATCTTTGGCTTAGCCATGTTGACTTGGTTGACTTAACATTCATCAGAACTCTTAAGGAATTGCCCTCATGCCAGCAGCACAGTAGACAGCCCCTTCTAGCTCTTAAACACTTCTAGGATCATGGGTTTGGTCACCTGTCTCTCCTCAGAACCACTCATTTGACAGGGAAGACTTGCATTTTAAAGGATGTTGAAATTTAAAATGAGTAACATCCTCTCTTTCAGCCTTTCAACTGCTGAGGAGCTGCGGCAGAGGGACTTTAAGCCAGGCTGATGCTAGGCCAGTAGCAAAACCAGGACTATAAAACAGGACTTCCAACGCCTAATCTGCATTCACCATCAAATCATCCTAACACTTAGCTCAGAAAGAACCTAATATCCCATCAGAAGATGTCCTACCAAAATCTGCAGCAATTGCTGGCTCTGTTTATTCCATTATGTACCAATCCACCAATTTAGGCAGCACTTACGTCTGTGTATTTGTAGTCACTGTTTGTGACGAGGAACACCTTGCCGACTTCATTCATGCGGCTGAGCAGCAGAGGCAGTTTCCCCTGAAAGTCACATGCACAAAAGTTAGATTCATCACAGGGAAAATACTACTTCACCGTGATCCCATTAAAAGAAACCACAAAACAAACCAATATGCAAACAAACGTGTACATTTTGCACTGGCCAGAGAGACAGGAAAGCTGCTGATCCATCTAAGACCCCTCCAAAGCACGGCCCAGGGAGGAAGGCAAGTGGGAGCAACTCAGCAGCACTGCGATGCCTTTGTCAACTGCCACGCCAAGTGCCCTACCCATCTGCTCTGCACCAGGCAGACTGGAGCAGTCCCTCCAGCTCCAAGTCCATTCCTAAATGGGCCCAAAGGCAGGTGAAATTTGAGTTTACAGGAGCTCAAGTTAGAGTGTATTATAATTCCAACCTCAAATTAGGGAGAATTTATTCTGTTTTTTTGAACCATAAATCTTAGTCCATTGCAAGAGGAGCTGACTACCCCATAGCTCGGTTTCTTAAGAATTTTGCACGCATGTAACTAGAAACAAGTTTAACTACATTAAAGTGATACTGTACTAGCAGAGGAGGAGTCCACAGCATTCATTTAAATTGAAGAATAACTATAAAGTAACTGTGGTCCAGAGGGGCCCTGCACATTGTTGAGAAACCCAAAAGTAAGGGAACAGTGGGGGGCCTACTCAGTTGGAGGTGTCAAAGACACATTCTGGGGCTATCAAGAGACTTGGGTATTGGCTGGTCATTTGGAATCTCTCCCTCAACTCTTTATGGTTAATTAGGTGAAGCACTTTCGCTAGATGGCTAAAAAAGACTCAATCTAAGACACTCATCTGTCACTTTTAAAGGAGAGCTGTGGTAGAGGGATTGCTTGGGTAGAGAAAACATGGATGAGGATCACAACTGCTTTCGCCATCAAAAGAAACAACGTAAGTCTTGCAACACATTCACCTGTATCCCATGCTAACATCTCCTCTGGCTTTTATATTTTTATGTAAAAAATGTGTGCGTGAATACAAAGTCATGTGGCTCACTAGCTCAGAATAAAGGCTGTGTCTGAACTTTCCACTTTGTCTTCAGTTATTACAATAGAAATCACAGTGTTATCTATTTTGTGATTTAGTAAAGCAAATCAGCATGTTTATTTCTTGCCTGCTTATTCAGTACAAAATGTCACGTAGCACAAGCAACCTCACACTTACATCTTTCACCACATACTTTTCCAGGTTCTCAAGGGTCTTCTCCTTGAGTGATCCCTGAAACAGAACAACAGAACGCAGTGAGGTGATGGAAACTTATGATGTAAGAGACATCAAAGTAATGCCAACTTTCACACTTCAAAATGCTGTGAAAGTACAAACCAGGGCGAATCTGAACCAGTGACTCTAGAGATGAGAGGCTTTGAGTAGCAGGGACCATCACAAACTCTGTGATCCATCGATTCCCTCACCATGGTAAATAATCCACTTCAACAGCATTTTAACCCTTTCAGAAGGGAATACAATAGAAACAAACAAAAAATAGATTTGCCAAACCAAACAAGACAGTCAACGACCTGTCTCCAACACTGACCATAATGCTTTACTCAAAGGCCAAACTCCAACATGTATCACACAACACTGAATAAGGAAAGAAAAAAAACAGATTCTTGACTTCTGCAGGTTAAAGGGATTGCTGCAAGTATAACTGTGAGCAGCGTTCTCCTGTGACATTCTCCATCCCACCCCTAATAGGCCTCTTGAATGAGGAAGGACAAGAAAATCAGGCCTTTAACCAGATGTTAATGCTCACAAAATCTGAACTCTGTGTTTGCATGCAAGTGTGCAAGAAAGATGAACTTCCTCTCCTCTCTAAAGAGAGAAGAGTTGATGAAATTCTCTGTTTAAAACAAGCACCTTTTAGACAATATAAGGTATTACAAGTGTAATATATTTACAGTAAAACCACTCTTTTAAAAATTAGAACAGCATACAAGTTGTGGACTGTAAGTACAAATATCCTCATGGGATCACCCTCTTAAACCCATGAATTAAGGTAAGGAAATGTAATCTAGATACCATAAAAAGGAATAGGAAGTCAAGATGGATATCCTGCAGTACCAGGAGAGCAGTCAAGGTCTTGACTCATTCACATACAACTGCAATTTATTATTTGCTCACTAGGCGGCAAAGCAGGGCTCTTGCCCAGAAGTAGAATGACACATCTTAATTCAAGATTTACAAGCCAGTCCCTCTAACTGAACAATGAGTACAAGAGTCCTGAGGAGTTTTTGTAATCACCTTGTAATGAACCCAGTCAACAGCATCTCTGACATCCTGGAACATACTCCTGAAGGACATGAAGAGATCTCCATCTTTGAACCCTGTTTCACAGCTGTAGGGAAAAAGAAAAGGGATTATCTGTGGCAGCCAATTGCAGCAGGCAAGAAACAAGTGCTGTGGCAGTAACACCAAGGAGAAAGAGGATTCAAAATGATGTTCAGGGCTTGTATTTTCATCTTACAGTAACAGTGGCTTATTTACTCCTTTATTGTAGCTCAGGCTTGAAAGAAGGCTACAACCAGAGTTTAACAAGGTCTGTGTGTTACTCAGGTAAACGCTCTTCATTTAGAATTTTAGGATGCAAGTTCGTAACAGGCCTGTGCTCCCATAGCAGTACTACAGCTTTCAAGGACTGCAACTCTTACTTCTCCCTCACAGTATGATAAGAACAATAAAAAAATTAAGTGCATGAACTGTTTCCATTTTAAGAGAGACTGAAATACTGGGACCAGTTTCTGCTGTACCCACAGATCATCTCATCAGGACTAAATTCATTTAATATCAAAAGAAGAGGCCTGAGCTTTTCTATGCTGAAACCACTTTGAGAGGCCTCCACTGATATATTCCGAATTATAATAATAATTTCACTGTATTATCAGCTATGTCAAACTGGAGAGAATACATACCTAGTGTACCTGTCACAGTTAGTAAAGAAATCTACTAGGCAAGCCAGCAGGTAGGTCTCTGCAAAGAAATAAAGCAGAATTGTAAAACAACTATAACATCACATGGCCAGCTAGCTTCGGGCTCTGGGCCTGGAAGAAGAATGTTTAAGCAAACAAAAATAAATCAGAGAGGTAAGTTCAGTAAGACACTAGTAATGCTTTACTGGCTATACAGATGCAGAAACAGGCCCACGTTGGCTTACATGGGACTCACCTGGTAAATTGAACAATGTGTTCAGAATGTAAAATCTGTCTGTGTCATCCCTCTGGATAAATTTATTTGGGTATTGATCCCGCGTTTCTGGCCTGAGAACAGAAAAGGTAGAGAAGAATGGATCCACATAAAGTAATAAGAATACAATGTGCTGAGCTGCAGAATATAGTTGTACTGGGGTCCATTAACTGGGGAGATTGTTGGGCTTTCATCAATGCCAAGCTTTCCAGCATGTACTGCTGGTGCAAGAGCAAAACTGAACCCACCGTGTGTCTCCTTAACTGCGCCGGCTCCAGCAGGACCAGGCGCAAAGTCCTCATGGCAGAGTCAGCAAAACAAGCAGAGCCAATGCACAGAAACAGAGCAGTCAAGAGTCCACAACTCGACCTCAAGCCCTGGACTGCTGACTAGGGATATGCCTTAAATCATCTGCACTTTCATTGTTTGCTTATCTTAAACTTTCCCCCACTTTCCATGTGTTGTTTTACACTCCCCCTCGAGCTGCTTTCAGCAGGTGAGTGCACGGCTGTGCTGTGAGAGGCTTGTCCGCAGCTCTCTGCGATTAATCAGCAGGGTGGTGATGATGGAAGTCACTCAGTTATTCTAGTTTCCTTCATTTCTGGAGCTTCTGAAGATCACCTGTGACTCATGGAGGAGCCTCAGTGCATATATATAAGGGCTTTTTCTAGATTTTGATTTTCTGCTGCAAGGACTGACAGGCCTGCAATGAGCATGTCAGCTTGGGGCCCCTGAACTAGTCTGTAATTCCCTTCCATCTCTGTGCCCTCAGAGTAGGGATACATAAGGATTTTCTGGGACACACCCTGCAAGTAACACTGCAGTAATCTTCCTCTGGGGCACTTTCTCTGGGGCAGGAGGAATGCAAAATCAAGGAAGGCTGCAAGAAATGGCACGCCGTGCCTCACTTGTGACAAACTCTAAGGTCAGAAATCCAAAGAGGTAGATTAAGCTTGTTCCTTGCGTAAGCAAGCTCAAGCCCTTGACCTTTTTAGCAATGACAGTAGAGCTGAATGGGCTCATGTGGTGGAGACTCCTCTCTGATCTACGGAGCCCTCGCACAATGGTGCTGTTTTAACCTGACAAGCTGCTGATGTTAAACTCTGCCTGCTCAAGTAAAAAGCCCCTGTATTATCCCATCAATCTGTCCCCACACCACACTTTCTTTTATTCTCAGCACTCTACAGACGTGCCTCTGCTGGTAACGATCTGTTCTTCTATAAACACTCTGAGCGATTTCTGTGTTTGGGACACTCACTGCATCCCCAGTAAGTCCTAGATCTGTAGGAAAACCAATACGGCATCTGTTGTTCGTGGAGTCCCCATGACTCCTCATATAACGATCCCTGAGGATCAGTGACACAAAAAAGCATACGAAATCAAAAAGAACAGCCAAGAGTCAACACTCACCCTCTGAGGAAATTAAAGCCATGTGCACAAACTAGGAGGTTCCCATAGGCATCAACTTTCAAAAGGTTTCCATAGTGGGTATCAAACACCAGGCCCCTGTTAAAAAAGTGATTTAGGATATGAAGAAGTGAGCCTATTAAGCACTGACCATTTTAATAGCAGACCTTTCCAAATCAGCTTCTTTACTTGCATGGGGATGTCAGAATAGAGTTGCTGTTATTATGCTGACAGGGTCCTTATTGTACTTATTTCTTGGCCACAGGTAAAAAGACCTGTATTGCCAGGTTAAAAGGTACAACTGGCCTGCTCTCTATAGACTTGAAAACAGAACCATTTAACTCAGCAGAAGCTTAGCTATACATTTACCAGGGCAGACATGGACCTCTTAAATGGGGTCGAGAATTTGACACCTGTGTTTGTAGTTCGCTGTGCCTTGCTGGGCTGCACGGAAGAGCGAGTTGGGATAAGGGAATTTCTCCCTTCCTTTCCATCTCTCTCTGTCATATACAGAGCCAGACAGGGCATGCAACTACTGCACAAAATTGTTCAGATAGTCCACGTTCCAGCTCAGGCAAAACTCTGTCTCACTTATCTAGTAGCTTGCATCTGCAGAAAGCAGCCTTCCCACAGAAACATCCCTTCCTTCCCTTCCCTGGGATGAGAGCAGTGGATTTGATGGAGTCTTCATCACTGGTTCATGAAGGGCTACCTTCTTGTTATGGGTGTTGGAACACACAGCAACAGTCTTGGCATAAATCACACTGAGAGGAGGGAAGGAAGGAGGCTGCCAAACTGAAAACTGGAGCACTAAGCCAACAGACCCTCTGGTTCAGTCTTTCATAAAAAAGCTCCAAAGGAGCCAAGAAAGCTAAATCCAGCAAAGGCACAAGTGGAAACAACTTAAAGGAACAGAGTTAGGTAAAAAGCCTTGTTTAAAAAACAATGTGCTGCTTTTCACCTCTGCTACCAAAAGACAAAGTGTAAGAATTCAGTAACTTTGCACCATTAATTTTGCTTTCGGCATTTCCTTCATCTGGACAAGCAAACGGGAATGTTCCCATTTTTAATATTTACAGTCAACTTAATTTTCAGGATGTCTCTTATGCACTGGGGACCATGATGTGTTTGGTTTGCCAATACCAGAGGAGAGAATTTGATTTAAAAACATTAAAGAAAAATGTTCTGAGACATTCTAGCAGCCTCATGGACAGTAGCAGCTTTTTATCCCCAATCCAATTGTGTCTCTGCTGTCTTTGCTTTGAAAGATTATTTTTGGACCATGTTTTCAGCAGGCCTCTTCTCCCACACTCCCCCTCTTTGCTGGCATGGCCTCGCGTGCACAAAGGCCCTCCACATATCGGAGCAGTCTGCTCCCTTCCCCAGAATCTGTGGATAACCACAGGCTTCAAAGGCAAAATTCTGAAAACCTAGTCTCGTGTGTTGCCTATGAACTTTACAGAACAAATATTCAAGACCTCGAGCAGGCTGGGTTGGTATCTGTTAGTCATTTACCTGGTAGGGAATGCAGGATCATACACAAAATTGAGCAGCTCATGAGGGTATCCAATGGAAACTAATCTTTCTACGGTCAGGTCAAATCCAAGAGATTCGTATTCAGGGGATTTATACACTGTGCCAAGATGAGATTTCAGTTAGAAAATTTGAAAACAACTAGGGGGTTAAACAAGAAGGCAGTTAAAAGTAATGCTCCCGTTTGCCCTCCTCCCTCCTCCACATCACACACTCCCTTTGTCGCTCCTGCCCTTCTCTGCCTTGCATTCCCCAGCCCCGGAGCCACGGTGGAGTTAGCTCCTGCTCCAGGACTGCAGCTGAGCAGAGCCGCAGTTCAGATGTCAGCGGCAGAGAGAAACACACGAAATATCTGTTTGTCTATCACAGCTCTCTGCATCAGGGAAAATGTATTTCAAACGGCAGCTCTTCTCTCTGCAGTTCTGTTACGCAGATGCACAAATGCTCCATGCTCCACCTGCTCATACTGGCTTTTGTTTAGCTGTGTTTTCTCAAAGCTGGTAAAGAAACCAATCAACTTTGGAAGCAAACGTATTCATAGTTAGAAAGCTTCAAACCCATCACTGTTATGCTACTGTTACTGCTCTGGATACAATCCCAAAGCTTAGTACTGTCTCCAGGTTTCATCTAAGGGAAGTTTGTTTGCTGCAAACTCTGTTAGCTTGAAGGTAGAGCTATCATTTAACACATGATTTGTTTGTTAATAATAGCATACGGTACTGTAATCTGTTAGCTATTATCCTTGTGCATCAAAATGCTACTCTTTCAGCAGGCTGACTGTTCCCGCTGTTCAGAGGAGCTGCTTATCTGTGAAATATACCTTAGGTCAATGAAAAACAAATGGATTTGTTCAACAAAGTAATTTCTATCATCAGGCCTGTCTTCTTCCTGCAAATGACCTTTCCATGTACTGGAAATGTAACTATTTAATGAGATCATTTGAACATAATGAGCATTTAAAAGGAAATCACTGTGTTTCTATGACAGATGGAAAACACTATTTCTGTGACAGTATCCTTACATTTGCTGCATGTTGCTGTCTTAAATTTGGTCCTAAGAGGTAAGAAGATCAAACATAACTCTTGAATGTGATGAAAGTTATTTCAGTGGGCCCAACTGCTTTAAACACTTGCAAATTTCATACTTAGCTGAGTAAAACACATAAATGTGCAATTAATACAGGAAGCTCTTTAGAAGACAGCCTTCTTTTCCATGAGAGATATCTAGCACATTTATGGGACTCATAATACAGATTAATACACATTTTCTGTAATAACTGGGTAATTACCATTATATATACTGTGGAATACAAGAGCTTGGTCTAACAGGAGAGAACAAACATATCAAAATACTGAGAAATATTACAACAGTAAGGACTTTGGAAAAAATGAAATTGCCCAAGGACTCAGATCATAGTAACCATGGCAGAGGGCTTACTGTTCCCAGGCACCCAAGTGGCCTCTGCAAACTAAAAAGCACCAGAACTCTAGGAGTTAATTTTTCTCCCCAAAGGGCTAACACCATTAAAAATGTAATAAGCAAATCTGTAATATTTTTGAATAGATAACTAAAATCAATAAAGCTGTTATCAAAATCTTTGAGCATTGTGATACCAGTGGCAAACATCAACAACATTGTACAATATTTGATGCACGTAACCTTTTCCATCGTAGATAGGAGTAAGTGACCAAGAGCTACAGTTAACAAAGAAAGCAATGACTGCAAGGCAATCCTGGGGAGTGAGCTAGAGTTTGAGGGAGCAAAAGGCAGTTAGGTGATGAACAACATTGTGAGAGTGACACCAGACCATTATCTGGAAAAAAAGAATTCCTTTGATGCAGGAGAGTAAAGGCACTTCCCAGGGAAAAGAGGAATAAATACTCCTGCACGTACTCTTAGATGGCAAGGGAGGTGCAAAGCTCTCCCTTATTTGAATCAGCCTCCAGGTACCAACTCTGTCCATGAAACTGCTGTATTACTTCTCATTAGTCTCTTAGGGAATATGACCAGGTTGCTAATTCATCCACAACATATCACTCCCCAACAAAATATTTCTTCCAGAAATCCCTGCTCTTTCTGAACTCAGCCACCACAGTGGTTCTGCCCAGGTATGCAAAATCTGAAGGAACATCTTGGTACCTCCTCTATACAAATGGAAGCAGTTCACAAACAATCCCAGTAGAAATGTTTCCAGGGAAGCTATAGGACTTTCTGTCAAATAACCTGCACATCTTGTTAATGCTCACCACAGAAAGGCTGTGGTAGGATGTGTGCCCAACTGCTCACAAAATGCTCTCACTCAACATCTGCCCTGCTGCACTTCTCTCCCAATCTTAGATTCATCACTACAGATCTCATTTTAACTCTTCGAGCCTACGGAAACAAGCTGAAAGGCCAGTAAGAGAAAGGCTGAAGAACAGATGTTTGTCTCAGTCTTCAGCATTACAAGTCTCTGTGAGGTGATAACTGCCACATAGTTAATCTGAATTTTCCTTTTGCAGGGTATTTTTCCCCTTTACCTCTCAACCTCTGGATTTTGTTTCCCCGATATCTCTGAATAAAATTAAGCTACCAGTTCATTCATACTTCTAGTCTCTTCCCCCTTTTTCTATCACTCCGTAATACCTAGAAAATAAGAACCTTCCCATTAACACATCAATAGAGACACTGGAAATGGGACTCCTGGAGGCTAGAAAGGGACAATAAACTTTGTTCTCCAGTTTACTGTGATAGTTACTGTCCAAGATAAACTTTACTTTCATTGGACACACAACTGGGAAGAGATCCAGAGGTCAGTGAGCCCATCTTGACAGCGCTTCACATCGCAGCACACACTGTAGCAATCAGTACAAGACACAATCCACTGACATTTCTTGTAAGCTGGGCAAAAGCCTGTTTTAGGAACACGAGCCTTCCAGGCAAACGACCCCCCTCCCTGAGACCAAGCGTGAACAGGCTGATGCTGCTGCAAGTAAGTACAACAGCACAAGCAAGCAAGACTGCCCTGTTATATGTATTACTAGATAATTTCTCCCAGATGAAAAAAATTATCTCAATATTGTACTCAGGGCTGGTCTCTCCCTCTTATCTTGCTTAGCTCAGGCATCCATGGAGAAAAAGAGCAGAGGACAGATCAATACTTTTTATCTGCAGCTCAGCTGGATGATGAAAAAAATAATCACCTTCCTGGAAAGCCCTGCTCCCAAATCCTAGCTGCCAAGACCACAACTGGAGACAATTTGTAGGCCATAATGATGCTGTGAATGTAGATGATTGCCATGCAGCATCTCCTGTGCTCAGCTTGTTTACCCAGCTGAGAAGGACCCTCTCTCCAAGCACCCACGACAGTGTGACAGGTGAAATATGCACAGCCACAAAAACACAACTGATTCATTTTTAGTGCGTCCTTGTATGTTCTCTCAGCCCAACACACACGATGACAGTGAAACAGAAGCACGTGTTACCACTTATTCTGATTTCTTTTTGCTTTCTTATTAATTGATGGCCACATCTCTGCCACTGTCCCCAGCTCCAAAGGAGCAAGTTACTTTAATAATCTGTGTTCCAAAACAAATGCTTCAGTGGCTCAAGGCAACCAGTACACAGTGTTCATGGATTATGTAACCATGGATTGAGAGAGAAAGAGAACAACCAAAGCTTTAAAAAACAGAAAAGCCATTCGACAGCATTTCATCCTCCCCTTAACATCATCACTTGCCATAAAATTATACGATAGGAAGTTAAAAAGTAGTACCACAGAAGTGAAAGTTGCAAGCCTTTAGGTCTGTGATGAGTGTGGGCTTCCCTTACACGGTACGTGTTAGGAGGGAAGCCAATCTGGAATGAGCAGGGGTTGTGCAGTAAGGTATGCAATTGTCATGCATTTTTGTGGTTGTTTTTACCTTTGCTGCCAAGACACATACAGTAACAATTTTATAGCCTTCCTGAAAAGGAAAAAAAAAAAAATCTCTACAGAGGCTCCAGTTTATGCAAAATGCTGCTGCCCGGTTTTTAACTCACATGAGGCAGATGCAGATTCAGAGTGTCACTCCAGTCTTGACGGAGTTACACTGGGCTCCCCTGTTAAAGAAAAAAATCAGACTGATTTTAAAACTGCAACAGCTCTGTGCAATGTGGGACTGCATATCTGCTGGAGCTCTGTCCTCTGGTAAGCTCAGAAGCCGGCCTGGCAGCTATTCCAAATATACTTACAGCTGATTTACAGAGGAGGCACAGTGGGTTATCGTGCATCCTGCAGGCAAAATTATTTCCTCGTATCCACAAAGCAATCTTAGAGATGAGTTCAGTGATAATTAGGAAGAAGAGGCTACAAGTGCATTGCTAAAGTGATACAAACCCTTCAAGTTTTCATCAGACACGGGACGACTGTTTCAAGAAAGATTCTCCTGCTTAGTTTGAGGTTTTGCCATTATCGCCCATTCCTCAGTTGGTGAGAGATTGCTTCTTTCAGGGCATTCAGTTTTCTTCATACCACAAAACATCTGCACGTGTCAGCACAGTGACTCAAGAGACTAAGTCAGGAGCTACTCCACGAATCTGAGAATAAAATTTTGCCCGACATTCAGGACACACTTCCAACAGGAGCCTGAAACACGAAGTTAGCTTGATGGAAGCACATCACAGCCAAATCATATACTTTAACACTTACGCGCAAAACCATTGCAGGATAAACCAGGACCAACCCAGCAGCGGTTCATCATATTGTACTGCACAAGTCTGCAAGCACATAAGGTAAGAGGAAAAAAAAATCTAACCTGCGACTTATAGGTATGTACAGATTAATTAGATAGAACTTTGAGATCAGATTTGCACTAAATACAAAGCTGAATGAGTTGGAATGATGTTGGAAAAAAGACCCACAGAAAAAGCATGAAGATAACTGGGACACTTCTCAGAAAATAACTGTTCACAGCCTTGTTTTCTTGCAAAATTAATGGCTGGGGAAGACTGTAGTGTGTTTTACTGCTCTGTTTTAAGCAGCAGGAAGGAGAAAGCCCTTCAAGGGCTGCAGGCTCCTTTCTTTGTTCCCCTTCCGCACACAAAAAGATTTCAAATGGAGGTAAGCCAACTTCTCATTGAAGAGGTAACTTGTTTCTTCCAGGGTTTGTCGACACTTCTTACAAGCTGGTCATAGATCATAGGAGAAAAGCAGAAGCTAAAAGGTATAACCACCATTTACTTTTATACTGCTTCAGCTGTGCCACTCCAAGACAAGTACTCACTGTCCCAAACTGCACACCTGCAAATCAGTTTTGTCTAATCATTCCAACTACTATGGATTTAGGGCTAGTGAAAGCACTGGAATGAGAACAGTGACAATGCACTGATTTCCCACACCACTGCGACAGCTCTAAGGGAGCAGATCCTCATTGCCAGTATCCATGGGTTAGGAAGAGAAAGGTGTACTGGGGGACCGCTGCAGTAACAACAACAGGGACCTGCTGAGGGAGCAGCTCCTGCAAGAAAAGAGGTAGGGCAAGGATTACTAAATGATGACCTGAACTCTCATTTATCCCTACCTCCAGTTTGTTCCCATTTGTCACCCTCTTTCTCCAGCTTGCTCTCCTGGGATACCCCAGCATCTCATGAAGGAGCTCTTCATTTAATGCCTTCTGTGAGTCAGTCCCTCACCTTTCTTTCCTTCGGCTACTCCACAGCTCCCCAGAAGGGAAGTGAGAGCAGCCCCAGTGAAAACTACTCACAGTGCTCTCAGAAATCCCCTCACACAAGCAAGAGACTTTGCGGGAGCAGGTGCCTCCTGCAGATGGGACACGGTCTGCCTCCTCACATCACTTGGGCACATACCAGATCGCCTCCTTGCCCTTGCAGGTGCTGAGAGCACTGTCAGCACTGTGGCTTTCCCCATCCCTGGCCCTGGCGTGTCAGAGGCTCTTGAGAATTGAAATGCTTCAGTCTACCCAAATTGTTTTGGTTGGCAGAATACAGTATGTCTTCTGACTTACAGGTGCTCAGACAAGATCATATGTCTCAAACTAGATGTGATGCTCTTCAGAAAGCTTACAAAAAGCTTAAAAAACATTCAGTCTTCGGAAATTTTACCCACTATCTGGGTTCTTCAGAGATCACATGAAGACAGATGAGCCAAAAGGTGGACTGATAATATAAGGGATTTACTCATTTCTCTGAAGCACAGGAAACACAGCCCAATTGCCTGTGTTAAGTCCTGAAGAACTGAAAGTGAAATAACTAGAAACAGGTTATTTCAGCTGCTGCTTAGTCCCTAGAGATTCAGGCATGCAAATCAGGCAGCTAGGGACATATATGGACAGGTGGGTACCTAGTAACCAGATTTATACACTCATCAAGCACAACATGCATAATTAAGCTTGTACAAATGCATTTCTGAAATTACATATACCTCACTTAGAGAGTAAGATCCAAAGTGCAGATTTTAAATGCTGATCCATACTTTGAATTGCACCACAAATAAATAATGCAAGCACATTTACGGTGCAGAAATACATATATCAATGTTGTGCTGATGAAAAGTGCTTAGTTAAAGCCTTGAGAATTAAGATCCCCTTTACAATCCTAACCCCTGTGACAGTACAAATATTTATAAATCCTGCCCCACCAACGTCTATCAAATGAGATCTTGGACCAGTGTTGCAGGTAAGAGTAAATCTATCCCCAGTTCTCCATTCTGTCAACATCTTCTCTGCAGTCCGGAAGTTCGGCAGTTAGTGCCAACTACCGCTGTGACATCTGTGACACAGTCACCTCTCCACCAGCAACCAGTCCGCTGATTATTTTACAGAAGCACCAAATGTCCATTCCCTAGCACTTCCAATCACCCCAACCTGCAACTTCAGATGAGGATCCAGAAGAAAACATAGCATGACCAGCCCCAGAGGCATCTGAGGCACTGGACTTAATTAAAAAATACATCCCACTGCAAGAACAATACCAGTTAAACATACTAGTAAGCACTGGGCAGGCATTTCACATACTGCCATAGTTTGAAGAAAGCTTTTCAAGGTGATTGAAATCAGCCATGAGCCCAGAGGTCTGAAACTCCTCAGAAGTAACCAGATAACAAAGAACGCTGTGTTACCTTTATATATAATACCCCCTCTCAATAAGCAATGCCAGTTTTCATACATAATTAGATAAAACTAGGACTTATGCTCTAGGATGCTAACGACTTCCGTGTTTCTGTGTTATAGGGTCTTTTCTAAACAGGGCACATGCTGTCAGGCACTATTAGAGAAATATAATGAAAGAGAAAGCATAATGTTTTAAGCTGCATTCCTCTCTATGTTAAAATAACTCATTGTTCATATGGGAAGTAATCCCAAACGTCACATTCAATTTTTACCACTTAGGTGTTCCCACCCTTCCAGTATTGACAGCAAAGCCAGACTACTCTCCATTTTTGTTTTCAGTCAGCTCTAACAGGAGCCTGGATTCACCTGCAAGTTGTGCAGCCTGGCAGAACGTGGCCATGTTTGCAGTGGAAACATGGCAGAAGAGAGAGTTTTATTCTTCTCTAAGAGAGTCTGAACCCCCAAGGAGGTATCTGCATCAAGGTAGCTTCCATACAAATACACTCAGCAAATCATGTGGTTTGACAGTCCCAGAAACGGAGAAAAGCACAAACCTCCAGCTCCTCTTCCTACGCATTTCTCTTGCCAAAGACCCATCAAGCCAGCATCCACACTTAGGCTCCTGTGGAGGTGGGATTTTAAGAAGCACCAAGCATCCACAGGTCCTACAGAAGCTGGATGATGTTCTGAACCTTTGGAAGCCAAGACATTCCTTTATAGAGCCCTGGTGGTGTACAGCACTGGTTTCAATAATCTTTGCCCTGTCTAGTCTGTGAGGTAGACGTGCCTACCTCTGCGTCTCACTGGGTTCAATGGAGTCACACATACTTGTGCCATACTGACCTGGGGCCTCAATGCCTCAGAACAAACTCAGGACCTTATTCTGTTGGGTGTAGGCCTTCAATTTAACCAAGCGGTAAAGGTGCCTAATCGTAACCACAAGTACAGCCCAAACGAAACCCATGGGACAAATCATATGTTTAAAATTAGGAGTGTGGTGAATCACTGAATTGCCGATTGTTTATGAACTTTGCTGAACTATGACCATAAGAGATTTGTCTAAGGTCAAAACAAATTGAAAAACAGCCAGGAATAGAACCCAGTCCTCTTGACTCCTGCTTTTCGATTTTAACCACTAGACCACAAATAAAACTACACTGTGTTATGCAAAGCAGACTTGTAATATTTCAGCCTATACTTAAATAGAGATTTTTATAACATGGAACAAACAAAATGGGTTACAACAGCATGTTTTGTCCCATGAATTCACTCACTTTTTCATTCTGAAATGAGAAGAAACTGCTGAGGTATTGATCATAGTTTTTTTTTTTTTTCCTTTTTTTCTTTTAACAGTTTTGTGTAAACCATTTTTAACAGTTTTGTGTTTTCAAACACAAAACTGTCTTGTTGTAAGAGAAAGTTCAGCTTTAAACACACTTCAATGCTTAATTGCACCTATTTCATTAGAAGTTAGATGTTTGTAGTCATCAGCGAACAGGACCTTGATAAAACCTTCAGGTGTGTCCCAGGACATTTTCATATGCTGAACATACAAGTTTTTCTGTAGTGCATGAACAGCCAGATCTTGCAATAAGCCTCTTGCAGCCTCATATGTTTTTGACAGTAGCTCTGATAGCAGGAAGCAAGGCAAGAGCGAATAATCATCAGACGGTTTAATCTTTTGGGCCCTGCGTATCTGAGCTTCAGGGGCTTCCCAGCTTTTCGGCTTTCCCTTTTCTGCCAGTACTTCATACCGGGAAAGAGCAAGTTTCCTTGTGGTGACCAACACATACCTTACAGAAGAACAAAGACTCTGCAGTGCCCAGCTGCAGCAGTGCCCACACAGTGGCTATGCACCCACTCTGCAACCTAAGAGCGATGGAAAATTCCTCGCCTCTAATGCTCCTGCAAACATCCCCCAAGTGCACAGCACAGCTTTCGGCTCTAAAGCCTCTAACCTGGAACCGCATCAGCTCTAATTCTCCTACTCAGCACGCTAAAAGGATCTGTAAAGGCAGGATTTGTTGTTGCTTCAAGGACTGACACAGCACTGTATGTTCAGTTTGGCTCTGCACTGCTGAATGTCTACACTCTAGGTTGTTTTCAGCACTGCACTTCTACTTGTTTAACACCAAAAAAAAAAAAAAAAGTGTTGTCAGTATCATCAGCTTTAACTCTTCCCAAAGCAGGCTTATTAGTGCTCTCACTGGTAAATTCTAGATATTTTTAGCTGTCTGCTGCTGCATTTTGTTTGCCTTCGATATAACAAAGATTTGGGCTGTTTGGATATGCCTCAGAGTCAGTGGCTGGCAAAACAGTCCTTAACGTTGGAAAGATTTCTCCCACTGCATAAAAATGCATGGCTTGAGGTAACAACAACAGCACTGAGGTCAGATTTTGCATGTTGAAAGAAGCGATTCAGACAGACTCTGCATTTTAAGGAAACTTTGGTTTGTCTATTTTAATAGTTGGCATAACATTCGTTTGCACTGAAATAATATTTTAAAGAGGATGACTACACAGTCATCTGTTCTTTAATTAGCCTTTTTTTATGATTTCCTTGACACATGAAAATTTTTATTTTTATGTGCTTTGCAAGTGGCCTTCGCAATTCACCTCTCGGATACAGCCCACCAGGAATCATAATCCCGTACTGGAAATATCCCTATATTTCCATGGAAACATATCACTGTGCCAAAATATGGGCTTAGTTCTTCAACAAAGAGTTTAGTACAAGGGAGAAATAGTTTCACAGGTCTTCATTTTCAAACGTAATTTGGTAGTATCTAGAAATAATAAAGAAAATGCATTTAAGATATAGCTGCCACTCATACCCTGCATCTTAAGGCATTATTCAGATATATTAGTATCCAAACAGATCTGATTTGTTATTTCTCTTTTTATTGCTTCGGTTTCTCTGTTGTTCACTTTCCCCTTGGACACAGGACCTTTTAGGTAGGAGAGGGTAAAAAAAGGGGTAGCAGGTAGTGCAGCTGGCACCAAATCAGGAGTTCTCCAATCTCCTCCTGGCTCAGCCAGATTCATTGCCTGACCATAAGCAATTCACTGAGAGACACTGATCCTCAAGAGCAAGTTTCATTTGTTCAACAGCGTGCACTTGGGCGTATGTGTAGCACAAATGCTCATGCTTTTAATAAGCCTCATACATAAGTTGTTAGATCGTGTGCTAAAATAAGCATTCACAAAGCAATAGTACACACGCAATCTAACAGTTAAAGCCTTCTGAATATCCAGCTTGCTTTCCTCCTACAGAGCAATCTACCCTCTCCATCACAGGGGCATTTGTAATTTAACAGTACATGTATTGTGGTATGAAGATCACTAGATAAGGGGGTCTACCAGAGTGAAAAATACTTTCATATTTCTATCAGTCTGGCAAATGCAAGAACTGGCTGTTAGTATACTAACAGCCTGCTGACCTAGCTAGGTGTTATTCTCACTTTATCAGGAGCACGAGAGCAGAATACTGCAGCCTTTCAGACCTTCCTTAGACTCTGCGAAGACTTGCCCTTTCAACAGCTTCTGTCTAATGCTCCAATTCACCAAGAATCCATGGATGGCAGATTAGCAGTTTGTCAGCTGGTGATTTACTGGGACAGAGCAAGCAACACATGCGTTTTCCACTCTTCACTCTCAACGCCAGCACGTGAAAACCCACAGCTCCAGGCCTCAGCCTGCTGCATTACACAGCTTTAAATGGTCAAACTCCTCAGAGCAGCAGCACAAAGACTGCAGGGACAGTATCTGTGGGTAGCACTGCAATGGTATTTGAAAAAACATCTAGCTCAAAGCATACTAGGAACAGCTTAGCTTACCCATCTGCCTTTAGTTTAAAGCACCAATGGTTAAACAGGCTCAGAAATCTGCAAAATCTGCACCTGTTAAACTTGAAACATAAAAATGTGAAAATGCAGACAGCAGATGTGCAACACAATGCTTCTCTGATTTTTTTTTGCTAGGACATTTGGAAGGCTACCATTCATTGTCAAATCCATCAACTCCTCTCTCTATTCTTTCCCTGTCCATACTATTTCTACACAACACAAAGAATTATATTTTCCAGAGAAATGTAAAAGAAACAGGACTGCTCAGTATCACCTCAAAAAAGCTTCAAAGTCTGTAGTCCTTATATTATGATGAAACTACAGACAAATCTTCAACCTAAGTAGGACAGCCTTGTTAGAATATTTGTATTCGAGGCCATTGCCATTAAATATACAATAACTGTACTTAAAATAAAAGCTTAATATTGCTTTATAGTGTCTCCCCGTAACAGCACAGTAACTTTTAAGTATTCTGTTCAATTTCCCAGGCTAATAGTTCTTTTTTTTTCCCCCTTTTTTTGGGGGGGGGGGGCGGACTTCTAAATATTCCAGAAATTTTAATGCAAGGTACAAATTCATTAGTCCCATTTCTCAGCTGTGGAAATTGAAACACAGAAAACTGATACAACTCGACTAAAATAAAACTACTAGATCAACTGAAGAATTAGTTCTCAGTTCAACTGCCACCTTTTCTCCCAGATCACATACAGCAACAAGCCAGTCCTACCTTTTGTTTGAGTGGAGTTTCCACAGTCAACATGCAAAGAAAAATGTTTCAAGAATAAGATGCAGATGTGTAAAATTTCCCTCTCCCCCAAACCGCATGAATGGCTTAGACACTACCACCTACTTGAGGAAGGGGCAAAACCTGTTTACGCATGTTGCATTTTGCAGTAAGTTGGGAAAGGCAGCCACAAACAATGACTAAAGCAGTCTTCCCATGTCTTTTCCCATGTGAAGAGAAGGGAAGCACTGAAGCTGGCAGCATAAACAATTTTGCAATAACATCTTTGCATTGCAGCAAATCTTAGCATTAAGTCTGCGGTGTTTTCAGGACAAAAACTACATTCCAATCAGATTATGCTGTATTAATATTTTTTGAACATAATAAAAATAGTAATTTTAAAATCCCATTTCTTCTTTTTTTATTAAGAAAGTTTTCAGCAGCTAACGATGGTTTTATTTTTGCTTTCTGGATGACATGAAGACAACAGTGATTTAAGCTCAGGGACTGCCGTCCAAACGAAAGCATCCTGCCTATTGATATTATGTCTCTTCTACCTCAGAGAGGGAAGATAAAACTTTCAACAAGACTGTAACTTTTGGAGAAGGAGGGTAGTCACTGAGGAATCTTTTTAAGCACAATTGAGCTTGTAATTCTTACTAATTCCCTCTCCATCTGCCAATGACCTGGTGTGAAATTACAGCCAGTTTAAAACCTCACTGCTTTAGCCCTGCTCCTGTCAAAGGACATATATCCATAACCTTGTTGTGCAACCTGTCCCATTTAAGACCTAGTGATGCCAAGGCCTTCTGCATTACTTGGACCCAGACCTAACAATTAATACGGCTCATCAGAAGTTTAGCTCGCTCTGAGAAGGAAGCAGCCAAATAAAATTCTATTTGAAACCGATCTCTCTCAGCTGCATTCCCAAAGGGCCTCACAAATAATGTCTCTCTATTGATGTACTTTTAACTGTTCCTTTGATTTTAGTAAACACAACAAAGAAAGGGCTGTGAATCTTTCAGATTACCAACAATGCCTTCCTTTAACGAAGTATGGGTAGTTTTGACAGTACTAGTAAAATAGGAAGGCAGGCCAAAATCATTACTGAGTAATGGTCTTCTAATCAGTCATGATAAATAAGCAGAGATGAATCATTCAAACAATAAAAGAAACTACAATTTACCAGATAAGAATGCACTACAAACAGAACCTGAAACCTCTCTTATTTAAGGACTTAAGCAACGAACTTTCCAAAATTCTTAGTTCTGCACCTGACACCGAACAGCAGCTCTTCACAGCTATTTCCAGATCCTGAT
Source organism: Rhea pennata (assembly GCF_028389875.1). Classification (NCBI taxonomy): domain Eukaryota; kingdom Metazoa; phylum Chordata; class Aves; order Rheiformes; family Rheidae; genus Rhea; species Rhea pennata. The sequence continues at coordinate 14,365,196 of NC_084669.1, read as the reverse complement.
GCTGGTATGACGCTGCCTCTTTTCCAAGGAGAAAGGGAACCCTGGAGCTCAGATGCACGGGCCTCACTTTCACGCTGAGGCAGAAAGGTCAGGAACAGAGAACGAACGACTGCTGGGTCGACAACCGCGTAACATCACAGAGATGTGTCTTAACCTCTGCTAATAGCAAAGGCTGAAATAGTTGATGCATCTTGCATCAGCTTGCTTGCATCAAGCCCTCCAAGATTTTAAGCAGCAGCTATTTATTTACCACTATACACACAAGCCACAGTAAAATCCTGTTGTTCCTGCACCACCAGCTTTCTTCCCAATAATACCTACATTAAAAGAAACATCCTTTCATATATGTGTGATTCATCAACAGAAAGAAAACCAAGCAAATTGAAAAGGGGGCAGTTTGATATCCAACACAGATCTCTTAGCTCCTACTGTTTATCTAGCACACAAGTCTATGGAGACTTGGGAGTTTCCATATATGTAGGAGCACTCATTGACCCCATGAGGATGCAACAGTAAGCCTAGATGGGAAAGAGAGGAATGTAAAACCTGCAAGAGTTATTTTGTTTTCTTTTTATTTTGAGCTCCTAGCAGCCAATTTAATTCTAGCTGTAACCACAGTAGCTACAAATACACAGTTCCGTGTGGCTTATTGTCCGTAATTCCTCAGACTCAAAGGCTAAAACCTTCATGCTCTTTTCTTTAAGGATAAAAAAGGTTTTCTTTGCCCAACCAACCCCTGTAACACTGTTTCTCAACTCTATGCAAAGAGAGATAAACAATGAGAGGACATGAAAGTTATTAACAAGAATTCAAAGTTTAAGCCAATATTGACTTGACAGCAAACAAAACCATTGTGACAACGCGCTATCAGATGGCCCTGAACTTTTTGGTTTTGACTTAAATGGTCTTTTAATTTAATAAGGTTAAGAAATACTACCCTATAAAACAAATGGGTGGAATCATATTTTATGTACGATGTAACACGATGATACCGTAACTGCTGTCAGTTGGCAAGCTGACATTCTCAGTCGTGCAATCATGCTGGTAGCAGAACACGATTGCTGCAGCAAGGGTGTGGTGGCTGCTACAATATACTTTGAAATGGAAATGCCACATCCCTACCTACCAAAATTAGCTTATTCTAGACAAAAAAAAATAAGTGTTAGTAGGTTTATGCCTTTGAACTCATGAAGTACAAAACCAAAACTGCCTCAGCTTTCTGAAGACAAAATGAGTCAAGTGATTCTGGCTTCTCTGGTACTGAACCACCTCCTAAGTAAGATAATCAGTGGTCACTGATTTGGGAAGAAGAGAGGAGTGACAACACATTTACTGACACTGCTGCCTCCTCTTTGCAAGATGGATAATTCAAAGTGTTCCAAAATAATCATTCTTTTCCTGAGCTGTCAAAATATATGACTGTCAGCCATGGGATGAATGTCATCAGTTTATTTCTGATGTGAAAGTTCATGACAGAGAGTGGCGAAAGGAGTCTGTGTACAGTTTTAGGCAAGGCTAATGGCTCTGACTGCCTTCATTTCACATAATATGAGGACGGTGCTTAGGATATTTTTAAATAACATTAAATTATATAAAAGTAACTTCGCAAAAGCTGAAAGTACGAATGCAGAAAACTAGATGACAAACTGACAACACTAAATGTGCTTCCATTCTTCTTCCTTGATCTACTTATTTCCTTGCATAAATCTTGAAGAGCCTCCAGAAGGAATCTGCTCGTCATATATCATCTGATATGCAGATGCCTTTTCCAGATGTTAAATTTCAGCTAAACTAGCGTTTTACATTGTTTTGTTTTGTTTTTTTTTATCTAGACAGTAATCAGGTCTATGGGAAAGAGTGTGTAAGGAAAAATTTGCGTGGACAGAAAACATGTCAGCATCTAATGAATGATATGATATTATTAATGTAATACTTCACTTGCCCACTTCTCCATTATCATCTCCAATTGGTAAAATATAATCACATTTTAACATTGCAGTCTTTAAAGTACTTGCAGTAAATAAGTTATTTTATGTATATGTCATAGTTAAGATTATGGATTTCACTGCATATAGCAAATAATAGTCAAACAAAAAATATCTATATGGGGAAGAAAGATGACTCGGAAACCTAACAAGACAAACAGCTAATTGTATGTTAGTTTTCTAGGTGATCAAAAAAAGGAAAATACTATCTTCCAAGTAGAACGTCTTCAATCTGAAAAAGGCTTTACAACCTATTTACATTCTTATGTCTCCCTGTAAAATGATCTGTCAGTATTATCTCTGTTGTACTATTGCAGAAGCCAGGGGACAGCAGCTTGCTCAAAGGTGGATGAGGTTCCCAGTCTCCTGTTCAGACTGCATCTTTTTTTTCCTTTTCTCTGCACCATACCCTGTCACTCAACCCCTCTGAATGCATTGACTCTACCTTTTTAACTGAATTACTCTGATCTTCTAGCCTCAACAGCTCCAGGTTTCCATGTCCCAAAGAACTTTTTTAGGATGCTTAAAACATTCATATTTTTTCTTCCCATCAAACCAAGCATCCTTTTGCAGATAACAACACATTTGCTCTGTGTTTACAGGAACAAGTAACACTTGAGTAAAATGAACAGTCAGAGGAGTGAGGATAGTGCTGAAAGTCTCCGTCTGTCAGAGTTAACGTTAGCAACATGCTTTATGTTCCACGCCAGCCCCACTGGGATCATCTGAATCCCTGGAAATGCCGCCAGTTTGCAAAAATCACGTAATCTGTTTTTTTGTTACAGAAGTGAAACCCACAACTTTTTTTTTTTTTTTTTTTAAAAAAACATTTGTTCCTGAACAACTGTTTTGCACTCCTTAAAAGCATTGTCACAAGGCTGTCACAGCTAAACACCTAAAGCACGTGCCTGCAGTCAGGCCAAGCACAGATTAACAATGATACAGTTCATGATTTAAAAAGTGGTGAGAACTGTAAACAGATAAACAAACAAGATGGTGAATAACCAAAGCATTTATATATAAATAATGTCTCATTGATAACTGTTTAAAAGAACCAAAGCAAGTGATGTAAATATAAACTGCAACTACCCTGTCGCAGCCTCCAAAACTGCTTGTTGAACCATGAGCACATGGAAACTTTTCTGACCTTTGCTTAACCACTGACCCCTGCTTCTGTGACCCCTCACACTGTCCTTAGCCATGTTACTCATCTCCCATTTCTTTTTAGCAGACACAGTAACTAAGATGACCATATCCAACACACTACAATAACCTATTATTAGGTGACCCTGCTATTCTACCTCCCATTTCCCAGTTTATATTCACAATTGAAATATCAAGGGTGATAGAAACTTTTTATCCATGGCCTTGGGAGCGGTAGTGAGAAAGAAGGCAGAAACGTACATGACACCCTCGGCTACAGCTTGTATGCTCTGTGATAACGTAACCTAGGAAAGTGGAAGTGGATTTTTTATCTTTTCCTTCTTTAAAATACAGAACATTGTGTAAGTTTGATTTTATCAAAAACTGTAACTTTATCCCTCATTCATGAAAAGTCTCAAAGAATTTGCCTGTCCAGTATTTGAAAGATGAAGAAGTCATGCAAAAAATTTTTATGAAACTAAAAGGTCTTATGCAACTTCCTACAGTCTACCTGCCATAAAGGATTGGCAAAGCCTTCTAAATTAACTTGTCCAGTTGACACAAGACACTCCCTCTGCCTTGCCTCTTTTCACTAATAAGTCAGTGATGTGGTCAACTGAGAAGGAGGAAAGAGAAAAATCTGTTCTAAAATAGTGGACCCTCCCAGAACACAGAGGGGTTTACCTACTAGATAAAAGTCTAGTCTACCATATGCACCAAAGATAAAAAGATATCACCTTGTTTTTCGAAGGCTCGCTTGCATCAGGAGCAATTTCACAGCATAGTGGAATTTAAGGAAGCAGTTACACCTATTAAGCTTTGGTTCCCTTGACACCCATAATCACTTGAAACTGCAACAGAGCACTGTGGTTTGTGACCAAATATAGCTTTCAGATAACAAATGTACAAGAAATATCCAAAATGAAAGTGCAATGAATAGGTGTTATATTTGCTAACGGAGGAAGCACCTGCTAGCTGGAGTAGCCCAACCAATTACCAGCTTTCTTTCAGCAAGAGGCAATATACTGAACTAAATCAATGACAAAAAAATCATGAAGATACTCACCAGCAAGTGTATAATCCATATCAAAACCAAAGCATTTTATCTTTTCCATGGCTAAACTTCTGTTTACAAAAACCCTGGAAAGAGAAAAGAAACAGTCATACGTATGAGCAATTTCAAAACAATCATGTTTTTGAATAAACATATTCTGTTTGCTGTCAGGATGTGCGGCTATCTTAGTCAAAATCAGATTGTACCTGAAAGATGCATATTTTGTTTTTTTCCATGAATTCTCCTGTAACAAAGCCATGACTTTGTGGGGTTATTCTAATTATTGGTATGCTGTCTAAAGAAACACACGCCTGCATGCACACAAACACATGGCTTTGCATGTGACCTGTAAAAATTCCTAAGAATAGAAGTACAAAATCTCCTGAAGCAGAATTCAGAGCTCAAGTGAGAGGAATCTGGAAGCAGAGGATGCAAAGCAATAACATTTGCTTGATTAAAACAAAATATTACAAATAAGTAAAGAGGAAAGGAAAATGACATTTCTGTGAACAAATATTTTAAACATTTATTTTTCATTAACATTTTAGTATTTTAATAAAACAGCCTTTTTTTTATCTCTGTTTGCAATTATATCTAGAAATTCAAAGCATATCTAAAAAGACAAGTTACCAAATTTACATCATTATCATTAATAAATATTTTATATAGCTCTGGAAACAGAAAGTGAGATAAATTTTCAGCCACAAGAACATGGTGTTTCTATTGTGAAAAATGTTATTTTTCACTCCCCTGTAACTCCTCAACAAAAATGTTATTTTTTTATTCAGTTCTAATACTAATGCCTATTCCAACAAGAATCAAGCTGAATACTTCAGGTCTTTTTTGACAACAATATTTTAATATCCTACATTCAATTTAGTTCAAGTAAATAACATGGTAAAGAAATAGATCAGAGAATACAAGCTTTTCTTGCTTCCAGTACCAACCATTAGAGTAACTAATCTGCTTATGTTTCCCCAGAACTTCAAACCATATAGCAGATCTGTAACTCCATGGGACTTTCAACAGACTCCACCGTTTGTCTTATCTGAACTCCAAGAACGAGAGTTACAAGCGGCAAAGTCAAGAATTCAGCTGTGGGACAGAAGCTGAGCTTCTCAACAACAGTAGTCCCAGAGAGGAATCACAAGTATTGTTCAAGCTGTCACGCTGAGACAAAAAAAATGCTGAGAAACGTGTGAGAAAAGCCAACAGTCCTAGAGCCTTCGCCCGTACTCTCACCTCGGCACATGAAAATTCTGCATCAATATAATAACGTTATTGCCCTCGGCAGAATAACTATCCTCTTAGAAACTGAACTCAGCAAGACTTCCTTACAGGAGGAGTGGCATAGGGAGAGGGATACAAGCAATGGAGACGGTAAGTGCAAAAACAAGTACTCATATGTTCTGAAAAGCTCGGAGAAAACTCGGAGATTCTCCTCCCAGTGCATGTTCTGGGCAGGTGGCCGGCAAAACGTGCCAGTTTTACTGCATGTGTCTATCTACTGAAGCTCGAATTTTAACAGCAAACTGCTAACATCAAAGTATCACACTTCTATGCAAGTAGTCTTACCTCATCTCTTACCGATGTGCTTCTTGTTTAGTTTGCAGCAGTCTGATTCATCTACTTGTCTGAATCATATTACACAATTCCTTAAAAGCTTTCCTAGTACAGATGCAATTTTGCTTGGATCTGATTTGACTTCAGAAGATCATTATGCCTGAACCGAGCCTTAAAGTACTGTGTATCTTCTTGGACAGTGTTATAGAAAACACATCTGTGGCTAATTTAACTAGTCACTGGATATCGTTGTTGTTCCACACAAATCCACTTGGAATACAGTTTCTCTGGCAATAGTATACTTTACCCCTAACCTTGCACACTCTCTCTGGGAGTCACAGTTTCCTGGCAAATTGCCTGCCTTTGACAATGCGGCTTGTAACTAAGGGGCTTGAGAGGTTATAGATGACTATCTCTTCTGGTAGATTTACGTATTACTTAAACAAAACAAAATTATGGGACACCTCCCCCCTTAACTAGTAAAGAAATGCCTCTTAGAAATATGAGATGGGAACATAAATCACTAAAACTTCACTCCTGAAATAGCTGGTTTTGAGTAGGTGGAGCAAATAATCTGAATCTGCAGCTCAAATCACTGTTTGTTTGTCTTCTAACACTGAGATAGTTCTGATTTAGAATAAGCCAATGGTGCTATTTGGTACTAAATATTGTTTCAAACTTTGTATAATGAAGATGATTATGTTCTCTTGCTGCTGATGCCAGGAAACACTATTTATTATCTAATTCAAGCACACTGGCATGCAGGTGACTTCTGATCTAATGTCTGTGCAGTTTGTTTCTAAAGTGAAGAGATTTAAGAAGGAATAATACGCTTCAGGGAGATGCTCGCAACAATTTTTGTCCAACCTGCAGAGTCTGGTTATGTTCTCTCCGTTAGCTTTATCCCCTGGAGCATAGTTTTTTGCCAGAGAAAAATGCCCAGAATGCCTGTCCTTCTGAACAGGACACAAATAGGAAGGGAATTTTAAGGCACTCAGAAGTCTGAGGAGCATTTCAGAAATGCAACATTTGGGAAAAGTTTCCCAAATGAGGACAAAAAAGCAAGCACTTTTAAGAGAGAGCTGAATGCGCTTATAAAAGGGGTAATACGACAGTGCCCGTGAAAGGCGAAAACAAGGGAGCTGTGACCCAAGAGATCCCTTCCAGTCCAGTGTGCCTATGTTTAGATGATGACGACACCAAACTGACCAAAAACCATGGAAAGATCTCAAAGCCTCTGACATTTTTTCATCGCTTTCTTTTATGGTATTAACAAACTGAACACTGGGACTAAAAAAACCCCAGCACATGTTGATACTGAAAATTTGGAAAAGTTTTCTAAAGGCAATGAAACGAACAACATCTACTAGCATATTTTTGTATTCCAAAATAGGTCTTATGACTAAAGCATGGCAATTGCTATACTAGCCCTGTCCTGCTAACAGCTGGTGAAGATCTCTCTTTCTGTACCAACTCATAAATATTGCCTATGACCTAGAAACTTTATGCGGCAAGGTCTAATCGCGCCTCAACAGTCCACAGGGCCTGGCAGATTTCAAGGTGTCCTACCAACTTATTTGATGTGGCAATTACTTCATCCACCAGTCCTGGAGCAAAACAGGGCAAACGTTCAAAAATCTACCTAAGGCTATTACACAGCATGTTCAGGACGGGAAGCGAGGAACACTTTAATCAATTTAAACTAGCATACACAAAGATAGATTAAACAGTAGACTAAACAGTGGCAAAGAAACCGGAACTAATTTCACTTATCTTGAGAAAGCCCAGCCAGATATTCGCTTACTTTGTAGGTGCTCAGGACTCCAGTTTTAAAACCTGATTAAGGAAGATATCTCTCATACACAGTGCCCCTCTAAACACAAGAGACTTAGTAGATCCTTGTGGTCCAGCACTACAAATATTTACTGCCCAGAAGCTTAACTAAATTCCCAGCTTAACTTAATTCATGGGTTTACTCAAAGTGGTAAATATCTGCAGTATCCTAGAAACTAAAGATAAAAGTTGAAATGAAATCACCTCTACAGTTTCTGGGAACAGCCAGGTGCTCCTCAGAGGCTGCAGACTTGGCCCAACTGCTCTCTGTTTCAGAGTCTGTGCTCAGATCTGAACTGGAGGTGGCACAGTTCAAGTGTCTCCTCAAAAGATATGAAACAGAGAGAAATGAGAAAAGCATCCTTTTTCTAAAAGTCATACAGCAAATACCACACTTTTAACCCGAAGTACCTTAAAAGATAAACAAAAATCAAAGAAGCTCCCAGACAAGAGAGAGAGAGAGATATTCATAAAAGGTCTAGGGATCAAGTCATACTAAGAGGAAAACTAAAATCACCAAACACTTTGGCAAGAAGCTTTTAACCTAGAAATATCTTGCTGGAATCAGAAGAAATCATACTTATACTTCCCCTGATTCCTGTCTTTGCCATCCAGGAAAATTATCATTTTTACTAGGAGTACTAAAGTAAAAAAATTAACTAATATTTTAACAGCACCAGGCAATAAAATGAATCAAACCGTGGGCATGGCATGAGACCACCTTCTATAACAAAGTACAAAATTCCTTGTGCTGAGAGGCAGAGGTGGGTATTATTACCAGTTCCCCAGCTCCGTATCTGTCTGCAACTGGAACATCTTCTTAAATAGGACATTGCTTTTCTTCCGCCTTCATTTTTCTCTGCTCTACGGAAAAGCAAGCTTTCTATTTCTGTTTTGAGGAAAGTGAGTAACATCATGAATCTCCTATGCAGTATGGCTGGAGCGGTTTGAGGTGTTGGTACTTGAGCCACAAGCCAGTTTGGGGACCTTATCCAGCCTGAGCAGCTCCCTAAATCAGTACGTGACAAAGTCGGGAGTGGGAAGGCAGCAGCCTGGCCTTGGGGTGGCTTAGGCCAGCACAGAACCAGAGCTTCTGAAAAACGAACTTTGGGAACTGTTTAAAGGAAAACATCAGGCAAATTTCTTCCCTAATGAGTTCCTCCTCAAAGACTGAACTCTGCAGCTTTGTCACAGCAGAAGGCTCTCCGTGGTGACAGTATTATTATTATTATTTTTTAAGCTCTAAGAATTGGGCTGGATAAGAGAAAAATGCATTGTACAGTGAGGAAGAAGGAATTGCTGAACATGCATAAAGGAAGTCACAAAGCCCTGATTTCATCAATGCTACAATTCACTGTCCTTTTACTTTTACAAGTGAACTGATCTTGGTTTTGTTATTGTTCTTGTCAATCAATTCTGAGGCAGGACCTAAATCCCAACTCTTCTCAAGTAACACAGGAGAGGAGCACACAGAGGGGGAGAAACATTTTTATTTTGTTTATGCAAAATCTCAAAAGCTTTCTGCGCCCTGAATGAAATATGCATGTATAATACTTTTGTAATCTGACCAATAAAATAAACAAAGCACACTAGAATTGTACAACTAACAAAGGACTTGGCACACGGCTCCCAATTCTTCAGAGCAAGAAAATGAAAATTAACAATGTGAGGCGCGGTTTCTGGTATGGAGCTCTTGTATAATGATTTTCAGAATGCGTCTAGAAATATCTTGCAGCAAAAAACATTCTTTGTAAGGAGAGTATATTTCACTGGAAATTAAAAAAACATAAAGAAATTTGCAGCAGTGCTTAGTGGAATAGCAAATACAATGGGACTGGCTGGCTTGATTTACACGCATATTAAAAAAAAAAAAAAAGATTGTGGTGGACAGTTGGGCTTGAGCTAGTCACAATACAGGCACAAGCCAGAAGGCTCAGATTCCTGCTTCCTCTAAGTTTAAGCACTTTGGTTAATCTTCACATCATAGACAACTTCCATATTTTAATAAGCAAGAAGAGTTTAAAAAGAAACAAGAGGGAACTAAATGAATTAGTTTTTAATAGCCTCTCATTGCTGAGTTCCCCATAGCTTCTTTAAAAAAAAGTTACTAATACTAATAAAAAGATCTTACTACTGTTAGGACAACTGGATGTTCTCAGTACGTTTAGATACCCCCAGATGTGGGCTCAGAGGAGATGTCTTGCATTATAATGTCTGGCCTTACAGTCCAGGTTAAAGCTGACTTCTGCCAACAGTAAAGTTGGTGAATCCCTCACTGACCTTACACATTCTGTACAAATTATGTGAGCGACTTTGAAAAGGATACTAAGAGACACCCAAATGTCTTGTCTTGGATGCTTTGGTACCTGTCTTAGGAGAGATAAGAAATGAAGTCCTTTAAACTACTAAAAACAACAGAATCATTCTTTCAATAAGCCGAGCCTCTTTAGGCAAGTACTTTCCGTACATTATTATTTACCATACTTTTTAATCATTAGATTTTCAGAGTTCCACCTTACTGCTTCTTCAACCCAAGAAGGGTGTTCTGACAGGTCTCTATGTTTGCAGTCATGTTCTTTAAGAGACAGGGTTTGGGTCCGAGATGAACTCCAGAAGACGGAACGACGTCAGATGTGGGACGTCAAAATTGCACGCCCACTTCTAGTAACATTTCCAACATAGCCTTCTGAAGTTTCACAAGATTGACTGTCCTTGCACAATTATAGTGATATAAAACTGGAAAATCGGGTTATGACTGGAACTGATGAGGCCATATCCAGAAAAACGACTATGAGCACTTCCCCTTGAAATTCAGGAGGAATCAGATGGAAGAAGATAGCCTTGGCCATTTCTATTTCCATTGTTTGGGTTTTCTTCCCAGGCAACAGCACAGTGCCAAGAAGCTCACATATGGATTCCATCCCAAAATAACACCCGCCTGCTCTGTGGAACTATTAAAGCTGGGGAGCATGGGACATTTTCAATGCAATTTCTTTATTATTAATTTGGCAAATGTTCTGCTTTCTCATGAGCTCGCCCATTCTGCCACCTTATCACTCCCTTTCCCTGCTCTCTCCAATGTCCAAAGCCCTAAAGCAAAATAAATACACCGGGCCACATGCTGCCCTCAGCTATACGCACAGCCACCCCCTGAGTCCAAGGAGGCTGCACAAAGACACAAGAGGAAAGAACAGAGCCAGCAGTGCCTACAGAGCTGTCATTTAAAGTTACATGAAAATACCCTACAAAGTCTATCTGAAGATGTCTCATGAGAAGAGGTACACAATATTTTCAAACTGCTAACAGTATTTTTTTTTCTGATTTGCCACCTGAACAAACCAATAAAGACCCTTTATATATAGCTACCCAAACATATACACAGTTTGAAATCTAGGCTATATAACATTTCCATCTGTTTGCAATCCCTGATGATCCAGTATCAATAAAGTAAACAAACAACATTAAAACTGAATAACCCCGACTTTACAAATTCAAACAAACTCAAATATATCTTAAATATAGAAATCAAAGAACCAGTTGTTAAACCTTTTGCTTTGTCACTATTACAGTATATATATATATTTTTTTTTTTCAAACCTAGGAGCTCAAAGTACTGTATCAGCTGAAATCACTCAGCTCATATCACCACTATAAAATGCTTTAAAAGCAAACTGAAGCATAATAACTATGAAGCAACTTGTTCAAGAGTCTATGACAAGCCAGCAGGAGAGTTAGGATTAGAAGTCATGATGCCACATTCCCTGTGCTAGCCAGCAAACAACCCTGTAAGAAATCAGAACTAAAATGACTCCAGAAACTTCATGTTCAGGATGACAAGTCCCAAATTATTCTGATGGAAAATGGCAAAATATCCCAAAGTCTGTATGTTTAACAAAAAGGCCATCTCAGCCTTACTGCCCTGTTAAGCCAAAACCACAGAATAAAAGTAAATGCAAGTACCTGTTTCCTGGTTCTTGGTAACTGTCAGTAACAAGAGTGGATGGAACATCAACTTTTTCCATTATTTGCTTTAACTAGACGTGGTTGCTATTTAAACCCTAAACAGCTATGTGAGATAATCCAGAGGGTGCCTAGAAGTGCTCACTCCAAGTTAAAAAATAGACACTAGGGCAATTTGGTGGCTCAGAGTCAACCTAGTTCTTGCCTAATTACAATCACGTTAAATGACAGTACTCCTCCAGAACAAATGACCTAGTGATTATCCTCTACCCGGAAAAGTCAACAGGCTCTGCATGAGGGAGGTGGCCTCACAACCATACACACACTAAGGAAAAGCCACCTAACAGATATGCATCCATTTTATTTCCGAATTAAAATGTATGCTGCCAATAACACAGTAACGCAGTATCCTCTTACCAGTGACCTCTGTTAGAGAATGAATAACATCGAGCTTGTATATTAATTCATCTTTAGACCTTACCACCAACAGGCGCCAACAATGTTGTATAACTAGGTTTGTGGCTGATACTAACACTAGCTAACTTAAAGTCCTAGTTAAAGTTACCAGAAATAGTCTGAAGATTAAAAAAAGAAAAAAGAAAAAAATAAAAAGCACCATTTCTCCTCCTCTATGGATTTCTCCAATTACTGTTGTTGCCTTCATGGCCCTTAAACTCTACTACATACATGTTAATGTTTTCAGGTTTTGCTTACTTCATCAATAACCTCAACACTGTAATTTCTCAAGCAGCTGAATAAACTGATCAAAACACTAAGTAAAACTCTGGGGAGGAAAACAGCTATAAATATTTGATTGTGAACATTCTTGCCTATGGCATTCAGACATGATTAGGATCTAGTCATCATTCTTTGAGTCAGTATGCACTACACCAGTTAAACCAGTCTCAGCTGAGATCTCTGCCAACAATATTACAAGTTGAGCATCCATCCATTCATCAACTATGATATAGTAAGTGCACCACCTGAAAACCCAGACTCACAGTATCAACAATCATAGTAAAATACAGCTTTCATAGGGGCATTTTCAGAGGTGGGGGTTTTCTTAATTTTTTTTTAAAGTTTAATATTCATGAAAACATTATTACCTTTTACAGTAAACAATTTTGCCTGGAATGGAGTATTTCCCCCTTATTCTATGATGCTGCAAGATTTGCAATTCAAGTATATCAAATCTGTCCTAGTTCATGAGAATCAGAAAGTTAAATCAAGTGTTCTACATATCTCCACTGGTAAACATGAAGTAAATAAATGGTGAAACTTTTTTTTTAACTTTGTATTTCAGAAAATCAGACATTACTAGTAGCAATTAGAAAACCCCAACGAATGACTTGGAGCCCAACTGGGCCTTCAAAAGTGGTGTCAAAAGTTAACCCCTGTTACAACTACACCATAAATGTGGCACAGCCACCAAGCTCTCACAGTCTTCCAGATTGGGCCTATAAAATCACTGGGACCAGCTTAAAGATCAAGATTTTAAGGGCAGTTTTTAATTCCATGTTCTTTTCTATACTATTTGTTTTTCTCAGTCAGTCATTTTGGATTCATGTTTTCAAGCTTTTTTCTTTAACCACAAGAGAGAGAGAAAAAAAAAGGGGGAGGGGGAATATTCAAACATGATTCCAGCAGTTGGCATTTTACAACATTCAGAAAATAACGTAGGTCTGACAGCAAAATTGCAAGGTTTATCAGTGGTACATTAAAGAAAGAATTGTCAGTTTTTATAATCAACACCTTGTATTTTGTATTTGTCTTTTACATAAGATTTCCAGTGCTTCAGCAATATCCAAGACTCAGAGCAAACTGGTATCTTATGAAACAATCTTACATCCTAAAAGTGATGGTTGTGATGAACAGATATTTTCTACATCTGACTAATTATTAAACTGCTAGAAGAGATAATACTGAAAAACAAGGGTAAATAATTTCAGTTCTATTTTATCATCTTAACTCTGAATTTTTCTCTTAAGTAACATCACACCTGTGAACACTAAGATCACAAAAAATACCTGAAATAGAAGTCTGACAACACTGCCTCTGGAATGAGGTTGTTTCAGATTCTTACAATACTGGATTATCAAAATAACTCCCATGAAACTGGCACGCCAAAGCCATTAATAGCACAGATTTATACTACAGTCTTGACATCAGATTCTCTCATTCTCTCTGTCTCTCTCTCTTTCTTCCTCTTTTTTTTTAAGCAAGTTACTAATTTCAAAATGAAAATCTGCCTCCCCCTTGATATACTTCCAGTGTTTTGTGTTGCATGAAAATCTGAAGTGCTAGTAATATTTCTACTTAATATGTTTTGGATGAGACACTTCTAGGTTATATAAAGGCATATTTAAACTGTAAAACAGACTGATTTCAGACTATCAGGTCCCAGCTCCTGCAGGGAAACCTTCATTTATATAAATGTATTACCATCTTCCATGAGAGAATTCTTTGTGAATATAAAGATCTCTTATGTGAGTGAGGGTTAACATGATCAGGGTTCAAATGTGTGAGCTCTCAAGGACAAGTACTTCTTTGCTTGGACCTTGTACAACACTTAGCAGACTCTCAGCAGCTAACCATAATAAACATAAAGCAAATATGCATGAAAAAAAAATAAATCAGCCTTACTCTGATAACATTTGTATCAGTCTAAATCAGGAGTCACCCAACTGAAGCCATAGGTAAAATCATGACCTAAAGGCAAAACTGTAAATTATTTCAGTAAGCTGAAGATTTTTGCCAGGGAGGTCAATGCAATAAAAACCATCTCTATTTATATGTTACATACAGTTACATTCATTAGATGTTTTTCTATCTTGATTAACCAGCTGACACAGGGATAATCAAATAATGTTAACATTGAAGAGGAATCCAGGCATAAAGCCTCAGAAATGCATCACAGGATACATTATTTAGCCTTAGACATCGCCAGCTTGCACAACCTGGTCTGTCATATGATGCTAAGGCGTTTTTCTCTAATTAGATTCCATTTAGAGAATCAATGATCCCCAACACTTCCAAAACACTTCCTCAGAAATACCACTGTGTATGAATCACAAATGCAAAATGGCATTTAAACATAAGGCTGGGAAATTTGACTTTTTTCTCTTTCTGTATCCAATTTACATCTCTCCAACTTCTGCTGCATAAAAGATATGAATACACTCTGATTATCATACTGCATGACTTCTCAAATTAAACAAGCTAAACTTTGAAAATACACCTCCCACAAACAAAATACTGACAATCACTAGATACTCTTGTTTTTAACTCCATAATAATATTCCAGGCATCTGATGAGGACACAGGCTGTACCCATCTTCTGCTCTAGGTCTGGAACCTTGGGCTAAATTTTTAGCTCAATCAAACAGTCAATGTGATCTTGGGAAAACAATCTAGTCTCTGTACTTCAATTCCCAAAACACGAATGTGATATTTCTTTTGCTCTCCACCTTGACATCTTGTTTATTTAGACTGTAATCTCTTTACAGCAAAGATAGTTTTATGCCCATCAGCCTGAGGAAATGCGAGTGAGATCTCATCTAGTGCTTCAACATGCTACTGCAGTGTATACAATTAATCATATTAGATATAATGCTCAAACACTTAATATCTGCTCCCATTCAATTTCCTCCGATTTTTTTGTGCATTCCAGTGTCTAAGCCTCTCCAATGTACATTGCAGTGCAATTATAATACTTCTGCTGCTTCAAGTATTTTTTGACTTCAAAGGTTCTATCCAAAATCTAACTTGTGATTAATCTTTCTCCTGCATTAACCCTCATAACCACACCCTTGCACACTCTATTACAAGTATCTCAACTCCACTGTTTGTAAATTCCTGCTGGCAAATACTGTGCTGTCTTCAAAATTATCTTCTACAGGGAAAGTGGGGATGACCTTTCTGTTACTATCAGCAAACAAGAACCAGCAAGAAACGTGGGTTTTATGTTTAGTTTAACACCCTCCCTCTCAACAATTTATTTGTAGAGTTGCACGAACAACTTACCGGTGATAGGCTTCCCGGCGGTACTTTTTCAGAGCATGCCCATCCATGTTTGCAGGGA
Source organism: Rhea pennata (assembly GCF_028389875.1). NCBI lineage: Eukaryota > Metazoa > Chordata > Aves > Rheiformes > Rheidae > Rhea > Rhea pennata. The sequence continues at coordinate 14,349,577 of NC_084669.1, read as the reverse complement.
GATCTGCTGCATTCTGGAGTCGGTCGCTCCATGAGGTTGTCATCTTTAAATGCTTATTTAATTCTGGAAAAGGAAGAAGAGAAAAGTTTGCTTAAGTTCAAGGTCTGTTTCACCCTGAAGTTGTCTAACTGTTTCCTGGTTACTAAAAGATGCAACGCTACTCAGGAAGTTTTGCAAAGTGCCCAGTGGAACGGTTTGTGTTTGTAGGTCAAGCAAGATGCTTTCTTCTGAGATGTTAGGTGACATACAGAGTCAATAAAACAGATGGCTAGGAGAGCTTTTCCACATCGTTGGAACTGCAAAGACATTCCTATCCTTTGTGCTGAAAAGTTATTTAGAGACAGACACCTTGTTTTCATTGCTGAAAAGGCATATTTTTGACTTTAGAGTTACTAATATGCCTTTGCTATAGCTAACAGAAAAACTACCCTTTAAACATGAGATAAACTGGCAAGTCTACAACCCGAAATGGGACGGACCTTGCCACATCTGCCATAAGGTAAAAATAGTGAGTCTTGTCTCTGACTTTGCTTTTTGTTTGTCTTCAAGGCAGCAAAGACAAAGCTACAGAAAAGACAGATGCTAAATAAGCAGAAAGAATTGGAAGAAAAGTAGAAAGATTATTCTAGTATCTTGTGTCCTCTGCAGGTCAGCCACATTCAGGCAGAGCAAAGAACACATGCAAGACTGTAATACCAGGAATGCAAACATCCACCATCAGATCTTCACACATATAACTTCCTCCACAGATAATCTGCACGCCAACACGAGTACTGGTTCTCCAAAATAAGTCAGTAGATAGTCTTTATCTTCAGAGAGGCCCCTGCAGTGAGGCAACAGGGGTACATTTCCCAATTGTTTTATCAGCACACTCAGGAAGTCCTGCTCCCCTCATCATCATTCCAGACACACATCCTGCTGCATCCATTGGATCAGATAATCAGCATCTAATGACATAGCCCCACACTGAGTCTGTTCAGTTCGCCAATCCAAGCTCTAACCCATCAAAATAAATTCACAAAAAAAACCAAACAAGAATATGTGTTAGTTCTTCACTGGTCAGTCCAACCTGCCATTACTCTAATGTTAGAGCCAGTGCAAGGAATGGGGTGGAAAATGCATCCCACAGTTATACCAAATCATATATAACATGAAGCCACACTCTTGTGTAACCACTGTGACTGTCAGATCAAAGGATTTGGCTTGTTTGCTCTTCCTTGAAAGAAGAAAAAAAAAACCCCACAAGCTACAGGAATACAGTAATCACTTTCAGGCACCTTTAAAATATGACTACTTTAATTTTCCAGAAGGGAAACCAGATGATTTCAGCAAAGTAAAGAGTAGACTGAATGTTCAAACTGATGTTAGAATTCTAACACTGCACTTCTGAGTGTCACGCATGTGCTCACTCTCTTTGAGGAAATCTTTATTATTTTTCTAGTTTTAATCTTGACAAAAGAGCAACAGTTGTGATCGCCACAGCATTTATTAGTTTATTTATCTACTATTTGCTTGTCATAAAAATCAAACAGAAAGTAAATAGATTGGCTGTCAAAAATATGTTCATCTTACCCCCAGCATTCTCTGCTCGTCTCCCAGTTACTATAAGCAAGGTTTACAAATACATCTTATGCCGCATCCTAAAGGTCACCAAATTTAGGTGTTGGCAGGCAGCCTAAGGGAATGCATTCCAGAGCTGAGAGCTCTCTACCATGAATTCCCTGCAACACACCCAGGAGGTCACCGGCAGGAACAGGGAGATGGGGCATGCCAGCCAACCGCAACTTCCACAACAGGGCATGCAGGGAGAAGCGGCTTCTAAAATAGCCCAGGTCCAGGCCACTAAGGGTTTGTAAGCAATTACCAGCTATTTAAACCATGCCCAAAGGCAAGCGGATGGATGACAGCATCGGGCGCAGAACTAAATGGCCTGCAAGCATCAACCTGTTCCACTTTAAAGGCAAGGCACTCTGCCTGTGGCACCGTTAGCTATATGCAGCAGGGACTGCAGTGGGCCTGGGGGAAGAGAAGGACATCGGGAGGGCTGGAACGCCCATGCAAAAGAACAGTGACGGACTGCAGGTCAGTGGATGAGAGAAAGCAGTTTGAGATGCACAGCACGGTGCAGGGTCTAGTAGGACACCTAACACTGCAAACTACAGAGAGGGCTTGTGTCCCCAAAGGGTAGAAAACTGTCTAGTCCATAAAGTTTTCAAGACAGTTCAGATCACAACTGCCTCAGTCTTAAGTGGAACTATTTTAAAGCTACTAACTTTGATCTGTGGATTCAGACTCAAAAGACAAAACATATTTAAAGCCTCTAAATTACAAGTAAAATAGCACTAAAAAAAAAAAAAAAAAAAAAGCTGAATGGTTGGTGTTTCGACTTTTGCACAGGAAACTACGAAAGCCAACTCACAGAGGTCTGCATCTAGATCTTGCAGCTGAAAGCAGTCTGAATCCAAGCTAGCAACCATTTTGAAGGGCTACACTGCTCTGTTTTCTTGCCAGACACATTTTAAGATTTTAAGATTTACACCCACAGCCAAAGCCAGAAACTTGTGCCAGCCTCCTCTTCCCACTTCAGCTTGTTCACATCACCTCCATACCATGTTAGAGATGCTGACACAGGTATGACGATGGGACTAGTCCCATTGGCCATCCACGCAAATGTCTGACAGTTCTGCAAACATTTCATACAAAGATTACTAAAATCCAGATGGCAGAAGAACTTCTGTGGGTTACCTTTAGTAATATCCTTTCTAAAATGAGGAATGAGTGAAGCAGTTTGAGCTCCTGTGTGACAAAGCTCTCCTCTTCTACTGTAAGAGAAGCTACAGAGCATCATCCTGTGCGTGCTGGGATTTGAAAAGCTGAGATTTGAGGAAATCACAGAAACTGAGTTTTCATAGTTAAACAAGAAAAGCTTGAATTATTTTAATCTTCCATCAGTATTTTACTGTAGCTGTGATGATTAGTTCATAGGCAGGAGGACAAGGCTTATAGACAAAGGCAGTATCTTTTATTAGACCAACTGGTATGGCTGGAAAAAACAGACAAGCTCTTGGGCACATAAGGTTGTCTAAGTTTTCAAACTGTACCAGTTGCTCTAATAAAAGATATTACCTCTATCTGCAAGCTGTGTCCTTATATATTTATTAGAATTTCTTTGTCTTAATGTTTATATAGCACAAAATAAAAGAATCTAATGATGAAGTTTTGCAATCGTGAACTCAAAGGCACTCCAGCTTAGCAGCCTTTACTGGCACTCTGACAGTAACTTATTGGTCTGAAATAAAACAGTAACAACTTGCAAAAGATACTGTGATGCACGCTGCCCACCTAAAAGCTTTGCTCACACAAAGTCTCACTGACTTGGATGAAATTGTTCTGATGCTTCAAAGGTGTAAAATTCAGCCTACCTGCATGATTAAGAGACACAGGACCTGATCCCTGAATATAATTGTTCCACTTCATAGTGGTGCCAAGGACAGAGAGAAAACTAAGATGGGCTAAATGACTCCAAACGCTTGTAAGCTACTGGATTAAACATCTAACGGAGCCGGCAGCCAGCCACTGAATATTCTCAACTCCAAGCAACTGAAATATGATGCATCTTTTTCTTTAGTTACAATTCTATTTTTGAAATCAATTATCTGTAAATAGCTTCACATAAAAATAGGAATCTTTACATAGATAAAGTATGTCAGAACATCTCCCTATAATTTATTGCAAACATGCTCCTTGCTAATACAGTCTTAATTAAACATCTGATAGCATTTATGGCACAGGGTTCATTTTGAAAAAGTATTTTAAAGTTCAGCTGTGAAGCTTTGATCCAGAGCTACTGTCCAGCACACAATTTTTTCTCCAAAAGAACATGAGATTTTTAACACATATTTTGAAATAAATCCATTTGCTTCTTTTGTCAGACTCTAGCTGATTCCAAGTATTAGCCATAGTACACCTTCTTTTTTTTAATACTCATACATATGTATAAAATAACACATCTCAAAAACATTCTTCTTCATGGAGTTTTACTAATTATTTTTCTTATCTCCTTTTGCCAATGGATAGTTAGAAATTTCTGCACCTGATAATACTTCTTGTGTTCAGTTTAAATGCACTGTCCACATTCTTTTCTGAATTTGTTTTTAACACTTTGATGATGCAACATCAAATCAGAGACTCGCACACTAAAACAACATAGCAACAACAATCCCACTTTTTCCAGGATATTCTCCGAGAGCTTATATAGCAGAAAACAAAAGCATTGCTAACCAATCCCAAGGTTGTAACATACTCGCACTGATTTGCCATGCACTACATCTGCCTGCTTCTCACACATTCTGTTTCAAAAATCCTTAATATCTCTTTAGTACGACCCACACAAACACATGCACATTGGCAAAGCAGACTGAGCCAGGAATCATCACACCTAACATTAGCCATTTAAAATCTTTGCATCTAGTCTGAGCCTCTGGATTTACAAACAGACACGTCTCCTGGTGCCCTTGCCAAGCCAAGAGCAGTCCTTGGCTCCCCACTGCAAAGCTGTTCCTTCTCAAGCGGCTTTGAGGGGTCTCAGTGCCTGAGGACTGATCACTGATCCAAGTTAAAACAACCCCAAGAAAGGGGAAAAAAAAAAAAAAAAAAAGGTTGGGGGGAAGCAAGACCAGGGCTGGCTTGTTCAAACGTGGATCATTTTCTTGCTCCAGGTCATAGCATGGCCTCACAAACACTTCCAATGGGCAGGGCAGGGAGAAGGAAAAACAGTTCTTTCTGCTGCTGAGAGGCCTGTCTGTTACTGTGGCTAAGAAAAGTGAGTGACTCACTTTCCAGGAGCGTCTCTCTCTCTTTCTCTGCAAAGCATAGAAGGAGTTCGCATCTAAGACAAGTTTAGACTAGACACTTAAAGACAACTGACATCAGAGGAGGAGAATCCTGCTCAGCTTAGCATCATATCCTCTGGTCTTCTGGAGCATCTGACATCCTGGGATGCACTGCAGAGAGCGGTCAGAACTGTGCACTCCCCCTAAATAGCAACTCCTACTGCCGCCGTGGGATACAGACCACTGGCCTCATCCAGCAGGGCAGGTCTTACATCTGCGATCCCAAAGCACTTCACAAATTCTCATCCCCATAATACATTTGAGGCAGCAAGAGGTGCTGCCCCTGCTTCATCAGCTGATAATAGCAGGCCACAAAGAAGGTAATGACACAGACCAAGTGGGAACTAAACGCAGAAGTCTTAGTCCCCCAAGCCTTGCACTACTAACTAGTCTGAGTTCCTAGCACTAGCAGCGTGAAAGCAGAGATACTTCACATACTCCTTAGGCAGTAGTTTAACATGTATTCAGATTTAGACTGATACAGCAAGCTCAGACCTCTACACATTTTTAGAAATGCCCACCTTTTGTTCCCTTTTCAAACTCTGCACTGCCCCCTTGCTCTCCTGTCTTTCACCCATGTTCCCAGCCTATCCACTTGTCTGCTGTGCAATCATTTCAGACTCCTCTCTGACACTGCCACGCAGGCACTGTGCTTGAAAGCACCTGCTCTGCCCACGCAGAAGCTCTCTTCAGAGGCCTCTGCTGTGCTAGTTACAATTAATCTGTCCAGTATAAACACCAATTGCTATTCCCCTTCCCCTAATTTGCCTGCCTTTTGGTGTTAGTTTCTTGGAGCAAGTCCTTTTTTGTGCAAACTCACATTTCATTCAAAGGGTGACTAAGCTCTGTTAAGCACTAGCTGAGCAGATGGAGGCCCCACTAGCAGTCTTTGGGAGAGAATAACCCTCAAACATTCCCCAAATTCAAACTCAAGCATGTCACAAACACACTAAAGGGATGTGGCAAACTACAAAGAAAAGCCATTTTGGGTCTGCTAGAAGGTAAGGTAACAGGGAATTTCTAAAACTAAAAATACCAAGTAAGTATTTCCTTCTCAAGTAAGGAGAAAAAAAAATGTTAAGTGGCATAACTGAAACCCAGGGGAACCATTCACATGAGCTGAATGCCAAAATCTTTACTCACACCCTGCTTAGGAAGAACAATGCAGAAGATGGGTGGGGAACTCTCCAGGATTTTAAAAGTTCTGGATAACTCAGAACTGCCAGGACCCAGATGCGCACAAGTCAGTATGACCACAGCACCCAGGAGTATCATCAAAACAAACCAGAGAACAGAATAAACTACTCCTTCAGCTCCTACTAGAACAATGTGAAACAGAAAAAAAAAGTGTTGTGACAGACCTGCTTGTGAAATTGGGTGGCGGTCCCACTTTTGGAGAGCTAACAACAATAAATAGAGATTTTTGAAGTATGATAGAACAATAGAAATTCTAGCAAAAGACCAGAGATAAGAATATAATGCACCAGGGGTAGAATTCGTCAAAAAATATTTCTAGTTTGTATTTAAAAATGAGGATGATAACAGTTTAATCACTTGATGATAATGAAGTACGTCCCATTCATTTTACAACCAATGAGAATGCTAAACAATACACATCAGAGATGAACATTTTTAACCAACCAGTCTGAAAATGTCTCCCCAGGAATCCTAAAATAATCAGCTGAATAGATTTTAGACTACATCAAGTTTACCTGATGGCAAAAACTAGATAATGTACTAGAAAAGATAACACTGGATTTAATTAATGAAGAATTAGAAGACAGAAATATAATAAATCTTGGTCACTCTAACAGGAACATTATATGTTACTAGTCCATGTCTGCAAAATATTGAAGACTGAAAATTACGTGCACCTACACATGACCAAGGCTCTAAAGCAGTAAACTTCTGACTTGTTCCAAGCTGTATGAACAGCTTGGATGAAGAATGACTTCCCAATCTTATACTAAATTGCATCTTTACGCAACTGCTAGCTCACATGGTTCCTTCCCTTTTCTCCGCAACTCTGGGGTGACAATTCAAAACATTTTGTGTTTTACTGCCAACATTATTGCTTAATAGCCAATTACAAAATGTTTCCAAAAGGTGTTTTCAATTACTGATGCTTTTGGAAAATTAGTATGTCCAGGACTTGACACAGATATATCCAGTCCTCTGACGGCAGTGGAAAGCCCACGGTTTCCAAAAACCAGCAATCAAAGTTTGTAAATGATCTAAACCAGAAAACTGACATTTTTTTCTCGTTGTGTCTACAGTTAAGTGCTTGATTTGAAACCATTCCCCTTCTGGGTGGCTTCACCTTTGACTCCATGGCTTCAGGTCTGTGATGGCAGCAAGCACAAAGTAAGAGGCTCTTCCTACTACAATACGAAATTACTTCCACGAGACAATTGAAAGTATACTCTCAGCTCAGGATGATTAGCAACTGTAGTTGGCTTTAAGTACCACAGTTCAATATAAGCACTATACAGTTTAGGTAGAGATCTGCTGTGAGGAACCTGTTAACATTATCTAGAGGTACATGTATTGAAAACCCAGTATACGCCTTGTGCAGTTTTCATTAAGACATTAGATTCATAACACTGAACTTGCTCCATGGATAGTGCAGAGCCTCCCATCCACTGGCTGACCCTTAGACACTGGCTTTACTTCAGAGTCTGTGGTTTGAGTCCTGTCTCAGGATGGGGGTATCTGTTTTCCTCACGCACCACCACAGCGCTGACATCAACACAGCTGCTTTTCCCAGGAGCATGCTTCTAGCAGAATAGATTCCGGTCATACATTTACTTGACTATATTCTGACTGATAGACCACAGTATTTCATGAGCTATTTCTGGAAATGTAAGGCACAAGGTGGGAGAATGGGACTCATGAAGCTTATTATAGGATTTAATTTTGGGCTGAATTTAATTTCTGTCATGCAGCCAGATGCTAAAGTAACAGCTGTATAACAGATACATTCTAAAACACATTTAACAAGATCCTGTTTATTTTACATGGATATTTTTCTCAGACTGTTTCTACTGGAATTAATATCCACAGATGGCTGCTTATTTTCCACCATGCCTAGAGCTCTAGCAATAGCTTGGGACCCAAATGCATTAGGTGTGCTAAAAAAGAACAGGTAAATTAGAAGTTCTTCATGGCAACTACCTATTTCTGTCCAAGGAGTGCTGTTTATTCAGGAACTCCAACGGGCACTAGTTATTTGAAGTATTTTAATTATTTTAAATATAATGATTTAATTATCATCAACTTTACAGAATAATAAAAAAGGAGTCTGGCAAAACCTATGAAAGCCACACTGCAATTCAGCATGGAGCAAACCCCAAATTTGATCTTCTGAGTACCATGACACCACGCATTCTGCTTACTTATCTGTAATTGTCTTTGCTACCTTGAAATCAAAACCGCAAGCTCTCCAAAAGGTTAATTAACTTATTTTCTAGCTTTTATACAGCTTGTGCTTCAGAAGATCATTTTTATTAAGCCCTTTCCAACATATTGCTTCTTATACAAATGCCTCACTAGAGGTAATGTTGCTTCTCCACTTCTTTCAGAAGTTTAGAAACAAAGAAGGCAGACCACACTTAAGGGATGTGAGACTTGATCCAGAAGAGCAAGAGCTATGCCACAGAGAATAATTAGCTAACATGAGCGCTCAAAAAAATGCAGTGACTGCAGGTCAAACATGATCCTTGGATATACAAGGCTATCAAGTAAGACTCTCTGTGCCTCTCTGTCACTGTTATAAATTCTGCTGGAATAGTGTCTCCAGCCAGCTGTCTCCATTCAAGAACAGTACTGATTATATTGAGGAAGGAATAAAGCTATGGCAAGGAGTATGACTACAGTGGCAGGTTGCCAATTTACAAGCAGACACTCTGCAGGAGATCTGGAGGCATTTACACGTGGGAAAGAAGCGTGACAGTGCAGGGCTCCTCAGACTAGCAATGACAGAACAAGTGCCCATAACTAGAAATTAAACAGAGACAAAAAATATTAACAGTAAGGATAATTGTGAAGCAACTTACCAAGACATAAAGTAGTTTCTCCATTATCCGAGGCCTCTAAATGAAGGGGGGAGGTACTTAAATCAGCCTTTTCTCACAGAGACAAGAATTAACACAGAAAAAATAAAACAGCCTGAACTAAACAGAAGACAAGTCAAGCTGAATATCTTCTTGGTTCCTCCTCACCTTATAAATCAATGTGTCTCTGAATAAGAGCCTGAAGCACAAGCAATATTGGAGAGAAACCTCTAAAGATATAAGCAGAAGGTGAATGGACAGAGGCTCTGCTGAGCAAGTCCCAGTGCAAGCTGTGTGCTCTAATGGCCCCAGGAAACTCATTTTGTTAAGAAAAGGTCTTCCACAGGGAAAGAGCACAGCAGTCTGCAGCAACCCCTGCTGCAGACATTCCCAACTTGTAGTCCAATTGAGTGCCTGCCAACAGCAAGTATGGACGTGGATAATAAGATAATGTTCTCAGTGCTTTTTGTTTCCAGCTGATAAATTCCAGTAAGAAACCCACAAGATAATTAAACTATTTTACTCATACTATTCTTCCTGTAAGCAATTGCTCCAACTAGACAGGGATGTTAAAGGACTAAAAATTAGAAATTAATCTGATCTCTCTGCTATGACACAGTCCATCCTTAAAACATTTAAGAATTCCTATGTATTTGCTTTAGCTGAAACTGCAAGGTAACCTTTGATGCAAATGTCCACCATATTGAGACTTTAATGTTTGACTGGAATCTGCAGATACTAACTGGTATCACTGCTACAAAAACGTAGCATAACAGAGTGCTGAGTGGCAGATTAACATAAATAGCACAAAAAGCAGAAATGTCTGCAAGGAAGAAAACAATTATCCTTTCATTTCTGATGTGCAAAATTCAAACTTTTCTACTTCACCTCTGGTATTTTTATGTCAAATCTGTCCTGAAACATTTTTATGTATTGATTCTTTCATCTTTGTTTTTGGTTTTTTTTTTTTTGGGGGGGGGGGAGGGATGACAAATAAACTTGCCAACAAGAGTAGACAAAATAACCCTTGGCTATACAGGAATCAGTGCTTCCCCTACTCAAGGGACACTGCTGTTTTCTCCTGTCCCCTTAAGCTTGTTACCCCCTAAGTACAATCTTGGTATTCAAATTCGTGCAAGGATCTGTTACCAGCTCTTTAAGGTTAAGCACCTTCGTGGGAGTCACAGTTCCAGAAGAGAAAGAACAAGATGAGATGTGCCATCCCCAGAGAGAAAGAAAATTGGAAAGCCACCATTGCACATACCAATTTCAACCAAGGAAAAACTGTCTCTAATCTGCTATTAAGGATTACACAACAGTAGTTCTTTTGGCACCAGATCACGGTATTTCCAAACAATGATCCTTTTCATTAGATTCGACTGTATTTCAGGAAGCAAATAAAGACTTAATGGGCCTTTCCAGAAGCCTAGTGGTAACCGACAAAGTATTTGAGATGCACAACTCAGATCTGTAGCACAGTCATTCTGAAAGCATGCAACTGGGTCAACTTGGATAATACAAACAGCCAAAAGCCCCCTTTATCTTCCAGACACTGAAGGTGAGGGTGGACAACATTTTTATTGGCCTTTTTTTTTCACCTGACAGTGCTTACTCGGAAAAAAAAAATCTGGTCTCTGAAGATCATGGTTCCTGCTTCATCAGTATTTTATATAAAAAGAAAAGATAATAAAAGTTCATTTTAGCTCTTTTTTAATCTTCAAAACCAAAAGGAAAAAATACAGACACTCAAACCCTCTTCCATGCAGTATGAGCCCTCTCTGTATGTTTATGGGCTATATAAACAGATGCGACAGCAGAATCGGCAGCTGAACTAATTCGGCAGCCTACACACCTTTCCCCCTCCGGCCTTGGCGGAAAGCTGTCCTGGCTGAGCCCTGGTGCAGACAGCCACCTGGCTACTCAGTGCAAGTCCTATGGGCATCTGGACACAGCACTAGGCAGAGGACATGCTGTCCAGAAAAGAAACTGGCATAGTTTAACTGGGGAACATTGGCTCCTCCTTTATACAGAAAGTTGCTGAAAATAAACACCGAGCTCAACAGCTGAAGATGATCTGGTAATCCTGAGAGCTACTCTGTCCAAATAAACCTCTTTTTCCTGCTACAAGTTTTCTCTTCCTGTGCTACTCCCTTCTTCCTCTACCTTCCTTAAGAGGAGACTTATCAGACTTACCACACACTAATTTGGTCTCTCTTCCTTTTGCCAGGGGAATCTCAACAGAGCTGCATATTTTGAGATCTTATCTACCAATAAAAGATGGACCAATTCTGGATCATTGACAAATAAATCCATTTCTGCAAAGGAAGAAGGATGAGTTGGGAACTATGGAACTGAAGGGGACACAGGAGAGAAAACCTTAATTTCCACCACGGCCACAGACTTCATATACAAAACTGGGCCAGTTTTTCAACCTGCTCTTTGTCCGTAAAACACAAACAACATAAAATAATGATACTCCTTGGGTTGGGTGCTGGGAAGGAAAATACAGGCATGATTTGGAGGGGATCTTGTTTCTCAGTTGTCCTAACATATATGCCTCCAGAAGCATATTAGCCTACCACAGATTTCATGAGGTTCAAAACTTTGACTTTAACATTTATAGTTACCCATCACTCTTTCAAGAAGCCTCCCCTGAAGCTGATCTAGTCTTTCAGGTGAGAAAAGCAGAAACCTTCTGCATCCAGGCTGAGCTTATCAAAATCACTCCTGTGCTGGCCTTATGCTTTCTGGAAATGCTCACATAGGCCAGAAGACAACTTCCTTCTTCTCTACATTCCTCCTAGTTTAGTAGCCACAGGTATCCCTCCCCTGACCACAGAGAAATCCTCCTTCTCCCCAGACTGGAGGTAAGACGTGTTTACCACTCATCGTGGAGATCAGGAAGGAATTTACCAAAACCTTTCCTGCACTGTGTTCCTAGCCTGCAACCCCACACAACAACCCTGCAACTCTTTGCCTACGACAACAAAGCTACATGGACTTAATAACTGAGCAAGCACCAAGATGAAAAAAATGGTAATGTGAAGCCTATAGGTGTTTCAAGATGTTCTTACAGTGTAAAGATCCCCTGCATCAGGCAGCATAATTCATTCTTTTTGTGACCTGTTTTTTAATCAGAGGCCAACATGGTAATTATAGCCTGCCTGATTATAATCAGAATTACTAATCTGTCCTTAGGGCACAACTGTGTCACTACCTAGGTGTTATGAGCCCCCAAACCTCATTTAATCTTGGTAAATATGTAGTGCTGAGGCACCATTGCAGGAAACTCTACAAATAAATTAATTTATGAATACTTTCTCTGCAGTATTCACATGGTCCTCGAATAGTTAGTTCACATGGCATTTTAATGCAATCTACGTAATTTAATCCATCAGTACAATAACTGAACTCATCTGATGACTCTGAGCTTTTGCTAAGTTTCTGGCTTTTCTTTGATAACCTAACCGTCTCAGCTTTATCAACTGATACCAAAGGCATACACAAAATACTGTTTTCCAACTCTGTCAACCTCTTTTCTTTGAAAACTTTTTACTATCCCTTCCAAATAAAACACAAAACACCAAATTCATTTCAGGAAAACAAAGTCAACTTTCCATGGTCCCTTCAGTTCAGTTTTTTAATATTTTAAACTAATCTTGCTGACATGGAAGTCTGTTGCCTGGCAGAATACAGCAAGGCACATATAAAGCTCTCTCTGCATCTTTCTCAGCATACACTGTTTGTGGTCAGAGAGAGAGACCACAGACCAAGTGACAAGACCTACTCCTGCAGCTGTTACCTGGGAGAAATCACTCAGTTTAAAGGATGAGAGGACATTAAAAAATAACCGGGAAGATATTGTCAGGATTGTCAGCAGGTCCTTGTTATCCCAATATCAGAGCCGAGAGTTCCCAACACAGAAACCTTCGCATTGGTCTGGACTTCTCTCTTCAGGAAATCTGAAGTATCTCACTAGTGTAGACCTGAAGATTCAACTCAACAGCACTTTCTTGTGTTCACATGGTAGATTAGCAAACAGCTCAAACCCCTAACAATCCGAGAGACCTTTAAAAATGTCTGTCACAAGCAGAGTAGCGTGAAAGCCCTGATTCAATGAGAAAATCATTCTGCTAACTTCTTTTAAACGTGTTACCTGACCTACTATGTCTGCTAAAGAAAAACGTCCAGGCTGACCACGCTCCCAAACAGCACAAGGTTTCCCATCCAGCCGCAGAAATGCCTCCTTCTAATTGCTTTCTAAACAGCTACTGAAATAATCCTAGCCTAGCTCTGAAAATCATAAGGCAGGTCTCCTGGAAGACACTTTGCTACATGTTCTAACCTTTCCATTATTTGTTGATGACCCCATCAGCACACATCAATTTATGAACACTAAAAGTGCTTTTAATTGCTGTCTTTGTTAGTATCTACTCACTACATGTCTGTGAAGAAAAATGAGTGGTAGATGAGTAAAACATTGTTAGTTTTTCATCATCGTTTCCCTCATGATTGCTCAAGTGTAGCAAGCAGGTTTTTTTTGGCATTGGATCATAAAATTGCTAGTGCAATATTGCAAGTTACAATACACATAAAAGAAGAGGTTAAGAACCTACCTAACCTATTATCAAGGTGAAAAAAATAGGATAAGGGTTGACTACAAATGTGTTTTCGGCAAACTCTTAGAAAGGCCATAATGCTGTTTCCTTGGATCAGAACTGACAAAAGTCCTCAAATTCTTAGAAGTTATAGATGGATATTTCATCTCAGATCACAGCAAGTAAAGCTGTTTCCAACTTGCATCGAATTTGCTCATTTGTCATTTTAAAGCAGCACACATCAGCTGCTAATGACTCCAGCACTGGCAATTTCTTTTAATACAGTCATTCCTTTTAAAATCATCACATTTCAACACACTTGTAAGCAGGATAGTAAGACACACCAAAACAAGTGTGAGCTACACAGTCAGACATTCTGACCAGGATGTTTGCAGGCACCAGGTGGTTAACAGGACAGGCAAACAAAAACCTTCTAAAGGCTAAATTCCTATTATTGACCAAAAAGAGTTAGCAAAAGATCTTCTGGTATCCTAGTCACTGCTTACTAGTGATACTTTCAGGTAGAGCAAATATTTTTAAGAACACAGCAAAGAGTTTTTATGTCTATTTACTTGATCCCCTTACAGATTTAGTTAGCAAGTGCTCATTTTTGTCATTTTTTTCTCTAGCAGAGTCCTATCCAGCCCTGTCAGTTGCAGTCTCAATTTTGATTACAGGTGGAAAAGGTCTGCTGACTGCAGAGACAGCCTGTTCATATATTCGTACTTACCTTTTGGCAATGTTTTCTTTTTTGTTTTTCTCTTTTTTCTTTAACATAGGAAAGCAATGTGGAAATCCAGTACTCAATAAAACATCTGAAGACTCAAAAAAGGCAATGCCTTGGTGACCTGCCCTTAAACATCACTGGTGCACGAACTGACGGATGCTTACAGCATGAGGAGGAAAATGAAATCTGACTCCTGCCTCAGTTTCCAGACAGCAGAACTAACAGATGATTTACCAGTCTGGCTTGCTTCTATGTTGAATTCCTCTTTCCAACTTCATTCAGCCACTGGTATTACAACAACAGCTAAGCTAAAGGAACTGAGTTAGAAGACTAGTTTCCAGGGTCAGCTTCAAGCTAACAAGTGCTCAGTGTACCTGAATTTTTTTATGTTCAACTTCTCGATTTTCTTTAGGGAATAAATTCACCCTGACCTAAATGCATACACAGAGAATAACATAAAAAAGGCAATCTGAACAAGCAATGAAAAAGAAACAACTCTGCAACTATCAAACATATCTGTTCTTAAAACTTCTCAGTTAATATCGCATGGAATGACAGAAAGGACATGACAGAACATTTAAGATCAAATCTTGCAGCCCTTTCCTCTGACTTCAAATGACATGTACATCGTTGCATGGTGTTGAAACCGAATTGCTTTGTAATATCAAAAAAGATGAGTTGAAAAAATTAGAAAGCAACATTTGAAATATCTTTGCCAACAGGTACTGCTCATCCTTTAAAAATAAATAATAAAAAAAGAGCTCTTCTCAGAGGCAGACAAGAAAAGCAAAGGAAATTGACCTGTAAGAAGAATAGTTATTTATTTTTAATAACATCATAAATTAGAAAAAACAAATTGGTTCCATTCACTGACTTCCAAAATTACCTAAGAAGCCTGCAGATTACTAGCACTTAACTGTAGCTGTTGTTATTACTAATTGCTGTGTTATGATTACAAAACACTGGCATAAATCTCAGTCAGTACTTCTTAGGGTTTCTGAGGGCAGAACATTCACATGCTCCTCTCTGACCCCCTGTTCCTTACTATTTGCTGTGCACGCCTATGTGCAACTCATCACCAACCCAAATACCAGCTGAATTCAGCTGGTGTAGATTTGGATATGCTTTATGCCACAGCATAAGCCCAGCCTGTTTTGTATTTACCTTCCACGCCAGGTATCTTAGGAGCTGATCATAAAGTTTCTCTTGCAACGAGCTACAGCCAGAGGCAGTACCTTTGATACAAATGCCAGGAGGAGTGCGGTCCAAGTAGTAACCTATGACTTGATTCCCACCCACATCAACCTTCCTTCAAAGGCGATAACAAATACAGATCCAGCAGCAAACACTGCCGGAACAGACAAATGCTTCCTCCCAAACCTGATATACCCAGCCGGGATGCAGCTGTTGCTGCTGCAGCAGTGCAGGCGGCAGCTGCTGCCAGGCGAAAGGCAGCAGCTCACACAAGGAAGGGGCAACCCACCCAGAAGGACTGTCCCACAACCCAGATGGGGCCACCGCAACTGCCAAAGCTGGACCACCCTGGTTGGAAAGTATTTTTGGAAGTATACCCTCATGGAGAGTTCAGATACAATTTGCTTACTGAAAATCTAGAAATAATGCATCTTAAGCATTTTATGCATTACACAGATGTTAGCATAGAGAACTACAAGGCCTGGGTGAAAGCCAGTTAATCCAAAGGCCTGTTCCTAAGTAAACAGTGAAAACCTACTCTGCTTCAGGGCCTTCTGCAGAAACCCCTACAGCAAGCCTCTGCTTTCTCCTTTCCCCTGAACCAATTGTGCCAAGCAAGGTTAAATGATAACCCTGTAGTAAGCATATGTGCAGAATAGTAAGTTTTTGTTTGAAAATATCTGGGAGCTGTGAATATTCTATTACTAACTTAGCTAAGTTTAAACTGCACAATGACTTTAAGGAATTTTTTAAAATAAATCTGCAGTGCTGAAAAGAGCCAGAATGATACTCTGGGAAACTGAAACTGTCTTCTTATTTACAGGATGAGCAAAAAACACAGACAGTATTAGCATGTTGTTCCAATGCCTCTGCTCCTACTAACTCACTTCACCTTTGTTCCAATGTTCAAAACTCAAAAGAATCACATCTCCTTGGGCCTCCCCTTCATCCCCCTGCAGAATTTGTGCCTACACACCCTTTAATTTCGAAAGAGAAACCTACAAGTTGCCCACATCCCAGAGTCAGTCCTACAGGTATTTCATTACTGCAGCTCTTGCTCTCCACATTTAATGAGTTACACCTTTGTAGAATTTAAAGCAGTTTTAGCTGATAATGCACAGGCTAAGAATCCACTAGTTTTCTTTGCCTACATGTAAACAGGAGGTAGCATACAAATAATCACAGATGGGTTTTCAATCTCCCCCACGTACTCAGACCTTGATCTCTACCAAAACTACCAAAAAAGAACTGGCTGCACTGGTAAATCCTGCAGCAGATATTCATGCCTAGAGGATAATAAGCTAAGGTCACCAGCAAGTAACAAGGTTAGCCTCTGCTACTCCGTACCAAACTTGAAAAAATGATAGGACTGAGTGAGTTGGCCCACAGCCAGCCATTCACTACTGCTATATATGGGATCCTGACTGTCAGGGAAGTAAGAGCAAATCTGCTTTTGACCTTACAGTAAGGTACACATTCTGTTACACACTGAGGAAGTGGCAAGATTTGACATAGACTACTATGCTTTTTTAGGTTGAATTACTCAGGCTCCCTTCTTGACTTCCTAACGTTGTATCAAAAAATGTGTTTCTCCTAAGTTAGCTTCATTGGGCCAGATCTCCTAAGCACATTTTTAGCCCTTCAAACGCATGTGTGGGACTCAAAGACTACCCAAACGTAGCCAGGTTTAGATTATCAATTGCTTACAGTGGCTACCTTAAATATCGAAGCAATTTTTTCCAGATGTTGCTTAAGGTCTATTTACTGTACATTGAGTTCTATTTATTGTACATGCTGGGTTCTCTCTGTGGTTGTGTTAGGAAAGCACACTCATGTTATACATGCTCTCTTTGTAGAGTACACAGTCCAAGGTTTTAGGAATCATTCCAGTTAAAGAGTCATCATGAGTAAAAAGCAAAATAAAAATCATTGCTACATGCATCATAACCATGATAGAGATAATAATTTCTTCAGTAGCAAAAAACAGACATTTGACAGTACCAAATATTTATATGAATGTGCATTGTGGAGATATTCAAAGAATTAGATAAGCTTAAGCACAGAACTGCCAAGTTTTAAAAACTAGACCATGGCCACTTGAAATATCATTTCAAATGGTATTTGTGTTGCTGCCACTATAAATGAAATTTTAAAAGTAGATGCAGTATAGACAATAAGTGAAGAAATTCCCACATGCTGACTTATCTCATCTCCAACACATCCCAAAGAGTGAGACAAGGCTTCCATTCCTGGACACCTTTCTCTCCTATTATTCTCACTGCTAAAGAAGGCACAGCTGTTTTCTGTCAGGACTCCCAGTGCTCGTGAGCCACCCCGAGGAAGGAACACAGCATACAGCAGGCACTGCACACTCACCCCAAGGCACTGTCCTCTCGTGGAGTATAGGGCTGACCTCAGTTTCCCTTCGGGTAAAGCCAAAGGGCCTGTCCATCTTTGTGGGCTTACGCTGGATGGCTTATGAGTACTTCTTATCCCGAGGTGATTAGTTACCCTGTGGTGCTTTTTTAAAGGAGTGAAGACAAGGCATAAACTTGCCAAACAGGGAACCTGTTCCTGTCACAAAGTTTCCACAGCAACCTGGACAGAGATGATTAATCCACCCTCCCAGGCCAAGCAGCTTCTATGTAGTAACACTACTTTGGGTCATTACAAAACTCTATAGGATTTTGGCAATGGTCAGGCAATGACAAGTTGCATCGTGCTGGGTTACCCACGCCCCACAGTACTCCCTGATTCCAAATTTGAACAAACCAAAGGGTTCGCTGAGCATGACTGCGTGACCCCACCCCTGTCTCTTGCACGAGGATTTTCAGGGCAGAGCTGCAAACAGTCTGCCCTTCTTCCTACACCTCCTTGTGATCTGGTATCTACAATTTACGTAGGATTCAAAGGTTGCAGATCAGCCAGAGCACTGGAAGCCTACTCTGCAACCACCCCTGAGCCATCCCATCCCTGTGCAACACTTCATACTGCAAATTAACAACCCATAGATCAGCTTTTACCCAAAACATTATTTTATTAAGAGGCTGAACTGCAAACAACAGGTATGATGTGAGTGTATAAACCTATTTGCTTTTTTCAATAAGCATCAGTTAAACCTCATATTTTAATAGCTCATTCCTTTTCCTTAAGATAGTCTCAAAAATAATATTCTTGTAAATTTTGAAAGGAAATATTCCTTTCAGTGTTTTCTCAAAGAGTAAAATACTGCAGTGTTTAACAGTAAACACGAAACTAACGTTTCTGCTGTTAAAAACAAATGTTCCCCTTGAAGTTAAAAAAAAAAAAGAAAAAAAGAAAAAGGTTAGGATAAATACTTCTACGAGGTTTATGAAGGGTTTATTAACTTTCATTTAAAGCTATATTAGGAATCACGAAAAAGAGCAATATTTAACAGTTTGGGGTTTTTTATTATTATTATTATTAAAAATTGCCTGTAAGCTCAAAATTCAGCCTGCGATTTCAGCCTGCATTTGATTTTTGCTACCATACATCTCAGAAACAATACACAGCAGTAATGCTACCAAGCAAACGTATAACAGGCTTTTAATTTCAAACCTCAGCTGAAAACATTTCTCCCATTCTTAGTTTTTCTCCCTGTTTATCTCTGCAATTGTATTTAATTCTATGGAGCACTTAAAAACTTAATTCAGTGGTGCATTTTGTAATACAGTTTGTCTGAATGATGCTATAGAGACTAAAGGTTGTATTGTACTATATAATGAAACTACGTCTATGCTTGAACAAACTCCAACTGCTGTTCATCAAACTAGCAAGTTCCTGAACGATCTTTTGAACTCAGGACTAATGACAATGGATTATTTCGGACAGCAGTCCTACCCTAAAATATGATTATAAAGTTGACATAGGCTCACAAGGATTGTGACAGACTTCCAAAGCTAAGTTGATTAGTTTGCAAGTAAAACATAGTTTTTCCTTATTGCTAGAACTACAAATTCAGCACCTGAACTGAAAATAAAAATATTGTTTTGAGTTTTGTTTCTGGTTTTCAATAAAACCGCATAGCACCTGAAAAGCCTAATGTAAATCTGGACCTGAAAATTTCTCATAGTTTTGATTTATCCACTAAACACTATTAATCCACAGCTAACAGGTATATGAATTGGTAAAATATATTTTAGTTGGTGACAAGATGCTGTTTCGAGTTGACACAGAGGACTATTTGGATAGGTAAGGAGGAGACATTTTTATGCAACTGCAGAATAGCAGAATATGAAATACAAAATGTAAATAAAAATATTTTAATAAGTAATTAATTATGCCTTAGGAAGAACATTTGGAAGACCAGAATGAACAGGTCAAAGAGGATCCTTACTATCCAGTTTGGCAGCCCTTAGAAGCTGCTTCGTATTATGAGCTTCATAATCTCAGTGGTTCCGGGAATTTTTAAAACAGCTTGCACTACAAAAAACAGTACTGCTGTGTTAAATCATCCAGTCTATCAGAAACCAGTGGATAGTTTCCACAGTACATTTTGCAACATTATCTTTGGCCCAAAGGAGGGATTAAAAAAAAAACACTTAAGCAAAATGAGAGCAAAGCAGTTTTGCAGTTTTTTTACCCTGACTCTCTCCTGCCTTTAGGTTATCAGTTCAAGCCTGATATAGACCACTGCCAAGAGCAACTCAAATGAAACACAGCAGTGACAGTGAACCCTAGCCTCGATACAAGGCTATCTGGGAAGTGTTTTGCACATTCCCAGGATAATACTTTATTCAGTGAACAAGATCACCCCTCTCCACCTCCAGCAGGGTTTACAGCTCCTCCAGGGGGAAGCTAAGAGCTTGAAGCTGTTCACTGTGACCCTTCCAGTCCACGTGGGGCGGAAGGCAGGAAATGAATACACTGGGTGCTTGCCCCAAACCTCACCAACACTTTTCCTGAGTGCTCATTTCTGTCCTCACGTTGCAGCTCAAAAAGCAGAGGGCGGAGAGCAGCCGCTAGGGCAGCGGATAAGCAGCGACTCCGCACCCGGGAGAGGGGCCGCTCGGCGGCTCACCCTGCCGCGGGGGGGCGGGGGGGGGGGGGCAGCTCCGCGGCGCAACCCACCTGCCTCGGGACGAGGGAAGCCGGCTCCCCGCCTGGGGCTGGGAGAGGGCAGCCCGGGGGGCCTGTGGGGCCCCGCAGAGGGGCGGGATGGGCCCCCACCAGGGACGGGATGGGCTGCGGGACCCCGGGGCACTGCCCGCCTCCCGCTGGCGGTCGATCGGGTGGGGCGGGAGAGGCCGGGGAGGCGGCGGTGGGGCAGGGGAGGCGGCCAGCCGGGCCCCGCGCAGGCAGTGGACTGAGCGGCCGCTGCGTCCCAGGAGCTCCCCTCGCCGGCAGAAGGGGAAGTGCCCGGGGAACCCCGGCTCCCTCACCCGGGGAGGCTCAGCCCCGCCGCCGCCGCGCGGAGACCCGGCTGCGCTGCGCTCCTCTGCCCGGGGAGTCCTCACTCCCCGCTCCAACGGTCGCCTCCGTGCCTCCCCCCCCCCCCCGCTCCAACGGTCCCCTCCGCGCGCGCGCCCTCCTCCCCGCTCCAACGGTCCCCTCCGCGCGCGCGCCCCCCTCCCCGCTCCAGCGGCCCCCTCCGCGAGCGCGCGCCCCCCCCTCTCCCCGCTCCAACGGCCCCCTCCGCGCGCCCGGCGCACGCGCAGCCGCACACACGCGCGCACTGCCCCCGCGCGCCCGGGCCGCTCTCACCTCCCGCCGCGCTCGGAAGAAGCACCCCGCACAACTGCCGCAGCGCCGAGGCGGCCGCACTGCGCAGGCGCGCCGCGCGCCCCGCCCCTTTCCACACACACTCGCGCGCGCACGCTCCTCCCCCCGCCTTGGCCCGCCTCGCCGGCGGCAGGGACCGGGGAGAGTGTGCGAACCCGGCGCGGAGCCGCAGAGGGGAAGCGGCCAAGGGAGCGGGGGCAAAGTGCCACCCCTCGGGGGAGGCGCGCGGGCCTGCCCCCTCGGGGCTCAGCCTCTCTCCGCCCCAGAGCCGTGGGGCTGCCCCGCGGGGCTGCGCCCCGGGCCGGCGGGTTAGCCAGCCTCAGCCGCACGGCCTCCTGCCGAAGGAGTCGAGCGCTCCCCGCTCGGTGGCGGGGGAGCAGGAACCCGCAGCGCGGGCTTCACGGGCCGCGAGGCGCGTGCGGCCCGTCCGCGGCCCACGCTCGCGTTCCCCCTCTTCGTCGCGGGCCCGGGCGGGATGCAGCTTGCAGGATAAATCGCTCAGCCGGCCCCATCGGCAGGCGGCTGCCGTGCGAAGAGGATGGCGGCGGCTCCTCGGCGATCCCTCCTCGGCACCCGGGTCCAGGCCTTCAGCGGACTTCCTCCGGGGCCACGTGGACCCGGCGTCTTCTCTGGGCCCCAGTTCCAGCGGTCGCACTGGGAACTGGCTCAGGTCCCACCTGTTGCCTGCAGTCTGCTCCCCTGCCAGACCATCGTGTGTAAGGCCGGTGCGGAGGGACTCCAGAAAACCTCCACCTGTTAGGAAGCAAAGGGGTGAAATCCCAAGGCCTTGACCCACTGATGCCAGCAGTCCCTAGAGCGATCCTTGCATTTCTTGTGCTGGAGAAGACTGTGACACTCCTAACTCTGCTTTTTTTTGACTAAATGTGTGTGGCAGAGCTAAATCAGCACAAACGGGGGGGGCAGGACAGTCTGCACTTGACTTTTCCAAGACAAAAAAAGAACCAAAATAGCCAACATCACCACATGCGCGTGCACACATGCACACACGTCACCAGAGCAAAGCATCAAAACGATGCCCACAATAGCTAAGCAGAGCTGGTAACTCCTCAGTTAATTTATCCTTTATTTGCAGTAGCAGAAACCCAGCTTACAGCTCCTGTGGAGATACCGGTTTTGTAATGCTCAGCAACAGAAGTTGAGGAAGTGGTAGAAGAAAAGTGCGTATGTGCGAGAAGTAGGTGAAAGACCTGAAGAAAAACCCAGACCGAAGCGAGGATTTCAAGCACCCGCCGCGTGAGCATGGGTCAGGCATCGAGCTCCCAAGGCCGAGAGGGCTGGTGGACCCCCGCCCGGCTCGCGGTGGAGGCTGTTTGCCCAGCTTGCTCTACTACCGAAACGCAAGCTAGCTGATGATCCAAGCGCTACAGCCTGGCAACCACTGACCTAAAATGTGCTCGGGAAAATGGAGTCTTTCCAGGAAAGCAACCTGGTCCACGAGCAGTTTTGAGTCCTGGAAAAACGGGGCAAACCCTAGGTCTCTTGCCGCAGTGTGTGTGTATATAGCCAGTGTCCTGCCTCTTTCTCTTGTCTCCACATAATTAAAGTTGTTTTCAGCTGTTTTTCCTCCTCACAGCCATGTTTGGTGCTGCTGCTCCCAGTGCCCAGCCACTTCCCAACGGTCTCCCGGTGGGTGCTGTGACGGGGTGTCGTGTTCGCGGGCAGCGTGCCCTGCCTGCAGGTGAGGTGTCCCCCCTCCCGCCAGCTTTGCAGCCCTGGCTACTCCCAGGAAATCCCTGGAGAGGGCTGGGACCGGCATCGGGGACACCTGCACCCCAGACGCCTGCAGCAGGGGATCCCTTGCACGACAGCGGGGACGCCTGGGGGGTGCGCACGGCGCGTGGCGGTGCGCCCGCTGCCCCTCGTGCGTGTGCGCGTGTGCTGCCCCCCGCGCGCCCTCCCGCCGCCGCAGCCCGTCAGCACCGCGGGCGCGGACAGCTCCCGGCACCGCCCGCCGCGCCGCGCCCCGCCCCGCGCCGCCCCGCGCCGCCCCGCGCCGCCCCGCGCCGCAGTACATAAGCGCCGCCGGCCGCCCCCGCGCCGCCGCCGCCATGAGCTGCAGCGCGGGGCCGGCGGCGCCGGGCGCCTCCTGCCGCCGCCCCCCCCGCGCCGCGGCCCCGCGGGGGCGGCCCGAGGGGGCGGCGGGGCGGCTGCGGGAGCGGGAGCCGCGGGAGGAGCGGGAGCCGCGCCCGGCGCGGGCCAGCGAGAGGCGGCAGCTGCAGGGCCTCAACGACCGCTTCGCCGGCTACATCGAGCGGGTGCGGGCGCTGGAGCAGCGCAACCGGGCGCTGGCGGCCGAGCTGGCGGCGCTGCGGCGGCGGCCGCCGGCGCCGCGCCGCCTCGGCGAGCTGCTCGGCGGGGAGCTGCGCGCCCTGCGCGCCCGCCTGGCGGAGGCGCACGGCGAGCGGGCGCAGGCGGCGCTGGAGCGGGCGCGCCTGGCCGAGGAGACGCAGCGGCTGCGGGCGCGCTGCGAGGAGGAGGCGCGGGGCCGCGCCGAGGCGGAGCAGGCGCTGCGCGCCCGGCAGCGGGCGGCCGACGGGGCGGCCCGCGCCCGCCGCGACCTGGAGCTGCGCGCCGCGGCGCTGCGCGAGGAGCTGGCGGCGCTGCGCCGCGCGCACCGCGAGGAGCTGGCCGCGCTGGGCGCCGCGCCGCCCGCCGAGCCGCCGCCGCCGCCGCCCGCCCGCCCCGACCTGGCGGCGGCGCTGCGGGAGCTGCGCGCCCAGTACGAGGCGCTGGCGGCGCGCAACCTGCAGGCGGCCGAGGGCTGGTACCGCGCGCGCTGCGCCGGCCTGCACGAGCGCGCGGCGCGCAGCCAGGAGGCGGCCCGCGCCAGCCGCCGCGAGGCCGGCGAGTGCCGGCGCCAGCTGCGCGCCCGCGCAGCCGAGATGGAGAGCCTGCGCGGCGCGCAGCAGTCCCTCGAGCGGCAGCTGCAGGACGCGGCGGAGCGGCACAGCGCCGAGGCGGCCGGCCTGCAGGTGAGCGCCGCGCACCCGCGCATCTCCGCGCATCTCCGCGCATCTTCGGCCCGCGGTGCGCGCTCCCTCTCCCCCCCCCCCCCCCCCCGTCCGCATTTGCAGCCTGCTCGGTGCATCCGTGGAGCCGCGATGCGGCGGGCGCTGCGCTCTCCCTCTCTGCTCCGCAGCGATGCGTGTTTCGGTTTCACTTACCGCCTGCTCCGACTTCGTGGTTTGCAGCACCGCAAGCCCCGGGTCGCGCTGCTAAACAGGTACTGAAACATCTGCGGATTCTAAATCAAGCCATTTCCTTCCTGGTGTGACCTGCCTTAGGTCATACCTGAAGGACACTCTTATATCGCCCCCAAGCAATGCCTGCTCGTTTTCAAGGCCACTTTTTGCCCGGCTCTCCAGAAAGCCACAATTATAGCCCCAAGCTGTTTGCAATCTTGCTGAATAGTTGGGGTCTTCTCCTTCAACAAATATTGTGGAAATGGTTAGGCAATACACAGTATTTCCTGCAGTGGATGAAAGGATTGTGCATAAGTAATCTTCTTAAACAGTTGTGATGCCATGTGAAAAGAGGGATTCCAGGAAGGACATATATGTTGGGAAAAAAAATAATGCAGCTGGATTAAACATCACTATAATTGAAAATAATCTAGCTACGGCATGCCAGCTTTATACCATGTGACCCTCAAGCTCTGCCTTAAGTGTGGTAGTACTTTTCTTTTGAACAATGCGTGTATTTAGGAGCTGAATAATTTCCCTGAATGAAACTGATGGAAAGGGGTAGAAGCCTGCATTAAAAGAGAATAATCCTATTTTTCAAGCTTTAAAAATTTTCCTATAGACTGCAAAAGCAGAGATGGGTTTCTTTATCTTTTTAAGTGATGCTGCCAGATCTGAAGCAACCTATCAGACCTTTGTGCTGGGTTTGCAGTGGCACGTGTCTCCTTGCCTCTGCAGCATGTTTTCTGCAGCGCTGTGTTGCCCTCCGGGAGCGGGCGACCTCCCCCCTCCAACCGCCCGCCAGCCCTGGGGACCCCGGGCATGACTAGCAACTCCCATTTCTCAACGTTTTTCCCCTTCTTGGCTGTGTCTCAAGCAGCCGTGAGGGTCTTGGGGGGCTGCAAGCGGTTGCAAAGGCCTGGCCATGGGAGGGACGCAGGGGCGTTTCCAGTGGCCACCGCAGGCTTTGCAGGGTTACATGCAAACTGCTTACTCATTCCCTGCTCCAGTCATGCGGTTTCGGCTGAGCGGCTAGCGAGGGGGATCATCACCTTGGGGCAGAGCCCCTGCAGGGGCTGGTTTTACTGCTTTCAGGTGAGCAGCCCCCTGCCTCCCCCTGTCCTCGAGTCGCCCTTTTCTCTGCTCCGTAACCGTGTCCATGTGGCCTGGTTTGTCTTTACCCGTGGGAAATGCTGATCCTGCTCGGACACACCCTTGGGTGCATGTGGGGAAAAGACAGGGCTATGTTTTTCCAACAAAAAATTAAAATTAAAAGTCAGTCCCCATTGTCAGCAAGCAGCTAACCCAGCCTCAAACTCCTCCACGTTGCAGGCAAAATTGGATTTAGTGGCTGCAGGAGGGCAAAGCTGCTGCAAGGCAGAGGTGCCGCTGAGCGGGGTGCGGCAGAAGGCTGGGACGTGCCGGAAGGGGGTCAGACCCCACCTCCAGCGCCGGCGGGGTGCTAGGAGCCGCCGCAAACAACCCCTTGCACCTTCCCCTTCTCCATGGCGGACGGAGCGGAAAACCCCTGCCCCAAAACGCGGCCGTGACCGCCCCTGCCTTTGCCTCCCCGCAGGACACCATCGGGCAGCTGGAGGATGACCTGCGAAACACCAAGAACGAGATGGCCCGACACTTGAGGGAGTACCAAGACCTGCTTAATGTGAAGATGGCCCTCGACATCGAGATAGCTGCCTACAGGTACGGCTGCTCGAAGCCCTGGCCAGCCCCTACCCCAGCACGATCCCCCAGCCCCACCAGGCTGGGATAGCAGTGGAGTATCTTGGTTTGGAAGCTTGCTTCCTTGGCAAAGTCAAAGCACGTTGGGCCAGGGTGTCTTGGGTGTCTCTTAAGTGGATGGAGAAGGCAGATTCCCTCTTCATCTTAGATTTTTTTTTTTTTTTTTTTTTTTTTTTTTTTTTTTGCTGTGGTTTCTGGAGTGGGAGAATGGAGCTGGTCTGATCTACCACCTATTGCAAGTGCTCCCAAAATTACTGAGAAAGGTGTATTATTTTAAACTAGTTCCACGCTACTCAGCTCTGTGCTGCAGCCCGTCAAAGGATAAATACTAGGAGAAAGGGTCTAAGGAAAGATCAAAGCTAATGCCACAGAAATGTAGAGAGAAGGAAGGTAATGGAGGGGCAATGTGTGGTGTCATTTGAGACAATTTCCATCCTAGATTTTAACGATGCTGTGAAGCAGCCCGATTTGCCCACAAATAACCACTGTTCCTGGACAGACCACTCTCAAAATTTGCAGACATATCCGATCTGAACCTCATGTCCAGCCAGACGAGCCCCCGCTTAGCCAAACCTGGCACACACCGAAAATCAGGCTCATGGCTGCCCCGGGGGGTCTGGTTTTGTCTGGACAGGTTGTCTCCATGGAGGTGTCTCACTGACGTCCCAGACTAACCTCTGCCCTTGCAATGTGCTTGCAGGAAGCTGCTGGAGGGAGAGGAGACGTACTTCAGCACTGGAAGCATCAGCCTTGCAGCACTGAATCCTTTCCCTAACCCTGCTTACTCTTCCCAGCAAAGGGTCTTTAGTTCCTCCATGGCTGCTGGTGCAAAAACATCCCCTCTGTCCATCAGGAAAGAGGAGCAAGAAGAAATTATTAAAGTGGCCTCTAAAATACCATCTGGTCGGGCTGAAGTGATAGAGGAGACTATAACCTCTACCAGGAAGACAGAGAGATCAAACCTGCGTGAAGGGAGCATTACGGCTGCAAAAATGTAACCTGCAGAGTCCCGTCCCTTCTGCATTCGAGGGGGAGCAGTCTGCCCTGGGCCTTTGCATCGCCCCCGTGGGAACGCGGCGCCCGAGGGCTCCCTGGGAGCTCCAGCGCCGCGCGGGAGCCGGCTCCCGCCGGGGGACAGCCGAGCTGGGCACCCTGCTCCCTTTCAAATGGGGCGGAGGTGCGGGCAGCCGGTGCCGGCAGCGCCGCAGCCACCTAGATGCATGTCGGTCGTTGTTGTGGTTGCACCACGGCCTCATAGCACCCATGCTCCCTCCCGCCGCGTGGTGGCCCGCGGGCAAGGAGCCGCCCTCCAGCCAGGTCTGCCGCACAACCAGCTAGCCACGGCGGGCTGCCGAAGGGCACGGGAACCAACACATCTGCCACAAGTAGTTTCCAGGCCACAGGTCTTCATCTAGTGTCCAAACCCGTGTATATCTAAGATATTCCCCCCCATCCTTGAGCTCCAGCCGTCCACTTGGATCCCAGCACCACAGAAATAGCCACACTGAACTGTGAAGACACCTAACTTCTGCTCTGGAAGCCCCACACCTTCTAAACCATAAGGCAGCGCCTGGCCGCTGTCCCGTCTCGCCAGCATTTCTTAGCGTCCGCGTCTCCCGTCGGACGTTCCCACGTGTCTGTGCCAACTTCGACGTAGGATTTACTACTGTAGGGTTTCTTCACTGCCTTAAAATCGCCAGCGATCACGTTTGCAAGAGCCGCGGGCCGCGGGCATTGCGCGTCGGCCGGCGCGGGGCGATCCGGGCGCTGGTGCGTGGCCTGCGCCTGCTCCTCCCGCTTCTGCTGTAAGGCACAAGTTAAATAATTAAAAAGGAAGAAATAGTTATGTGAAGCTGACCGAGCCGCCCTGTCGTCTTTGCCGTCAGGCTCTTCCGCGGCGTCTCCCAGCCTTTGCCCGTTAGGTCCCGGAGGGGCGGCGTTTCGGAGGGAGCCCTTCGCGGAGGGTCTCTCCGGAGATTTCCCGTGTTTCTGGAGCTCTGCAGGGTTCGGCGCTGGCCCTCGGCACAGAGCTTGGGGCGGTGGATGGGGAAATCCCTGGCAGGGAAGTGGACGCGAGCATTTAGGATGCACCAGAAGGGACCAGCCTGGGCTTTAGACCACCTCGGGGGTTTGAGGGTCCCGAGGACGCTGGCCGCAGGGCAGTGTAGCCGGTCTGGCAGCCACGGGCAGGGGCAAACGAGGGCAACAAAGGGCAAGGGAGCTCGGAGGTTTCGGGAAGCCTTTTCTGCCTTCCCGGGGTCACGGCCGAGCTGAGGCAGCCGCGAGAGACCTGCTCTCACCTCCTGCCCTGCGGTGGGCTCCCTGCCCTCCGCTCTCCCCATCTTTAGGAGGCACCTGGAGACAAGGCGAGCAGGGACTGACCTGCTCAGCGCGTCATCAACGCTGACCCCCAGCTGCCTCCATCCAAACCTCCTTTTCCACCGTTGCCACCGTGACTCCTTCCACCTGCCAACCTGGAGGCTTCTCCAGCGCAGCGCTAAGCACAAGCAGGGCAATAAATCCTCCTTTGTGGCTCCGTCTTTTTTACCGGCTTAATCCCCAAGGCCGCCAGGGTACAGGACCGAAGCGCTCTGCAGATGCTTCAAGATTTATGCCTCTGCAGAACCTTGGCTGTGCAGATACTGACTGCATCGTCTCACCGCTGTGAAGTGATTCGGGATCCAGGAGCCATCGGGCTCCTCCGGGAGCCTTGCAGTAACTGCCCGTGCTGAAATGTGCAGTTCCTGAAAGCCAGCCAGAGTCCTCGCACACGGAGGAGAAATTTAGCTAGGGAAACTTGCTGGGATGCTGGAATTCATGAAAGAGCAAGCCACTGAATTGAGCCGAAGAAAAATCATTCAAAAAACCCCCCCTCAAATACCTTTTCGTTTGGCAAGAACGCAAACATCTCCATTTCCAGACTAGGGAAGAGCCCCATTATTCAGCAAGAAGGAATCTACAGGCAGATCAGAGCAAAGCCTCTTCCAGCACCTGAGCACAGATACCTCTGTAAGGAGAAGAGCTTCTTCCTGGGGCGAGCTACCCCCGTGGAAACCCCTAATGAGGGCAGCCAAATGTCTATCTGAATGACCAGACATCCATGGCAGTAGGGGTTGACACTTTACAGAAATAACACCAGCGATAGGAGCTCATTCGGGCAACTCTTCACAGGCACGGGAATAAGGGATGGGAATAAGGATCGTAGCAGAACGTGCAAGCAGGGCACTGCTTGAGTGGAGTTAGAGGATGGGGGAACAAAAGAGGTGGGAAATCCCTCGTGCCGCAGCAGACCAGCTGGCAGCCCCATCCCTGGCGTGCTGCAACAAGCTGCGCCTCAGGGATGTGTTAGCAGCGAGAAGGGAAAGCGGCTGTCAGTAAGGGCGCTTTAATGCGGCTCCTATTCCGCCCCAGGCGATTCCAGCCGGACAAAACGGGCTGCTGGTGTAAGGTCTGCGATCACGGGGAGGGAGCAGCGCGCTCCTACGGTGGGGCAGTGCAGCCTGCGCAGAGAGCCTGTAGCACCACGATAAATGACACTGTCCTTGCTAAAACAGCATTTACCTGTCTCTGCTGCCTAGAATTGACAGCTCTGCTGGAGCTCGGCTGTGCCGCCGGCAACACAAAGGAGGAGCAGGGTCCGTGCTAACAGGGGCCTCAGCTGCTCAACTGGAAGGGAATCGCCCAGGAAACGTCAAGAGTCCGATTCGAGAGCCCTGGGCGCCCATCGACTTGCTGCTTGCAGATAGGAACGAGGCTCCTGGGTTGCCTTCGGCATCAGCTCTGAAGCAGCAGAGGCTGCAGGGTCCGTTCCCGTTGCGGCAGGGCCAGCTCAGCTCCTTCGCTTTGGAGGGCAGAGACGCTGGGCTCCAGCCAGCACGGAGGGTCTTCAAGGCAGGACCTTAAAGGGCAGTGTGTGCAGAGGGAGGTTACAACCCCTTGGTACTTACAAGGGTTGCACTTCTGCTTCCTTGGCGTGCAAGTAGAGGACACTTGGCACCAGGAAGCGAGCTGATTTCTGGCATTGCAGTCTCGGTACTGCAAATTTGCAGATTTTCAGAAATCAGGGCCTGTTTCCCTTTCCTGTCCTTAATTAAGTCACAAAACTGGCTTGAAGTCCTGAAATAATAAAATCACATGATTTAAGTTCTGCTTGCTGCCTACAAGAGGGTGACATTGTGGAAGACACAGGAGACATGAGCTCCTGGCTCTCCCAAGCCCAGAGCAGCCTTCGCAGTCATTCTCCAGCATGGCAGACGTGCACAGACCTGAGCACGGTCTGTAAGAACAAGCTGTTTGGAGATGCCACTTGTAAGAGTTGAGGTCAGACTCTAAAAACGTGGTTTGCACTGAGGCTTAGAACATCATCAGACACTTAAGCAGATTTTCAATGGAAATGTTAAAAAACAAAAACCCCACAACTCTTTAGCAAATCCTTAGTCTAGCAAAGAGGCCCTGGAGCTATATGACTAAAAATGTCCAGCACTGCAGACCTAAAAGTTTCAGCAAGCTGAAATAGTCTTAGGCTAGATCCTTAAGGCACCAAAGACTATGTGAGTGCACTGTGACTGAACGCCCTCCCTTCCTTGGGCATTTTTTCCTGCTCATCAGCTTAACTTTAGCTACCTTTGACAGAGGACTAAAGGTCTCAAAGATACCAAACTCCTCCAAGTTTCATGTGAGCTGACACACAGGGAAAACATGCTCATTGATAACAAATATGAACTCCTCTTATTAGTCACCAGGAAACCCAGAAATTACGAATACCTCAACACTAAGGCGAGCTTTCTTGGGAGCTCATTTGCAGAAAAAGCTAAAAAAGCAAAGAAAGCCAGAATGAAAGAGGCTTTACTGCTTTCTACTGTTCACTGGATTACTTGTTTCTTAAAAGCAGCTGATTCCCTTGGACAGAAATTCTCCATAGGCAAACAAATCTATCATGTGCAGCTGCAACAACCTACAAAGGCAACCTGCAAATTCAGCCCTGTTGCTTATCACTCAGCAGAACTTTAAACACATAAAAGTATGGTCTTCAAAAGAAAACCATTTGGTTTCTTTGGTAATGGGTACTGTTACCACGCTGATCTGTTATGCCTTCGTTCACCTATGAAGATCTCAGTGTTTTTCAGCTAATTGCCTGCCCTTGCACACCCAGCACCAGTTTGGAGCGCTTCATTCACAGCACTCAGCACACTTTACACACGTTATTGTTGCTCTAGATGGACAAAAGCAAGAGGCGAGGAACTCAGTTCAAGGACAGAGCTGAAAAGGGAATGCAGGTGTCCTTGCGTTCAGCTTACCCGCTCACATGGACCTCCTCACATTGAGAAAAACCACCACTGGCCTTGTTCTCTGCAGTGTTGCATTTGAACGTGTTATTTTATTGTCATTTGTAGGTGAAATATTTTCCCATGTTCCATGCGAACAAGTTCTTGCGAACAGCGTTAGGCTTCTCACCCCAAGGAGTTCTGACCTTTCCATCCTCCGTATATGCAAGAATGTGGTATTGTTTCTGGCAGGACATAGTGGGCCACCACTTGAAATAGCATCTTATCTCATCACAGCCTGCATAAAAGCATGCCGCAAGCAGTGTGCTCTGAGCGGATTGTGGTATCTTGGAATGACTGTTTGCCTCCCAGCACCAAGTGAAAAGGGTTCTCCAGGAACACGCTGTTTTCCTCCTAATCTCTGCCAAATCCCCACCCATTTTTCTACTGTTAATGTTTCCTTTGGAGGAAAGCAGGCATTTTAAGATTTCATTTCCAAACAACTTGTTTAATCAAGCAATGAGAGAGAAAAAAAGCTTTTTTTCCACTTACAAAATAATTTGTGTCAAAGCAGCAGTGATTTACAAAATAAATACCATCATGATAAACTAAATTAAAACCCAGTAAAGATGATGATACTGTTCTATCCAGCTTCAGCAACCATTTTGCAGCTGCAAGGCAGCCGATCAATATTGCATTTCACCTCAGAAAGGATTACCATTCATCTCTGAAAATCAATAAAACTTGACCTGTTCAGTAATTAAACTTGTAACTATAGCAACTTTGTGAACACTCAGCAAACGTAAACATCTGTCAGCTCATTCAGCAAAGGTCTCTCGGAGATGGAGTAAAATTGGTGTTATGATCACTATGGTTCTTTTCACTGTGCTGAATTCATTATTTAGCATTATAGAAAAAAGGAGTTAGAAAAGCAGAAAACAAAGGAAAAATGATGAGAATGCGTCATTTGCAAAGTTTTACCTGTGACAGATACCTGTCTCTCAGCAGGGATCTACCACAACAGGACAAGCATATCTCAAAGTTCCCGAATGCTCAGGCAGACGACTCCACATCCTTCGACCATGCAGCATGTTAGAGGATTCCTGTGGACGAGTCATTTAGAATTGCTGATACCTTGATTTTACATGGTGCCATGTTCTTTGAAACCAGTGCTGTAGTGCTGTGCAGCTGCAGTGATCAGTGAAACCAAAATCATCAGCTTCTCCCTTTAAGAAATGATAAAATACACAAAAGCCACCTATGCTAGTTTATAGGCTATCCCTCCTCAACTACCAAAGTTAATCCCTGCCCTCTATGTGGATTGAGTGCAGATTTCACAATAATGCTATTTACTCCATACTGAAGAAATGTAAAAATAGAAGTGCCAGGGATGTAATGTTAATTTGCTAGCGACTGTTAACAAACATCAACATAAATCATTGCACAGAAAAGCATGACAATTCTCTGAAAAGAAATGCAACGTAGTCCAGTATTAGAAAGCTTAGTTAATTTTTTCAATCAAATTCATTGACTGTTTCATATCTCTGGAAATAAAAAGTTCTCCTGGCTCAGGTGTGGCACAGCCTAGTAGAGGTGCAGATCAAGGCTGGGGGCAATCACGGTGTCCAGAGAATCAGCAAAATACGTACATTACCATGAGAGAACCTTCTCCATTTAAAGAGAATTCAGCTGCATGTTTTACTTGTCTCTGAACATTTTTTTTAATACTAAATTGGTATTAAACCAAGTAAACCAGTCAGAACACTACCAACATGACTCAAGGCTCATGATTCTTTTGTAGCTTGATTTTGTATTTATAAAAATTCGTGATATTAAGACTCACAGTCCCCTCTTGCTGGGAATTAGTGGGTCTGTAAAGCAACTCAGAACTATGCTACAGTACAAATGATATTTAATTAGGATCTCTCTTGTCTTATCCATATCATTCTTAAGCAGGTTAAGCAGAAAATAAAACCAGAATTATTTAATCCAGTGAGGAAACAATTATCGTGTCTGTGAAACAGTGATTGAGTTCAAGCACATCTTCCTCTTGCTTCCAGAGCAGGAAGCTGGCTCATCTCCCACGAGGGCAGAGATGCCATCCCATAGACGGCCTGCTGTCACAGAAGCTCTATCATCAGGACCACAAGCGACTGGAAGAAAGCCAAGGTTAAAAGGAGACCAACAGAACTCAAGCAGCAGCAGGAGAGCTAAAAGACTGGCACATTTTAAAGCAAGCAGACTCGTTATCTATAAGCAGGAAACCGCAGGGTCCACAGGCTGTAACCTGGCAATAATCAGAGGTGGCCCCCGTGGCACGGGGATGTTCCAGCAGAGCCCCACGACGTGCTGCAGGAGCCAGATCACAGGTAAGCATCAGTGCAGTGAGGGGATGCTTTAAGGTAGAAGCAAGCAGGATGTTTAGGTAGGAAAATTAGGCCAGGAATATGCTTTTTGGAAGCAGCTGAGAAAAAAAAAAAAAAAAAAAAAAAAAGATATATCTATAAAGAAAGTAGGCAAATGGGAAATCAAAGAGGCCAGCAGGCATTCACACTGAAACATCACTGGCAACAAAGATGCATCAAAGCTTTGCTCCTCTTCATTAAGCCACGAAAGAACGTGGCTGAAAGAACGAAAAAGGAAGTCTTGCCCTTCTGCATTTTAGCTGCTGTGCATTTTAGCATGCCTACAGACAAACCCTTCAGAGATATTACAGAAACTCCTGATGCATCTGCTGATGAAGTTACTGCTCCAGAGTAGCTAGAGTGTGATCAGTAGAAAGAAACCTAACCAACCAACCTGCCTCCCACCACCACACACAGAGACCGACTTTCACGTCAGAGCCAGTAGCAGCATAGTAATCTTGAAACTATATAGAAAACAGCTGCAGAGACAAATGATCTATTATAAAGACTGACATCCTGGAAGGATGTTAATTTGAATTAACCATCAGTTTTTATACACAAATAGTCTCTTCTATAGGCATGAAGTTCAAGACAGGATTAGGGGAGAATTTGCAATGTAAAGAATATTAGCACTACGGTCATGTTTTAAGCGTACTGCTATACATAAAAAAAAAAAGTAACAAGGAAACAGGACGTGGAAGTATTATCAAGCTAGATGACTTGAATAAAACCAGGAAGATCAGAGCTGCAGAGGAGACAAAGTTCACAAGGGACTTAATAAAAACATCCATGATTATGGATGAAAAGACAGAAGTGGCAAAAAGATTTATTTGGAAAAAGGGGTCTTATAACTACATAGCATTCTTTGTCTTGTATCCGTGTTGACAAATAGCCTTGACACATGCCATTTCTTGTTGAAATTCTCATTAAGATGATAGTCCCAGAGACTCCATGTAATTCCAGTTAATGTTACTGCAACAAGCTCCAATAGAGATTCTGATATCAAATTACCCTCCACCCTTCAACTTTCTCATTTCTTCACTGGAATTTATAATTCTAATAACCTCAGAGCACATCTAGCAGTTTCAACCTGGCTGCTACAATTTTAGTGATGACATACAGAAAGTAGTATGGAAATAAATGAGACCTGAATTTGAAATCAGCTAAAATAAACTTTATTTTACTGTTACAATATATAATCTCTTATCAACACAACTCACAAAGTGTTTACAAAATAATCTCATTTTCTGCTGCATTTTAAACACTACTTTTATACAAACTTTGAAAGTAAAATAGTAAATTGTGGTTACAAATGTTTTTGTTTTCCCTTTTTTTAGAAGCATCACAAAAATTACTTCAAGTGAACATCACCTTTTTTTTATATATATAGTGTCATCTTCGCAGGCAAACCCAAATATTTATTGAAAAGACCTGAGGAAGGATTCACGAAAACTTTCTTTTGACAGAGAACGCTGGTCTCCCTCTAGATTGACTGCATAGCAGTGAATATGACAGAGGGCAAGTGCATGCGAGTTAAATTAGGTGCTCTGAAACGCCTTGCAGAGGAATCCTCTCCCTTCCTCTATGCCAACCATAGAGGGAGCCTGGTCTCCCATGCCTAAAGGTAGCTTTCACGAATCCCCACATTTATGACCTGGTGTGCAGCAAGACCACAACATACAAAGTTCTGGTTCTTAATCCTGTGCACGAAGCTATGAGTCTTGAACAGAACAGGATTTTTAAATATTACAGTTTTCACAAAATTTAGTATTTTAATATGTTTAAACTAAATTTACCTAATACCTTCTTGTGAATGTGGGAGTAACAGGTGTATATTATGCTGCTCAACATCCTCATCCATAGTCTCTACAACAATGTATTAATATGCTTTAGAAAGACTGCAAGAGCTACCATTTTCACTGCTGCTAGAACGATCTGCTGAAATGAAAGAGGATCTGTGCTCTTGCCTGTCAAAATTGTTGACAGATTTTACATGACAGCAGAATCAGGCTGATAATGATTATTTTATATAGAGCAAACAGGTAGAAAGAAGCGCTACATTTTTAACTTTTTTTAAACATGCATAGTTTAACCAGCTGGCTCATTTCCAGTAAGACTACAAATACATGATCCACTATTTGGTTTAAGTCAAACTATCACCAAATATATTTGCAGTGCAAACAAAATTGTCTTTCTTGAAGAAAAACAATTAAATTTAATGCTACTTCTGAAAAAAAAACAATGCTTGTGATTTTCTACCTATTTTGGTCTGAATTTGGAAAATTCCCCTTTTCTCCCCAAATCACTTCTGAAGACAGATGATCACAGAACACTCTTTTTAGGGAAATGACTGTCTCCCCCACAGAAAACACTACACTGTTGACAGGATCATCCCTGAGAGTACCATTCCAGCTAGACACTTCAAAAGTATGCAATATCTCATAGCTTAGAGAAAAAAAGGCAGTTAACGCTGTGAGATCTTGGGGTTTTACAAAGTATTAAAAAAAATGCAGCAAGTCTGAGCATTTAAGTTCCCTGAGCTGAGTGAAATTTGAAGACAGTAATTTGTAATACTAACCATAGCAACATCTGTAGCTGTACTTATAGAAGCTGTAATTTTTACAGTGGTAAAGTAAGGTGTTAAATTACAAGTACATAGCAGTTAGTGGTGGTTT
The DNA here is from genome assembly GCF_028389875.1 of Rhea pennata. Taxonomy (NCBI): domain Eukaryota; kingdom Metazoa; phylum Chordata; class Aves; order Rheiformes; family Rheidae; genus Rhea; species Rhea pennata. The sequence goes on along the minus strand of NC_084669.1, from coordinate 14,313,085 downwards.
GTTTTACTTGCTTCCTGTCACTGGAAATAAGATGGCCTTCTTTGGTGAGAGACAGCACTGATGAAGCTCGATGACTTTGGATTGTTTCACCATCTGATATTCTAGCAATCTTTAAGTTACTGGTAGTGGTGCTAACACAAGGCCATAGTGCAGTACAAGTAAACCATCCTAGAGAGAAGAGAGAGAAACTGTATCATCATACTACTTTTTCATACCAGACAGTGAAGGAAGTACCTGACAGGAAAGATGGTCATTCTGTGGCAGGACCTCGGCTTCAACCTCATTCAGCATTTTATTCCACTCCCCTTCCATATGGCAAGTACAAATTTTGAAATATCAAAGCAGAGAAATATATTCCCCTCTCCTCTTTGAGATGGAGTTTTTTTGTTTGTTTTCTTTAAAAAAGGTAAAAATTGGTACTTGCTTTTGTTTTAAAGCTATAAGGGAGCTGTCTTCTATACATATAATAGGCTCCATTTACAACTCATGCTGCTTTTTATGAGATACTGAAAGACAGGAAAAAAAAATTTAACTAAATAGTTTTAGAAGGAACTGTCAAAAATCTGGTCTTCAACTCCAGTCACCAAAAGTTAAAAAGACACAGAAATGTAGTGCAGAAAAATGGGGAAGAAAAGACTTTGTTATCTGAGCATAAAATTTGAATCCCAACTTCTAATCTTAATTTCACTAAGTTCACTGATGGCTCTAGCAGATCACTTTTGCTTCTTACAACTAGGGTAAAAAAGATAGAAAAGCGACATGAAAGATCATATAAAAAGCAAAACTTTTTAGAATATGAAATCATTACATAATTATACGCCTACAAGTTAACCAGAGTCCTGAATACTTCAATAATATATAATTAATATAATTCTCTTACAGCAGTGTTGCTGATTGCTTCCTTACACAGAACAAGTTAAGGGAACTCATGCCAGCAGCTTACCATTTCTTCCTAATTCTGGATGCATAACTAAATTTCTTTTAATTCCTCTGCTATCAACAAAATCAATCCACACACAGCAAGTGATACTCCCTGTTTTCAGGGCATACCCCTGACTACGTGCCTTATATCATTTCATCCCAGCAGTATTTGTTCAGGGACTGTTGATTCAAGATTTGTGCCTGTAATGATTGAGGAGGAGAAAAGGTGCAAGGTTTCCTCAGACTGCCTCACACTCTTTTCCTGCTATTGCTTTTGTTTCTGCTCTGAAAGCAAGTTGAGGAATATAGTTATATTGATCCTGGGTAGGAACCGTCTTTTCCATTCAACAATATAACAGTCTTTTCCATAAACCTGAAGGATTTTTGCATACTTGAGTCTGAAATCACAGGCATACCTCTTTCATGAGTTTACTCTCTCTTTTTCCAGTGACAATTCTGGGATGTTTTTTGCTTTCCTGAGACACAATGTTCTCCCCATCCACTTCTTCTCCTAAAATAATGTCACTATACTGAAAAAGCCCAGACTAGTACTACACATTTATTAAGCAATGAATACAAAGGACAACCTCCCCTCCTCCCCGTCTTTTTTTTTTAAATTATGTCACGGCTCTCTCCTTCTGGAGACTGCTCCACTTAAGTTAATAGAACACCTTCACCTGCAAGACTGGATATTTCCTGTCTCACTACAGTCTGTTTTACTTATATCACTTGATTCACCTACAGCTGGTAAAAGGTCTAGCGCTCAGTTTGCTTCCACCTCCGAAACCTGTTCCCTCTGCTGATTCACTGGTTATCTGACCTGTTGCCTTAGACTCGTTTTTATGGACAGGCTTTAATAAATGTTAGAATTTCTACTGCATTTTTGTTTTGGTATTTTGATCTACTTGCATATAGGAGCTGAAATAGCATATGTTCCAGATAAATTACACAGTTCTGCACAAAGAATACAGCAGCACATTAAAAAAAAAAATCCTTACTTTGCCAACTCTATGGTATAAAAAAGTCATGGTAGAAAGTTCTACATCAGTCTCAATGTGTTCTGGAAAAACACCCTTTTTTAAAAAAAATGAATAGTTTGTTCTCTATGTAAAAAAATGTTGGCTGGTTGCAACAACTGCTTACAGAAGTCTCTGAATGATTTTGCATTGGAAGAAACCTAAAATTAAGGAATTGATCTCAAAAAGAATCAGCAGAACAGAATTTACTTTTCCATGCCATGCTCTTTTTCTTCCCTTGACAATTCTTTTCAGACTGTGCCTGTTAATACCTTCATTATCTGTCTGAAAGATGACCTCTTACTAGAAAAGCAGCTTTGTTTTGCCTGTAGTACCACAATGCTTTTTCAGCAAAAGAAAAAAAAAATCCCACACACCTAATAGCTGCTGAGTATAACTATTTAATCTGCCTTATAGTGTCCAGTTTCTTAGGTCTGTTTGGCAGCCTGGGAAATAAAGCTACTGTTTTGGAAAGAAAAATGTTGCAGCATGTTATCTGAGGAAAAAAAGAAAGTGGAACAGCTACTGGAGTTTTCAAATATGATGCACAGATTCATAACAAAGGAGATCAGATTTCCAAGAGCAATAACTTTGATTAACTTAGCCAGCATGCTCATTTAGGCTCAAAACTCAATCTGTGGCTATAGATACCGTCATTTACTTAAAGAAGAGATTTATATTCTAAGTCAGGAAAAGACAGCACCAAAGGAGGAGCCAACAAAAACAATAGTGATAATAAATAAAATTAAAATTTAAAGTCCTAAGAATAGCCATAGCAGTGTAGACCAAAAGCATATCTAGCCCAATGGTGAAAGCCTACATAAAAATATATGGAAAGGGCAAATATGCAGTGCTACCTTCCCAGAAAACTCTTTCAGCCTCCAAAGTTTTAAGTTTCTGAAACATCCGAGTAAGAGGTTGTAGTTTTGCATTTGGTGTATTCTGGCGAAATTTCTTCCATGAACTTACTTAATCACTCTTCAATCCAAGAACTTTTGACACCTACAAATCAAATCCAAAGGCCTTCCTAATTGACGTCAGTCGCATGTTCAAGACTGATGATCAGAACAAGGGATTAAAGCACAAGCCATGAGAAAATTGGGCCGAAGTATTCTTTTATAAGAACCTTCAAAAACAACCAGAAGGTCATGCTGAAAAATGAGTGGTGCATCACTATATTCATAGAAGGAGACTAAATACAGGCTGCAAAATATTATTTTTTATATATATATATTTTCTCTAACTCTACAGGTATGGTTGATACAAGCACTTCAGAGTAACAGCAAATATGCCCCATGAGTCTCTTGCAGCCATTTCACTTTCCCTTAAAGGATGCTTACAATGACAAACGAGGGCTTAGCATAGGGTAGGTGCCAACCAATCTTAACTTCAATGGACAGGAATGCAAGAAGTTATTTTATTCCTGTTTTATTAGAAGTTAGTGACCTGGCACTTTCTCTTTTCATCCCGTGAATTACTGGGAACCCACTGCTACTTCCAAAAAAATACCACGAAGAGGCAGGTGCCTTTATTTGTATCAGGCACTGAGCAAATGGGTAAAGTAGGATGACTATGTTGCAATGTGAAGACAGGATCGTGCTCATCCTCACTTCTCACTAAGAATAGATACTTCTGAGATGCTTATCAACCTCCTGGCACATAATATCCTGTTTTACCTTCACAAAGGTATACTTACTCCTTGTAGTTGTTGGTTATTTCAGTTGAGAGAATAAAACACATTTCAAGCTTCCTTTTTTGGAGAGCTGTGGTCAGTAATACTGTTTTTCATTATGGCAGAGTTTTGTAAAGGAAGATATATTTGCAAGAAAAAATGCTAAAAAATGCTCTTTTAAAGAATGAGTTTTCAAAGGGGCAACTTGTCAGTAGTACACTTAAAGAAATAACCTATCCACACAGGAAATACCACTTTTAAACCAAAAGCCAAACTGACTGCAATTACTTCTGTACCAAGACAAGCTGCAAGTTAATCCACTTACTCTGTAATTATTCATTTTTTAAAAAATATTATACATTTGTATACATGTTCAGCTGCCTTATCTGGATACTATTCTTAGGGGAAATCCAAACAGAGAATGAGCTCTTACTCAAATCAGGATAACTCAGATGTGCCCAAAAGAAAAGCAAAATGAAATATGACCCTTTCATAAAGCAAAACCCTCAAGTGTTCTTTGCCAGACATTTGTGAACTTGAGCGAACAAACTGTAAAGGATCTCACCTGCTACACTCAATTCTAAACTTTAGAGTGGAGCAGGTAAACAGAAACATCATAGTATGTATGTCCTTTGATGTTGTAAGAGCTGCAGCAACAAAGAGCGCCTCACTTCTCGAATTTAATAACCCCACAGAGCACACAACACTTCCATAACAGAGGTATGCTAAAAGGTCAGAGTAATTAAATTAGATCACAGATCTTCCTGAGCTAAAGCATCTCTTTAGCTCAGGAGATGCTAAAAGAATACAACGGCATTGGGTTACAAAAATATTAGAGTTACAAAGAGTAAAATTTGCAAGACCTCTGCCAAGAGCCAGCAACAAGGAAGCTACCCTTTTTAGCCTTTCCCATGTCTGCACTCATTATATCTGTCAGAGATGCAGAGCTCTCTGTGAGAAGGCCAATTTCAGACAGGTGAAAGTAACTAGCAGCCTGGATCATACTACATTCGTTCAGCAGAGGGGAGGGATGTAATGTAGAAAATAACTATCTGGGAATATCATTTAACAACAGGCTTCCTTCCTCAGCTACTTGATCAAATTCATATTTACAGACTGATCTAAATGCTTGGTAACAAAATTATTGAGTCTTTAAAATTTCTGTAACAGTCTGACTTCTCCTTGCAGTAAACTCCATAAGTTATATACACTGTTTCAAAAATCAAGCAAAGTCACTTCATTTTATACTAATTAATTACATCTGATATATATTGTCTGATTAAAAGAGCCAAAACATGTTACTATGTGACCAGGAAATTTATTTTCCCATCAGATCATGCTTGATCTTCCAACACTACTGGAAAGGCAGTAGTTACTCAGAACAGTTAAAAGCCCGCTAGCTTGCATCTGTAGGAGGCTTTAACTTACTGAAGATCTGAGGTATCATTACATACTATTACTCAGCAGAAAAGGCCAAAATCTTCACAAAACATCACTCTGAAAATTTAGAAGAATCATTTAGAAGGATGGAAAGTCCCTAAAGAATTAAAATGATCATGGCCCAGAAGAATCAAGTCGTTAACAAATTGTATGGCACTTATGTGGCACTGCTAGGACTAGCAAATTTAAAGAAATCCTTCTAGTGAAAGTGTTGCAAAGAATACATGTTAAAAGTAAAGCCTTTGGCAAACAAACTTATCTGCAGTTTTGAAATCAGTTTTCTCAGCCATCAGTAAGACTAACTGCTGACATGAACTTGCAAGTGAAAAATGCGATTCAGAAGTGTAGTTATTTTCATATTTTCATAAAATTCATGTAAATCAAAACTAGTGTTTATTTCTTTAAATGACTTTGTATTGCACAAGTAGCTACTGAAACTGTTCTCTTAGCACATAATATCTATAATAAACCTCAAAGAGGTAAATGATAATGACAGTTTTGAGAAGTGATTCTGCATCCTAGTGAATGCTGTTAGGGGCGTTCCAAGCTCCAACACTGGTTTGTTGAGGCTGGAAGGATACGATGGCACAAGATGTCTTAGGAGCTTACTATAAAATCCATCAAATGTCCCTGTGCAGTAGTTGTATCACTGGGCCAGGACAACCATTCCCCTCGTTGAATTTCGGGTCTGGGGAAGGGAGAGGAAAACAAACTCTTATCATTTGTGGACTTGGTCTTTCATGTCTGAAAACATTTTTCAAGATATTTGCATTAGAAATGCACCCTCTTATTTCTGAAGAATAATGCAAATTAAGAACATAGCACCTGAAGAAGTGTCACAATTACTTCAATATCACTAAAAGAACCGTGTTTTATTTGTAACATAGCTACTCTAACTCTTTGGCATCTTAACAGGTTTTGCAACGAAATAAAAAAAAAAAATAAATAAGGTTGAACTTCATCTTCAAAATTTTCAAAACACAGGACTTCAGAAAGGTAAAGACCTTTCTCTGTTTGCCCACTTTAATAGGCTTGCTAGAATTCATTACTAACCTACTGATTTTGTAGTAACAACATTTGATTTATCCCTGCAGAATGCATCTCAAGACTGTTCTATTCTTGGAGCTGCTGACTGATATTTAGTCACTAAACTTTAGTCACATAAACCTATTTCAGGGAAGAAATTAAGTCAATGTAGTATTCCTTAAAGTCTTTCCCCAATAATATTATTAATTCACGAAAAGCTTTTGTATGAGGATGAAGTTTAAAACCATCAGAATCATCCCCTTGATGTTTACTGAAGTTTTTAGTAGACAGTATTTCATCACCATGTTCATTGCTGCATTTATTTATAATCAGTTCATTGAGAAGTGAGTTGTTGAGGCTTTTCCTTCTCCCAATTTCTGCCCCTCATCCCCTGTAGAACCGCATTTTCAGTTTTTCTTTGTACTATTTGTAAGCAGCCAAGACTGCAGGCTTGACATTATTCTCTTTCACTGCAGAAACTGAAATGAAAGTTCGTAAGTCTCAAAGATTTTTAAGGTCTGTCAGCACTGCAGTAAAAGGCATGCACAGTATTTTGCCTGTGTGTGTGCAAGCAACTCAAGTGAACTAAGTTTGCAACTACTTTAGCCTTTATGCCAAGTCTTTAGATTGCTCTTCAAATATGATACAGCAAGAGTACCCTTCTCTAGTAAGATTTAGGTCAGTATCACATTAGACTTCCAGATTTTGATTAATACAGAGGTTACCATACATCATAGTTTACATCTATATCCTATTCTGCACTGGACAGGCTACCGTGTTGTTGCTGTTGCACTTCTAAAACAGTGTGACCCTTCCCACTACAAAACTACTTCCAAAGATTCCCAAGGAATTAAATAATGTTTAATTATTTGCAGAGCCAGCAGCAGCCATTAAGTTATCAACAAGAAATAGTTGGCTATACAGCCAGGCTGCTTTCAGGAGCTGTGTAATACACATGATTGTGTTCATTACTCTACATCTTTGGTTTGTGCTTTTACATGAAAGTTTGATTCTCTGACCTAGTCACAAGGCAAGTCTACTTGGGAAGCTTCAATCCTTTGATTTCATACAATGATACTATCACCAGGAAGGATGACAAGAAATGTTAATGGAAAGAAAGGCTGATATAATTTATTCCTGGCCTGATAACAACTTGTTTCAGAATAGAAAAAGCTCATATCCAGAACATCAACATCAAACAGTCAAGAATACTCTTAAAATGTGGTATACATCTCAACTCTGTTTACAAAGAACACTTTGTGCAAAACTGACAAGACTTTGTACGTCACTTTTTCAGACAAACTGGTGCTACCTGACAGCTTAGCAAAGAAGTGTTCTATTTTAAAACGCAAAACCAAGAGCAAAGGCTTCTCCACCTACCTGTATTGCACTCTCTCCTATGGCTCGACGAATTTCCCTCAATGTCTGGTAGTGCTCTAGTAGGTGATCACCACAGATTATGTCTACCTGTGAAAGAACACAAACATGGTCAAGAAGTTCAACCTATCCCTAGACTAGCAAAACAGTTTCTAAGCACTTTACATTTGGTATTTCACAAAGTAAATCCAGTGCTGGTGAGATGAGCGCTATTCTAGCATCTTGGACACTAAAGACTTTTCTATTTTTGCTTTCCAAATGCATTTAGCAGGCCCAGCACTAATGTCCTCCCCTGCCTACACCTTCCCAAGATAGAATCAAGGCTCACTTCTGGAACAGTTTAATATTTTTGTTGGAAAAAAAAGCTGTTTTGTAATGGCTGTGATAGATTCAATGGGAACTTAGATCATACACATCAAAATTCTCTCACAAACATCCAGTGCTGTTCATCAGCTCCGAAAAATGTTAAGTTATCTTGTGCTACTGGCAAGAAATTAAAGAGTGCTACCCTCAAACTTATCCTGAGTGACAAAACGCCTGTCTGCTTACTAAGACTGGTTTGGGAGAAATGGCTGAACAGAATAAAACAGTTCACTGCATGCTACTGTCAGCAAGCGTCTCACACAGCCCTTCTTCAAAATGCAGTCAGTGCTTCCGTGATACAAGTGAAGGGCAGGTTCAGCAATTCTAAGTAATGTCCTCCGCTGCAGCAAAACTATGTCAACGATGCCTGCAATTCTGGAGGAGTCACTTACATTAAGCAACTCTCCGCAAGAACAGTTATTTGGGGAAACGATAGCTAATTCAGAACTAGAGGTTCTGAAATTTTTGCCTTGATTATTGCGGACTATAGATTTCTTTACAAAATTACTATGGATTTACTAGGTGTCACCAAGAAACTGTGCCTACACAGTCACACTCTTCCACAATGCAGCTTAGTTATTTATAAGCAATTCCTAAGCAGAGAAATGAGAGGGCTCCCATCTGTGAATTAATTACAATGACCAAACTCTAATTTAGAGTTAAGAGCATTCACAATGAGTTGTCCTACAACTTTCTGCAAAGGACAAGTCTGCGCTTTGCCACTGCAGTAGCCAGGAAGCATACTGCAATATCATTACATATTCTCTTACATGGTTATATAGCTGCATCGCACTACAGGATACACCATTTTCTCCGCTTCAGCTATTCAGTTTGTCTGGATTTCTGCTTTTCTGCATACTCATCCACTCTTTTTCTCTTGTTCTTCATGAAAAAATTCAGAATTATGCCTCATGCTAGTTGACTTCATTCTGAGCCTCTAAGGAGCAGAATGCCTTCTCAGAACAACATGATTAGATTACTTCACTTAATTTGTAGTATGAGAACTATGCAAAATACTCCATCCCCTTTAGACTGAATTTTAAACAATGGTTCCAAAATTGGCAAAAGATATAAACTGCTTAGTATTACTTCTGCTTTTAGCTTTAGGAAGAAATCAGGATGTAAAAAATTCACCTGGACATAACATTAATTTTGATGAATTGCTGATACTAATAATGATTTTTTTTGGTTGACACCAATATTTGATATATTTAAAAAACAGAACCTGAAAGAAACAGGTATTTTTTTCTTTCTGAAAGCTGGCTACAGTTATTTCTCCTCTGATTCCCTTGCATTCTAGGCTATATAATTATTACTCTAGGAAGAGAGGCTTGCCTCCTATGCTTTCTGCTGATATGTGAGACTAATTACTTTGGGGTTATAAGCCTATAATTATTTATACCATAAGGTACTGAAAACTGCTTTTGTGTGTGGGCACGCACATGTGTGCATGCACACATATGTATTCTATACAAAAATAGAACCCCCTCCCCCACAAACTTTGCCTAATATAGGCTATAAAGACATTGTGGCAACTGCTGACCATCTTGCAATACAGAATCAGAATCCTTGTTTGGAAATACTCCATTGTTAACCCTACTGTCCTGGTTCCAAATGATAGTCATTAAAGATTCAATGTCTTCAAATAAATTATGGAGAACGTTTTTTTCACATCCACCTCCTTGGAGTGCTCTGAATACCAAATGCCTGATTTCCTCATTCTAGTACCACAGTTTGAATTTCTCCTTGGTAATTGTTATGCAAAAATTCACTCTGTAAGGACAAGAGAATAAAATACATAATGAAAAAAATGCTAGCTAAAGTATGGAAATCAGCTGCAAAGTATCTGTGTCACAGATATCCTTATGCCATAAAGAAATTAATATATTCTATGTACAAAAGAGGCACCATCACCACAAGTGATATAGATCTAGTATAGTCTCGGCTAACTGGTGAAATTAAAGCCAACTAGTACTGACAGCTAGTGAGATAGCAGCAAATAGAGTTTGACCTTCTGGTGAAAGGAAACATGAACGTGCAGCTACCAAATAACTCAGCCATACCTGACAAAATTCTTAGTAAAATAAAGAAGTCTTTCCATTATGTCATTTATTTTCATTAGGTGTCATGTTTGCTGCACACAAGAGCTATTTCTCTAAAAGCCATGATAACAGACAATTAGAAGTTAATATCAAGTAAAATGAAGATAAAATTGGAAATTCATATACAGGACATCCCATATAAGGCTCATCCCAAGGGTAAATTTGCCCCAGAAATCATTATTCTTCCATCCATAGTTTCTACGACAACTCATATTATCCAGGGAAGTGCAAACAAAATGAAATTTTAGAGGTCAGCCTGAGTATTTGGGCTAATTATCCTAAAGCTGGCAAAACCTTCTGTTTCTTTAGCTGCTATTTACTCTTCCAACATATCAGATGCATCTATCAGCAACTGCACAGTATGAGCACAGACTTGCTTCCAATCTTTCCCCGTAGGTTCCAGTCTCCATACATACTTTCAGGAATGCACAGCTGATTACAAAACATTTTTATCCCATAAACAACACTAATATATTCAGATCAGATGAGCTGCAAGTCTCTGCTTTGTGATTAAGGGATTATTTTGCTACCTCTGGCAAGAAATGATAACGTTGTTGCAGGATGATTCAAATGAAACAATATATCCCATTAATTTCTCTCCATTCTTAGGCAAAACACAAACTGTACAGATGTACATCAGATGTTGAAGCCAAGCTTCCCATGGGTTCCATACAAAATCGCCTCTATTTAGTTCAAATTGAATGTTACCTACTTAACTATGACTAGCAATCCTAAAAAGTCTCTCAAAAATCTCAACATTTCCCCTAAAACAAATTCCAACTAGAATATTCAAGACCTTCTAATTAGAAATATCTGTATACACACAGAAAATTCTTGTCCAAAGCACAGAGATCAAAACAAAGCATAACTGGTGTGTCAGTCAAACTCATAGATGAAAATAAACAAAGCCTTAACCTTTCAAATAAACTAGCAAATTTGAATCATAATCCATTTGCAAACTCAAATGCAAAAATCAGCAAACAATTTGAGGCTTTCAGACTCCAGACTAGAAAAAAAAGATAGCAGCTTCAAAACTGCCTTTGGATTTATATATACTGTCACACGTGAGTCAGAGATGGTTTATCATTTCACATTTTCATTAACCACAATCCACCTCACTTATGCAGGTTGATGAATAAGCTATGTACCCTTCACTTTTCCATTCTTTGTATTCTTTGTGCACCTGACTGACAATGTATTTCCCTAAATGCTTCTGTTTGTGCTGATCTATATTCATTTTTTTCCTTAGTTTAGTTTTACTGTCTGCATTTCATCAGCAATCCTTGGAAGCTGGAGTAAGACATGATTCACCAGTATTTTTAATCTTCAGTGACACATCTAACATCTCCTTCTCTCTCTACATCTTTACCAGCAAACTATCAGCTTCAGTTTTGCATACTACAATAAGATGACGACAGTTTGGTACATGTACTTCCTTGCTCTTAAGTCCTCACATGGCACAGAAATGATGAATCAGTATAGGAAAAAAATAATTCCTGCTTCATTTTCTTAATTCTCTGATCTTTCAAAAATAGGCCCGAATATACATACTGAAAACGTTCAATTTGTGGCCTGAAAAACTACATGTTTCTAGTGACCAAAGGAAAAAACAAGTAGAAAAAAGGATTAGTTAAACAAACAAACAAAAACAGATAAAAGATTTGACTGTAGAAGAATTGGAGCAGACTTAACACTTCTTTCAGTTTGGCCTTTTCTGTGTAAGCTCTGCCTGAGTTAGAATTAGCCAAGCATTGTACCTTATTACCTTACTCCGGAATAGTGTATTGGTTACTAGTAGAGATATGACATTTGGTCAGCATCTAGCAATATCATCTTGAGAAAGGAAGTCTGTAAAGTCATCAGTCATTTCTTAGATAAAATAACATTTCTTCATTACCAGTGGATTACTTCTTGGCTGGTGAAGTCCAAGCAGAAAGCAACAAAGGAGAAAACAATTTCTCAGGTAAACTCTATCAGACAATTTAAAAATTGCACAATCTGAAAGATATCCAAAACATAGGTCTAGCTTGATTTTGAGAGGTTAGCACCTGCGGTTTTCATTATGGATGCTCAGTGTTTCTGAAAATTGAGATTACAGTATAATGCTTAAGAAAACCTGGACAAATAAGACAATTTCTTCACCTCAAATAAGCCACAACACCATTAATGTAAAAGGTTTCCTTAGCCTCATTTGGAGAAAGTTTTTATTGGTTCATGATATTAAGTCATCACTACATGACAAAGAAGCTACAGAGACTCTTACCAGAGAAAAACAGTAAATGAAAATACATTACTTCTTCAGGATGGTGAACAATTTATATCTAATTTGTTCTGTAACCACAGAAGTGATAAGTAGCACGAGTGAAGACTCGTTAGTGGGGCCCACAATATTGCCTTAGAAAATTATCACTGTATGAAACAGCCTTAACTCCAAAGCCTTAGCTTCTATCATTTGTCTATTCTCATTAATAGCAGCTGTATTTTCCAATTATCAATAGTTCCAAGAATCATTTATATATTATGAAAATCCTGCAACAATCATAACTGAATGTTTGCTGGAACTTACTTAAGAGTTGAAAAGATGTTGACATCTAATTCCTATCAACTTTGCTGAGAAATGGGAGGTTAAATTATTTCGTTTCATATTCTGTTCCACCAAATTATAACCTGGAAGCATGTGCCTACATTTTGCATTCATAGCTTTCATTTCAACACTTCCAACCCAAATAACATCATCCTCTCTTATCCTTCTCCTCACTGTTTTGCTTCCTTCAACATTCAATTTAATTTTACTATTATTCAGCTCTTATCTCAGTCTATGCCTTCATATGCTTCCACACTTTCCTGTCTATATGCTTTGTTTTCTATGCTTTTGGATTTCACCTGCTGAAACGTTGCCTGACACTTCAGAAATTCTTTATAATTCTTCTTTATTCATATACAGAAATTAAACATATTACAAGTGAATTGGGAGAGTTATTCTTTGTGGATCACAACATTCAAGAGCACACAGCATTGAATCATATTACTTTTAGCTTCTGATGGATAAGCATTCTATCAGAAGCATATGTACTACATTGACCACAGTGAACTCAGAAGAGCCAAATACATCATTCAGTTAACATGAAGAAAAGCCCTCACTCTATGAGAAGCTTATCAGCTTTATGGCTTACCTGACAAGCAGGATCAAGATCCATTTTTCTTCTCAGAAATTTCTCCACGTGTCCAATGGTTGCCTCCCCTGAAACACGCACAAACTTCTTTTCCAAAGGCTGCAAAGAATAAACAGTAGATTTTAAGATACTGCACGTTTCCAGCCATCATCCCCCCACAAACCCCAAAATGCTACAACAGGTCCAACTTAACAGATGAAGATAACTTAAAAATTTGACCCTTCTCTTATCTACTACCCAATGACCTATAGGAAAGGGACTAAATACGAATTAATTAGACTCTGGGTTCAAACTTTCTGCTTAAAAATAACCTGCTTGACTTCAGTCTTTTTTCACTACTGAAGTACTGAAGAGTAAGATTTACTATTAAATCAGCACTAGCAATCAGTATCACACAGAATTTTAAGAACTTTTATTTCAGAAAATAAAACCACTTATTCAGGGGCACATTAGAGAGATTTTCTAAAATCTGCTTTTTCTTCCCAAATCACACTTGCGTGTCAAACATGAATTCAGAAAATAAAACCATGTCACTCTAATGCATGGAGCTTTGAAGTTCTTTAGCATTCCAGAAGTACTATGGATTGAGCTGGTATCAACTTAATCCATGAAATTCCAGAATCACTTAAAATATGCTACCGCGTAGAACACATGGGCAAGATTGATCTGAAATATTATCATATTTTTTCCTATTATTTTCATAGTGAGAACTACAGTAACAAAACATCTATTACATCAACCTCAACGATTTTAATGTTTTTTCTCTTACATAGATAAAACTGTAAACAGCTGACTGGTGATATGGGTGACTAAGAGAAGAAGCACAGAGGTAGAGCAGATGATTGCAACCCATATTAACAGATTTTGAATAGTTAGGATTTGCTATCCAGCCTCACCACATTCTTTCCCATTTGAAACAGGGTCAGAGTCTACCCTTCAATTAAATCATGAGTGCACATATATACCAATAATAACTGTGGTTTTGGAAGAACAATCTGATTGATATACTTAAGAGCTAGAAACATCAGCCAGACTTGATCTGGGGACCCACGCTACTACAAGTTTGGTGATGATACGTGTATGCTTGCTGCATGCCTTTCAACCCCTCTCTCAGCCCCTGCCATAAAAGCTGAAAGCCCTCTTAAATATGAAGTACAATGTCTAGTTTAGACAAATAAGATAGATAAACAGATGAGGAAAGAACAATACGAAGAAGAGATCAGGGTAAGTTTTGTGAGAACTGGATATTAAAAGAGGGATTTGCAAGGCTGATGAATACACTTCCTGGACATCGAGAAAGCATGAAGATTAAGGAAAGAAAAAGGCAGTAGAATTAAGATACTACAAAGAATTTTAAAATGGTGTAGAAAAATAGCAGTTAAGATTTTAAAAAGTTGTAGTATTTCTTAAAAATCTCCCAAATCTAAATACATACACATGCTGAATGGCACTTTAGTTCATGGATAAACCTACCATACTGGTAAGACTATTTGCAGTAAAGAACTATATTCGCTGTGAGTAAAGTTAGACAGCCTTTCATCTTCAACATGCTCAGAACACTAGAGTTAAAGTAAGCAGGACAGTACTTATGACTTAAAAGGGATACACATTCAAAAAAAATCCCTTTCCTAAATCATAAAACACTCCTTAATGATGTTAAGCTAAGCTTGCTTGTTTTTTTAAGACAAAACAATTCCCTATGGAATAGTATACACCTTAAAAAAAATTGAAGAAGTAAGTGTTAGCACAAACATCTTTAATATTAGAAAACAAAAGTTAATATGCTGGTTGAACAACCCTACAGTCATTCTTATTGGGCCCAGGATAAATAAGATACAAAACATACTGTAAAGAAGTAAAGTATGAGACAAGAAGGATGTGAGGCAATATAAAGTGAAGAAGCCAAATAAAAATGTGTGAAAGGTAAGGGGAAATAGAAGAGAAAAAAATGCCAGAAGAGAAAAACAAATGAATAAGAAAACTGAATGGGTACATTTTCAGGAACATTGCTTCCCTTCTACAGGTTAATCTCCAAAACTGTACTCATAATCCAGCTCATGTGGAAAATAGTCTTATTTCTGTATTTTTGAATTTTGTTTGAAATTGCATGCTACGCTCTGCCATAACGTGATTACTGTTATAAATAGCGTAAGTAACTGAAATCATACTGAACTGTTCAGATTTGTGCCTGAAAATACATTGATCAGAAATCAATTCTGCTGGAAATATAAAGGAATTTAATAAAATGGAACAATTTAGACAATACATGCTTAAGTTAGTAAAACATTTTTTGCTCAAATTCTTAAACAGTAAAACTGGAGTTTCTCTGCTAACTAAATCAATTTAAGTGTCTCTTACACTCCACTATTCTATGCCTTTCTGTATATTTTTATTCCTACAATTTCAATACAATGAAAGATTAAGCGCAATATATACTATGTAATTTTAAATTATATCTCCTTGTCTCTAAATAGTCTGTTTTCTAAATGTTTAGCAAAATAGTGAAATGACATCCTCTGAACATCTGTAATTAGAGACTATGAAATCATGAAGGCAGCAAACAATGTGCAGTTTCCCTACAAATTTGTACTGATTCAGCTCAGTAAGGAGATTTATATTGGAGTAAGAGCCACACTCTTTAGCAAGGATGAGGAATGTCATTTTTGTTCAGCTGAATAGCCACCATTCACGCAATGAATGTTGTTAACAAAGAGATCAAGAGAAGAATAAATTTATTGCTGGATAAGGAAGACTACTATGAGGGCTAGGAAAATAATATATAATTATTTTTGTTGTATTTTTAAATACACCTGATTTTATTATACCATTGTTATACCTCAGGCTACACTTCCTCAGTACAACAGAAACAAGTGTTTCACTACAATCAGACAACCTTCTTCAAAACCAGTTTTTTAGACAATGACTATTCCCTTCCATTGGATTCCAAGAAAAGCCACACTATTGCCTCTCCTGGAGGGAGATGCAGGAATAACAAGCTAGAAACACCTTGTTGAGATTTTATTAGTATCATTCCCATTCTCCCATGAAAAATTTAATTTCCTAATTTCTAATCTCTTCCTACTCCATGATGTTACACAGTGATAGATTCAAAAGAACACTGTAATCCAGGATTGGTTACTACTATGCTGGTTAAAAGTTCAGGTTGCACTCAGTGCAAGAAAAACAAAGATAAACTAAAGACATTCAAATTACACATATTTTTGAAGTAAATCATGTAAATCATGCACCTTAAAATTCCCTGTGCCTTCGTTAGCTCTGAAAAACAAGAGAAGAGTAAACACAATCAATATTGCTAAGGTAAACAGTTATTAATACCCTTCAAACTCTTAAATTAGTGAGTCACTATTATAATAAAGAGCCTGGCATATTAAACTTATTTTTTTAAACCAGGCTCTTCTTGTAATTAAAATCGAGAAACGAAATAATAGCAGACTGAATTTATATATCTTTTTCTCCTACTCTTTATTTGGAACCCCCTTTCACTCTTGTGAAGTCAGCTACTTATGACTTTAAAGTCTGCTTCATGCAATGGAAAAAAAGCAACAAAACATAGCCTAACGTCACATTTTATATACAGTGTAACATTCATTTCCATAGGACTATATTGCGCTATTAATGCTGTTTAGGTATCCATAGTTCACTGTCCTCGATATTTGAAACTTTAACAGACAGTACCTAGAAGTTGCTGACAGAACATATCCAATCACTGCAGGGACTTCCTGGCCCAAATGTCAACCTTCTGGACTATTTATATCACAGTATTAATGCTAATGCTCTCTAGGAACTTAGGAAGGTAGCAGATGCTTCTTTGGAAGGTGAAACATACACAAAGGTGGCAAAAGATCAAATTCCCAGGTGGCTTTAATGGAGGCTTTAATTCGTTGATTTGTACAGTCTGTGCATGAAAACTAGTGATTATATACTGATGTACAAAATGGGGAACACTGAATATAGAAAAATTTCTCCAGGAATTATCCCCAGTTCACAACATCTCACTATTCCTGCATTCCATTAGCGAGGGCGTATGTACGAGAGAAATGAAATGTAATAACTCACTGTACTGGAGGAGGTAAAAATCAAGTATCATTCTATATTCTACTGACCATTTTATACAGAAGGAAAAATCTAATGTTTGTGGAGATCACGCATTAGAATGACACTTCAGGTTACAAAATTTATGTATCTCTATCTCTAAAATATGTACCTGCCATGAGATAGGGTTAAGTAAAACTATCATCAATTTCTGCTGCTGAAATTTAAAGCTATCAAGAAACAAAGGCAGAAAAGCTTTTCCACCTCAGCATTTTCTTTGATATAATTCCATTGCCACGGGAAAGCTTTAACCATTTAGTATACTGTAGAGACACGATACAGACAATTGAAAACAAACTTTCAGAGTAAAAATTTCTGCTGAATGGTCCAATCTGTTTTCACACACGGACACATACAGGTATACTTCTTCTGAAATCTAAATTTCCTGACATCTCCCTCTTGCTCTGATAAAAGAAAAATATACCTGCTGAGAATCACACAGGAAGAAAAAGCAACCAGGAGCCTTTAGCAGGAGAAATCATAAAAAAAAGTATCCTCACTACAAGGAATTCAAACTGTACCTATTCCTTCAGACAAAATAGCCTCATGAAACTGTTCATAGAGTCACTAAGAAACAATGTTTTAACACGAAAAGGACACAATTGGAACAAAAATCTCATTTCAGATTTTAAAGTGATTTTACGATGTAAAGGCAATTTATCATGGACAAAGACATAGGGCTCTTGGTATAAGCATTTTCGAATGTTCTTTCGCTGCCTGGGCTCCTCTCTGCCATCTACTGGCCCAACACAGCACTGTCTGGTACCCATCACAGGACTCAAAAACAGTATGTCTTAAACTGCATCTGGGCCCTGAGTTAATGAGATTCCACCACAGCTGAGGCAACAAGATAACTGCATTTACAGCGAGAGGTTTCAGTCAAAGCATTTTACCTTATGTCTGTGTACATCCGCTTGCTCGCATTATATCCAACTGAGCAACAATCATATGCCTGAGCACCAGGTCACTGGGATTCTGCATTAATTACATCATGAATTTTACACTGCATTCATTAAGGGAGAAAAACTTGTCTACAAATTAAAAGTTATTTAAATTTGAAGCGTTCACTGAACAGAATAGACAATGGTCATTCACTGAACAGCTATATAATGTCTTGTTTTTTCCCCTTGCTCGCTATGTGACTATGGTGCTATTTATGACAACTCTGTCCTTGCAGCAAAAGCTGTAAGTTTCCTTAGTGGTCTCATACAAATGAATATATTTGCATACTGCCCTATTTAGCAGAATGGCAGTATCGTATCTTGTTTAGAAAGAGGAGATCAAGACAGAGATTGTGCCAGAATGTTACCAAGAGCTGTATATGCCCCATTTAAGGCATCTAAAGTGAGTTCCAAATGTTTCACATGCACTTGTGAGCATTTAGTATTTCTGCGTGAAGAACAACGAAATTAAGTCAGGTGTATAGATTCACCTGGAAACTCTGTAGCACAGGTGGGGTTGGACCTAGTCCTCTACTGGTTTAGCTTTAAGACCTTTTCTTCTCTTCTTGCAATCCTACACCTCATCCACTTAAAAAAAAATAAAGAAAAAAAAAAACTACATGACCAAAATTGATCTACAGAGAAAGTCTGTTCTGTATTCTAAGTGGGGCACAATGGAATAAAGACTAAGTCATTATGTCTACAAGAAGTGAGGTTCAATCAGGATGGCAGGCGTTGCTGCTAGAATTTCACAATATTTCAGTGCTTGACTTAATAATCGTAACAAATTATTACACAAATGATGTATACTCAAGTTCTCCAAACAATTTGTTCAGACAAAATCAGGCCAAAAGCAGGCACAATCTGGGTAAAAGGGTACAAGTTGCACAACAGTCAAGCTGCTCCCTCCTGTACAAAATGAGGCTCCACTGTGTGTAGCAATCAAAGTGGTTATAGATTGCCCACGCTCTTGCCCATGCTCCCCTTTCTCAATCACTCTCCTCTAAATCTGCACTCGGACAAAGCAGTGCAGTTTCTCCTTCCTGTGTTCCTGAAAACAGCTCAAATATTTGGGCAGGAATTTCCCTCTCACAATTTATATCTAAAGGTGATTCCTGACACAAAAGCTTCAGCCTAGCTGTTTAAAGTCAGGGAACCTATCAGACAAATTTAATAGCAGATTGTATTATTAGCCCCATCTATAATATTTAGAGGAATGCTGCTCTTGCTGCCCAGGTTTTCTAGCTTGCTTTGGTCAGATAATTTATAGGAAGCAAGGTTTATTCTGAATTTATCAAACCGCCACTGTTGTGTTTGCCAAATTCCTTCTCGGCATCAAGTTTGTAACGTATTGTTAAAGATGCTCTTAAGCCCCAAGCCTTGGAAGCTGGCATTGTAAGAAGGTATCTCTCCTGCTGAAGAAGCAACAGGGCTGCATGCATGCTGTTTCTAAGCACTGGTGATATCTGGCCATTATAAATGACCTATACTGCTCAGCAAAGCAGGACTAGTTATAAGACTCTCCCAGGCATACAGTATCAGAGTGACACTATATACTGTAATTTTGACTAAATGCATTCCAATCACTTATCTTCACGTGCTGTATCCTGAGGAAACTGCACTGAACAAAACATTAATACTCCAATCACGGTGAATTCAATGCAGTTTCCTTGCTTTCCTTCCCCCAGTTCTGAAGTGCAACAGCTCATCTTCCTGGTGAGTTATCTTTAGACTATAGTATTTTCTCGTTAGAGCCTCCTAGTCACCTAAGTGAGTCCTGGCAGAGTTAGCATTAGCAGTACTGCCACTTCCAGGGATTAATGGTGTGTAGGACAGGCAGATCCCACTGTCACTCAGTTTGTTGAAATTAAACTGCTTTGTCAAAAGCAAATAAAATGCAGGTAAGTTTTAAAATTCTAACCTTTCAAGAAGCTATTTTCATAGAAAAATACCTTAAATGTTTAACTGTACATCTAGCCATGCATTGCTGACTGCCACTAATGCAACAGCAAGTTTACACTGCTCCCCTACCTGCTATTCAAGATGGAGGAAACACACATTTAGTGATACCGTGGAGTCAGTAACGGTCTAACACACACAAGCAGCATCCTCTCATCAGGCATCTGCTCTTACATTCACCCACAACTCACCCAATGAACTCCAGAAGTATGGAGATATCAAGTTCTGGTGGGATCCGGAACACGGAGCCCAGAACTTTTCGAGGTCTTCCTCTGCTGACTGGAACTGGCTGGGGGACAGCTAAAATATCCAAATAGTTGGAATGCAAACACAACTTGAAGTAAGAACAGCATAAGATGCTAACATACACCAAGCAAAACAGATGAGCTCAAAGAAAAAGTGCCCGTGCAATTCGTCTTAATTTTGTCACCAAATCAGCACTTTACTCATTGCATTCTGTGCATCTGAACCACTAGCATTTTCTTAGCATTCAGCATGGCATCTCTTCAAACAGCTGTTTGTTTGAAGCAAAAACAGTTAAGACAAGCCCTCACCTGCTAATGGACTCTAAAGTTCTTATTTTTACTCTCTTTTACTTTCTATTATTTATTAAGGCAAGAAAGTTAAAATAATGCTCATTTGATAAACATTTTCCTTGCTCCAGGCAGAGTAACTTCTGTAACTAAAAATAATGAAATCCAAACACATTCTGGTTTCAAATGCTGTCAGTGTTATTCTGTATTTTTGTAACTTGAATACTGTGACAAATCACAGTGATCAACAACAAATAATCCTATTTCTTCAGCTGTGAACTAGTATTACAAGGGAAGACATTAGGATTTAACGCTATAGCAAATATCTCCTTAACAGTGTCCTCCTCTAAAGTGATTAGAGCTCACCTGGTTTGGGAACTTCTAGTCCTCTTTCTTTATAGAAGTCATGCATTTGTTTTTTCTCTCCTGGGAAAACACAACACAGAACAGACTGGAATATTATAGAGGCTGAGAATAGCCATATAGTTTCCCACAGTCAGAACAATTCTGGCTAACACGAGTAAAGGCATTTAAAGTATTTCCTATATCATATAATCACTAGTATTCCCTATGATGTTGGGTTGCTTAAGATACCTATACTAAGATTTTGTTAATAAAAACTGGAGGTGGGAAAAAACAGCCATAAAGCACAATGAGCAAGTTATAAAAACAGCATCCTTCCATCCATCTGATTGTCAAGATTCCATTTCTCTGAGTGTGTGTGTATGTATACACACTACATATTTTCATACACATGTATACATACACACACACACATGTATATTGCACATATATAACTGCACAAACACACAGGCTCTTGATATATTGATCTAAATACAGTCCGCTAGGCATGTGTCTTTCACTCAGTTCACCCTAGCGGACTGTGCAGCACTACCAGATTCATTGCCTCCTCAAGTTCAAAAGAATTGTCATGTGACAGTGAACATACCCAGCAAAACAGAAAAAGAAACATGCCAGTGAGAGAAAAATAAAATCATCTGAGAGAATCAAGTAGTCCTAGCAACTTTTTGCAAAGGAGAAAAATAAACTATGATGATTAGACAGAATGACATTTACTGTACACATACAAAAACATAGGACATGATACTGGAATATTATCCTGATGTTTTTCTGGAAACAGCGAAATGTTTATTCATGAGACAAAAGAGTAAAACAAAACACCTCTAACACAAAGATTGCTTTGTCCAATAGCAGATCTGGAACAAGACTTTCAAAAATATCAATATAAATTTAACTTCAGTATCACTATTATTTCATTGTAATGATAAAAAATTAAAAAAAAATGATCACCAATATATTGCACAAATATTTATATGTCTGGTGTACATGTAACCACATATTATAGCATCTTAGCAGTCAGAAAATTGCTAGCTTTTAGTAGCTGGATTAGTAGTTTAATGGATTTAGTAGCTAATCCATTAAGATTCATACTCAAGTTCCACCATATCTCCTAGTTTTATGAAGAAAACATTACAAAATTATTTTAAGGAGTCCAGGGTAGAACTGGAGCTTTGAATTATTCTTTTTTCTATTCCATCTTTCCAGTATTTAGATGGTAATAAGATAAAGAAAGGGACTTACTTTCCTCCAAATTCACAACTAATTTATATACTATGTCTTGCAACTGCCGGTCCAGTCTATAAAACAGGAAAAACACGGAAGTGAGTATCCTTCAATTTTTGAAGTGTGAAGTACTTAAGTCACTAAAAAGCTAGCAAAAATGCATAGACAATTTTGGTGCAATACACAATCTTTTACATTACATCATAACAAAGCTGCCAAATACACTGTTGAAACAAGTGATAGATGGAGTTGCTGATCTGTCTTCCCATATTCAGATCTTGATAACAGAGCTCCAATAATAGAAGCCACATAGAGAAGGGGGGAAAAAACCTTCAGAAACAGTTAAAGAAACTAATACACTTGTTACTAACTCTGAAAATAGAATACTATGCAAACAAAGGTTTTTTTTTTATAGGCAATGAAAGCAAACAGTTAAGATTTAGTTTCACCTCTAATACTGGGCAAATGCATAAAAATATACCATGAGGTGCAGAGGAAAAATGCTAGAAAACATCAGAAACTAGAGAAAAGAAGAAACTGAGTAATTATATTCTCATTGTGGAAACTATATGAAGCTTATATAAACAAAGAACGTGATGCATTTCTTGTAACTGATCCGACACTTGAAATAGGAAAACATTACAAGTCTGTAAAACAAAACCAAAAAACCCTGAAAGAACACATTTAAAGTGAACAGTAGAACTTTACAACAAAAATTACATCTATAAAATGGCACGAACTTATTACCTGATATTATAAAGGGGCTGTGTCTGATGTACAACAATATTGCATTTTGGACATCTGTTGCTATAGTAGAAGTGTCTCACTATACAGCTTTTACAGACTGTAAAGAAAAAAATCATAAAAGTCACATGTCCTTTATACAACAGCATCTGTTTATACAAGAGGAGAAATTACATACAGACTAACCACATAAAGGGTGCTTGAGACAAAATTAAGTCAATCCTTTAAGAACACTCTAAAACCCAAGCAAGCCACAGCCCTTGCTGTACAGGATACAGCACTCTTCAGTATTTATAAGTCAAAATATCCTACTGATTTATGCAAAGGAAGATGTTAAATATTATAACTGTGCTATCCAGAACAGAAGTAGAACTACGTGAACAGAATAACATCTGCTGCAGACAAAAGTTTGTTGAAAGACACTGCACAAGCAGTTTCTGTAGAAAAACTAAGGTAAGAAATTATAATTCTGCCTTTCCATTGTATTTTATGCCTATTCTAAGAATTAGAAAGGAAAGCTAACAAGTAAGGATATCCGAAATAAGTAACTTACTATCCTATCAGCTCCATATTAGCTTGGTCACTTCAAACTCTCCCAGACCACTTCGTAGAAAACTTCAAAGATATCAAACAGTAGCACATTAAAAAAAAAAAAAAAAGAAAGGGGGGGGGGGAAAGCTCTCCTGATTACTAACTGTTCTTTTTCCTAAATTACAAACTACAATTGAAAATTATGTGGTACATATCAACTCATTAAAGGAAAACAACAAAATCAGGCAGAAAAAAAATCAGACTTTGTAAACTGTTAGTGACTGGAAGCACCAAGGAGCAGAGATTCTCGAACTCAGGTGGAAACATGGTTTAAAGAGTCAGCTTCACAGAAAAGGATTTAATACCTTTAGGAAAAAACAGCAGTTCTATCAATAATGGAAAAAAATGTTATTACAACACAAAGACTGAGAGGAAAATAACAAAACAAAAACACAGAAATTGTTTCTTGATTATCCAGCTATAAATCAGGTTATGGATTTACTGCTCTGTGGATGCATATAATTGTTTCCACATCTGAAACTGGTATTTCCACATAGCCATGTCTTTGATTTTGTGAACTTATCAGTTCACATCAGCAACAGTATAGAAAACTCTCCAGACCATTATGAGCAGTGCTACTCAGTTTTTGTTTCTCAGTTGCACACACATTACGAATTCTTAGAGCCCTGCTTTAAGAATGCATGTAATAGCTCTGTGTTTTTATTATTTATTTATTTCACTTGGGCCACATTTGTCTTTCTTCCTCTCTTTACTGGAGAAACTGATCTGACAAGATTATTATTTCAGATTTTCTGATGCTTAAGATATTCATGACTATATTCTCTCAAGGAACAATATGACCACAATGCAAGCTCACTTTGAAGAGGCAAGTACCTTTGTGAAGCCACAAAGGTCTCATCAAGAACAACCAAACTGCTGTTTTTTATTTAAATTCACATCTGAATTCTTAAAATGAAAATACTAGTACTTACAGGTGTGCAGACACTCTGTAATAGTTGTGGCATCAATAAAGTAACCTTTGCAGATGGAACACAGGATGTAAGGGGTCAACTCGGAGAGGTTTATCATGCGCTACAAACCAGAACAATTGATACAAGTTTGAATATACAGAATAAGCCAAGAAATTTCCTGATTCTTGCCTCCGAAATATCACAACCTCAGACCATATTAAAGATGAAAAAGAATCTAAGTCAACATGCTGCAGAAATAGGTTTTCATAAGAGATCAAACATTCCTCAGATAAAAGTTATTTTTCTAAAGACTTTCACCCGCTTTTCTGGGTTGACCTTTTTGTGAATGGTAATCTAACTTATTTATGAATCACATCTGAAAAGCAAACCACAAACAGCTCTCTTGGGAACAGATCCATCAAATATCAAAAAATCAGCTTGAAGTGGCTACCAATAGCAAACAAAATCGTTATTTGAAGAGTGCTCAGCAAGTATGGGCCCTCAATCAAAAAGCAGAACTAGTTCTGTTTCTTGTTTCAATACACAGCGTTCACAGAAATACATACTGAAACAAGGACTGCTTTGAATTCTGATAAATAAGTACATTTACCAGGAAAGCATACAATGACTTTCACAAGAATTTTTCTATCAGAAGTCTATTGCTTCGAATAAGAACAAATTTATTCCATAGAAATGGCTTTCACTCTGAGGTTCGCGGATATTTGCTACCTGAGAAGGGTAACCTTTTTTTTTTTTTTCACGTTTCCTCTAGTCTTATAGCCAGACTGAGGAGCTTTCTTTCCCTCCATCATGCCGTTCATAATTCATACTGCCCACGTGCCACTGCTTACCACCGTCCCAGCTGGCCAACGGCTTGCACAGATTTCACTGCAAATTAAACTGATAAAATGAACTTGGGCAATAGAAATAACGATGAAAAGCATATTACAAGAAGGCTTAAGTTGCCAAAGCAAGGGTTGAAATTTGCACGGGGGAGTTTTCTGGAGTACCTAAAAGCGTGTCAAGTCTGAGCACGCTACTTTGCGGGTCCAGCCTGCGAACCAAACACTTCTGGAAACGCCGCCGTGGTTTTAAGCTGCTACGTTTCGAGCCGGACGACGTCTCCGAGGCAGCGCACGCTGCCCACCCTGCTGCTGCCAGCACGTCGCTCCCTCCCGCCCCCCCAGCGCGGCGCGGCGCGGCCCGGCCCGGCCATGGCGGCAGCGGGAAGCGCGCGCCGCCGCCTCGAGCCGCACGCGCCCCCGGCGGCGCGGGGCACGCCGGGAGCGGGGCCTGGCGCGCGGCGCGACCGTTGGGCGCCGCCGCCTCAGCGCTCCCCCCCCCTCCCCCCGTTACCTCCCGGTCGTCGTCCGAGTCGAGCTCCCCGTCGTCCGTCCCGAAGGGAGGCCCGGCGCCCCCCTCCAGCTCCTCTTCCTCCAGCTCCTCTTCCTCGTCGTCTTCGTCGTCGTCCTCGTCGCCGCTGGAGTCCGAGCGGCTCCGCTCGAACTCGAAGGGGAGGGAGCGCGACCCCGAGCAGCTGGGGGCCCCCTCCATCTCCTGATCCTCGTCGGCCGGGCCGGGGTCGGGGTCGGCGCCGACCCCGGCGCCGCCCGACAGCCCAGAGACCGCAGAGCCGACATCCAGCTCCGCGTCCATGGCTCGGGGTGGGGGCGGGAACCGGGACAACCGCGGCACCGGCTGCGAGCCGCCCACGGCGAGCGACGACAACTGCAACCCGCCGGGGCGCGCTGGAACCTGTAGTTTAAACGGGCACGTGACCAGGCTGCTGCGCATGCGCCCAGGGCCCCTTTAAAAAAAAAAAAGGAGGGGGCGCGGGGGGACCCCAAACCTGCGCGTATCTCGCGTTCGTGTGCTGGAGCTCGTACAGGCCTCGCGCAAGCCCTCACCGCCCGCGCTGCCGTAAACCGCTCCCGGCAGCGTCGCAAAAAGAAGCCGCGAGCGCACAGGAAGGCGGCCGCGCTTTGCCCTGACTGTCGCAAGAACGCCCGCGCCTGGCGGCGGCTCTCCGCCACCGGCGAATGGGGGCGGCGCAAGATGGCGGCGCTACCTGAGGAGCCGGCGGAGGTGGCGGCCGTGAAGCCGGACCCGGAGGCGGGGACGCCGCCGCAGCCCCCTGCGGCTCCGCCGGCGGCCGCCGCCGCTCCCGCCGCCCCCCCGGCCGCGGCGGCGGCGGAGGGGGAGGCGGCGGCGGGGAGCGGGGGGGAGGCGGCGCCCCCTAAGCCGGCGGCGCCGGGCCCGGCCGCCTCGCCGGCGGCGCTGGACCGGCAGACGCTGGCGGCCGTGCTGCAGTTCCTGCGGCGCAGCAACCTCCGCGAGTCCGAGGAGATCCTGCGCCGCGAAGCCCGCCTGCTCGGCGACGACCTCGGCGGCGGCGCCCTCAGCCCCGCCGGCGCCGCGCTCCTGGGGGCCGCGGGCGGAGACGCGGACGGCGCCGCGGGCGGCGAGGCGCTGCTCGGCCGGGTCACCGCCGCCGCCATCGCTGTCGGAGGCAGCGGCGCCCCCGGCGCCTCCTCCAGCCCCGGAGCGGCGGCGGCGGCGGCCGTGCCGCCGGGGAAAGGTGAGGCCCGCCGCGGGGCCGGGGCCGGCGGGGGGCGGGAGCGGAGCGGAGCCGAGTAGGGCCCCTGGGGCCGCTCCGCGGGAGCAGGGGGCCGAGAGCGGGGTCGGGCGCCCTGTCAGCGCGGAAGGTGCCTCCCCCGGACTTCGTGCCCCGTCTCGGCTAGCGGCAGCGCAAGAGGCTGAAGGTTTCCTTTGCAGTCCGAGGGGATGGTCCAAGAGGCGGCCGCAGGGATGCGGGTCGATGCCCGCTGGACAGGCTGCGGTTTGAGGAAGGAGCCGTAGGATACTTGTAAGGGAGGCTCTACCTATTTCTAGTCTGGGTTGTCAGTTAGTTGATGTGTTCGTTTGTGTTAAGAGAGCTTTTGAGCAATGGGTTGCACAGAACAGCTTCACAGAACGCTGGAAGTATTGTGAAACTTCTGGAACAGGCATGTTAGAGATTCAGTAAACTTTATAGTATAAAGTTTGCCTGTTCCCATTATCACCTAGTATGATTGTATTTACATAAAGGTGAAGTGATGAAAACATATATTGGCTGCTGTGGAGAACAGAGCTCTTAAGAGTTAGTAGCCAGTGACAAGAAGTCATTGTCCTGTGGTAGTTGTGTTGTGGTCCCAGGGAATTGTTCACCTGAAGCTATTTTTTTTAGTAGAAGCAAAGTAATTACAGTGGGCATATTTTACAGGCTCAGAAAAGTTCCGTTTTCTTTTTCTTTTTTTTTTTTTGACTGTTTCTAGCCTGAGCAGTAAAGAGAACTTATTCTGATGCTGTTAGTTCTTTTTACCTTTTATGTAAAATCTTAGCAGAATTAGGCTATGTGTTTGTTAACTAACTTATGGGCAACCATTGGCAAGAAAGTACCAAAAGTAGCTAAGGGTGCAAGACTTGGCTGGGGGGCTGTAGTTAATGTCCTGCTGCCACCCTCTCCCCTCCGCTTAATGTTTAAGCAGTATTGAACAAGCATAAGACTTGGGGTTTTATATTTTGCTCTGAGCGCTTCACCTTAGCAGAGGATGCGTTAGCCACGGTGTATTTGCTGGTTCGTTCAGTCTAGCTTACAAGTTCTTATTATATGGTAATCCTTTTGCAGTTGGAGGAGGTGTTGTTGTGGAAGACCAGCCAGATGTGAGTGCAGTATTATCTGCCTACAATCAGCAGGGGGACCCCACACTGTACGAGGAATACTACAGTGGATTAAAACACTTCATTGAGTGTTCCCTGGACTGTCATCGAGCCGAATTGTCCCAGCTATTTTATCCTCTCTTTGTGCACATGTATTTGGAATTGGTTTACAATCAACATGAGAGTGAAGCAAAGTCTTTCTTTGAACGGTAATTTATTTTCGTTTGTGTATTTACATTAGTTTTGGTTAGCTACTTTTATTAAATCTGTGAGCTATAGTAGCATAGGTGTGTGTGTGTGTGTATATATATATATATATATATATATATATATATATGAATGTGTTATTTTTCTTCTCTAATGGTGAAGGGATCTGGACTCTGAACTAGCAGTATCATGGATTACTGTAACAGTTCTTAAATCCTTTTCGAATTTGTGTTACAAACTTGCAAACTGCATGCTTTTAAACTGTACATGTGTAGACTTTGAACCACCTTTATGATGGGCTGGTGTGAATTTGAATTGGCTGATCAAATCATTAATGAAGAGATGCTGCTTTGTTAGGGAAAGATTGCTAGGTCATTTTTTAACACCAAAAAGAATTGCACCAAAATGCCAAAGTACTCCTTGTAAATATTTTCTAATGTCATGTTTTGTGCATAGAAATTCCTCAAATAAGATTGAAGTAGCTCACTTTTGGCTAACCTTCAATTTTCTGTTTCCCCTATGTCTCAATCATTTGAGGAGAAATTCAAATTTCATTTGTTTTGTTTTTGGTTTCAGACTAATTATGAAAATACTTCAACCCAAAAGGATAACTTTTTACCTCTTAAATATGGTCAGAAAAAATAGTTCTGTAAATGTAGTTAAAATGTTGCCTCCAACTGGTATTTTATAATATGGTTTGAGTAAAATGGAAAACTTGCTTTCTCTGGACTCATGTCAGCTTTTAGATATTGCAAATAGGGAGTGTGAAACATATGTTCATTGTGGAACATGCATGTTCATGTAATGAATTGGCTATAAATAGTTTTACTCAAAAATGCGCTGTACTTTATGGTGCTGCAAACTAGAGTTTCTGTAAATAAGCATGTTAGCTAACTGTTTGCTACTGGAAGTACCCTTTTCCTCATAAAATTCTCTGAGCTTCCATTTATTTGTTCTCTTCATCTTGGTTTTTAGCTGTTAGATACATTTACTTTGTACTGTAAATCACTGCTGTGTCCCCCTCCAGAATGAATTTTATTTCGGCAGTAGAAATAATTCCATGTATAATTAGTAGCTCCCCAAAGTTCTTTACATGTGTTTTGTTTAATGTGTTTGCGTAGGAGAATAGTTTTCATAATAAGCATTTTATTCTATCTTAAATTGTTTCAATAGGTTTCATGGAGATCAGGAGTGTTATTACCAGGATGACTTGCGTGTATTATCTAGCTTAACCAAAAAAGAACATATGAAAGGTAATGAGACTATGCTGGATTTCCGAACAAGCAAATTTGTGCTGCGTATTTCCCGTGACTCTTATCAACTCTTGAAGAGGCATCTTCAGGAAAAGCAGAACAACCAGATCTGGAACATTGTTCAGGAACATCTCTATATTGATATCTTTGATGGAATGCCTCGCAGTAAGCAACAGATAGATGCTATGGTTGGAAGCCTGGCTGGGGAGGCAAAACGAGAGGCTAATAAAGCAAAGGTAGGGGGCAATGATTGTTTTACTTCTATTACTGAGCAATCTAAAAGGGAGACATTTTACACTTTAGTGTAGGCTGACCATTGCTACTGGAGATCTTAAGAGACAGCGTGAACAAAGAGTGGTGTGTTTAGGTTCTGGCAGAGATACCGCTGTGTGGTCTCTGAAGAACGTGTTGAATCACTGCAAGAGACAGTTCAGTTTGGTGGACTGAACACAAGGTTAACTCCTGAATTATTCAGTGGTTTTAAAATGAACATTTGACTCTGTCTTCCTCTCTTGTATAACAGAGGTAATTCCTACTTTTTGCCGGTTGCTATTGCAAGGACTGTTTGTGTGGATCTTGATATACTACGTAGAAAAAATATGTAAAGCTGTAGGGGTTCTGCTTTAAGAATGTGCTAAAAGAGAGTGGGAGAATTTGCAATTGTTCAGACTAGTTGTTAGATGAAACAGCAGAACATATACATCATCGTATCGTTATAGGATGACCAGTAATATATGCAGCAATATTAAAAATAACAATTTTAAATAGGCAGCTCTGTTATTCTACAGTCTTGGACTGTTACATTGAAGAGTTCCTATTTCAAAAAACACTTTTCTGTAGGAACAGCAAATATTGTTTTATCTCATGCCTGTCTTATTGATTTGCAGGTTTTCTTTGGTTTACTTAAAGAACCAGAGTTTGATGTGCCTTTGGATGATGAAGATGAAGAAGGGGAAAATGAAGAGGGAAAACCAAAGAAGAAAAAACCTAAAAGAGATAGTGTAGGGTCAAAAAGTAAAAAACAAGACCCTAATGCTCCTCCCCAAAACAGGTAACAAGAAAATCATACGCGGTGAGGGCTTGTTAAATTCAGTCTAGTCATACTCTGCATCGCGGCTCATGTGACTTTTTTTTTTGGGGGGGGGGGGGGGGGCTTTATGGCTACAGCTGGAATGGCCAAAGGAAGTAATGGAAAGCTTGGTGTATTTTTTCCCAAATTAAAATTTTATTTGGTTATTCTCTAATCACTTCAGACTTGATTATTTGTCTTCCACTGCCTGTCTGGAATGAAATGTCTGGAAGAGCTTTTGGCTTTCCTTTTTTTCTTTTTGTCAGTTAATCTTTTGCATAGTCTTTCATTCTTTCAATTCTTGTTTTATATTTGAATATTGAGATGTTGAGGTATCTGTGTTTAAATTGACAATACGGAAAGTGCTTTTAGTTCATAAAATGTGTACTGCTTGTAGAATTCCTCTGCCCGAACTGAAAGATTCGGACAAGTTGGATAAAATAATGAATGTGAAGGAAGCTGCAAGGCGTGTGCGTCTTGGCCCAGACTGCTTGCCGTCCATCTGTTTCTACACATTTCTTAATGCTTATCAGGTTAGTAAAAGAAGGACTTGGATTGTAGGGAAGAAGGAATCAAAGTGGCAAATATCACACTCTTAAGAGAAAAAGGAAGTTCTGATGTGTGATTCTGTTTAGGCTTGTAGACTGAGGTAACTGGGTTGACTGTTAAATAGTGATTCTACTCTAAGTTTTTCTTGGTGAATATTGAAGTCATAAGTTTTTAAGCGCTTAAAATCTGGGACAAACCTGGTACGTGAAGTGAAACTGGCACTGGGCATAAGCAAGCATGGCAGTTACTTAAATTAGCAGAGTGCTTGAAGGAACAAAATATCCGTGGCACCAGTGCCTTCACCTTACAGAATTAAACATTGGAGAGCCAAGCTGGCAGCTGCTCTTGCCAATGCGGGAAAGAGCAACTACCACTGCTGGGAGGAGGCCCTGTGAGCAGAAACACTCATTTCCCGTGTCCTGGCCATTCTCCATCATCGTTAGCAAGCTGGAGTTAACAGCTCCTCTGCTCCCTGTGCTAGGAGGAGCCGGACTCTGGCCCCTAGTCCTCAAGATAGGGAAATAAGATGTTTATTCAGAGTTTTGAGAAATCTTGTGCCATTTAGCTCACTACTTTCCTCTCTTTCTTAACAGAGTTGGCAAGGCTTACTGGAGTGTATGGAATGAGCATCTTAACTCTTTAAAAAAATATTTAAAGACTTCCCTAAACTATTTAATTTCTGTGTCTTTTGCTTTAGTTTTGCGGTAATTCTTTCTTTCACTTTTCATGTGGGGCGCTAAGTGTATTTTGTAGAATACACTTGAATACAGTAGATAATTTGCCCTGAAATACTGGAAAACAGTACTGTTGTATTATTAACCAGGCTTTGTTCATATATTTTTATTCTTCATGGCATAAGGATAGGGGGTTCATTTCAAGCAGATGTATACTTTTGTCTGGTCTACATTAGAATAATTTTTTAAATAAATCAGTCTAATTTTCTTACTAGTGTTCAGCATTTTATAGTACTCAAATGCATTGCAAAAGATACAAACTTAATATAAATGGCTGTTTTGTATGTAGGGTCTAACTGCAGTGGATATTACAGATGACTCTAGCATGATTGTAGGAGGCTTTGCTGACTCTACTGTCAGAGTGTGGTCTGTGACTCCAAAAAAGCTACGTAGTGTGAAAACAGCAGCAGGTAATTAAATAATGCATGCTCGTCTTAAAATATTATGGTCTTATGACAGCTATGCTTTGTGTGAACAGAGAAAGATGTCTGTACCAGGAGAATTGTTTTCAGTGGTTAGATGTGGTCTCTTCATTAATTTTGGAAGAAGCAACATGTGCACAGATGTGTTGTTTCTAACTATAATATACAATATGCAATATTTTAAAAAGGAATTTTCAGTGCCAGATAGAGAGGAAATCCCTTTTTTGTCACTGAAAAGAAGCATTTTATCTTTGCTCTAGTCCTTGGTTGGGCATAATCCATAAGCATGTACCCCTTTTGTTAACTAATAGGTTATATTTAACCTCGGTATTATAGAAATTTAGAGTTTGGAATGCGCAGAACATTGGGCTGTATGGTATGTTTAGCCTTGCTTGCTAATGGGATATGTCTTAGGCAACTGGTCCGCCTCTGACTAACTTTTGAGCCCATTCACCATTTTCAGCCAAATTTGACAAGCAGAAATCTTGGAGATGACTGTATTCCTACAGCTTTCCTGAAAACAATAATTCAGCAACAGTAATTCTCTTCCCTTTAGCCAGAAGCAGTGCTGGAAAGGCTTCAGAGAACTCAGTAGTTACTTGTTGTGCTTGTCTGCTGCTAGGTAGTCAGCTTGGAGTCAACCGTAGTGCATCTTGCTTCTTGAATGGATGGTAGCTCTGGGGTGTAGGAGACAGCTCGGTATAGGGGACTTAGGAGAGAGGCTAGACGTATCTTGTGGTAAATCAAAAGGGGGAACTTTGAGAATGAGGATGGAGGAAAATGTCAAGTATCTCAACACCTACACAAATTCATGGAAATCAGGCTTCTTTAATTCTGTTGTTCATGAAACAGCATGTTATGTTTGAAGCTAGATACCAAATGAACATTTCTTAATCTTTATATTTAACTGGGATGTGGTTGTGGTGTTCAGCAAACAGTAGCCTACAAACTAAAAGTTATTTTAAGTTGCACGTAGCATGTAGCTGTCAAAACACATTGATGCCTGAAGAGTGCATTTTTGGCATATTAACCTTCTGGGAGAAGACATGAAAATTTGGCATTTCTATCAAGAAGCTTTTAGTTTGTTTAGAGAGACTGCATGGTATGTCTATGAAAAAATAACATACCAGGATTAATTTATTTTAGCTCTTAGTGAAGACTAGAGAAAAAGTGGTTATTCATGTAAAGCATTGTTTTAATCTCTTCTAGTGGTAAAAACACTTTTAAATGCCATTTTGAATTTCAGAATTGCCAATTTCAGGTGCTATGTCTTGTTCACATCATACTTACCTCTTAAAAAAAAAATACTGTTTTGCTGTTTATGACATTGTCTTTGAACGTCTGACAGTTGTTATGCATGAACTTTGAAATGTTACAGACCTCAGTCTCATTGACAAAGAATCAGACGATGTCTTGGAGAGGATCATGGATGAGAAAACTGCAAGTGAGTTGAAGATTTTGTATGGTCACAGTGGACCTGTCTATGGCACCAGCTTCAGTCCTGATAGGTAAAATAAGTTTCCAAGTTCCCTAGATAGCTTGTCTCGTATCTTGATTATATGCTACTGGATATGAACATGTTGTTAATGCAGCTTTTTCCTGAAGGTTAAAGTGATTCTTGTATATGCAGGACATAAGGAGCTGCTGTATGTGAGTATAAGTGCTCATTAAGCCCGGAGTGTTGGGCATCATCATTTTTTATTGAAAATCAGTGAGAAGCTGAGGATGCCCAGCACTTTTTTTTTTTTTTTTTTTTTTTTGAGATGCAGGATTTAAATGGCAAATAGATCATCTTAATGGCAAACTGTAGTTATGCTGGGTTTTAACCAAGTGAATTGGAGAGAGAGAAACTACTGCAGCATTCATTTTACTTGAGATACTGCAAAACTGGACCGAATATAACCTCTCTCTGTGCTTATTCAGGTTTCACTTATATCCTGGAAGCCTTTGTTTTCAAAATGTATAGCATAGTATCTTTAAAATAAGAGATTTAAAAACATTGTGTAATTTTGAGAGTCTAAACAGTAGAAAGTACATTTAAATAGCTGAAGTATTGCTCACATGCACATGGCTACACAAGAAACAACCATAGCAGAAACACAGCTGGGAAGTAAGCTTTGTATGGAGTATCGGCATTTTGTTTAGTATGTTCTTGTTTTGAGTAATAATATAACAATTTAGTGGTCATTCTTTTCATATAATTGTAATTAAAGACAAGCTGTTTTTTTCCCCAGTATTGCTGTGTCATCGATCAACATACCAGACTGTCCCTTTTTGCATAAGGACCTAAAAATGATTCTTTTTGAATTGGTTATTGTTTCTTACCTTGCCAAAAGCATTCATTTATACATGATAAGCTAAACAACTGCTGGTCAATGGACAATTTCTCTTATCATAGAATTCTCGAAGTATTTGTGTAGTGCATATACAGTCTCTGTGTAAGTTCCATATATAACGTGTTCTACTTTCTCCTGTGACAGAAACTATCTCTTGTCCTGTTCTGAAGATGGCACTGTCAGGTTATGGAGTCTCCAAACATTCACGTGTTTGGTGGGATATAAAGGACACAACTATCCAGTATGGGACACACAGTTTTCCCCTTATGGATATTACTTTGTGTCAGGGGGACATGATAGAGTGGCTCGGTAAGAAACTGGATAATGTTTTTACTTGTCTGGTAACTTTGTGGTGGATGCACCTTGCAAGCGATGAGCTGATATATTCTAGCCCACTCTCCTACTAGGAATTGGAGTTCATTTGTATTAAAAAAAAATTTTTTTTGATGTAGTTTTGTTTGCATTTCAACACATTAAATTATCTGAAAACAAATGAGATGGTATGCTCTTAAGAGTCCATCTATTCATAAATATTCTTTTGCTTTGTTTAACGACCATGATAGGATATTCTTCCTTTCCATCTTCTGAAATACATATTTTTCCAAAGCAGTCCATGCTAATTTAATAAATTGACCAGTAAGAAACCAGTAAGAAACCACTGCTTAATTACTTCCTGTATTCCTCAATGTGCTACATATCTTTAACTTCATTAGGGTTTTATTTATTAATAAAAATTTTTTCTTTCCAGTCTCTGGGCAACAGATCACTACCAGCCTTTACGAATATTTGCTGGCCATCTTGCTGATGTGACATGTACCCGATTTCATCCCAACTCTAACTATATTGCTACGGGCTCAGCAGACAGGACTGTACGGCTCTGGGATGTTTTGAATGGGAACTGTGTAAGAATATTCACTGGACATAAGGTAAGGGCACATTACTCGCAGTATGAAAGTGACCTTAGTTCTGAGGTGACATGTTGAAAAGCAGAGTTCAGAACAAATACTGTTTGACTGAAGGTGAGTAGACCTCATTAACTAATTCTGCCCAAATGTATGTTTCAGGGACCAATTCATTCATTGGCATTTTCTCCCAACGGACGATTTCTGGCTACTGGAGCAACAGACGGACGAGTTCTGCTCTGGGACATTGGACATGGCTTGATGGTGGGAGAACTGAAAGGGCACACTGACACTATCTATGCGCTCAGATTCAGTAGAGATGGGGAGATCTTAGCATCAGGTAAAACTCACTGGAAACGGTGAAGTTTCCATTGCGATCCATCAGTCTGAAGCAGAACAATATAACTGATTCTTTAAACCGAGGAAAGCAAATTAGAATCAATTGCCTAGCAAAAGCACCAGATTAAACTGGTGCAAGTTGAGTACTTACAGGACTTTTAACTGTGGGCCTTCACTATGCTGGGAACTGAAGAAAAAGTGTTACACTGTTAAAAGATAGTGCAGTGAGGTTCAGGATCTTTGTACAGTAGTGGTGGGGATAGAAGCAGAAATAAGAAATAACTCTTGGGTAGAAAAGTGGCTGTAGTAAGAGAGGAGCAGGATATTAGAATGAGAAGATGCCAAGCAGAAGGACTGTTAAGAGGAGAAAGGAAGAGATGAGTTATTCCCTACCTTAGTATTTCTTTGTGCTAGATCTTTTGATGTAGAAAGATGCATGTAATATTGCATACACACACATACACTCATGTGGAAATATGCGTGTAACAACAGTCAGCTCTATCAGCAGTGGTACTTCTGAGGTCTGCTCGTTTTTCTGGCTCGTCCAAGTGGGTTTTCTGGTGTCTAATATAGCAGAGCTTGTTTTCCATTTTCCCTTAGTGGAAGCACTAAATTTAGTCTCTCCAACTTTAGTCAGCTGTTTTCATAAAATCTGTAGGACTTATTTTTAAAATGTTACTCTGTTCTGTAAGCTGGTTGAAATTAGCCAACACATTCAAGGTACTGATAGAGAAAACAATGCATGGGCACTGCAGTCACATCAGGATAACTTCCTTAGGAAGGACTAAAAATATTTTAGGATGGTTTTGTAGTACTTTCCTGATTGGAGTGCAGTGAGAATCCCCAGTGAGCCACTACCACAGGAGTGAAAGCTCAGAGACAGGGTGTACGTTTGATCTGGTCCACAGGCTGGTTTGTTCAATTTGTCTGTTAAAGTTAGTGAAAGTAGTGAAAAGAGGTCACTGGGCCTGTAATATGCTGCTCTCTTTCCTGTATGGAACAAAACCTGTCATATATGATGGAATCATAAACATACCCTGAAATTGGCATTAGCCCTCAGGATAGACCTGCCTTCTTGATGCTGATCAGTGTAATTCAAAACCTGTATGTTTGGAGAATGAAGTTTCTTGTGCTTTATCCACAGAGCTTTCATTTTAGATTACATGAAGGCTGCAATGCTTGAACTTTAATGTGCATGTTCAGTTATGTTAGAGGCTTGTTAAAATCTGTTTGTTCGCAGAGGTGCGTAAGTGTTCCCTGTTATGAGCAAACCTACTTCTATGAGCTTTACTTTTTGCTATGCTAACTTTCTCCCAGTAACTTTTTTTTAAAGTATATGACCTTAAACTGTTGTTCTCCATTTTCTTCTTAGGTTCCATGGATAACACAGTTCGGCTGTGGGATGCTGTGAAAGCATTTGAAGATTTAGAAACTGATGATTTTACTACTGCCACTGGACATATAAACTTGCCTGAAAACTCACAGGACTTATTACTAGGTACATACATGACCAAATCAACCCCGGTTGTACACCTCCATTTTACACGCAGAAACTTGCTGCTAGCTGCAGGAGCCTATAGTTCACAGTAAATTATGAAGCTATAAGACTGACTGTACCAAGTCATTGCAGTAATGACCTCAGGATTTGAGACAAGGAGGAATGTCTTGTACAGGTGGACCCCACTAGTTTGTTGCAGGAAAAACAAAACAATGTAAACTAATGCAAGCAGCATCTTCTCAGTTCTGCATTTCATATTTATCCATTATTTGAAAATACTAGAGATTGACAAGACATCATGGCTTTTAAGGAAGGAATTATTTCATGGTGCTTTTGATAAATATATATATATATGTAAATGAAAATGGCTGTCTCCTCTCAGAGATGGTTTTGAGCTCTGCTGAAACTTTTGGAAAGTTAACAGCCTCACTATGTGTTCTCAAACAATTTTTTAAAGCACTTAATTTATGGTTGGCAAATGTTTGCTCAATCTCAAATATAGGTAAAAATTGTTCAGATACATTCAGAAAAGAGCGTAGTGGAATTCACCATAGCCTGGGCTGGGCAACAGGTATGGCGAGAGCAACACTGCAACAAATAGGGCACTGAAAAAGTAGGCCCAACAGGCAGAGGCTTGTGGGGAGCTACAAAGAAGCTACAGGTATAGCTTTTACGTATCCAAGTACTAAGTCTCGAAAAGATTTCAAGCTACTGTGCTCATTTGAGGTATTAGAAATGCAGGTCTTGTCATTCTGTTTTCAGAGGTAGCCTAAATGTTTTAAGTGTGATATATAACCAAAAGTGAAACCTGAACACTTTATTGTATGAAAAGAAAGGATTGAGGCACAACTGAAATACTTCACTCACTCTTAAAAACAGTGGACTTTGACAGTGGACTATACCCTTTTGTGGTATATTAGAAAAGATCTAAAGAGCTTTAAAAACCTGCTTGCTTTCTGCACAAGACTTAATATATCAAACTGTAAACATAGTGAAGAGCCAAGAAAGGGAAAGATTGCAGTCCTAAGTGTAGGATCAGTTTGCTTCTGAAGCTTTTCGAAGGTCAGCTTGTCTGCTGAGGTGACGATTTCTTCCCACCACAACACGTTATCCAGTACCCCAGTAAATCTT
This sequence comes from Rhea pennata, assembly GCF_028389875.1. Taxonomy (NCBI): domain Eukaryota; kingdom Metazoa; phylum Chordata; class Aves; order Rheiformes; family Rheidae; genus Rhea; species Rhea pennata. Next base: position 14,274,480 of record NC_084669.1, on the reverse strand, counting down.
CCTGGAAAAATCAGTAAAACTCAGAACTTGACTTCTAAGGAAAAGGAAAGCATGGAAAACACTGGGAGGTTCTTTCTGTGTCTTTTAATAGAAGCAACAGCACTAAAGGACAGGCCCCATTTTTTTCAGGTATTTTACAAGGTATACAGGGGGAAATCTGTTTTGTATTCCTCACTACTTCCAGTAAGAGCTTGGACACCTGTACAATCTGCTGGCTCTCTAGAGAAAATAAAAGTGAGACTTTACATTTCTAAGGTAAAGTGAACAGAGAACTACCTCCCATCTCACCCTTTCTCTGACTCTAACCCTTGGAGTAAAGGTGCATTACATGTCAAAATAAAGGGTGGAAAAATCCATTAGGAAGCTCACCTTGAAATCCTCTTTAAGGAAGAAAAGATTAAAATTATGGGGGGGAAGGAGTTGTATGTTATGGCTGAGTTGTTGAGGTACCAGTACTAACAAAACTTCCTAGTGCTCGATATGAGCAGTTGGATTTTAGTACAGTTATGGTGAATCAAATAAGTTGCCTAAAACAAAACATGTACAGTTTTGACAGCTTAAAAAAAAACACTGCCACATTTTGCCTTTGTATTTTGTACAGTTTTATACTTTTGATATTGTAATAAATACTAAAACCACTTAGTTTGTGTCTATAGACTCTATATTACAGAAAGACATTTTCTTCCCTTGATAGTTGCAATGGAAGCAAGACCACTGTTGGTAAGTGAACACTGCTAAGGGAAACAATTTAGAAATGGGTAGTTGATATCTTACATTTAACTATTTAATGCATTTTAGTTCTAACAGTGGGTGATGGGTTCTAGTTAATTAGGTGCATTACATTGTTACAGCAACCATTCCTCTGAAAGATTGTATATAGTGGAGCCCTGCTATACAAACAAACTGACAGGAGGAGGAGAATTTCTTTGAACTGCACTTCCCTTTCCCCACTAACCTGTACATTTATGCCCACCTGCTGCTGCCCTCGGCTCCAGAAGTATGCTTGTATGCTTCAGCACCCAAAGTCCTAGGTTCAACCTCTGCTGCTGGCAGCCTTCCAAGAAAGATGGTGGTGTTTAATCACATTAAATGTCAGCTCTAACATGAAATCTAAGGAACATACTAAACTTTAATTGAGAAGTAGAAAGGCAGTAGGTGGAAACCATAGAAGATAAACTGCACGTTTTACTTCAGTGGTGGGCAGGGAGCAATTACATGCATCTACTTATAGTAAGACTATCATCCAGTGTGTGGCTGTGTCTAGGAAAAAGAATCATTGATTTACTAAAGTCTGTCTGTGAATATGCAGGGTGAGTGTCTGCATATTCAAGTAGCTCAAACAGCCACACTCTCCCTGTAGTATTCACTAGCAAGTTCTAGAGATGTAACAAGTCCAATGCACGCTGACTTTCTGCAATGCTTTAAGTGGGCAGCAACAGCTAGATTCCACAGAAAACTGGTTAGTGCTCAGGAATCCAAGTCTTAGTACAAGAATTTAAGCCTCTATTAAATCTAAGGTGATTGTAGCCTTCTTTTTTCCAGATTGAATGATTCCTTCAGCCTCTGACTGCACCGTACGATCTTAGAGCCCCTAGGTAAAATGAATCTTTTGATGAACTGAGCCCTATCCCTTTACCCCATATAAGATGGTCAGGGCTGAATAGGAACAAGGGCCTTTAAACAGTAAATGAATGCTCAAAAAAATTGTCTGTGCTGAAGGAGAAGATTCAGCTTTGCTCCTGTTGCCTACAAGCTTACTGCTTGGCACTGGTTTTGATCTTAGTCAAGAAGCTTCCCCCCACCTATTCTTGTTAGTCATCTAACTTAATAGTAATTTATCCCTCATGGTCTCCAGAAAGGTGCAAAATGCTTAGCCCTAATCCCATACAATATGTTTGAGGTTGAATAGGTAACACACAATCCATTATACAGGTTTAACATCAGCAAGAACTAAGCCATTTTCCTTCTGACAGTTACCTCTGCAAGAGAGGCTTGTAATGGGGGGGAGGGAGGACTTAAATATGGTATTTAATAGTTGGGCTCCAGCACCAAGCTCTGCAGTTCATTGTTTTGGTCCTCTAACTCCCCCATCCCCAATCTTTCAACTAAAGTGACTAAAGCAGTGCAAGGCAAGAGACTCAGCTGAATGCTCATGAGACACTGCACTATCTTCCTGATCTCAATGTTTTCTAAGTGAGAAGCAAAAGAAAACAAGCACCTCCATTTAATCAGTCTTTTGACCTGCTTGGAAAAAGAGGGCATGCACACTAAGTTTGATCAATCTTTGTTGGGAGGTTTTCTGTCCAAAGCAAATAAGTTCTGTAATGAGAAATTACACAATACAGGCAACTGAGGCAGAAGCAAATCCTATTAATCTGCATCAAATTGCTATGAGTGAAAGAGCCATGGTTTCCATTTAAGCTTTTGAAATCCTAAGGATCCAAAAGATGGGAGCAACCAGGACAAATCAATTAACAGCAAACCACATAACTTACTGAAAGACAGTAAGCTTATTTGGAAGCATGGAGATGCTCTGATCAGCTGCAAGCTCTGTGCTTGGTAGGACATTCATGCTGCTGAGGTCTTTCACAGCCAAGTTACTGCTGGTGCTCGGGACTTTAGGATGATGCATCATAACAACAAAAGAATTAAGTCAGGCTAGTTGTGACAAGAATCAGCTACTGCACTACAGGTAAATATTTCTGACAGGGGAAAAAAGTGTCACAATTCTGCTCAGTTGTACAATTTCGTATTTTAGATAGAACAAGTCATTGTATATATTTTATTAGGCTCGCCGTACACAGGACATCAACTTCTGTTACAATGACATAGATGGGAGGTTCAGTCATGCCAGCAACCTGCCAACAAAAGAGAAATAAGCCATAGCAAGTCTTGCACAGCGATACAAGTAACCAAGCATCCCTCTCCCTTAAGCCCAAACAATTTTAGTTAACGGCAAGCAAACCTGACTGTACTCAGGACAAAAAAGGATAATTCTTTTAACATGCTAAGCTTATTGTTTTTCTATTACTGCAGATAAGGGCAGCTCACATTTTTTTCAAAATGCCATTTCAGTGGGAATTCTGTATTTGAAATCAGACTACAGTATTTGCCAGCATTTTGCAACACTTGTTTGTTGCTATACCAGAACATAAGTCTACTAAGACTTATCAGATTTGGCCGCATGGACCTTCTTTTTGAAATGGTCTAACTCACAAGTCAAATGCTTATGTTAAGAAAAAATAAAATTAAAAAAAAAATAGCCACCCATACAGGCTTAGTTCACCCTTACAGAGATTCACTATATTAGTCCAAGCACTATTCTACAGGACCCTTCCATAATCAAGTGTGCAAAGTATATAGTTTCTTTGTATGGTGCTCCTTTAATCTGTTTAAGGCAAGATTTGAAGAGAATTTATTAATTCTTTCTTGGAATTCTCCAATACTACTAACAAATGAGTCCTCTAGTATTACTTTATTACTTTTATACCTCATGAAGCAACAAGTTAACCCCGTTTTACGGCAGAATGTCAGGCTATAGGCACCTAACAGTTTTAGGCAAAACTTGACACACCTTGCTGCAACACCCTTCCCTTCCCCCTTTCTTGCTTGCTCTTCCTCCCCACTATAAGGTCGCTAACCCTTTTCACATTCCAGAATAGTAACAGTCCTAGTAACCCATGATTTCTGCATCTCCCATTAGCAGCCTGCTTCTTTCAAAATACCCCAAAAGCAAAATGACTTTGTATGCACCATTTTAAACCTCAATTGAACAATGCCTACACTTCTATCTCTAATCATATTTTGTTAGTAATTTATCCTTCATCACTCTTTCTTCTTGGACTAGCTTTGTATCATTTTGGTCCTGGAAGAACACCAGCCACTTACCGTTTACTTTTCTGTCACAGCAGGAGTTTTCTTTTTAGGCCTAAGCTTGAAGTATAAGATGAGCATTGCAATGCTTGTATACGTCGCTATTACATACTGAAAAATACAGAAGTTTAGTTTCAGTCTAAAACCCCCAAAACACCATTATGCTACACCACAAAAGTTAATTTACATAATACATACATTCCTCCTGCCTATGATGGTATAGGAATTGAAGTATTTCTGAAATCCAGTGAACTGGTGTTGAGATCCTGAGTCATGGCCTGCCATGGTCACTTGTCCTAACAAGCAATAAAATTAATGATTTTTACAGTAAACTGGAACAAGATGAATAGATACTCATATTAAATTCTACACTGAATTTAATACTTCCACAGTCAAATCTTAAGTCTGCCTCAGGACATTCAACAAACATTGAATATACACGATTTCATAAAATTGGTAAAGTTGGAAGGGACCTCTGGAGATCATCTAGTCCAACCCTCAAATGAGTGACCCATATGGGGATTGAACCCACGACCTTGGTGTTATTAGCACCATGCTCTAAGGTAGGTATATTCAGAGCACTTTATCTTAAAATGTAAGTAATACACAAGTGACATGAATGGAGCTAAGGGGATTAGGAGTCCTGGACAGGAAGAACATTCCTGATTTTCAGAATTCATTTGATTAAAAAAAAATCAGTATTATGAAGATGCACAGAAAAGTTCTGTAAAATACATACAAAAGAGAGCTGCCAGTCTTGCCTATAGCCATTCAAAAGAGGCAACCTTCTTCCATTGTTCAAGAATTTGCAATACCTAACCAAGATAAAACTTCAGTAGTTGAGCTATGACATCGTCTCAATCCCATATCAAAAACTGATTGGCAAGCTTGGGACTAGACCACTGCTATATTTTGTGATTCCATATCCACTGCACTTTATGTGCCCACCCTCCACACTGACAGATCTGGTTAAGAATATATACATATTTCTGGTTAGTTTACAGCTAGATTATTGAGTTGACTAAGCTAGCTACCCAGCTTCACAGCATTACACAGCACTGCGAAGCACTTTCACAAGCACAACAAAAACACCAAGCACGTGGGAATGCACTTTTGAGTTCTGTCTGTGTCTAGACCAAAGTTTTAGCTCTCCTGTAAGAAACCAGCTAACATGAAAGTATGCAGAGTGGCATAGCAACAATATGCACTTAGAATCACACAACAGCCGAGGTTGGAAGAGTCCTCTAGAAATTGTTGAGTCCAACCCCCTGCTCACAGCAGAGTCAGCTAGTGCAGGATTGCCAGGGCAGTGTCCCTTCAGACACTTCCAAGGATGGAGACTCCACAGCCTTGCTGAGCAACCTGTGTTCAGTCACCTTCACAGCAAAAAGTTTCTCCTTATACTTAAATGTATATTTTGCTTATACTTAAGTTTGTTTTTTTTTTTTTTTTTTTTTTTTTGTATTGAGGATAAGCATTTGGTAACCCTGCACAGAGGCGGCACGGGTGCCGCAGGGTTATCCCCCGAGGCAGAAGCGGGCAGAGGTGCCGCCGGCTCGCAGGAGAGGGCTACGAGGAGCCTTCTCAGCAGGTTCCTCCTCCATCAGCACGGCCGCCACAGCAGCCGCCCCCCGCCGCGTTATCAGGGCTGCTCACACCCCACGCGACAACATCAGCTAAGTAAAAACCCCCAAATATCGGCGCGGGGAGGCAAAGTCGCAGCCTCCGGCCGCAGCGACGCCCAGAGCCGGGACTCCCAAGCGCGGCCCTTCCCTTTCGGGCACCCCAGTGCCCTTGACCGCCGCCACCCGCCCAGCCCCAACGGCCAGGCCCAGCGGCGCAAGAGGCCGCAGCCCCAGGGCCCCCTCGGGACGGGGCTGCGCCCTCCCCTACGGGTACCCGCGCCACGGCCGCCCCCGGCCGCCGGCGCCACCATCCCACTCACCCCTCGCTGCCGCGCTCTGCCCTTCGCCAGCGCCCTCCCACAAAATGGCGGCCGCCAGCGCCCCGCCCACTGGGTCGCGCGCGGCCGCCGCGGGAGGCGCTGATTGGCTGCGCCGCCGAGGGGGGCGGCCCTCCCCGCCCCCTTCCCCGGCGGGCGGCCGCCGGGCGCCCCGGCTGCTTCCGCTTGCCCTTTGCCCCGCGCGCGCTGCTTCCGGGCGGGGCGGCGGCAGAAGCACGTGCGGCCGAGGGAGGGCGGCGCGGGCGGCTCCGCTCCGGGCCCCGCTCCCGGCCCCGCTCCCGGCCCCGCTCCTGGCCCCGCTCCTCTCCCAGCCCGCGGCAGCGCAGGCGGCTCTGCGGGCCCCGGAGCCGCGGGAGGTAAGGCAGCCCCCTGGGGCGCTGGGGGAGGGCCTGGGCGGCGCCGGGTAACGGCGCCGAGAACACGGGGAGTCTGTCCTTGCTGCTGATTTAAATCTTTAAGAGCGTTTAACCCCAGACTGAGGCTGCCCTGGGAGCTGGGAGCAGCTCCTGTCCCTTCCTGTCCTGAGGAGCGAGGCGCGACAAGGTGGGACCCGGCTTCGCTCTTAGGCCTCGGTGACAGGATAGTCTGATGCAGCCAGTTCAGTTACCAGCTGCAGAAAATGTCTGATTGTTGAATGGATCTGTTGATTGCGCGTGTTTGGATGAACTGGCTAATGCTAGTTTTCCGTGTGAGTGCCGTAGCTCTAAGTAATAAGTACAAAGCAAATCACAACCTAATAAAAAAAAAGACTTTATTTACTACCTGAAGCAAAGTAAGGTCAGGCATAACTGTTAAATTAAATACACCCGCGCACACACACATTTCTATCTATATGCTATACTCCTGGTTTGCACAGCAAAGTGTAAAATTATATCAACTTTTAAGGGCAGCACCTCAAAAGTCAAGCTGCATACTAAGTGTATTTACCATTTAAACCAAGGTTTTCTGCTTAACAACTAAGGCTGATAATTTCAGCTTGTCCATTTAAGCAATAGAGGCCTGGTCAGTGAATACATATTACTAAAAAACTTATCTGACTATGTATATGGTGCTTAGAATGCCTTAGAAATTTGACATTTTAGTGAAATAGAATTGGACAGTAGTAGAAAGTGTTAGGGATACATGTATTTAAATAGACCCTCACAACACTTCAATGTAGTCAAATGTTAGGTACAGTGGGCAAAATGTTTGGTTTTAGTCACTGACTAATTGTAAAGTAGCCATCTGAATTCTTGTTTAGTTTGGGGGTAATTCACTTTTCTGACTTTTTGCAGTGTTGGTGAGGAGCAGTCATAATAACTGTATATCTAAACTGTTTTATTGTTTGCCTCATAGAAGTGCAAACATGGCATCCATGGAAGAAAACTTTCCTCGAGGTGGCACCCAGAAAAAACCCACGGAGGGCAAAACAGCCAAACCGAAGATAGAACAGGACAACTTGTTTGACGTATGTTTGCATGTTCTCGGTTAACTCTTCTCAGAGTTCTTCCACTGTCAGAATATGACCAGAAATTCTTCCTATTCCTGACTTCTCTAGATTTGTCCAATATAATTTGTGTTATTGGGACTTTGGGAAGGAGATGTCTGCTGACCTCCACCTGTCTTGTGACCTTTTAAAGGTCTTGAGTATCTGATACATGATGAATGTGATGAAAAGAAAGTTTGCTTAAAATTACTCATCAGACTTCAACATTTTAACATTCCACAAGCATCAGATTCTGAATTACTTGCTTCTGTGTGTCAGGATTGGACAAGTTTGTATAGTAATGCTAGAGCCAGCGGACATAGAACAAGTTTGTTGCTCTTTATATGTAGTAGTGGATGATGCAGATCACTTTTGCCACATACTTCTAAACAGGAATTGTGTTTTTTTCCCACTCCAAGTTTTATGGCTTTTCAAACAGTCAGCCTCAGTCCAAAAAGAGATATCTTGGAAGACTCTGTGATTCTGTGACTTGCATGTAGACACAAAGTGATTAGCAAGGGCATTTTGTTTTCTCTACAATCCTAGTATTTTCCTCTTATTTTATTCCTAGTGATAGAGGTATTCCTTAGCACAGTGGTCACTTCTATTATTTTCTTGACTGATTTTGATCTACTTTAGATCCATCATGAAGAAAAAACACAGAAAAGAAAACGGAGTCAAGGAGATCAAGGAAAGCAGAAGAAGAAGTTCAAGCCGGACAAAAAAAACACTTCTAAAGACAATGCTATAAATTTTGAACCACTCACGGTTGAGGTTTGTGGATAAATGTTTGGTTTTGTGTGCATCTGTCATTTATAAGAAGACAGTGAGCCAGGATCTGCATGAGGCTTAAAAAAGGACATAGGTACTTTGTTTATAATAGCAACCTTCGTAGGTAGTTAGAGGTAATTAGGAAGAGGCACTAATCTTTGTGTTTTCAGGGCCTAGATCAGTGTGTGCTAGAGCCCAGAGTGAAGTGTATGCAATGGGTATGTTGTAATACATCAGCTGGAGTTTCTAGTGATTCTTAAATCTTTCAAGGGAACAAAAACTTCTGTTCAGTCCCAGGTTGGATTCTGGTGTGGAAGGACCTGGCATGTGTGCCAGTGTGAGAACTCTGTCTGGTTTGGAAAGAAAATCTTATTTCAGAGATGCTTCATGAATTTTGTGGGTCAAATGCTGTGGTCTGAAATGCATGGTCTCCACGCCTGTGGCTGTTTCTCTTGAGGATAGTGAGCCTACTAATCATTCCTGTCCCCATGACAAGATAGAGATCTTTTCCAGTCTTTTCTCATACACTGACAGGTTGTTTTCCAGACTGTTTTATGGCTTTCTTCTCAGTATTTATAGAGGTTCTAGAATAAGCCCCTTTCTGTTGACTTATCACTTCCGATTACTAAGTACTTCCGTAATGAGTGGAGCCGTTTTGATTATGGTGTGAGTTAAGGTGGTAAGTGCTGATGAGCTCCTTTTTGGTTTTGGTATGACGTCAAAAATGGAGCATGGGACTGGAACTTTGGAGACACGAGTCTGTTCTAGTCCTGTCACTGACCTGCTGGCTATGTTACTTTATTTGTTTTCCCCTAGCAAAATGGGGAGGAATAGTTCTGATCTGTACAGCATGCGTTATGAAGTACCAGGCACAAGTATTATTTCAGCTGTTTTCTTTTTTGGGCATGGTAGATGTTGCATATTCTTTCTCATTAAACTTGTAAATAGAGCAGTGATTCAAGAGGAAAGCATATATATCACACTGTTTTCACTCGCTTGTGTATCCTCCAAATGCTGCTCTTTCTACTTTCGCAGGCGCTCTGTGAGGGGATGCTGCTTCTTGGTTGTATAAAAGAGGTCAATGAATTCGAATTAGTTGTCAGCTTGCCCAGCGGACTTTCTGGCTTTGTCCCAGTGACACAGATTGGTGATGCCTACAGCAAGATGCTGAGTGAACAAGTGGCTGAAGGAGAGCTCCCGGAGGTGAGACCTCGCATCTGGGCTGTGACTTGTAGCAGGGGGCTGGGGAATATTAATAAGATCTCAGAATCAACCTGAAGATCTTGCTGAGGAAACTGGTTTCTAATGTCTCACAGAAGATTTCCGTTTGCTGCAGTGGCTCACCCTTAGCTAAATGATCTATGAGCTTCATAGACAGCCTGTTGAACGTGAAGAAATTTGTGCTGTCTGTTTGCTGCAGTAGCTAAATACTGATCCCAGGCTATGTGCAACAAAGGAAGGAAGTTAAGGAAGTGCATGGAAGAAGATGTGAGGATGCAAAGGTCTCAGTAGGACTTGGGAAGTAGTAGTACAGTCCTTGAAATTTCATTGTATGATCTACTGTGCAACGTACTGTTAGGTAGTGCTATTGTGGACTGACCTTGTTTTGGACCATGCTTTCCCAGGCAGCCTTTATAATTTCATGACTGCTGATAGCTGAGAAAAGGAGGAGGGAGTAATATGGTAGCCCCTCTCTCCAGTGTCAGTGATCCATAAATTTTGCTAAAAAAAGGTGGTGTGGAATCTATGCAAGGTACTAACCTTTTGTTAATGGTGTTTGCTGAAGAGAAAACTGAGATTAGGATCGCTCTTGACTCTATAGCTGTACCTTTGATCTTCAGCTACAAGCTCCTGACCCCTGTCCCCTCAGAATTCCTTTTTAAACAAAACCTGTCAGACTTGCTGACATCGTGTAATTTCACCCCTGTCTCTATGCTGAAAGACTGATGTTTGTGCTATTTCTTGCCTTTTATTGTACTGACAGAGAAACGGATCTTTTTTTTTTTTTTGGGGGGGGGGGGTTGATTTCAAAAGCTAATTCAGTAATAAATTCTGATTCTCTTGAATTATTTAATATTGTTTATTTATATTTATTACTCTCTTGATCATCTTGCTTGACAGGACTTGAACTCTCTCTCGGACATGTATTCTCCAGGGACATTGGTCAGATGCATTGTGACCAGTGTTGAGAAAAGTGCTGATGGACATCAGAGTATCAGATTGTCAATCAACCCCAAAAAGGTCAATAAGGGTCTGAATGCTTCAACACTAACATCAGGCATGGTATGTATTCTGGGTCTGCTGCAGCCTTCCTAGGCTTTGGAGATGCCCCTTGCACAACCTGCCTTGTAGAGGTGCTTATTTGTTTAGTTCTCGTCTTTCCAGCTTTATGGTTGTGGGCTCGTGCAATTAGAGCATCTGGTATTTCTGAGCATCCCAATTTTTTTGCCTACTGGTTTGTGGACTCCATATGTATATGACTGGACAAAGAGGAGTGTTGAGACATTACTGCCAGATGAGTTCTGCAGTAGGAAAGAATATAGTGTTCTTTCTGCTGTTCTGAAAAACTCAATACTCCATTCTCATGAAACTGTGCTCTCTGCAGAGTCAGCCATTACTGAATTGCAGTGTTTTTCTCCCAATAGCTGCTCTCTGGCCTAGTGTCTAGTGTGGAAGACCATGGATACCTCATTGATATTGGAGTCAGTGGGACTAATGCATTCCTACCTCGTCAGAAAGCCCGAAGTTACATCAAATTAGTCAAGAAAGGTAAGAAGTCATCAGAGAGAAAACCACTAGGGTAGAAATAGAGGTGGAAAATGACAATAATTATAGCCTTTTTTATCTATGGTACTAGTATACCTCAGTGAGATTGAGTCAAAGTGGAGTCTTTGTGAGTTACTGAAAGCAGTGGCTTTATGGCTGGTGTGGAAGAGGCTGCTAGGTTTCAGCCTGTTTTCTGATAGACCATGTTCTCATTCCAAGACCTTCCATCCCTGCTTGCGGTAGACTTCAGTTTGATGGGAAGAAACTCAAACTTGAGGAGAGGGAACTCTGAAAATGCTTAGGATAGGGCTGTAGGCAGAAGGGAACCCCTGAGTGTTCCTGATGAGGGTTTTATGCTGTGTGTCTTGCCTTTGTAGGGCCTGATTTGAAGATAGGCCAAAACCTGAACTGTGTCATTGAGGAAGTAAAGAACAAGGGAAGAATTGTTCGTTTGTCCATTGATCGGTCAGAAGTTGCTGCATCCATCGCAACAGAACGACAGAACTGGACGCTTTCTAACTTACTGCCAGGGCTGGTGGTAAAAGCTCGAGTGCAGAAGGTTAGCACTGTTTTTTTGAGTGTTCCTGAAAGTAAGGGTGCAGGTGAAATGAAGATGGAAATTTATGCCCTGGAAAATTTTGTGTTTGTGCTCAATTACTTTAGAAGAACAAATACAATTTTCAGTAAGATACTCCTATTGTATTCACTGAACAGCCTGTCTCTGCCCTAGTTGTGATGTTGCAAGTAAAAGGTTTCTGCCTGCAGATGGTGATGAACCTTGAAACAGAACAGAATCCAGTTTATACATCTCTGGCCATTGCCTAGGAAAAGTATTCAACAGTTTAGCAGTAGACTTCAGAGTAAACACAGTATTAGAAAAAAAAAAACACTGAACGACCGTTTCTACAAAGCAATGTAAAAAGCAGATTTGTTAGCAGTTTGCTGCTGTCTTTTGAGGTACACCGAGAGTGTCTTTTTGTGAAATGTGTCCATTGTTCTCTGAAAGTGAGAAACTGAACAAAAAATTCATTTGATATCTCACATAATTTCCTTTGCCTTTCTAGGTGACCCCATTGGGGATCACTCTGAGCTTTCTGTCTTCGTTCACTGGCATTGTGGAGTTCATGCACATGGACCCAAAGAAATCCGTGAGCTACTCTCCAAATCAAGTGGTAAGGAGAGGATGAAGCACAGCTGAAGTTGGTAATGTTACTTGGTGCATCTCTTATCTTCTCTAGTAGCATTTTGGTGAAGAATTTTTTTCAGTGGAACCATTTGTGAAATCTTACTGACGATGGCCTCTCATATTTGGATTCTGATCGTGGCTGCTTTAGAGCTGTAAAGAGCAAAGCCGTTATTGGGTTAATGGAAGACTTCTGTGGTAGGTGTGAGAGACTTGTGAAGGACGGGAAATGACTTTAGCAGTCATGTTCCTCTCACCGAGCTGGTACCAAATTAGCCTGTACAACTTAACAATAGATAAAAGTAAAAATCCTCAGATCTGTGAAGCTGTTAGAACTGAAATGATGTCTTAGAAGCAATATTGGAGAGTGCTTGTACGTGGGCAAAGAATTAAGGACCAAAGATAACATCTGAAAACATGAGTGAGATGGCCATCTCTGCTTCTTTTTACAAGTCTGTATTTAACAAGCATTTTATCTTCTCATCCCAGGTGAAAGCTTGCATCCTCTCCATTCACCCCATCTCCAAGGTGGTGCGGCTTACTCTACGGCAGGCCTTCCTCCACCCTGGAGGATCCCCAAACCAGCTCTCCAGTGATCGCATGGGGGCAGTGGTGGAGGAGTCGACAGTGAAGGTCTTCTTCAAGCAGTTTGGTGCCATCTTTGAACTTGATGATGGCAGCCTTGCGTTTGCACGGGTAAGTAGCAGGGACTGAAGGAGCAGTGAGAGAACTCCTCCGTAGCGCTCTCAACTTATTGAGGAAGAAATTCAGGAGCAAGTTTTATTTTCCTTTTTTTTTTTTCATTCTTTGTGAGAAAAATGCAGCAAAATAGGACAAAGTGGAAGATGTTTGCTAAATCATGCTCCCCAATGTCCAGATTTGGAATGTGGGAGGGTTACTGTGAAAGAGCTGGTGTAACCTGTTGCACAAAGGGAGTGTATTAGAGGAAGGGTTTTGTGAGATGCTGCCACTTCCACCTCAGTTTCAAGTCAGTGCTTCCTCTTTCTAAACACTAAATCATCCTGTGCTTTCTTCTAGCTGAAACACCTTTCAAAAACCAGGAAGTCCTTTAAACCTGCAGCATTTAAGACTGGATCTAAACACAAATGCCGGATAATTGACTACAGCTTGATGGATGAGATGTGTATTTTATCCCTGAAGTAGTAAGTTTCACAGGCTTGCAGAAAATTGGTTGAAGGGTTAGAAGGATTTGGTTGAGAGTGGAAGATACTATGTTGCTTTGATGAACTAGAACCTGCTATTTAGAGTTTCTGACTTGTATCTGTCTTATCTCAAATCAAGATATCTGAGCATCTCATGTATCCTCCCAAAACCATGGGGAGGTGGGGCACCGTCTGTTAAACTGTGGGCCACAGGGGAGGCTAAGTGTCTTTTGCCAAGATCATGTTGGAAGCCTGTGGCTGAAAAGGGAGTTGGATCCTAGGCCATTTCCCTCCTCCCTCCTTATATTTTTGTCTTTGTGACTTTAAGCAGTGCAGGTGATGTGTTCCCCTTTTGTGGGGCTGTGACTGGTGGCCATCACTTTGTAACTGTCACTTGGAATGGAGCCTGGTGAACCTATGGGAACCTGATGTCCAGAGAATGGTGGGAGATGGGTCAGCTGGAGTAAAATACAACCCCAGAATTGTGCGACACAGGAGAATTGGGGCAGGGATTTTAGAAGATTTTAGGACAAGACAGAGAGGGAATTGTTTCTCTCATCCCACATTTCCTCAAGTTGACTGATTTGTCATCTCTTGCTGTGTCTCTTTCCTAGTCAAATTATCGAAGCTCAGTTTCTGCAATATCAAGATGTCCACACTGGGGATGTGGTGAAGGTGAGATCCTGAAGGATTGACACAGTACTGTGGGGCAGTTTTACTTTTAAATTTAGTTAATTTGCATTTCTTCTGCTTAATGCTTGTTTTCAACTTCTGATCCAGACTAGTGGTACAAAAGTGAGGAGAAAAACCTCTCCTTGCAGAACTCACTTAACAGGATCTGATGCTTTGATTTCCCAAAATATTGCTCAGTATTTTTTCAGGATGCCTCTAAGGTAATTGCATTTCAGCCATATCTAGTCACATGTTTAAGGCTTTGAACAAATTTTTAAGTTCTTTCACTCAGTCTTTCTAAAACTCACCTTGTACTTGGTGACCTAGAAGTGTGCATATCGACCATCACAATAAACTGATGGACAGAAACAGTCACTCAGTTATGTGTCTGACTTATGTATGACTGCTGGATATATCTGGAAACATTTGCAGTCGGAGAGTCAATGTTGCAGAAGTAGTCTGTGCTCAAAAATGAGGTAGTAATAGCCTTATTTAGCATAAAAGCTAGTGGGTCAGATTTGCTGGATGGAGTGGAGTGTACTTTTAGAAGGGTATGATAGATTTGGTGGCAATAGGTGGTGTGATGTGTCAGGTGTTTCCTACCTATGCACACACTGCTTACTGTGTTGAAATTACAGATCTTTTTCCATCTTTTGGGCTCTAGGGTAAAGTATTAGCTCTGAAACCCATCGGGATGCAGGTGAAAGTGACTGATGGGATTAAAGGGCTTGTGCCCTCCATGCATCTTGCTGATATGATCCTGAAGCAGCCTGAGAAGAAGTACAACATGGGTGATGAAGTCAAGTGTCGGGTGAGAGCTGCCAGACAGGGTCTTCAGCTGCTTTAAGCTGGACTCTTTCACTTTGGGTATGTAGCAGCTGGATTGATCAGACAATGACAGTCATACCTTTTGAAGCTTTTCCTACTCTATTCTTCTAGGTGCTAGAGTGCAGACCTGCAGAAAGGAAGCTAATCCTTACTCTGAAGAAAACTCTTGTCCAGTCAAAGCTTCCAGTCCTTTCTAATTATGAAGAGGCAAAACCAGGTCTGATCACGCATGGCTTTGTGGTGTGCGCCAGAGAGTTTGGCTGCATTGTGAAGTTCTACAATGATGTCAAAGGTCTAGTACCCAAGAATGAGCTGAGCTCAGAGCCCATATCTTGTCCAGAAGAAGTCTTTCATGAAGGCCAGGTAATTCATGTAGCTAGCCCTGTATGCCTTGTGAATGAATGCCAAAGAGAATGCTGCAGCGTGGTTGGCTCTGGGCCATAGAGTTTTCCCGGAGGAACCAGCTACACCAAGAAATACTGGTGTCCTTTCACATCAGGTAATAGCAGCGGTCCACTTAAAATGATTATGTTGTGTAGGAGACCGCTCCTTCCTGAGTACTTCACAGAGATTTTTTTTGTTGTTGTTTAATTTGTTTCTAAACTCTCTTCTGGAGTGAAGCTGGTAATGTGCTGTGCGATATAGGGACTATGGAGATCTTAGCAGCAGTTTCGGGTTCTGGGCTGCAGCTTATTTAAGGAAATTAAGACTCTTAAAGAATCAAGCCTTTGTATTGCTCTGTTTTTCCTGTTTGTTTCAAGTCTTGCGCATCCCCAAATAGGTACTCTGAGGACTGTTGTGGGCAGGCTCAGCCCTATTCACTATTTTTTTTGGTGCTCTCTCTTGTCTTTAATCCTGCTATTTGTTGATAAATTGAGGAGAACAGTAATTTTCTATTCAGGATTTATGGCTGCAGGTTTGAAGATCTGAATTCTCAGCTCTGCTACAGACCTTTCAGAAAGTAATTTCATGATTTAATGAAAGTCATTTAATGTACTTATATTTTCCATCTGTGAGATCAGGAGAACATTTGTCTCTGGTGGTATGCTAAGGATAGCAGGCCACTGATTTTAACTAAAATGTGCCAGAAAAATATATTTGCCGTAGCCCATTATTGGCAAGACGGGAAGGAACACACACATCAATGTGATGCAAGTTCAATCCAACTTTATTCCTTTGTCTATCTAGCTTATATATCTTTTCCAGCAAGCTCATGCGTCCATGCGCCTCGCAAAGCATTTCTGTTGGTTGTCTAGCATTGTCCACACGCATCTGCTCAGTTTCTAATTGGCTGCTGTGTTGATTCCCTTCCCAGGTGCATATACTTCTGCTTATCTTGGTTTCTCACTCTTCTTGCTTTCAAGGACTACTTCTTCGGTGACCTTGAACAGCCTGTTGCTTATTTCAGCTCTTCATACTCCTGTAAAATAGCCAGGGCCCTGACATATATTGTGTATTTATTTCACTGTCTTCTATGGTAGTACACTGAGGAGGAAGATGAACCCAGTTAAACCTTGTTTTATCTTTTTACCCACAGGTTGTCAAAGTAATGGTCTTAAAATGTGAACCCCAGCAGGAAAGACTGCTGCTGTCCTTCAGGTTAACAAGCAAGCCTGGCCCTGAGCATAAAAGAGAACATACTGCGAAGAAGAACCAGCAAGTGAAATATGAAATAGGAGAGGTATCAAATTCAGTGACTGCTCCCTGTCTTTCTGTCTTCTCAACCCATTATTGCAGGGAAACAATTTGGTATCATTTTGGACAACTTTGCTTCCAGAAAAGCTGTTAGAAGTCAAGAAATAGCATTAAATGTGTATCTCTTAATGTGTGGTTTGCTTTTCTGGTCAAAGGCAAGAAGGATTTGATCTTATATCAAAGGACAGGATAAAGAAGTCCCAGGACACTCTTCCAGGAGGTGCAAAAGTTAGTGCTCCTGCTCCTAGGTGAAGTCCTTTCCTTGATGCTGCTGATGTTCTCACTCCAGAAGCAGCTGCTTTTCCTTTTTGGAAAAAAAACCCTAACTTCAGTGAACTATTTTGAAATGCTTCACTGTTGTCTTTGGATTGAAAAATGTTTCCAATACTCCACAGATATTACTGGTGCAGACAAGGGGCCATTCTAATTTTCTTTAAATGGTTACTGTCATCAGTCAGAGACATTGTTTCTTGATTTCTCTGGGAGCTGAGATTTATTATCAGTGTTGACATGCTTGTGAAGCTCAGCTCAGCTCTGCTGGTGTGAGACTGTTTCTCATATATAGCTGGGAGGTCATGTCAGAGCTCCTGCAGCACAGCATTTGTACCCTGTACATTAAAAGAGATGACTTCAAAGGCACTTGGAATGTTTTATTACTGTATTTGTTCTTCCTTTAGATGCTTGATGTGAAAGTCTTGAAGAAGAAAGAGAATGGGCTAGAAGTTTCCATCTTGGAAGATGAAGGCAAAGTGATTGCCTCACTTCCCACAGTGCATCTCTCAGACTCTGTTGCTAACTGCAAGCTCCTGTGGCATTGCCTTCAAGAGGGAGATGTCCTGCCCAGAGTTATGTGCCTAAGTGACAAGGGAGATCATATTGTATCCTTTGGCATCTCAACCAGTTGAATGAAGGGGGATAAAAAAGAGGGGCGAGAAATAACTAAGAAATTCATGGTATCTGCAAGAAACAGAAGATAGGCTAGCTGGATTGTTTAAGTTAAATTGCCTGTCAAGCTCGTGATGCTTCAAAGAGCTGTTATAATCTGCTTATTCTGAAAGTAAGGGTCAGCTGCTGCTGGAATCCCATCAGAACCGGTACTTGTTTGTGAATTGGCTGACCTTTCCAACTAACTTCTGGGCATCAGTGTTAAGATCACAACTTCAGCAAAAAATCTGCAGTTCTTTTCAATTCTGTCTTTCTGGTAATGTTAGAAAGTTTACATTTCCTAGTGTAAAGCTAGTGTAAAGTATGCATCTTTAACACTGGACAGCTTTTGGGACATTGGTTGCTAAAATTTAGTGTAAAGAAATCAAGATGGTAATTAAAATTGTGTGATTTTGTGCTCCTATACTACCTTGCCAGCAAAGACTGTTACAGCACAGTGGTTAACAATGCCAAGAGATTTGCTTGGCTCCTTTCATTCTTCTTTTCCTATTTTCTCTAACTGGTTGCTCAGATCTTGAGCAGAAAGTCTGCCGTGATTTCTGCTGTACAGGAGGAGCAAGTGGTGAGAAGCTTCTCTGAAATCCAGTCTGGAATGCTTCTGACTGGTTATGTGAGGAATGTGATGCCTTTTGGAGTGTTTGTGGAGTTTCCTTTTGGCCTAACAGGATTGGCACCCAAAATGGTAAGTCATGCATTCAATAGACTTCAGAAACAGCATGCGTTTAATCAGCAGGTAAGCTTGAAACATGGCTTTAAGCAGGGCTGGAGGGAACAGTAGAGCTGTAGATTCTGCATTCACACTGCCTCCCACAATAAGTTACAAGTTGCTGTTAGGTTTGTGTTTTAATTCCCTTCCAAAATGAGGTAAGGGACTTCATTCAGATGAGCTTAAGGTTCGAGCAGGGATTTGATGTGATTTCATTTATCCATTTAAATTGACGACTCTTCCTTGGCCTTGGCTATTTTTTTTTTGTGCATTTTCATGAAGTCTGACTCTAAAACCCTTCTCCTGAACAGCGCTATAGGTACTTGGCGGTTAAGCAGTTGCACTCGGTAACCCTTGCCCCTTTGTTTCATCTGCACAGAGCATGAGTGACAAGTTTGTGACAGACACCAAGGACCACTTTGTGGTGGGACAGACTGTGATTGCAAAGGTGATGAGCATTGATGAAGAGAAGCAGCGTGTGCTCCTCAATCTGAAGGTGTCAGAGTGCAGCTCAGGCAATTCTGCTGTGGAGAGCTTTGCTCTGCTGAGTCAATACTTCAAGGAAATGAAAGAAATCAGGAACTTGTTGAAAAGAAGAGGTAAAGATTGTACATATTCTCCTAAAGGGGATCAGGTCACAAAAAGTGACTAGAGGATTAGTAAAGCAAAACTACTGTATTTTAAACAAAAGAAACCTCAATTCAAGCAAAGATATGCTTCTGAGAGAAGCATATTGGAAGAAAGATGTCTGTGTAGTGTTTGGCACTTTGCAGTGTGTAGCACTGACAAGAAAGCTTTCTGGAAGTACTACTTGAACAAACCAAAGATTCTGCTGTTCTCATTGAGGTCTACTAGGCTTCTTGCACTGATTTCATTGAGAACAGATTGAAATTTAGGGATTAAGAATAGAAAGGTAGAGAGGTAAATGAGCTGAGAAGTCATTATATCAAAAGAGGAAGGGAGATAGAATGGGGGAAAAAAATAGATTTCTCGAAGTACCTGTTAAGGTGAAAATGGGAGAGGCCGACGTGAGATTGGATCTCTTTGGATCAATGCCTGTCTCCAGCATTGGCCAGGCATCTAGTGATACTTCCCTTTTATACCTGCTTGACCTCCAACAAATTCTAGCTTGTGGACCTGCTGAGCAAGAGGTGGCAACTTCTGTGTTTAAAAGCATTAATTGAATTATTTTTTTTATCTGAATTTGTTTTTGAACTGGTTTTTGAACTAATCTAAAATTTAGGCAATCAAGACCTATTGTGACAGTAGTTTCACAGTTTAATTATGTGCCTGATGAAGATTTGCCTCTGTTTGTTTATTTTCATTCTAGCACTGGATAACTTTTTGTTTAATATTCCATGGCTTTAGTATTGGTATTTAGACCAAGTAAGAGCCTTGGTCTGCAAGCCTAATTTCTCTGTTCAGTAAACAGATGTTAAACTCCATAGAGCTTAAGTGTGTAAGGAATGTGAGATTGTGCAGCTTGGCCTATCTAATGTGCAAATAGAGATATGATTACCTGGATTGTTCATTTTCAATGAAAAAGTCATTCTTGGAAGCCTGGAAGGAGCTTATTTCTGTGCCTAAGTGAATTGCCAGAGGGCACCAGTGGAGCAAAACAGGTTACTCACTGCCCAGACCTGAATTCCTCAAATGCTTGAGAAGGGAAATGAACAGCAATATGTGAGGCTCTTGCTGCATGCAGCCTCAAGTACTGCTTGAGATACTGCTATACTGCTGTACTGATATGTATATACTGATATATACTGTATATACTGATACTGCTGTATCTTGAGATACTCAAGATACTGCTAATTGCTTGGTTTAGGAAAAGCAGCACTGGTGTCTGGATACTAGAGTGATAGGCACATAAAAAATCAGAGTGGACATCATGTGAATTCTGCTCTGTAGTCAGAGGCAAGGGTAAGAGATAGCTGAAGGTGGCCTGAGTGCGCTAATATCATGTCCTGTGCATCTAGAAAAGCTGAGCAGGTTAACCACTTGTGGTAGTAAAGCCCTGATTCTTTTTCAGTGACAAACTGAATATCAGTTTAAAATGAAGAATGCTCTTGGAGAATTAGAACAATAAAGGGCGAGACTTCAGTTTGAGAATAATTTCTTTTATTGCCTCTGCCTGTTGCCTGTAGTGTGTTTTACTACATTTAAGCAAATAGAACTTGCTTTGTCCCTCAAAATATGAAGGAATCATTGACTACAATAATAATATATTATTCCTACACTTACTTTATTTGCTGCTAACTTATAACTGATCTGAAAGTAGCATATCTGATTTCATCTAATAGTGCTTTATAACTGGACTTTACAGTGAAGAGCCCTGGCAATTTTTTTTATTAGATGTTCTTTACTGCTTCCACTATTCTTATGGTATAAAATCCACATTTGTGCATGCTGCAATCATCAAGTTGTTTATTATGGGGTGCTTGATTTTGGGATTTTTCAACTGCTCTGCCTTGGCCGGAATCTACTCTAGTAGAATCTGTATCAGTGCCTCTCTTACCTTCAGTACAAGGATAATCAGGCTAGCACTAAAGTGCTTTTAAGGACCCAGACCTAGGTACTTGTATGAGGATGAGTTTGTGCAAATTATTTGCCTTCTGATATAACATGTTCCCTGAAGGAACTCCGCCAGCAAAGTTTTTCTCATATGTTATTTTACTAGTGTTAGGAATATTGGTGGTCTTGCAGTTTATTTTTATCAAATTCTAACTCTACTCTTTTTGGTTCTTTTATATTCAGTAATTTTTAATGTTTTGTTTCCTGTAATTGCGTAATTCCGTTAGTCCTTTTACCTTTTTCTACCTGCAGTGCCGTGTGCCAATGTTTCTGTGGAACTGGAGAACATTCTCTGTAAATAAGCAATGGTCAGATCCTTAATGTTACAAAGGTTTCTGCTTTGATTAATGTTAAAATTTACTACTTTGCATTAGAGTCAGGAGCCTAAACAGCTGATTGTTTTGCTTTGTAAAGGTGGACATAAATGCTTGTTCATGCTTTCTTGAGGAAATGTGAAAACTCTCTTCCTTTTGCAAAGATACAGCATAGGTAAAGTTAACTCCCCTCTTTCTTCTCTGCTCCCTTTATTTAGGGGAGTCCAGCACGGCCCAAAGCCTTTGTGAATTGATGCCTGGGAAGGAGCTGCAGCTGGTTGTTCAGGATGTGAAGGAGGATGGCTCAGCACTGTTCAGCAGCAGTAGTGTCACAGGCTTGACTGTAACAGCCACTCGGTACCATTTAGGAGGTGAGAGTCTTTTCTTGGACTGCTTTTGTTTTCATTCTGATACTTTCAAATCTCTATACTTAAATGAATTCTACTGCTGAGGAACCAGCATAGGATGAGTCTGGTCAGAGCTGGGATGGGTTTGGAGAGTAGTTTCCCGATGTGTTGCCAATCTTTTTGCATGGTTAGGAGCCTTTTGCATGGTTAAGCTTACCTCTGCATCTGTTACCCCATCTCTAAAACAGACCTAATTCTACCTCATCTCTCAGGCATCTTGTCAGGTTTAGTTAGTTAGTGCTTTGAGGTCCTCAGATGAAGCATGCTATATATATAGACAAAATATTAGTACAAGCTCCAGCTTACCTACCTTTTTCTTTTTTCCTCTGGAAGTGTGTTTTTTGGAGCGTGCTCTATCTGAAATTGCTGTTAATTTTTTTTTATATCAATGTAACTGTAAAATAGAGCTGCAGTTTCAATACTTTGCACTTCAAAAAAAAATAAGCGTAAAGGTACTGTTAAAAAGTTAAAGCAGAATCAAAAAACTACGTGTTGAGATGAGTAAATTAATCAAGCAAATATATACTGTAAACTTCAGCAGGAATAATATCCTAGCAATTCTGTATTCAGAAGTGTTTTGTTTCATCAGCAATAGCTATACTGATGACAGTTTTGTACAAACCTAGCATAATCTTATTCAAAACCTACATTACCTTAAACTTGTGTTTAGTTAGTCTTGTCTACACTGTCTAATAAAATCAGTTTAGTTTTTCTGTGAAAGTATCGGATTATTTTTCCAAATATCATCCAAATGGATGCCCATTTTTTTCCTTGTCATTAATGTTGGAGGAATCTGTTCTTCTGTCCAAGAGACATATTAAACATCTGATACTAGCTGTAACTATATTACTATTATGAATTTCCCCAAGCTGACAGCTTTATTTAATCACTAGAGCAGTCATCTTAGCAGTACAGCCTTTAGGAAGTCAATTGAACCGCACAGAGCTTTTCCGATCTGTCACGTGCCACTGACTTGGTTGAAATTCTTCATTCTGTCAGGAGGTAATCTCTCTGTTCTCATTTATAGACAAAAGTATTGTTCCTGGTGAGAAAGCCAAAGTGTTGGTTCTTCATGTAGATGCCCTCACATCCATGGTGTATGTTTCCCTTCGAGAAGAACTGTTAAAACAAAGAGCCAAGCAAGTATGTGTTTAATTTTTAGGCTTGTGTGTTTCTGTCCTTCTACCAAACTCTAGCTGGTTTATTAATTTGGGGGAGTTGGGGAAGGAGGGAGGCTGTTTAATCCTTTGGAGCTGCGGGAAGTAGAGTAAAGGGAATCAAAATCCCAGCAGGGAAAGTCATTATCTCTATTTCTGTCTAGCGTCTCATGGAGAACTCCCAGCACTCTGCCATTGTGCAACACATAGCAGAAGAGTTTGCTGTCATCTCTTTGTTGGAAACAGGCCAGCTGGCTGCTATCCCCATAGCCTCTCACTTCAATGACACCTTCCGTTTTGACTCAGAAAAACTAAAGGTGGGACAGACAGTCTCTGTGACGTTAAAAACAGTGAAGGGGAATGACCATGGAGTCTTGCTAGCAGTGCAAGACCCAACAAAGAAGAATGTTTTTGTAAGGATTCGGAAAGAGTCTGAGACAGCATTAGAAGAGACACTTCCTGCTGTGAAACACTCACTTTCCCTGGGGGATATTGTTAGTGGTACTGTTAAGTCTGTCAAACCTACCCATGTCACAGTTGCTATTGATGACAAGCTGACGGGTTCAATCCATGCGTCACGAATCTTGGATGAAGTGCCTATAGACTCTTTTCCAACATACACTCTGAAAGCTGGACAGAAGGTCACTGCCCGGGTCATTGGAGGCAGAGATGTGAATACTCACAGGTAGGAAAACATGCAGCTAATACCACTTCTCGGGGAGCACTATGAATGGATCATTCACTTAGCTGATGATCTAGGCTGTTCCCTCTGTCACCAGACACTGTTACAACTGTACCCTTGCTGGAGTTGTTGAGGTGCTGAGGGAATCTGTCACCACATTCCATCCTGGATCAAGGTTTCAGTGCATTAGTTTGTTTTACCTTTGTTGCTAGATCTGTTTTGGCTATAGATTGCAAGAAAAAAAGATACCTAAACTCTTGTTAAGGTTCGGTGGAAGCCTTAAATGTGATATCTCTGCAAATCTGCAAGCAGGTTCATCTCCAGGGGCTAGATTTGTGAACGTGCTTTTGGTACTTACTTTGCCACTGAAATAGTATTGGGAAGAGTTGGAGCTGGAAGGCTCTAGTAGTTTTAGAAGAGGGCTTAACACCTGTTTTTGCCAATGCAGAAGGAATACAGGTGACTGGGGCCTGGGGAGGTCATGGAAAATTGGTCCTTTTCTTGTTCTTCAGGTACCTACCCATCACCCATCCACACTTCACGCGGTCCATTCCAGAGCTCAGCATTCGACCAAGGCAAGTACTGGTTTCTGTGCTCTCTGCAGATAATTCACAAACCTTGTATCTGTGTGGCTTCCCTCCCATGTTCTTCCCATTTGTGAGGGGTTCGGACATGAACAAGGAGTATTATGTGAATGTAGCGTGAAAAGGCCTGTTACTCCCACTTTTATCTCATCTCAGATCTTGGAACTGTGTTAAAGTTCCTGGTGCTCTTCTAGCCCGTAATTTCCTTTGAATGTCCTTTGGCATCAGGTGTTGCCAACTTGGACACTAAGATTCCTTCATGTTGGAAGGATGCCCTCTCAAGCACCATCAAGAACTAATTCCCTGCAGAAGGATGCAGCAAGGGAGAGGATGGAGGTGAATGTTACAGTAATATTGTCTCACTTAATCTCTTGGGTTTCTAACTCTGGTTTTCATTACTAGGATCAAAAGTCTGTAACTGATGTCCATTCTGTTTGTGTGCAAACAGTGAATTGGAAGGGAAAGTGACAACAATGCTGAACCATAAAGGAGAGAATGCCCTCAAGAAATGTGGACTCTACAAAGTTGGGCAGACAGTGACATGTTTTGTTAAGAAGGTAAGGTCAGGGGCTTTCTAAGAGATGTACTGGGGAAGCAGCAGTAAGATGACCTCAGGAGTCTCAGCTCAAACGTGTGGACTAACACTACTATGGTCTTCATTAGTTGTGAGTGGCCCGTGCATAGTGCAGTGTCTTATGGGGCCAGGAGGAGAAAGAAACAACATTTTCTATACCTGTAAGAATAGAGCTAACAGATCCTCACTGACATGTCTGTATGTTGCCAGCTCAGGTTTTCCACCCTGTACTGTAGCAAAAAGACCTTTGAGAAACTGCTTGTGCCACCTGCACAAAATACACACACTGCCAAACACCTCTGTACACTTATGTGAATCGCAGAAATATTATGCCTATAATATGAGTAGAAGTCAAATCACCACTTTTGTGTGATGCAAGAGCCCAAGCCAGAGTAGTCCTTTTTGGCCTTAGATCGAGGAATTACTGGCAAAGATATTCAAAGTCTTATGCTCTCTTCTCTGGCTGTTTGGTGTCTTCTCAGTATAACACCCTCAAAAACTGGCTGGAGGTAGAAGTCGCACCTGACATTCGAGGAAGAGTTCCTCATCTACTGCTGTCTCTCAGCACCAAGGTAAGAGACTAATACAGATAAACTACACAATTTTCTGTGTCCAAGGTTGTGAGTAACAGCCACAGACACTTTTCACAGACACCGCATGAACTCACATGCCTGTCCTGTAGTCTGCCCATTACACATCGCTGCCTCTCAGTGACATACAAGTACTATGTCTGTTGTTAGTTTAGCACAAGGTAATGGAGCCCTTAAAGCAACACTGAGCTGCTTGTCAAATGTATGCGTCAAAAGTGCATTTTGAAAGTGTAAAAGTTCATGGGGGAGAGTACAGCAGTCAGAGCTGGAATTGCAAAGGTCCTTTTCTGGTAATAAATGGAAGTCTGTTTTTCCTTGCAGGTTTTAAAGCACCCAGAAAAGAACTTCAAAAATGGCCAGGCATTATCTGCTACGGTGACTGGAATGGATGTCACCGAAACCAACCTCTGCTTGTCGCTTACAGGTATAGTGGAGCCTTGACAGCAGGACCCACTGCCTATGATGCTCTTCTTGGAGGTGGGTTTTCACTGACCCCCCCCAGGTGAAGATACTGTGCTCCCAAGCCAAACTATACCTCCCTGTAGGGAAGAATTAATACCTGGGTCCCTGATCCAGATGTTGTAGCAGTATGCAAGGTGAGAAAGGATCAGACCTTTAGTCTAAAGAATTGCTCTCAGATGTCTCAGACTGAAGCTTTTCTCTGACCTCTTATGAAAATGTTTCCTTCTGATCTCCAACGTGAGATGGCAGAGAAATCGTTTTTCAGTTTTTCCAGGCCCTGGAACTATGTTATTAGGGGACCATATCTGGGATATCAAGGCAAACATGTTACTCTAAACTGAGAGAGTGTACAGGATTTATCTCACCAAAAGTTAGTGTGTTTGATATGTGACTAGGAACTGGTATCAGCCTTGCTAACTCATTAGCCCTGTTATTTTGGTTGTGCACATTTGGAGTATTATGAAACCCCTTCCTTCCTTTGCTCTTTCCAGGAATTCAGTCGCTGGAGCAGGGCATCATCACTGTAGGCATGGTGGCAAAGGTGACTCCACATGTTGGCTTGACCATCACACTGCCCGGAGGGAAGACTGGTAAAGTCAGTATCTTTCACCTGAGTGATACATACGCAGAGAAGCCTCTGGGTGACTTCAAAATTGGCAAGATTGTCAGGTCAGTAATTCTTCTTGTTCCTTCAAATTGAGACCTTTAGAAATATCCCCCTTTGGTAACAGGCTTTTCTCTGCTGTAAGGTGGCACCAGACACATAGGATTCTGTCTTTAACTAAGAAGTGATGCTCACTTCTTGCATTAGGTGTATTTCAATCTCAAGTGTTTTAACAGCACTTCAGAAGACACTGAGGCTTATAAACACTAATGTATATGGTTGCTAGGCCTGTGTAGAGGAGAAGATTACAAGCTTATAAACACATGTGCCTGAAATGGTCTTGTACTTTCCATATATCAAGATGCCTCTCTTCAGCTGTGTTTTTGAACTCTGTTTTGGGAGAGGATACTCTCATAGCTAAGGTACTGAACAGGGCTGAGGGAGCTCAGTTATCTCAGCTTTGCAATGGTTTTGAGGGCCATTTGGCAAATCAGGTGTCTTTACACCACCTCTGCAGCATTCAAATAATTGCATTTTCCTGCTCCATAGGCTTGTTGGGAATGCTGAAGGTTGCAACAGGCCAAGTGATTCAAATGTAACTATCAAATGTAACTGGTACAAGTTCTTTCTACCAGTAACAGAATAAACAGCAACTGAATAAAGCAAGTAGATTTGTTTCAGAAAGCTCGTCAGCAAGTTTCATGAACTCTTCTGTCAAGCTGGTTTGCGTTAGACACTAAAGTGTTCCAAGGGAGCAGTTTGTCTCCTCCAGAGCTTCATTTCGTTAGAGCAAATATTATCTATTTTCTGCCTATATATAATTTTTTTTAATCAAGTAAAGCTTTATGTTGTCTCCCCTTACTCTGCCATGCAGGTGTTACATCCTTTCCAATGAGAATGGCAAAATCCAGTTATCTCTCCGGCAGTCCAGGTAGGCATCTTCCTTCCAAGTCATGAATTTCCTACCAGTGGTAAAAAATATCATTTCAGTCACCTCTCATTTTCTCAGTGTCAGAGGAGAACAGACCACACTGTTTTGTTTGGCTTTGTTTGTGGTAACGTATGTATTCTCCAAAGCTGTGTACGTATGTATGGATAGGTAAAGATGCAGATAGTCCATTAGTATGGTTGCATAAAGTGAGGAGTGTCTGTGATACAGGATGTTTTCCAGAAAGTGCTAACTGATCTCTGTTTTGGTATGCAGAGCAGAATATGGATTATTCGGATTAATGTGTTTTTCATTTTTGTTTGTGTGTTTTGTTTTTTTTTTTTTTTTTTTTTTTTGTTTTGTTTTTTTTAACCTTCTTCCTCTTAGGCTAAATCCAAAGAGCAACAACAAAGTGGAAGATGCTGAAATAACATGCATTAAGGATGTTAAAAAAGGCCAGCTAGTGCGGGGCTATGTCAAATCAGTCACTCCATCAGGTGTATTCTTTGGGTGAGTAGCATAAGACCGGAAGACTGCACTGGGCTGTGATGGGTCTTGGTGAACTGTCTTGTTTTAGATTTGTGACTCTGGAATTCTGTTTGGGGGAGTCTCTATTGGTGTAGTATGATGTTGCAGAATGAATTTCTTCCTGGAAGTCAAAATTTCATTGCCAGTTTTCTACAGCTTGTGAAATTAAAGGAAGGAATGTTTTTGTGGCACTATATAGAACTTACTGTGCCACAGAGAAATGCAGAGCAGTTTTTCTGACTGTTTTGTTTTGTTTTACCGTGGATTGCTAACTTTTCTTTCTTTTCTCCTCTCCTCAGCCTGTCCGCTTCTCTTCTGGGTCGAATCTTGTTCCAGAACGTTTCCCCTTACTTTGTACAGAAACACTCCTTATATGAGAGATACCTACCTGAAGGAAAGCTGCTTACTGCCAAGGTCCTTGGGTAGGTCCCAAATTCTTGAAAAGGTACCGTGAATTAACAGAAAGGAGATGGGGCGGAAAGAAGGAGAGTAAAAGGTAGGAAGATTTTGGAACATGTTCAGGTCCTTGCAGGCATTGTAAATGTTGTTTTCTATTTTTTTTTTTCTTTCCTCTTCTCCATTCCCTGCTCCTGGCAATGCATTACAGTGTAAATAGAGAAGAAAACCATGTTGAACTTTCTCTTCTGCCTGAGGACACTGGGATGCCAAGCATCTTGCCCGAATCCCTAGGCTTACCACGCTATGATGCAGAAGAAGAGAGAGAAGAGAGGGAGAAGAGAGATGAGCTCAAGAAGCTGAAGACAAAACGAAGAAGAGGGAGCTCTGAAATCGAGCAGGTATGGATGTGATTGTACAGGACTTGCTCAGGGGCTGGCTGGCACCGACACAAGGGACTTCCCCTTTGTTGCAGGAGACAAAGCCAAAAAAAAAGAAGATCCGCCTAGCAGATGAAAATGATAGTGGAATTGAGGTGTATTGCCGGGAGGAGGAAGAGGATGACCAGGAAGAAGAAGAGTCAGCTAAAAAGAAATCTAAGGTGAGAATTTTGTAGAACCTGAGTATGGAGGTGGAGAAGAATATGTTTATAGTTAGTCCAGGATTACCAAGGTTGCTTATCAGGGACAACTGGTATGAGAAATGACTTTCCAGCACTATTGAGATATATCAATTTTGACTTGGATGACAAGATTGCAGCAACACAGACTGATCTTCATGTCAGCTATGAATGATGTGAGAAACATTGGCTTAAAATTGCAGTAAGGGTGACCAGAGTTAGATGTTTTGACTGGTGAGCTGTTTGTGAGCATGAGAAGTTATTAGTACTGACCAGAGAGAAGGCACAGGTAGGCAGCAGCTGTATCCAGTCTCTGTGCAAAACTTTCAGATTAAAATCTGTGGCATTCCTTGTCTTTCTCCAAGCAGATACAGAAACGCAATGAGGCTCCCAGACTGCAGATTTCCACTGGTTTCACCTGGGATGAAGACATGAACACAGTAGATATGCCGGTGCTGAGTCAGAAGGAGAGTTCAGAGAGTGAAGACGAGGAGGAGGACCTTCAGTCTAAGGTACTGTGTACTAGCACTGACTGCATAGGAGACACCACATGGGGGCTCTAATGTGTTGTCTTGGTATTTGCGTGTGTCTGTGGCAACACTTGCCACATATCAAAGCCTTTAACCCAAACGATCATCTTTGCCAGCTAATACAGAACTTCCTTTAACTACTTTGAGTGTTAGGGTTATCAGCAGGTATCACTGAAGCAGGGGAGAAAAGGCCCCTATTCTAGCATGGATGCATGAAGAATAGGGCTTCTCATCTTGACATCAGAAGAAAGAAAAGAAGTTATTTAAGGGCTGAAACTTTGTTTTTAATGAAACTAAAATGTCTATTTGATTTCAGCCCTGTTTTGGTTGCTGAATGTCTTTGTAAATTTGAATGAAATCCTGGAGATGGAAAGGCTTTTTACATAAAAGCACTTTTATTTAGAAAAAATACCAAAATAAAATAATTCTTGTATGCTGAGATTTCTATGGAAGTTTTCCAGTTTGAACAACCCGCAAAATCAAAAACAAGCTCATGAAACACTTTGATCTATATTCTTTGGACTTTCCCCTGCCCCCATAACTGACCTCTGTAAAAGGGGCCTTGCATGGTCTGGATGCTGATGCATGGCTCCTTGGTGCAGAGAACTCCATCATCCTGTATTTCCAATTTAGTCCTGAGTCACCCTAGTGATCCAGCAACATGCCCAGTCTTGCAGCATTCTCCCTACATAGCCTGTTTTTTTTATTATTATTATTTTTTTCCTCTTTTCTTTTTAGTAGAGTGGATGGTAGTGGTGAACACTGACTTGAAGGCAGAGAGGGAGGAATAACACAGAGGCGGGAAATGTGAATATGCAATTGTTGTGCAGGACTAGCAAAGTACTTTGGTCTGTCAAGATATTTCATTAAAAGGAAAACAGATTTTTTGCAACTCTGCCCCTCTCAGAGGGGTGAACTCTGTATGCGTGTGTGTGTGTGTGGGGGGGGGGTGGCTCAGGATAGGGGGAAGTGGAGGGTTTGTTTTCCTCCTCTCTAAAGTAATTGGCCCAATTTCCTCTTATGGCAGCTGCCCTACTTTTGAACATTCTGGGGTCTGGCTCTGCTACAGCTGCACCTGTCTGTTCGCACGTTAAGCACTTGCTTTTCACCAGTCCTCTTTGCTCTTTCAGCCGAAAAAACAAACAAAGAAGGAGAAGGAGCTGGAGAAGGAGAAGATGGAGAAGGAGCTCTGCAAATTAGAGGCTGCCCTAATGGACCCCACTCGACAGCCTCAGACAGCAGATGATTTTGACCGCCTTGTGTTGAGCAGTCCCAACAGCTCCATCCTCTGGCTACAGTATATGGCCTTCCACCTTCAGGCCACAGAGATAGAGAAGGCCAGAGCTGTGGCTGAGAGAGCGCTTAAAACTATTTCCTTTAGGTGATTATGGGGTTTTGCCTTTTCTTTATCCCAAATGGCAAGTGATGCTTGGGGGTGGTGGTGGGAAAGGAGCACTGGGAGCACCATCAGTGCATGTGTGTGTGTGTAGACTAGGAAGGGCTGTTTCAGTGAATGCAAAGAGATGATGTGGCTGCAGTTGCTAGCTGGCCTTGTGGAGGTCTAACCTGAGTCACCATGCTTGGCCTGCTGCAGTCTGTGAGCACGCTGACTCCCCAAGGTACGGCTGAGCATGCAGTCATACCTCTGAGCAGTCAAAAGGGTTTGAAGGGCGTAGTGCTGTCGGTGAAGTCCTCCTTAGATCAAAACAAACTGTGAAGCTACTGTGGCCTTTTCCATAGGGCCTTGGGTAGTGAAACATCTCCACAGCATGATTAAATACGTTGTGTTTTCTTGAATCATCTCTGTGGTTTTAAATTACAAACAGTAGTGATTAAAATTTGCAGTGTTAAACAGCTGTTGTGCTCTATCCCAGGAGTGGTGTTTCACTGATGAAGTATGCCCGCTTTTCTGTGTCTCAGAAACAAGCTATGCATCAGTGAGTTTTTGCAGGATGGTTTGAAAAACCTGATGAAGGCTGGTAAAAAAGCTAAATGTTCTTGTTTGCATCCCCTTTAAGGGAAGAGCAAGAGAAACTAAATGTCTGGGTAGCTCTGCTGAACCTGGAGAACATGTATGGCACTGAGGAGACACTGATGAAGGTCTTTGAGAGAGCTGTTCAGTACAATGAGCCTCTGAAAGTCTTCCAGCATCTGTGTGACATCTATGCCAATTCTGAGAAGTACAAGGTAAGGTATCCCCTGGTTTTGTGTTTCAAGCAGCTTGGGCCTAAATGCTCCAGGACAGGCCTGAAAGACTTTGGGAAAGGGAAGGAAGAGAACTCATTTTCTGCATGGGTTTGTTTCTGCTCCCTGTGCCATGGCTTGTTATGCTAGTTGTGCCCTTGGAGAATCTCCCTGTAATGGGTATGATTCATTCTGTATGTTTGCTCTTGAAAAGATTTGGAATGAGGAGCCCTGATTAGAGGTAAGTATAGTGCAGGCAGGTCCCAGGCAAGTATCTCATCCAGTCATGCTGATAAACCCAATCCTGGCTTTGTAAGCTTCTAGCTCTCGGACATTATATCTGTCCTGAGACTGGGACTAACAGTTATGATGGGCAGCAGGCAAGGTACTGCTGATACGTTCTTCTCTCACAAATGTTTGAAGATACCTGGCCAAGACAAAGAATTTCTTAGAGCTACAAGGCTTTATCAAGAATCTGTGTGATCTAATCCAGTCTCCCTCTCTGCCCTTCCAGCAAGCAGAAGAGCTGTACCACACAATGCTGAAGCGTTTCCGTCAGGAGAAGTCTGTGTGGCTGAAGTATGCCACCTTCCTCCTCAAACAGGGCCAAACTGATGCTACGCACAGACTTTTGGAGCGTGCTCTTAAGGCTTTGCCCACCAAAGAACGTAAGCACTCTCCTCCCTATCCATGATACAGTCTGTCTGTTGACAGGTCTGGTAAATTAGCTGCTCTCTGGTATCTCTATCTTTCTGTGACAGTGTTTGCAGGAGATGCAAATTGCAACCAGCTGAACCTACTGCCCTTGTCTATTAGGGGTGGGGAAATTGCAGCCTGGCATTAATGCTAAACCTTCTTGCTGTAAAATTTGCTGTATTGGGCAAAAGCAAAGCACTTAAAGTGAGGATGACTTTGAGTCTCCAAGCCCTCTATAAAAGCTGAGTTGT
The DNA here is from genome assembly GCF_028389875.1 of Rhea pennata. NCBI lineage: Eukaryota > Metazoa > Chordata > Aves > Rheiformes > Rheidae > Rhea > Rhea pennata. Next base: position 14,242,370 of record NC_084669.1, on the reverse strand, counting down.
TCTGGTTCCTGGTTTGTGGGGTTATCTCTGGCCCCTGCATCGTGCCATTACAAGCCTCTCTCCTGCAGAGAGCTGAGATGGAAAGTGAACCATAACACCTCCCCTTCCCCTCCTCCAATCCTACTTCGGTTCCAAATCTCTTAACAGTAGATTAACAGAATCTCTTAACAGTCTCTGGATAGAGACAGTGCTCTCCCTGTGCCTGCCTCTCTTCTGTGTAATTGCTGCTCACCTATTTGTTCATAGGGGAGATCGCTGCTATGATATTGTAATGTGTCATTTACTTGTTCCAGATGTGGATGTTATTTCAAAGTTTGCACAGCTCGAGTTTCGCCTTGGGGATCCAGAACATGCTAAGGCCCTTTTTGAGAGCACTCTCAGCAGCTATCCTAAGCGTACAGACATCTGGTCCATCTACATGGACATCATGATCAAACATGGCAGCCAGAAGGAAGTACGGTGAGTACAGCAGGTGGGGAGGGGCAAGTTCAGAGCTTGGAGCAACACTGGAGCAACACTTCAAAGAGCAGATACCCTGCAGCTGTTGAGGGCCTCCCAGAACAAAGGAGAACTTGAATCACCTGGAGAAGGAAAACTGGGGTGTGTGGAAGGGCTTATCCTTGCCAGGACAGAGGAGATCCACAGGGCAGAGGGGGGCTAATTTGTGGGAAGTGACCTGTGTCACAAGAGGTGACTTGCATTGAGGGCATCAGTGAGGTCAAGTGTTGCACTTAGTGGGCCTGCTAGGTTGGTGGTGGTTTCTCCTTGATTTGTCAGGATCCGTAATGTGATTCTGCCAAACTGCTCTGAAGTTTAGGTGCCTTGACAACTGCGATGCCGTCATAGCTGCTTGTCATGATGTTTTTACTGCTGTTACTAACTCTGCATAGGCAGTCTCAGAGCATACCGATCTCCTAGGCTGAGCTGTCCTTATGGAGGAACAACGTTGCCCTGTTGCATCTTAGGAGCGAAATAAGCATTGCTTTCTGGCGGCATATCTTGTAATATAAAAATGTAGAGATTGTTCTTTTTTTTTTTCCTGAGAATTGACAGAAGAAAGTCCAGCTTCCCACATTGTGGATCTAGCTTTGGCCCTTCATGAACAGAGGGTCAAATAAAGTAGCTGGATATTAGACCAAGTTGACCAATAACTTCTGCACTTTGCAAGCAGATAGAAGCCCTCTACTTTGAATTATTGAACAGTTTTTAGGAATCCCTTGCTTCAAGCACCAGCACTTTGTAGCAAGTTGAATGTCTCCTCTGAATTTCTGCTTTGGTTTCTTTCAGGGACATCTTTGAGAGGGTCATACACCTGAGCTTGGCACCCAAGAGGATGAAATTCTTCTTTAAACGCTACCTGGATTATGAAAAGAAATTTGGTACAACAGAAAGTGTTCTGGCTGTTAAAACAGCAGCACTGGAGTATGTGGAGGCCAAGAGTTCCCTTGCTGAGAGCTAAAATACTAAGCAAGTAAAACAACAGAGACTGTTCTCCTTGTGGCATTGGAACCAAGAAGTGTGGAATTCAATTGTGGGTGTCCATGGACAGTGAGTTTCCTGAGAGTGTAGGACCAAACTGGAAGAACAAACCATCTAAAGAAAAAATCCGATAAATGCTTGCAGCTTTGTCCAGCTGTTACAGATTAGCCTAGTCTCTTGATGACTTTGAAGCTAGTTATTTAAGTATAAACTATTTTATAATCAATTTGAACATTGACCCTACCTGTTCTGCCTTCCTATGGAAATAGTGCAGTTGTGGCCCCCTATTTTTAAGTACAGTGATCTCCTATAAATTCATTTCTCCCTCTGTCAAATGGCAGAAAAGATTCTCGCCTTTTGTCTGAAATCAGTATTTCAGAAGATTTGTCTCAAGTGCCTTTGTGCTGCCAGCAGCTGGCGGAACAACATGGAATCACAGAATGGTTGAGGTTGGAAGGTACCTCTGGAGATCTAGTCTCACCGCCTTGCTCAAAGCAGGGTCAGCTAGAGCAAGTTGTCCGGAACACCATGTCCTGTTGGGTTTTGAATATCTCCAGGGATGGAGATGCCACAGCCTCTTTGGGTAACCTGTTCCAGTGTTCAGTCACCCTTACAGTAAAGTTTTTTATTAGGTTTAAACAGAAGTTCCTGTGTTTCAATTTGTGCCCACTGCTTCTTGTCCTTTGACTGGACATCACTGAAAAGAGCCTGGCTCTGTTGTCTTTACACCCTCCCATCTGGTATTTATATACATTGATAGGATCCCACTGAGCCTTCTCTTCTTGAGGCTAAACAGTTCCTTTCCTCGTATGTCAGATGCCCCCAATCCTTTAATCATCTGTGTGACTCTTTGCTGGACCAACCCCACTATGTCAGTGTCTGTCTTGTACTGGGGAGCCCAGCACTGGAACCAGCAGTCCAGGTGTGGCCTGAGCTGTGATGACTTGGAGAGGAAGGATCGCTTTCCTCAACTTGCTGGCAGTGCTCCTCCAAATGCAGCCCAGGAGGCCGTTGGCCTTTTTAGCCACAAGAGCATGTGCCTTTAAAGCCCACAGCATCCAATTATGATGGATCCCGTGATCTCAGCCATCTCTGATAGCAAATTGCCAATGATGGATGACAAAAAATAGTGATTTTAACTAGTGATTTTCTCTTCAGGGAAATCAATAAAGTCAGAGAAGAAGGTTTTTTCCTGTGCTGAGAAAAACTGATTCCAACCTAACCTTCTACTTGGACATAGCTAAGCATCTTGACCGTTTATGTAAGCTTTATCATTAGTGTCAGTGCCTTATGATCCTTATTCCCGTAACTTCTGGTAGAATGCGAATGTGATCATCTGTTTTACAGAGGAGGAACTGAGGAAGAGGGGGAAACCTGAGTATGCAAACACACATGATTTTGCAGTGAGGAATCTAGATTGTGGATGCCTTGCTTCAAAATATCAAATCTGAAGTCTTACTGTAGGGACTCTGACCTCAAAAGCAGAGCTCCTAAGGATCCAACTGCACTGCCTCTGTGGATATCCAGTGTTAGTAGGGCTGAATGATTCAGCATTTAATTCATTCCTACATCCACTGGGATCCAGAAACAAGTCATTTCACTGTTTCCCCCAAGGGAGAGCTGAGTACTGTATGTGTGCTCAGTCTGCCTAATGCCCTCCTATGGGAGCAGGTTGCTTGTAACATTCAGTAGCAGCTGCTGCTTTCTTTCAAAACATAGCTGGAGAGATTTTTTTATTATTTTTAGATGAATTTGTTGCAGAATGAAATATATAAGCATTGCAGTAAAAACCAAAACCCCTTTGAGGTATTATTTCTTTACAGCTACTGGGGTTATGATAGTCTCTACAGTAGTCAGCAGGGCAAATGAAAGAGCAGTGTGTAATTCTTTCTGCTGGAGCAGCCTGGTTTAAACCCATCTTGCTGCTGGAGAAAGTGCCCAACAAACAAGCTGTCGACTACTCTGTGATGGGGCTGCTTTCACCCTCCATAGGAGGTGCAAGCTCACAGCATGCATGATGTGGTGTGCTGAGAAGACAGGCAGCTAAACTTCCCTCTTAGCGCTTCAGTGGGAGACCTAGTCCACTTGCTTACACTGGAGTAAAAAGCCACGTGGCTTAACATCCTCCTCTCAGTGTTTTTGCAGAAGTTAATCAAATCTAGACTCCTTCCCTCCCTCGTTTTCTTTGCCTCCAGCGTTTCCCACACCTCTGTAGCTCTTGCTCTGACTCCTTTCCTGTCTTGATACTTTCTCCCTTGTGCTGCCCTCACTGGGGAAGGATGAACGACTGACCCGGCAGGGGTATTGAGAGGCATGCTGATGTGCTAGGGGAGTCAGAAGCCCAGGGCTGCAGAGGAGGGGAGAAAAAAATCCCAACAGTTGCAAATATTTCTGACTGCAGTAGCTTGCTCCACTTCTCACTGTCACCTGTCCATCGAAACATGCCTCACAAACAAGGAGAGGGAAAATGGACAAGCAGGACAAGTCTCTGGCCTGCCCCAGCAAAGAGAAAGCTGCTGGAGTTAATGCAGAAGAGAAATGAACAATCAGGGTGAGAGCAGGCTGCAGCAGAGAAGGGAGAGTAAGTGACCCTGACACTAAGGACAAGTTCATAAAAACACTAGTCCGCCTCCTTAATTCAACTGGTGTCTGCACCCAAGAAAGCCAGACAGAGTAAAGGCTGGATTGTCCTCGCGATTTATTCGTAAGATAGATAAATTCCTTCCCAAGCATTGTGTGTCATGCCCCCTTCCTTCAAAAGAGGGAAGAGGAGAGAAGGAACTGGCTATGGAGGTGGTTCAAAGGAATAACTAGGAGTATCAAGGGAGACAGGAGAAATAAAGGAAATAAGAGGCACAGGCATATCTTCATGCTACTGTGTGTCAGCAAGTTACCTTGCATCTGCTGACCTGTGTGCGGGGGTGGTGTGCATGTTCGCACCTGAGGGCGAGCAAGAAGAAATGCAAATTAACTCTTTCATCTCAAGTTAATGTAATTTTATTTAACTCGCATCTGATCATTCCTGCAGAGTAGTCGATGGTGTTGCTGGGAGCCAAGGCTTCCCCGCAAATGCAAGGCAAATCTGTGAAGAAGCCTAAGAGGGATCTTGGGATTTCTTGCCCATTAAGCAGTCAGTGTACGCACCTCTTTACAGAGAGAGAGTACCCTCCAAAGCTTTCTTGCAAAGGGACATATTTGTAAACAGGTTTATAAATATATTTTCTTTCCTTTGTTGCAAATACATACCTTGACTTATCATAAAATCTGCCCTTCTTGTTGCAAGAATGACTAAAAGCAGTGTTACTAACTTGTAATATGTGGTGATGCTTTAAAACTTCAGGTTCTGAAGTCATCTGAGTAAGAGAGGATCTGAATGTTTGATAGAAAGAAAAAGTAAGTTTCTAGTCCTTATGTTCATTAACATATGCCTTCTGTGCCCCCTGAAAAAAACTTGAAAGGCAATGAAAAAGGATTCTCATTTAATAATTTATGTCAAATCTCTTTGTGTTTAAGCCCGTCTGAAATCAGTGAGGTTGAGTCATGCTTTTTGAACAATTTAAGGCTTCTCAGTAAAAAAAGCACAGTATAAAACTAAAGGAAGCTGTAACTATAAAGAAACAGTACAAATAGGAAAACCAAACTCCATTTTTCTGTCAACTCTTAAAAGGATTTCAGTAATACTGGGCTGATCCAGTGCCACAGGAACAGCCTTGAAGCCGCAGTCATCACAGTGAGAGCAGTCATTTTACACCTATCTGGCATCACTTTCAGAGTGCAGTTGAGTCCCTAAAACAGTCTGTCTGCTGCAGGGACCGTGTAAGGCAATGGTAAGAGTATAAGAAAGTTTAATGGTGGAGGGCTGGGGAGAGAGCTGCTCCTCCCTCATCCCATGCCCACTGATCCTTGTCACTGCAGGGTTGCAATCTCTGTAGCAGAGGGGTGCATGTAATGTGATCTTTTGGCTACCAAGTTTGATCTCGTTCCTTGGAAGAAAGATGTTCAGTCTTTTGGCCAATTAACCATGCTTATGTGGTATAGTTATATGTATATAACTGAATCGGGTTGGGCTCTTGCTGCAGCTCACAACCCAATTGGGACCTCATCAATGGTCGGATAAGAAATTCAGTGAGCTGCAGACAACAGTGTGGTTCATGCCAAGTACTGTTCCCTCTGAGCCTCCACTAGCTAGCTCAGCTGAGAGCTATTCTGCTGATGGTGCTGTCTTCCAGGTTTATAAACTCATCGTTGTGACCATTTGGGCTCATTTAAAATTCTGAGGCACTTCCAGTAAGAACAAAGGGAGTTTGGTGTCCTACCCAAATTCCAACTTGGTAATTACAGAGCGTCTCTCTAAATACCGGGAATTTCAGTGGTTCCTCCTGCCTTAGTCTCTCAGATATTCCGTGTGCTGGTGTGTTAGTGACCCATTCCTTCACAGATGCAATTGCATCCCAGTTGCCACTGGAATTTATCCACTGCCTCCATCTCTCCCTGCACTGTGCAGTCTGTGAAGTGCTCTGTGTAACAGGCACTGCAAAACTGCGTAAGAAGTTACTAGTGTAGTAAAACAAGAAGGAGTGTGGGATGAGCTGGTGCTAACTCTGCTTTGGAGGAGGCAAGTGAGACTTGCAGCAGTCATAGTTAAGAATGAGTCGTGCCCACCTTTCACTCCCCCAAGGTTTCTGATGGTGCAGTAGACAGTAGGGTACACGTCTGCTCTTTGCTTGTCATCTCTCTGAGAGAAGCAGCAAGATGGTTGTCTTGCAAGAGGGGTTCCCCAGCTTAATGAATTGCTTATCAGTCTCCACTTTGCAGCTGTTGATTCCTTTTCACCCGCAGAGGGAAATAATCCAGCTGGGAGGAATGTTCTTAATGAAATAGCCACACACCGATACTCATAGGCCAGTCAGGTGGTCTAGGGAACTGGTCTCAGCACCTGCCTGTCTTAGGAAGCCAAAAAGAGCATTTCATGGCCTTCAGGGCTTGGCCCGTTGCCTTCCACCCCTTTGGCCCATTTATGGAGCCGGCTATAGAGAGGGAAGCCCTTGTTTTCCCTGTAGATGTAGACTCCGGTAATGGCGTTCCACTGGGGGCTCGGCTGGACGCCCTCCACGGGGAACTCCTGCACCAGCTCCTTCTCCTCCTTGTCTAGTGCTACAAAGCCGAAGAAGTGCTTCACATTCTTGGCTGCCAGGACCCTGGAGTGGACCTCGGCAGTGCGGCGGAAGAGCTTGTCCTCATTGGAGCGGTATTGGTCCCAGTAGGCCTCCTGACGGTAGCTCAGCGGGGAGCAGCAATGCTTCAAGCACTTGGTGAGGAAAACCAGGACTGCGACTATCCCAATGAGCAGCCAGCCGAAGAGCTGAGAGAGAGAGGCTGTGTTACAACATGGTGAGATGGCCTTCCCCTTCCCTGTGCCTTCCCAGCTTGGGGGACCCCATGGGTTTTGTGCTTTCACCAGCAGTGGGAATTACTAGCTGCTTTGGAGAGAGGAGGGTGATGGGGCACTGGGGCTGCCCAGGACACAGCAAGGCTGTGGGATAAACCCCAGGTGTCCTCCCCTCTCCATCAGACCTGCTGGGGGGGATGTGAAAGGCTGTAACACAGCCTCATCCCTGGGGCAGCAAAAGCCTCATGGCCACTGAATCTCTTCTCTGTACTTTCGTCCCCAGATGCAAACCCACCCCTTGTGCCAGGAATGGGACCTCAGTGGATGCTAACAAGTCTCAACTGGTCATCAGCATTGCCTGCAGCCTTTGCCCCAGCGTGCCTACCTGGGACTCGTATCTCAGCCTCCTGGTCACTTCATCTCTAAACTTGGTCAGGTTTGCTGGGACATCTTTGCAGGGGAACCTGGCCAGGGCCTCAGCCCCATACTCAGCTGGAAACTTATCCAGGGAGGCGGGCTTGACGAACTCGCTGAGGGCGCAGATGTAGGCCTCCCCACGGAGCAGCGAGATGACTGACCAGGTGACGGGTGCCACAGCAGCCCGGCCCATGATGGAGCCAAAGAGGAGGAAGGTGGCTGCGGTGGAGAAGTTCTTGGTGCCCCGCTTGTGGCACTCGGCCACCAGGTTCCAGGTGTGGTTGTTCCAGATGACGCCGATGAGGAAGAGCGCCAGGGCTGGGACACCGATGGCGGCCAGGCCGTAGATGTAATTGCGGGCTGGGGAGCAGGGGCAGTGGAAGGCCACAACGGAAAAAAGCTCCTCACTGCCCACTGTGCCCAGGGCCACCAGGCCGTTAAAAATCATTACGTCTTTGCTCTTGAAGAATAGGGAAAGGAAGCGGAAGTTTTCAGCAATGAGGGCAGCCATCTTGTCCCTTGGGTGGGGGGAAGAGGAGGCGTATACTGTGGTCAGAGGCTGTGCTGGCCCACCTTGTAGCGCCTAGGGTAACTGCCGGGGGATGAAATATCCTCGGGTCTGCTAATGTCCAAGGAGCTGCTCTCAGAGTGCAACACCTCCTCTGCCACCTCCTGCCTTGCGTCCCAGGTGCTCCTTTGGAGGATGAACAGTGTTGATTGCCAGTGCCTGGGATGTTTAAAAAGAGACCAAAACGGGATTTGGCCTAAGCAACACGGAAAAGCTCAGTCTTTTCAGTTTCCCACTGAACTCTTGAGAAGAGTATCTGCAGCAAAGGTTACTAATAGGACAGCTGAAGTTGTTTCTGCCCCTGTCATCTGCCCGCTCTTCTTTCCTTCTCTTTGTCTTTAGTCACCTACCACACAGGCAATTACCATGAGCGTTGCCATCTGCTAAGCCTGCAACAAAGAAGGACACAATGTTATTAAGCAACTGGACCAGAGCACTGGGGTTTGAGATGTGTCCCCAACTCTGCTGTTGACTCACTCTCCAGCCCTGATGCGAATGACACTTGCTCACTGGTAACCACCTTGCGGGTGCTGTGAGATTTGCCTCCTGCTTTAGACCTGATGAGTTAATATTTAGTAATAGGAACAAGTATGTGAAGAAAATAGCAAGAGGAGGGCCCAAGGGGTGGCTTGAGTTTGCCCAGGAGAAATGTTTCCTAGCTGGCAAGACGTGGTCTGTGAGGCCAAGCTATGCTCACTGAATGCAAGGCTGATGCTGACTGATCGTGTCTCCAGAGCACCGAGTCATCTACCAGGGACCTGTGCTAGTGCAGCCTCAGATCCCCATCGGCAGCCTGTGCCCATCCCCTTAGGGTGCAAGATGCAACAGAAGGCAAGAGGATACTCATGGAGCTGTTGATACCAGCAAGAGAAATTATTTTTCTGGAAAAGTGAAGCCATTTCCCTTGATGACACAAGATATGAACACCAGAAGTGCTGATTGTGCCAATAGAGCTGGGCCAGCAATTACATAAGAGTTTTTGCTAGGACTGGGTGATGAAAGACCATCTTCTCTCCTGCATTTGGCTGACATAACTGTACTTGACAGCCTGGCCTAGAGGCCTGGCCCAGCCTCTTCTGCCATGCCTGGATTTGAGACCTGCAACCAGTACACCTCGGTGTCAACCATGCACTGCCCTGTGGCCATGCAGTTTCCTTAGGGTTATGCAGGGACACCCCTTGCCTGGCAAGGCTGGCCTGGGTTGTGCCCTGGCTGGTTGAGCCCTCTTGGCGAGGGGAGCTGCAGAGCAAGTCCAGCTCGGTGTGGCACTACTTTCCTGGGCAAGGTGGCCACACAAGCATTGTGCAGAGCATCTCCTGTGCCCTGGTGCCAGTGCACCTAACACAAAAGCCTCATGCTGACGGCACGCACGCAGGATCAAGCATGGGAAAGGATATCCACTCAGGTTTTTTGAAGGACAGAAAATAATTGGAGTGCATATCTGTGCTCACAGGAGAGTGCAGTGAATGTCAGAGCGATGCCCATTCCCGCAGTGCCGTGGTACCCATGCCTCGATGTCCCCTTGCAAGCTGCATTTAATGAATTTCCTCCTTTGCATTGTGTGAGCCCCACACCACAACAGTGTTTTGTCTCAGGAAGCCCAAAGCTCCTCACAGGCTCTGGGAACCCTCACTCATGTGATGAAACCCACTGGCCTCAGGGAAACTGCTGTTTCCTTGGCTTGCCAGATACAGGAAGGACACAGGCACCTGACTAACTGTCTCTGGCAGCTTGTGCAGGGCCAGCAGAGTTGTTGGCACATCTATTGCATAGGTTAAGAAGACACCAACATGCCTCTGCTCTGCTGCCTCCTGCCACCAGGGAGGTGGGCTGGGTGGCCAAGCCGGGCCGTCAGCAAGCCCCTGGCACTCCCCCCAGCTCTGCTGTGTCTCTGACCATGGCCTGTTTTGAGGCACTAACTCTCCTCGCTGGCTTGCAGCAGAGGAGGGATTCCCCGTGCCAACCTGGTACCGGGGAAAAGCCCATGGCGCTGTCAGCATTCGTGCCAACTGCACAAGCGGGCCCTAATCCTTATTATGGTGTCTTAAAAGGCTTGCTTCTGCCTTGCATGGGGTAAAGTGGCCCTTGGGAAAGTGGCCTGACCTTCCTGCTTTTAATCGCTGTAGCGTGTTGGCTCATCTTCTGCCCCGCTGATCCCTGTTCTACTCTGCTGTGCTGTGGGACAGCCGAGAGGCAGAGACTGGCCTGTTCCCCGTGCTTCCAACCCAGGAACCGTGCATTACGGTTAAGTGAGTCATAGCACCGAGTTCAAACCCCAGCAGTCATAACGTCTTCCTGCATCTCCCCAGTTTTCCATATGCAAAACTCGCTCGGCAAAGGAGACAGACCAACCTCAAACCGGAGCCGTGCGATGGCAAGTCAGCCCTGGAGCCTGAGCAGCAGACGCTCAGACTGCAAACGTGCTCCAGTGCGTGTGGTTCAAACCCTGTTATTAGAGGCAGCTGCAAATACTACTGATACAGCGCAGCCCTGCAACCTTCCTCCCAGAGCCCAGCCACGAGGAAAGCAAAAATCCGAGGGGCCGGCAAACAGGAGCCTGCCACTTTGGGGAGTTTTGCTCTTCCTCTGCGTAGGAGTGATGTGGCCTGTTCGGCTGGTGGGAAGGATGTTTGCAGCAGTTAACTTCTTAGTGGCCTGTGCAAAACGCCTTCCCTCAGACCTAAAAGCAAGAAAAAAATGAAGTCACTTACACAAGAGGTTGCTTTAAACCAGTTTTGGAGCCTTCCCAGCATCTCATGTGGTTTCCGAGGGGGCTCCTGGTGCGGTGGGTTTCCCTGGAGCAAACAGGCAGCCCAGACGCGAGGATCCGCCCAAGACCCGGCTGCTGGGCAAAGCGAAAGCTGGTAAAAACAGCGGCAGGGGCTGACAGCTTCCTTTTGCAGCTTGCAGAGCGTCCTCGGCAGCCAGCTTTTTGGCAGAGGGAGGAGATTGCCCTGGGCCGTGCTGGATGGGGCGGGGAGCAGGCACCCCGCATCTGCTGGGCGCCCGGCCGCGGTTGCGCCCTTAACGAGAAAGGGAAGGCTGCGAGTGAGTCAGTGGAAAAATGGCATCGTCGCTTCTCGAACCCGCCGCGCAGCTGTGCACAGGCGGGACGAGGGGGCCAGCGCCGGGCCGGAGCGCCGGGCTGCGACGCGCCGCGGCGCCGGAGCAACCCGCCATCCCCAGCAAGGCTGCAGGAGCTGCCGCGACGGGTCTAGGGGCCGGGGAAAGGGGGGGGGGGGCGCTTTTCGGAGTCGGTTGCGATGAGCTTCGCGGGAGCTGCCCACGGTGGGCCGGCTGGCCGTGCCGGGCTGTGCCGTGCCGTGCCGTGCTGGGAGCCACGCGCAGGCAGAGCCCGGGGCCGGGGGGGAGCCCAGCGCGGGGGGCAGCGAGCGCTTTGGCAAGAGCAGCACCTTCCTGCCTGACTCGGCTTTTCCACTTCCTCCGCAGATGGATGCCTGCGCGGCGGCGGCGGCAGCAGCCCCCTTTTCTGGCCGCGTCCGCCCCGTCCCACAGCCTGGGCGGGAGCTTCCTTCTTCTTTCCTCCTTCCCCGGCTCCCTCCTGGCTGTGGCTCCGGGGCGAAACTCAGCCCTCCCCAGAGGGCATTTTCATGCCCTCTGGTGACTCCCCTGCTGTTTTCTGCTCGGGGCAAAATCAAGCTAAGCGTAATGCCTGCAGCTCGGCCGGGACCGCCGCGCCGGCGGGCAGCGCTGCCTGGCCTCCTCGCCTCTGCCAAAATCACTGCGGGGCGGGGGGAGGTGGGGGGCAGAGCTCTGGTCCTAAGCCTCGAAATGAAAAAGCGCAGAAGCGCACGTTTTGCAAAGGCTCTTCTACGCTGGCTCTTTGGCGTCTCACGGGATCAGTGCGGCCGCCTGCCCGCGCTGCGTGCTCGTGGTCACGCGGTGGGGCTGGCGGTACGCCCTTCTCAGCGAGCCGCTGCCGGCGCCGCGCCGAAAATAACAGGGGTGGAAGGCGCCCTTATCGCTTAATCTCCTTTGCTTTGCAAGTCAAGTGTTGGGCCTATTAAGTTCGGGCAGGTGCCTTAATTAAAGTTTGGGCTGTGAAGGTTCATGCTGAATCTGTGCCGGGCTGTTTTTTTCCGGGGAGTTGGCCACATTCGTGCTGCCCTTGCTGGGGGCTCATCCGGGTCCCCTCCGAGCGGCTCCTGGAATTTCATTGCCGTTTTTGCCCTCTGTTCTTGAGCCATAATAAAAAAGCATGAATACTTAAGGATGTAGTATATACTTAAAAATGCGTGCGGCAGCAGAAGCGGCGGGAGGCCGAGCGTCCGCAGAGGGCGGCCGCTGCTCCGCGCCGAGCTTTGCCCGGTCGCCTCGAGGCCCCGGGTGCCGGGCGGAGGCGAGCGCGCAGCTGGCCGCGTCCCCTGCGCTCGATAAAGAAACCCCGACCGCTTTGAGAAACAGGTTTTATGAGCCCGGCCGTCTCGGCGCAGCGCAGGAACGGCGAGCGCGAATTATTTACCCGGCTCCGCGCGCGAACGCGCGGCCGGTTTGGCAGGACCGGCCGCGTGCCGGGGAGGGAGCCGGGCCGGACGAGCCGTCCCGCGGCCGGACCCTGCCTCCCCGGGTCGGCGGGGTGCGGCGGGGGGGATCGAGCCCGTCGGCCCCGCTCACGACGCCCGTCACACGAGGCTGCAGTAGGCGGCCGCCTCGCCGCGGGGCTCCCCGCCGCCGGCCCCGCTGCCGGCAGCGCTCGGCTCGGCGGCCGGGCGCAGGCGCAGCGGCGGCTTGCGCTCGTGCCAGCGCCGCAGGGCGACGTCCACGGCGCCCCGGTCGGCGAGGCCCAGCAGCTTCTCGGCGGCGGGCGGCGGGCAGCCCCCGGCCGCCAGCTCCTCGCTCACGCCGGCGAAGAACTGCTGGATGCAGAGGCGGGCGAAGGTCCGCGCGTGCTCCCGGCAGGCCTCGTCGAAGAGCCGGCGCTCGACGTCGCTGTAGTGGGACCAGTACCGGCTCCTCAGGAAGGCGGCCTGGCTGAAGCAGGGCCGCAGCGCTCTCACCAGGAAGGCCAGCAGGGTCACCAGCAGCACGAAGCACCAGCCCAGCGCCTGCGGGGGCGAGCGGGGCGCCGCGGGCCTCAGGGCGGCGCCGACGCGGCGGCGGGCTCCCCCCCCGCCCCGGCCCCGGGGAGAGGCGGCCGCCGGCGCGGCCCCTCGCCGAGGAGCGAGGGCGGCCGGCGAAGCCGAGGCTCGCGCCTTACCTGCGAGACGCAGCGCAGGTACCTGACCGCCGCTTCGCCGGCGACGAGCTCCTGCCCGGCGACGAGCTCCCGGCAGGGGATCCGCGCCAGCAGGCGCCGCAGCTCCCCGTCGGAGAGGCCGGGGCGGCTGCCGTTGCCCAGCGCCTCCGCGGGCAGCGCCGTGCAGAAGGCGCACAGCACGCACTTGCCGTCCAGCAGCGTCACCGAGACCCAGACGGCCGGGGCGACCAGGGCCCGCTGCGCCACCGAGCAGAACATGTAGCGCAGCACGGCCTGGTCCTTCCGCCTCCGGCCCCGCGGCCGCGTCCACTCCTCCGCCAGCACGGACACGTTGTTGTTCATCACGAAGCCCAGCAGGAAGAGGATGACGGGGGGCACCAGGAGGACGCCCAGCCCGTAGGCCAGGTTGTAGCGCGGCAGGCAGGGGCAGCTGAAGTCGAAGGCTGAGTACATCTGGGCGCTGGCGAGGGCCATGATCCCGCAGATGCCGTTCATGAACGACTCCTGGTTGGACTGCAGGAACTGGAAGATCATCCGGAATTTGTCCATCTTCACCTCGGCCCCTCAGGATCCAAGCTGAGACCTCGGTCTACCTCATTCGTCCCCCGCTGCAAAGACGGACGCCAGCAAGTCTCCCCGCAGCCGACTGCTTTGCGCGCGTGCTCTCACCCCGTGATATTTAAAGGGGGGGACGCGGCCATTTGTTTTTGCTGCTTGTTTTGCTGCTTGCAAACGCCCAGGGTTCATGTCTCCTCCCTGCTCTCCTGTGTCCCGGCTCGTTTCCCGCCGTCGCCTTTACCCGCGTCCCCGTTTTTGCAGCTTCCCAGCCCCGGACCCCCTTGGCCAGCGGGTGCAGGTGTCGCTGCTGCCGTGGCGCTTCCCGCCCGGTGCCGCCGGCTGCTCGGCTGCTTGCAAATGCGTGGGGGCCGTGGGCGCCGGCGCTCCTCCCCGGCGGCAAGGGCCGCCCCACGGCACCAGAGCCTCCCCCGTCCCTGCGGCCCAGCTGCTCCGAGCGCCCTGGGGGCCTCCCAGCCCCTCCGATCTGCTGCTGCTGCTGCCTCGCTGGGAAACAGCTTTGTGCTGCACAGGGAAGGGAAGGAGGAAGGAGAAAAGCCGTTCCCGGTGCTCGGGGGCATTTGTATCGGGGCAGCCGAGGTCTCCTATCGCCTCCCGGCCCGTTTCAGCCAGATTTGCAACGTGGCCCGCTTGCGGCGCCTTGGTTATCACAGCCCTGTGCCCTCAGGGCTCCCTAAAACGCCTCTCAAACCTGCCTCAGAGAGCCGCCCGCAGGCACGCGCCTGCGACGGGGTGCGCAGTGACCTCCCCAGCCCAACAGGCCGCTGCCCTGCTCGAGGGCCCGTGTCGCCGCCAAGCACGGACCTGCCCGTCCGGCGGGCCGACGCGCCGGCCGGGCGTGCGAGGGCCAGCGGGGCTGCTGCTCCCGAAACCCGCCCCGTTCCCAGCGGGGCAGGGCAGAGCTAGCGATGTGCATTGGCTGAACGGGAGGCGCTGGGGCTGCGATTTGCCCGGATGCCTTGGCCTACGGTCACGTTTCCTGTGCAAGCAGTGCGCGGTGCGGGGGACTCTGAGCTAACTGGGCTCCAGATTGGTAGGTCCCTATGGCACCGATTTACTGGCAATCCAGCTGTGCCGTTTTATCAGGGCTTATTAATTCTGCAGCATCAACCAAGCAATACAGACCCAGTGGACCTGAATGCCTGCGCTGCTCTCCCTGCTCTTTGGGTACCGGGAGCTATACAGGCAGAGCCAGCTCCAGTCGCCCGTGGACGCGTCCCATGTCCCTTTGATGTCAAAGCTGGGGTGCAAATCTTCCCCATCACTTCCATCCCTCTCCCCTTTCGCACAGGCATGGCTCAATTTGTCTCATCACTGCCAGCTTTTCAGACCTGAGGGCTTTCTGGTGCAAAGAAAATGAAGAGCTCTCGTATGCATTTGTTAGCACAGAGCCAACTAGACAGAGCCCTCCTAAGCTGCCCAGAAATGAGATAAAAACATTAATGATATGTGATAGTTGTGGTTGGGCCAATCTTAGCTCCCATAGGACAAATCAAAAAAGAAGTGGATTTGTTGTTGCTTTTGTTCTCCTGCATCTCAATTCCCAGGTCACAAAGCAGCTTTGAAGCACTAGGTTGCTCCCTCAAAAGCAGCCCAAAAGATGGGGGAATATTTAGGCCATAAGGTAAAAAAAGACTGTGTCATTGCAGGCTCTTGGTGTGAATCTCGGCAAGGCGTTCAGTCACTCCAGCCCCAGCACCCCCTGCATTGCTGATGTGGCATCAATATCCATCTGGGCGCCAAGTGAGGGCATGAAGCACCATGCTCGTGCAAGCCCTGAGCACGTGGCAGCAGGGAGAAGATCCAGGTTTTCCCCAAGGTTTTCTGGCAGGCCAGTAGCACATGCAGGAGGCCAAGCCAGGCCTTTTGTCCGCTAGTCAACCCCCAGTTGATCCTGGGCCCTGCAGATAATGCAACGTCCTCTCTGAGGTGCCACCTCTAGGGCTTTTTGATGAACACTGAGTACAAAGCACACTGGTATTACCTGGGCAGACTTAGTGCTGCCTGCTGTGAAGAGGTTAATTGCATGGTCTCATCAAACAGGAGGAGATTTGGCTGCATGAATACAGATGAGGCTTATGGTATTGCCAGCTAAGAGCTCAAACTGGTTTCCCTGTTCACCTGACAAGTGACTTTCTGAAGGGCAGTTCACATCAAAGCCTGAGTGAATCAACCCTTGAAAAACAGAGACGTTTTTTGATCTCCAGGAAAACTCTGCCTTTCATTAAACATGAATTTGGAGCCTGAGCCTGTATGGGGTACAGGATTGGCAGCTTTCGCTGAAGTAAGCAATAAGTCAGTGGGATTCAAATCAGAAACCATCAAAGCCAGTATCTTGGTCTTTCTACCCTTGCTGCTTTATTAGCTAGGGCCTTGTCTTGGCGATCCTGCTCACAGAAAGCCAACTCCAAACAGTTTGCAAAGAAGGGCAGAGCCAGTGCTTCCTCCCAGGATCCTGTCTGCTCATGCTTTGGAAGCAGGCCCTGGGACACATGGCACATGCTTGAGTCCATCCCAGCATGTCATGGTTCCAATATAACCAGGACAATCGAAGACTGGGAGTACTGCCTTTGCAGTTGACCCTGCTGTTTCTCTTGCTCTTGGTGGATGAGGATCCCCAAGCACTTCAGACACATCCATAAACGTGCATCAGAACTGCCCTGTGAGATGAAGATAAAGTTTATGAATGACCCCCTGCCCTCCTGCTTCTATAGGAGAGCACAGATTCCCAGTGGAGCTGGTGGGAAGGCACTTCTGGAAGCCTCTAGTCAACCAACCTGCTCAAAGCAGAGCCAGCTGGAGCAGGCTGCCCAGGATTTTTCTTGAGGTGAGAGGCTGAGGACTGGACACGGCTTGGGGCACAGCCTCCGCAGCACCGTGTGGAGGAGGGTAACAACCTTTCTGCAGCTGCTGGCCACTGCGTGTCATAGTGCTGTGCTGCAAATGCCTGAGGAAAGGCCTGATGTCAAAGGTGATCATGGCACAGGACTCCAGGGGGTTGGGCCAGGTGACCTCCTGAGGTCCCTTCCAACCAGAGTTAGCTGATAATCCTAAGGCTCGGTGGTGTGACTGTCCCATTAGTGTGTGAGCCTTTGCAGGCCTGCTGAAAGGTCTACGACAGCACCCTTAAAGCCTCTGTTTTTCTCCCTCCTGGTACAAATGACCAAGCTCCATTCTCCCTTTTTGCACTTTGTCTTTTCTGGCCACTCTGGAATGACTTAAAACTTGAGAACATGAAAAGCAGTATGCAAAGAGGAGCTGTGGACCTCTGCTCTGAACTGGGTTAGGAAAATACTTGATTTGACTAGTGCAGGGTGGTGAGGCTGAGCAGAGTCTCAGGCTGAGATTTGCAGTGTTGTGTCTGATAAAAGCAAACCAGGACAGTCCCCTGCTCCCTGCAGCATGTTCGTCCTGTGCACATTTCGAGGAGGTGCTAGGAGGGCGAGTGCTCACTAGCCAGCAGGCTGCTGCCAACCAGCACCTATCGCGACCGGCATGGGTGCAGATTTCCACTCCTCTTCTTAACTCACTTGCACAGAATGTGTTGGAACATAATCACCTTGGAATTTTTTGCCTTCACTTAAATTTGGTTGAAACCATCCAGTGGGTTCAACATGACTGGGAGCAAGGACAGACAGCCCATGCAAAGTCATCTACCTCACTTTTTCAGAAAAACAGATCAGGAAACTTTGGATCCTGTTTTGAATTGATATTCAAAGTGCAATGCCTGTTTCAAATGAGAGCACAGAAAATATTCCCTTGGGCTAAAGACAGGGTGAAGACTGCTGTATTTTTCTCAACCACTGCAGGCCAGAACTGGTGCCAGGAGCATGAGCTGTGAGGCACAGACCTCCATACACACAACTCAGTGCATCTCTGGTCCAGGAAAAATAGGCCTGTGACAAGCTGATGTGAGGGAGTAAATGCAGAAAAGTGCATTTTGGGGGACCTGGAATAGGCAGTGACGAAAGGGAATGATGACAGATTTTGTGATAAGAGCTCTGTGCTCTCTCTGAGCACATCCAGGTAGAGCTTAGGGATTTGGCCGGTCAGGCGGTTTTGCTATAAAAATGAGAAAAGCTCACAGTGGGGTGGAGCAGTGAGGAATGGAGCAGGGCCAGGCAAGGGCAACCACGTTGTGCACAGTGGGATGGAGAGTGGCTATCGAGTTTGGTGCCTCTTTGGGGCATGAGCCCTGAGGGACCTTGGCTTCAGCCTCTCTGCAAGCTCCTGTTCGGGTGCGCAGTGAGCGCCGCAGGACCAGCCTTCGAAGAGGGATGGGTGCAGAAAGGAGAGCGCTGCCCATGGAGCACGCCATGGTTAAAGCCCTGGGTGTGGATCAGAAAAGCAGTCAGCAATTTGATTCATCTACCTATTTCCGACATCGATTTCTAGCCTTCCTCTCTGCAGAGCAAAAGCTTGGACACGTTCAACAAGTGTCCTTCCTGCTGAGCCCTGGCTCCCTCCCCACCACTGGCCTCGCACCTCTGCTGGCGCTTGGCATGGGGAGGACGGGAGCCAGGGCATGAGGGGCGACACCGACCCAGCCAGGCTCCTTGGGGCTGCAGTGTGAGCGGGAAAGGTGCTGCGAGAGTGCATTTGCTCATGGGTGGGTGGTGGAGTTATTGGGCCTCCCTGTGTTCTGCCAATTATCTCCCCATTCCCTACCCTCATGCACATCCATCCTGAGGGAGGAGGTGACTCACCAGCCCCTCCTAGCAGCCCTATGAGCTAATTTGGGGCATTAATGTCTGTTTTCAGTTTTCCTCCTTGTTCTGTATTTAGTCACAAGGTGGTGACAGGTTTCTTTGTCCCTTCTCTCGCCTTCTGGCTTCCTCCTAGAGGCCTGGCTTGCCCTCATCCAGCTTTGCATAGCTGAGGGGACTTTTCTTCTTTGCCACCCATCCACCTTTCTCATGCCCCTTGCTCCCAGGAACCAGCCGAGTGTCCATATGAGCCTCATCCTGGAGGGATACATCAGTCTGCACTGGATTACATGAGATAATAAAAAGTTTAATGTATCCAAGTAGCAATGCCTGACAGAAGCATTCCGGAGAGGGTGCCTGAGACTAGATATCTGCAACAGGGGCTGGAAAAAGGCAAGTAAGAAAATAACTAGTGTTACAAGCTGAGAGATAAGGTTATATTCAAACAATATTGAAACTAAGGATGGAAATGCCTGACTAAAAGGGGCAAGGATGATCCTCCAGCTAGAGGGTTTTGAACTAAAGTCTTGCAGGGTATTGTTTAAAATCTGGATTCAGACTTTTCTGGCAGAGTCCATGTGTCTGTTGCCCTTTCCATGGTCAAATGCCCACGCTTGCAGCGTCCAACTGAACCTGAGCACAGTCCTGTGGCTTTGGGTATGTTAGGAAAAGCCTCCATCTCCCTGTCATTCTGCAAACCCAATCCAATCCAGGAACAACTGGTGTTGATCTGAGAGTACCTTCAATTAAGTTTATGCGCCTCAATAAATTCCGGCGTGTTGCCATATTTTGTTTTGAAAATGCATAGATGTATTGATGGGTTCCTAGAAGGAGACTGAATAGTTTGGCAGCTGGGCTGGGGGCAGCCAGAGCTCTCAGCAGATGGGAAGACGTGGGAGGTGGGTTTGTGTTTTTGAGTAAACATGTTAGCGTGGTATTAAAAGAGTTGCCAATTAAATCATTTCAGTGTCGGCAATGCTAACTGTCCTAATCAGATTTCAGTGAAGCGGGCAGGAGCTACTCACACCTCCTGTAAGCTGCCGTTTCAGTGTGTTTGCACACACAGCCAGATGTTGCTGTATTGGTTGAATTCCTCCCGGAGGCAGAAGGGTTTTATCACAGCTTTAAGAGCTGCCAACTCTTTATTATGACAATGGAGCTATGCAGAGCCCTTGGACAAGAAATGTCATTAATGGCAACTGAGTCCCTTGGATTGCAAGGACCTCACTAGTTCAGCCTGGAGATCTTGCTAACAAGGCAGGAGCAGCTCATCCTCTGTCAGTGCTTGAACCCAGCACTGCTGCTGCCAGTCTTGTTTGAGCCCTAGGCTGCTGGTGCTCAGTGTGTCCTGTGATCCTTGCCTTTGGAGTGGGAGTTTTGAAAGAAGATGTGAGGACCACTATCACCAATCCACTGACCTTTGCTTCCTGCAGAAACCCGACAGTGCCCATTGGGCACGGAGCCCCCTCTACACGTCAGTGAGCTGGGAGGGTTGGGGCCGGCTGCTGGGGCCATCAGCCCAGGGCACCAGCAATCGCTCTCTGCCCAGAGGATGCCGCTGGGTCACCTGGCTCACATCCAAGGGCGGTTTCTCATAGTACCATGTTTGCAGAAGCTCATTCACCTGATCCTGGTTTGTGATGCCCTGGAGAAGGTCTTCCTCTCCTTTGGCCTCCTGCTCCTCCCTGTGCAAGTTGAAACTGTGCAATTTGATCTCTTTCCGCATGCTTTCAAAGAAGTGGAGGATGCATTGGTGAGCAAAGTGCCGGCTGTGCTCGCAGCAGGTTTCCTCAAAAATCTTCTGCTCGATGTCAATGTAGTTGCTCCAGTAACGTGTCTGTAGGAGGGTGGCTGGGCTGAAGCAAGGTCTCAGCCAATGGGCAAGGAAAGCTGCTACAATCAAGATCAACAAAATGCTCCAGCCAAGTGCCTGGGTGATAAGAAATAAACAGTTACACCAGGAACATTCCTCTGCCACCTACAAGGGCTTCAGCAGGGAGGCGAAGGCTGTCGAGACTATACGTAACTCCCTTTAGTAGGAAGTAGTGCCTATTTTCAGCGCCCTCCCACCAGCCCTATCCTTAACCTGGTATGGTCCTGGACTGGGAACAGGGTGTGGAGTGTTAGCGTTCCACTGCCAGCCACATCCTGTTCCCATGTCAGTCCTGAGCAAGCCCCTTCTGGTCTCCTAGCTTTCACTGTCCTTAAAGCAGTAGGTCTTACCACCCAGGAGAGTTGGGAGGTCTGCAGGTAGAAAAGTCTTCTCGTCCTGAATGGAAAGGGCCTTAGGAGACCCAGATATTCCTCACAACTTGTTTTTTACTCTGTGGGTTTAGGAGTTACTGCTTTTTTCTAGAAAAAAAGTTCTGTTAATCAAACTGTTTTATTTCTGTCCCTTTCCCTACCTGAGTGACTCCCCTGGAGATTATCACTGAGGGGTGCACCACGCTGGGGCATGAAGAAGCAAAGAGCAGTCTTGCTCCCCATCCGGACATGGCAAAGCTCTTGCTAACTCAAGGATGAGTAGGAGCAGCTGAGACTCCCCCACTGTCTCTAGTGGCAGTGGGGAGCTGCGGCAGGGACTTACCTGGGACCAGCACCGCAGATACCTTGACACTGCCTTTCGGGTTGTGCTGTTCCTCATGAGCTCGTCATCTTTGCAGGGCACCTTGGCGAGCAGCTGCTGCACTTGTGCCGGGGTGGCGTTGGCAAAGCCCGCAAACTTCTCTGGATCCACAGAGCCGCTGAAAGCACAGATAAAGCATTTCCCATCCAGGAGGGTGGCTATGATCCAGACGATGGGGGCAATCATGGCTCGCTGCAGGATGGAGGAGCACATATACCTGAGGCAGGAGAGAGACCTGTGAGCAGGTACGTGCTGCGAGCTTTCTCCTTGTCCGTGGGGCTGGAGGGGTATGGACAGCCCTGGAGCTCAACAGCCCCTTCCTGGGCTAACTGATTCACAGGACTTTCCCCAGCCTTGCTCCCGCTAATGTCTGTTCTGCTCTGGGTCTCTGTGCTGGTGCTGCCTCCCACTGCAAACCTGCTCCAGTGCACGGCAGCACTTTGCATACCGTCTAAGCCTGGTGCAGTGCACAGTCCTGTCATTTCATCTGGAAAAGAAAACATGCTTAATCTGTTTAATCCTGCTTATATCTGGAAAAAAATTAATTGCTGGCAGGACTGTTCGATGGGGACAAAAACGCCCCTCGCTGCATCTTCTTGTGCATTTAAGCACATTGGGCAAAACCTGTGTGTGCGCTAAGGGCAGACAGCGGCGCGGTTTCCCAGCGCCGCGGCGCACGTACGCGCTCCTGGCAGCCTCGCCGGGGCCAGGGACCGGCTGCCTGCGGCGGCCAGGTCTCGGGAGCCGAGTTCAGACAAAAACGAAGTAACAGGGGAGAGCGGAGACACGCCAGCGAGATGGCTCGGCGCGAAATGATTCCCACCTGATAACGGCCGGGTCCTTCCTCCTGCGCCCCCGCGGCCGCCTCCACTCCTGCAGCAGCGCCGCGGGCTGCCGGGTGAGCAGGAGGCCGCAGAGCAGGAGGGCGACGGGGGGCACCAGCAGGACCCCCAGGCCGTACGCCTCGTTGTACCGCGGCAGGCAGGGGCAGCTGAAGTCGAAGCTAGCGTACATCTTTACGCCAGCCAGGGCTAGCAGCCCGCAGATCCCATTCGTCACAGACTCCGAGTTGGACTGGAAGTATTGCAAGATGAGGCGGAAACGGTCCATCGGGTGTTTTCGGAGAGGGCTGCCGTTCCTGGGAAGCTGTCGACCTCTGCGGGCCACCGGTGCAGAAGCGAAGCGGCTCCTCCACCTCCCAGAGCTTCCCGGCACCCCAGCCCCAGAGCACGTGGTGTCCACGGGTCGGGCTCCAGCCGGACACTTCGCGTTCAGGGCAAGGATTCGGCGCTCGGCGGCTTTTCGAGGCAAGCAGGTGGATACAGCGGCCGGGCACCCCCTTCCCCGGGGGACGCTGCCTCCCCGTCTCCAAGCGCCGGCTGCCGAGCGGGAGAAGCTGGGCCAGGCAAATGAGCTCATTTGCGTCCCCGCTACCTCCCGGCTCTGGCGACGCTCACATTTTCCTATAAAAGTGAGCTGAAAGGTCTCAAATACGCAGCCTGCATGTGCCATGCTGCCCACGGTGAGTGTCCACAACACACCTGTGCCTGAGACCTTTGCATGAAGGCTGCTCCTATTTTCCATATACGATGCCTTTCGTGAGGCTGGTGAATATTAAAAGCTGCCATTTGGTGTAGCAGAGGATGTTATACTGGGAAAATTCATGCGTGCCTGCTTCTAATACTGGGTACGTATTCTGGCTCTATGTGTGCTGCCGCGACCCATCAGAGCTGCACACGGCAGGTTGTGCCTGGAAAGGCTCCTTCCTACTCCCAATCAGAGACACAGTGCAATCACAGCCACTTGCATGGAGGAAACACCTAGATAGCTCTAAGCGAGTGAGTTGCTCTCCTGTGGGACTGCATTATAATCGCTGGTCACTGTTATTTTAAATATCCCAAAGGCAACCTCAGCTTTCCTCTCAAAAGCTGATTTTATGGATAAATACAGCTCACTGATACATAGGAGATCTCATTTTTTTTCTGATCTATTCAATAGCCCTGCTGAATCGTTCAGTCTCATCATTCCCATCGTCTGTTCCCATTCCCTGCTTTCATTCGAAAGCATTTGCACACTTCTTCACAACTCAGGTTTCCACGTATGTTCAAGGAAAAAAAAGGCTTCATTTACCTGTTTTGTTAAAAAAGAGAAGAACCATCTCCACCAAAGTCTACTCGCTTTCAATGCTAAGGTTTGTCACCCCACCGCAGCAGATGTACGCTGCTGGCTACAGGCAGGCACCTGCTCCTTTTACGGGCCTGGCTGGTTTGCCAGGATCATACGGACAGGGGGGAAAGGGTCTGCATCGCTGCTCGCAGGCACATGTACATGCAAACACCAGGTACGGGATGCGTTCTGGCAAAGTCATCTCCTCCGATCTATGCAGCAACACAGGCAATTGAGTTAATGAAATGCAATTGCACCACCCAGGAGATCTGTATTGTCTTCTGCTGGTGAATGGAAATGGCTGTTAAAAGTGCACCCATCGTCAGTAAAAGCCCGCAGCTAATCAGCCGCCCTTTCCATTTTGCTGGTGCGAGGCAGCATCAGGACACCTTGCTGAACTCTGCAGGCCTGCCAGTTTCCAAACTGCTATAATGCTAGTTGGGTTTCTTGTTTAATGTCTTGATTTTTTATGCTGACTTGGGTTCAGAAAGTTTTGTGAGCTCTCAGTGGAGCAGTTACTCCAGACAAATCATTTGCCTTCCAGCTCTCCTAGGGAAAACATAGTAAAGGCTAAATGGTTCCTCGCAACTCAGCAAAATAAGGTATAAAAAAGGTAGGAAGACCCCTCCGTACAGGACAAGCTACAAGGAAATTCATTTCTCCAAAACACAGTCACCTGGACTGGACATCTGGGGTCTTCAAAAGATGCTTCATGGAAATTATTGCCAGCTACCGTGAGCTGAGCTCTTACCGTAACTCAGAGCCGAGTAGTGGAGTTGATGAGTTGCCGAAAGAAGGAAATGTTCCTTAATTTGTGGCAAGAGCCATAGGGAGCTCGGTGGGGTGAGAGGGGAAGGACTCTGAGGTATGCAAATTGCTAGACACCAGCAAATGTTCACAGTGAGTTGCAAAGATAAGCACCTTCTTATTTATTTATTTATTTTATATTCAGCTTGTTCTTCATTAGAGTGAAAGCAAAATTATCCATCCCCTCCCCTCCAACAAAGGGAAAAAGTGCTACATTGCTGGCAGCATCCGTGCCACCTGGACCTGCAGCGATGCTACTCATGTCTTGGCAGGAGTGAAGGCGCCAGCATGTCTGCCCGGAGCCATGTGCAAGCTCTGCCCCCAGCCTGTGCCCGCAGCGAGGCCGCGGACGCCTGGGGCCGAGCCCGGGTCCGTCACATTGGCTCTGCACGTGTCGCTTGTGCTGGGAACCGGTGATTTACCCTGTCCGTAGCTTGCGCCCATGGGAGCAGGCTGCCTCCAGGATCTTGAGCAGCGCAAGGTGGCCCACTGGCTGAACCCTCCTGGGCGATGGCATGGGGCATACTGAGTTACCTCTCTAGGAGCCTGTTTGCAGTTATCTATAACTTTGACAAGTTATTTAATTACCCAGGCTGAAATTTTCTGTCCTCAACAACCACCTCAGGCTAAATATTTTCAGGAAACCTCTACACAGATTGGTCAGCTGCTCCTGAGAATGATGTAAGGGTAAAAAAGGGACTTTTCTTCCCCTGCTAAAATGGGGCGTTTTGTCAGCTTGTGCCTTTCCTGTCCTGGAGAAATGTACTGAAATGAAGAATTTGTTTGCTGACCAATGTAGAGTCCTGGTGAGACAGATTTCTCCCATTCCAGCTCAAATATTTCCCCATATCTTGTGTGAGTTTTTTCTCCCAGACTATTGCCTTCCTTTCAGACGAAGCTAAATAACTAAATACACAAATGACCAGAACCACCTCAAGCTGGACAGCTGCATGGGGAGCTTCTGCACCAGCTTTGGCAAAATCTGCACATCTCTTAGTGTCCTGCATGTGTGGCAAGAGCAGCAGCAGGAATTTTGATCTGCTCTGGCAATTTAATTTAGGAGACAGTCAGCTTTGGAAGAGACTACAAGTGAAATAGGGGAACTAAGCCAACAAAAGAAAATATGCCACTGGCAATATCCTTTTAATAACCCACAGCTCAACCACCCAAAGCAACAGCCGGCCCGATCTGCAGCTGGTGACTGCCCTGCTGTGGCGGGCAGCTGGAGCAGAGACCTTGGGGGGCCCCTTCCCGTGTCCAGCAGCGAGAGCCTGCCCAGGTGGGAGGATTTCAGTTGGGAAGCAGATGCAGGGTGTGGGCTAAGGGTTTAAGGATGAACATCAGCAACCAGCGACTTGCGTTTCTCGCCTTGGTTTCCCTCCACGACATAGGGATAGGAGTGCATCCATGCTTACCTGCCATGTCAGGACATTGGGAGGATTAACTAATCCCCTTGTAAATGCTGCATGTCCCTGGCGTAAGGGCTGCTCTGTCCTTCCGGTACCTCTCACCTGTTGAACTGGAAAATTCCTTCAAGCTGCCCATGTTTATTAGAGGATGAGGCTGAACATTCCTGCAAAGCTTAAAGAAAATCTGTCACCTTGTATTTAAGTGAAGGACATTGAAAGCATAGATCACCTTTACTAGCAGAAATGCCTGCAGACCAGTATCTCTGTGTTTCTCTGTAATTTGGATGGGCCTGCTGCTCACCTTGGAAGCACATAGGTAAACACCCTGGACTGCCTGCCTATATTTGATTAGCAGGTTGCAGCTGAGCACTGATTTTATTCCCTTTATTCTAGACCTCTTGGGGAGTGATGTCCCAGCAGTATCTGAGGAAATTCGAGCAGGCATCTTTGCCTTTGTTCTGCAGTGGAACAACACAGTTGCAAAGCTGGCAGAGGACTTTAACCCTCTGTGCTTGGAAATCTTCAATGTCTTAGATTTATTGCAATAGAAATCATCTTCCATTTCCACTGCCCATGAAGGAGGGCATGGGTTCCTCCCTCCAGATACCACACAGACCCTGAATTGTCATTGGCAGCAGAGACAAACTGGAGCTTAGCTCCTTGGGGCAGGGACCACCCGAATCTGCATATTTTTGTGGAGCTAAGCCCCCTGCCCAGGCTAAGCAAATAACAATTAATGACCACTGAATGATTAATGAGATGCTAGAAAAATAATAGCAGCATTGTGAAATGTTGTTTGTCTTCACTAATAGGGCTCCCAGGAGATGAGATACTCCTGTGTGCTGCCTCATAACTTCATTAAAGCACCAACATGCAGCTGACTGCCAGTGAGGAAATATATGACTTTGTTGTATGTTGGTCTTCTTAAGAGCTCATTATATACTATTCTCCTGGCCATTAGAGCTTATTTTTCTGGCTTATGTGAAAGCCTTATTTCCTGATCTCTGCATTGTCTCAGCCTTGACCTAATTCACATGATTTCTGACTGAGAACGCTTTCTGCAAGGCCATTTTTCTGTGTGGCTTCGAATTGATGCTGCAGCGAGATATTCCTAGATGGAGTCTCTTCTCATCTTGAGAGTGAAATAGGGAATAAGGCAAAGAATTAGGCTGATCTCTTAATATCCTGGCTCAGTGATTTTCAGTCTTTTCTGATTTGCTAACACTCATGCATCTTCTGACAGAGGTGCAGGCCTTGGATAGCAGATTTAAGGTTGCTGACATTTAACTAGCTTTCCTTGTTATTTTTCCCATCCTCTTAAAATCAGACTTTATCTCTGGTGAGTCCACAGTTTACAGGCTGAAAAGTGCTGATAACAAACTTTTCTTGAAAGATCAATTGGTCTTCGGTTTGCAGAGATGTCATAGAAACCATCTGGGTGCTTAAAAAGAAATAGACCTCTGGTGTGAAGTGTGTCTCCATGCAGCGACCCCAGGCCTGAGCATCCACAGTGGGTTCAGGACTGGCATAGAAGGTCCTAGTCCTGCGTTATTGCTTTGGGAGGCAGGAGAAGTCCTTCTGTAGCTGGAGCTGGTTAAGCCAGGATTTATGGCTGTGCTGTGTAATTATTTCACCAAAGACCCTCAGGTAAGTCACAGCTAAAAGCTGTTTCTGCCACTATATTCTCTTCTACCAGCCAGAGCAGCTCTTGATTAGCAGGTGCAAGATCTCTCTATTGGCAAATTTTGGCTGCCAATGCTCAAATGCAATGCACGTGTTGGATTACTGACATTCCTCTCTGGACCGTTTTAAATGAGCATCAGATAATAAAAGCTTGCTTTGTTTAACCATAGAGAATACTGCTTTGCAAAATAAACTCTTGATCATGTTCCAGATCTCATTACAAGGAGTTCCACATTGGCAATCAAGATAACATGTCATATAGGAGCTAGGAGCTACTGCTTTTTATCATCTATTACCACCAATTCAAAGAGTAGACATTTGAGTTACTAGATAAGGACTCTTGAATTTTCCACATGTAATCCTTAGCACAGATTTCTTAAAACTCTCCCTTGACTACAGACAAGCTGCTATAACATGGATCTACCCATACTGGGATTAGGATTGGATTTATTATTTCTAGCATTCACAAACAATAATGTGTGAGTTCCCTAGAGAAAATCCAAATAATCTCAACTTTTGCAAGGAGTAATCTTAGATTTCCATAGCTTACTTTTCAGGAATGGAAGGAGGTTGTAAAAATAGAAAAAATTTGTTAAATTTCACAGATTTTTTTTCACAAGATTTTCTTGTGAAGATTTTTATTGGCAGCCTTTAGAAAAACCTACTGTGTTTTCAAGTTGGACACAGCACTATGAGGATATACCCCAGTACTACAGCTGTGCACTTGGGAACAGAAGAGCAGGGAGCTGAACTGGGAACAGGGTTAATGGGCAGCTCCGGCCACTTGCACAGGGAAATGTGCAGGGATGGAGCAGCGCAAAGCCTCTGAACAGCATGCAAACACCTTTCCCGGGTGCAACACGAAGTGCTGTTTGGGCTTACAAAGCGAGGACACAGAGGCAGGCAGCACTGGCCTTACAGAGCGCGTTCAGAAAGGAAAAGCGCCGTGGGTCGCCCTGCTGTGGGTCGCCCTGCCGTGGGTCTCCTCACCGGCCGCGCAGGCAAGCCCTTGGCCACGGAGCGGTGCTGCAGGCCCTGCGCGCCCGCCGCTGCGCCAGCCGCTTCCCATCGCAGCCGCTGTGCTGCCGGGTCTGTCCCTCCGTACTCGGAGGCGAGACGGGGATTTTTAGCAGTGTAAAGCAGCCCTTGAGGCGAGCAGCACTCGGCGCCTCTGTAAAGCGATGCCAGGCAGGAGGTGCCATCCCTGTAGTGTTCCCGTTCGGTGTTTCGGATACTGGGGGCTGAATTGCAGGCACAGTTCTCCAAGTTTTGAGGGCAGCCTGGTAAACCAGGGTCATTTTTCATGTATATATCTTGAGTACAAATATTTATTAAGTCTATAAAAGACATCAGGCATTTTCTGGGCTTGGAGTGTGATACAGTGATGTTGACTATTTAAACAAGCTGTGGCGGTTGTACCACTAATTGAAAATGGAGCAAGACCACGAGCAGGACTGGGTTATGAGGGTTGTGGTCTCCACTGCTCTGCTGCGAACTGTGATGCTGGAAGCAAAGTTTCCTAAGAACAGCTAGGTGTGCACTAAGACATCACGATTGATACACTACAGATATTTTCGTCTTATGAGAAAACCCGATTCTTCTCCACAGGGGTTAAAATTCATTTTTTTTCTCCATGTTCTTTGGTCCTGTGTAGTGGGAGATTTATTCCTCCATCGCACTATGCAGTTATTCATTCTTGTATGGAGGGATGATTATATAAATCTGCCTTTGCGAGAGGAGCATTTGCATGCAATGAGGTTTGATGTGTGCTTTGCAAAGGTGCAAACCACCACATTAAGCAGCAGTAAATCTGGCCGGGGCTGGGATCCCATCTATGTGTCTCAGATTTCCTTCAGGCCCCAGCACCCTTGTCTCAGAGCATGCTGCAGAGAGAAACTCTGTTCCTCAGGGCATTTCTTGATGAAGAGCAGCAGTATCTCTTTCTCATCAGAAATTTCGGTCACAGCCTTTGACAATGCCCTTCGCCAAGCCCCCAGCAGAGCCGTGATATGGAGGAAGATCCTCTGCTCACGTAGAAGCGGTGGCAGTTGTCCCTGTAGGGAGGGTGCCATGGGAAGGGCTAAGCACCTCTGGTACCTTTCTACCCCTAACTGCTACTTCTTTTTTAAAAACCCTTTTCTTCCAGATAAAAATTTGTCTTGTCTCACAGATGCCTGTGGTTAGGACTAGCTATACAGAAGAACAGCTGTCTTTTTGCCCTTTTGTTAAGAAGTTGAGAAAACAGAATTGTTTAGAAACTAAAGGGAACATCTTGGTTTTCCAGGTAAATATAATAATTTTCTCTCCTAGCTCTTCTCCTTACCTGTTGAAAATAAGGAGCCTTTCCAAGTATTTGGGGCTCAGGTAACAGCTTAAATGTCATGGGACTTGTGAGATTTGACTACCCAGGGTACGTACACACACACAAGCACATACACACTCACAGTGCTGCCTGGTCATCAGTTCCTCTGCAGAGTAATAGCAGAAGCCTTCCGATCCTCAGCGAATCCATGTTCCAATAGATAAATACCATTTCATTCCTCTACTGAAGCTAGGGTCGTCAAAGTTGAACCCCACAGCGCTTAATCACTCAAAATCGTTGCTTCACAGTAGCTGCAATTTGTCTTCTGGCAAAATTACTG
The DNA here is from genome assembly GCF_028389875.1 of Rhea pennata. NCBI lineage: Eukaryota > Metazoa > Chordata > Aves > Rheiformes > Rheidae > Rhea > Rhea pennata. The sequence continues at coordinate 14,212,684 of NC_084669.1, read as the reverse complement.
TTCACCAGGTTGTCTTGTCATATGGTTCTTGACTTTATCTGTGTGTAAAATGCACATTCTCACATCATTAATCTTCTTCTCTGCGTATTTTTACGGTATTTATATAGTACTGGGTGTCTCCAGGACGTTGTGAACACAAATGCAGTTATCTGATCATGGCAATTCTGTCTTTCTACCAGGAAAATAACAGCTTGCCTTAACCTTATTATCATTATGGCAAATTTCACCTGTGCTTGGCCATGGTAAATGTGAAACCAACAAGTCTTAGAAAGTTCAAGGTGTTCATACTTGAAGGCACAGCTTCTCTCCCTCTGCCCAACTCTTATTTCTTCTCTCTCACACACTTCTGGAGCCTTGGAGCTTGTTTCGGCACTTAAATGCTTCAGAGCTCAAGCTCTGGTGTTGTATTGGAGGATGTGAGGAAGAAAAAGTGACTGTGAGGTTGCTGTGGGTCTGCTGCTGAATTGCTGGACTCTGGTATGTCACTGTTCGCTATCCCCAGGTAGGAAACTAGGAGAACAAATTTATGCATGTTGTTAGAAAGGGCAATCCCAATAAAGTAATAAAATTCACCCAAAACATCAACTAATCTAATGGAACAGTTTTACTGTATGGTAAAACCAAACAATCAAATCCATGCCCTCAACAGGCTCTCACAGACCTTTAAGGACAAAAAGACACTACTAACAGGGACAGACAGTTCTTCACAAAGCATACTCTACCCTCCTGATCCTGGTCCTCAGAGCCCAAAATACCTTTGGAAGACAAGATTATGGGCTACAATTTGTAACTCTGTTGAATGCTAACAGTCATGGACTCAGCAGAGAAACGGTCTCTTAGGGCACACTGCAATTTTCCGTGTTCTCTGTCCCAAGCTAAACCCTTGCAGTCCCAGAGGCAGTAATTACCTGCTGTGTCCTGTGTCCCACAGGGGGTTTTAATCGCATCACCTCTGCCTTTGGTGACATCTCAGTCTCTGACAAACCACTCCTGCTTTTAAGCAAATAGCTAGAATCACCTCCTGTGGGCTGAGAGGATGCTGTGCCTTCGTAATAGCACCTCTCTGCCCCTTCAGGTTTCATCTGCCATAATAGTGCTCTGAGTGTGGGCCTCTTTTGAGAGCTCTGAATGCACCTGAATTGTTCAGTCTATGTTAAACCTCCTGGGGAACTTGGCGTCTTGACTTCAGTACCATACATGGCATTAAATGTCCTATTGGAAACTAATCCCTGTCCCTTCATCAAGACCTTTCATGGATAAGACCCCCTTCCCTTCCTTCTCTAGCAAGTGCCCCTTTGAGCCACTTCTTGTCTTTAAATTTCATTAAATTTTCTTTTTTTCTTTAGCTGATGGCAGTCTCCACCTGTAAAATATCATGCCACAGGGATTGTGGGAGGGACTAGAGAAAATACTGGAGGTCCCACCAGAAACCCACTCCAACAGGTTTTGAAAGTAGGCAAAGATACTCCTGTTCCTTTATTCAACCAAATAGTGACACCACCAAGAGTGGCCAGTGCAAAAAATTCCCTATCTGATGTGGTATAATTGAGTGATCAGCAGAAGCAACTGGGAGGTCAAGACAGTGGTTTTGGTAGCAGCTGGGCAGTTCAGGGCTGGATAAATTTCTTGCAGCTAATTTCATAGCCCTGAAGCAGCACCTTCAGTGTAGGCTGCTCAGTGCCGCGGTACTGCCTCTGGTGTTTGCCTCCCCTTTCCATGCTCTTTCCATCCGGTCTTCAGCACTTGCTGGCAACAACTACCCTTGCTCATTAGGAGTAAATCATCTCTGTATGACTTAAGTTGATTTGGGGGTGAACCAAGCCATTGAACAGTGGCCACAAAGCAACCACAAACCAGCTTCCCTCCTGCTAGTCCCAGGCCGTGCCCTGAGCTGACTCTGCTGTGCAGTTTGCTGGGTTTTGGCTGCAGTTTACTGACCTGCGCAGCTGAGCAGAACAATTAGCCATGTAAGTCCAAGGCACTGGTTTTATTTTGGATTATTTCAGGTTATCAAACTCCCAATCTCTGCATCTGGCATAACTGTTGTTTTATTGCCTGTGTCCTCTTTCAGCTGCAAGCGGACTCTGCACAGAGAGAACCGTTTCAAACTCAGCTATTGCTCTTGATTTCCTTCCTAAACTCAGGCTACATTTCACCCTAAAGGTTTTTCACTACTGCAAAGATAGAGAAGGTGAAGGAAAGAACTGCAAAAATTATGCAAAGCCAAGACCCTTATCTTTGCAGTAAGAGACTAGGGCTTTAACATGTTCAATCTGTGGGAAAGAAGGTTGAACGATGGAACCACAATTTATAAATATCTACTTTGGCTGCTGGTTCAAACAGAAAAACTTATAATGAGCTCCACTGACCTGGAACTCGCAACTCAGCAAATTCAGACTGGAATTGAGTTGCAAGTTTTTAACAGAGAATCATTTAAAAATTGCAAAAATTAACCTAATAGTGTGGTAGCTTCTCCTTTACTTGAAGGTTTAAAATTAAAGGGGAACTTGTTTTCTAAATGTCTTAGAGACATTGAAAATCTCAGCAGTAATTCTTAGGCAGAGAAAAAAAAAACTTTGAATTCAGTAGACATAACTGATACAGATGCATATAGAAGAGATGATAATGCCAGAAGTATGTTCATCAGTAAATGAGAGCAGAAAATCTAAATCTATTCATGAAATGAGTAATGATGGGTGATGCTCAGTTACTAGGCTATAATGCTGCCTGAAGGATTTTAGTGACAGCATGAACAACATGAGTTGTGCAGTTAGAACTGAGTATTTATTCATACTGAAAGGGAATAGTTAATCCTTATGTTCACATTTATCAGAACCTAGTAACAGTATCTGATTTCATATTGCGATCTGTTGTGCAGACAAAAAATTTTGAGAAAAGAACAGATTTGTCAGCAAGATTATTCAAATAAGCCCTTTTGGGGATTTGTGCTCTCCTCTGTTCCTCCCTGGTTTAGCTGTGCATTCCAAGATTACAGTTTTGAAATGCATGCTAGCTGTCCTCAGCTATCAAATCAGAATTAAGGCTGACATTTGCCTATTGAGGGCCAGTCTTCAACACTGGGATAGGACCGTACCCCTGCAAAAAGAGACAGTGACACCTGCTTTGCTCAGTTCAGCAGTGCCTGATATTCTCCTGGCGAAAAACGCTTCCCATCAGGAAGGCACTCCAAACTGTCTTTGGGAATCATAGGGGCTTTATGTTACCAAACTTGACATTTCTGTGTTTCTGGCTCACTATTACCATTTGAGTCAAAGCACAAGAAAGAGAAACTGTGACACTGGAGGCACCGAGCAGGCTGCATGTCCAATGCCACCCCCGTGATGCTGTGGACCGGGACGGGCAGGTGACCGCTGCTACATCTAGCTCACCCCTTATTGTTCCAGCCCAGGCCAGTGCGACCTGCCAGGGAATCCCCACAGAGGCCAGGAGGGAATTAATGAGCAGCCTGGCTGGCCTTCTCTGGGACCTCCAGAGGTGGCACTTAGCACCAGGAATGCACAGGGGTGGCCAGCTGGGATGGGAGCTGCCAGGCACAAAGGTATCAGCAGCCACTCCAGTGAGCAATGTGCTGGGGGAGGATCTGGACACAAAAAGTCATTGAAACATTGTTAGCCCTCAAGTGCAATATGCTGTGGAAGCACAACCATAAAAGTCCACCTGCGGGCAAAACAACATGTAGGTTCAAGACATGCTTAATACCTTGAAATTGCTGCTTTGTGACAGTTGACTGTTGAGGGGTGTACCAAAGCTGTCGGGTGCCTTTCCTTTGAGAGTCTAAGCCACCGTTTTAGAAACCAAGTCTCAAGCACGTTTAAAGGTACAGACTAGAGGCCCTTAACACACCTCCTCTTTCTGCAGCTGACCGCTTTTATTAAACGTTTGCTTTTTGCAATGTTCCCCGGGGCGCTGACTTCTCAGCATGACGTAAAGTTGGCTTGCAATGACCCAGTTAGAAATCTGGGCACCTCCACTGTTAATTTCAGCAGCAATTCTAATTAAAAGCAAATATTTGGATGGAGAAAGGAATGGGATAAGTGGTTGGCAGTAGCGTCTGCCACCGAAGTCTTGATTCGTTCATTGTTCCTGCCTTCATAGAAACCCACTTAGATTTATAAAGAATGTAGGATCCCCTTTGAAAAGGAAATATCACTCAAACTGTCATGTTCTGCCACAATGATCTGTCTTCCTTTTCAGCAGAAATATTCACCATCTTGACTCAGATGTCAGTGACACTGAAGGGAAGCTCCATTGTCCAAGGAAATGTTTTGATGGAGAAATTATCCAAAAGTAAAGTGAATGAGAGCAAAAAAACGCCATGAAGCTCATAAATCTATGGAGCCAGTAATGCACCTTAAGGTGCTAGGGAGGCACCTGTGATTTGCATTGCTGGAAACAGAGGCTCGATCTGGCTGATAGGCAGTGAAACTCCCAAAGGAGATCAAAAGCCTGATTATTAGCTGTGCTAAAATCCTGTTAGATTTCTCTTGCAGATCAAAGGACCTTTTAAAGAGGGAGGAGCTGATTTCCCCACAAATATCCTCTGCTCAGTACTGGCTTTTCATGTATGCCCCAGCATCGTAGTAAGATCTGAGCCTTTGGGATATGGCACAAGCGTGCTGCAATACCCACATTCACTACTTCTTGGAACTTTCTGATGTGCAAGGAAGCAGCCTTGGGGTTGTTCTAATGTATGCTTGGGGCTTGGCAGGCCCTGCAAAGCCCCCCAGTATGGGGATCAAAATAAGCTTGAATTAAAAAGGACTTAAAAATTCATTACCTACGTACTACAAACACCGTATCTCCAATTAGAATGCCAGAGCCTGAAATATATAACCCATGTATGTGGCAGAAAATCACATTTTTTAACTATCATGCTTCTTCTTCCTTGTTATTAGTAACTTTATGCACAGTTCATAACAAATGTATAAACAATGCTTTGAAAAAATGATTGTTAAAAAATATAAAAGATTGTCAGCCTCTGCTTGTTAGTATAGTGATCAGATTGTTACTGCTACTTCTGTCCCATCAACAGCCTGATATTCTTCACTAAATGCAACTACACTTGCCCAAAGGAAGGGATCAACTGAGATGTCTCTTGTATGGCTGCTCTAGCTGTTTACTAGACATGGCTAACACTGCTGCTAAACTCCGGAAGACTGTGCAGCCCTTCTCATGCAAGTTCACTCTTCATTGTCCTTGGCAAGGTGTAGGATCTCTGATGCAATCAGTGAGAATTCAGACTTGCTAGGTTCTTGCCTTTTAAACTGTATTTTACCTCCATGATGTAAGATTTAAATTGAGATCTTAAAGCAATGAGTAAGCAGCCACTTTAAGAAGATATCCCCCAGGGTAAAGAAGGAGGCAGATCTTTGTTTCACCTCTTTGTGCCTCTCTCCCTCTTCTGCAAGTTCTCCCTTTCTGTCAGATGCGTGAAATACAATGTTGACTTTGACCGGATGCAGATGACAGCCAAGCAGGGCTCAGACATGCTTTGTCAGGGCTTGTGGGGCAAGAAACCATCTGAAATGCATTGTATGGGGTGCAGGGTCTGAAACAGCCTGAGATTGAGGGTATAGGAGTGGCTGGATAGAGCATGCATACATATGTCGGCTAATTTCTTCAGAAAAGGAGAAGGGGGCACAGTGATAGGTTGATGGACACTGGCATCCAAGGCTAAAGGCAGGAGTCAACCTTGTGGTTCTGGAGGATGAAGCTGGGAAAAGCCTTGAAAAACAAGTCTTGATGCCACCAGGAAAAAGAGCCTGAAGGGCTGCAGAAAGCAGTGGAAACATGGCTGAAGTGTCAATGCAGGCGAATGATTTTTCTTGCAGCCACCATGATGGATATCTGTGTATATATGTGCACCAAAGGGTCATATAAGTGGCACATGTGGTGCTGCATCCTGCCTTCAAGGTCAGGCAGCAGCTTCTGCTCTCATGCAGGACTTGTGATGAATGGGAAAACTGCTAATGTAAAGGTCACAAAATAAACAGAATTGATCTAAAACATCAAGCTGGCTGTACAGAGTATGTTTTCCAAGTCTGTGCACAGTGGAGCTAGTGTCTCATAAAAGATAGAAACTTCTTTGCTAGCCCACTAATACCAAAGAAGAATCAACATTTCTTACAATGGAGAGAACCTAGGATTTAGCTTTCTGGGGGAAGGAACATTGAATTAGAAGATCAGCTGTCATGATGACCTTTTGTTGACTGCTGGCTGCAGCTGAGCATTTTAGAAATGTTGACTTCTTTGCATCTTCAGATCTGTACCCCCTCTTCATATTAAGCTTATATTTGTAGACATATCTTCTAAAACTCAGTTCTGAGAAGTGCTGGATGCTGATTTGAGCCCTACGGAGAATTCTGTAGGGAAGAAGGTATTCACCTGTGACTGAAAGCAACCTCTTGTCATTCTGTCTTATCTTAATTCATAATGCTGGAATTTGCTTCTGTCCCATCTTACTCTGACATCCAATATGCACCAGTTTCAGAGGTGACAGCAACAGGAGGAAAATTTCCTGATATAAAGGTTGAAGTGCATTTTGTTTTAAGGTGATACATGCCCTGATCTAGCAATGGGCAGAGTCCTGGCTTCAGGATTTGCTGCCCAGGGCAGCAAAAACAGCAAGAATAGCATCAAAGTATGTTTACTGCATGAAGCAAGATGATGAATAGCTTACCCAGTGTCAACAGTTACGCAACTCCAGGAAAACTACTGGAATGCTTTTTTTCCAAGTGAAGTCAACCATTCTCAAAAGACGAACAAAGTATACCTAGGTCTCAAACCTGATTATTTGTGATATTGTCATTTTAGGTGAAGAGAAAAAGGGAGCAATAGTATGAATTCTGGACCACATCAAGCATGTCAGTCCCCAGTTATCATTCAGGCAATTTAAAAGAAAAGAAAAGCAGAGATTAGCTTAGCAATTAGGTGCACTGAATATCTCCCAAATGATCCTTTTCTCCCTGTGGTGTGCAGATCTGTGCATTTTATGACTATGTGAGGCTTTTTCTCTCACTTCTGTGGAAATTCTGATTCCAGGCATTTAATTAGGACTAATTAAGCAGCAGCTGATTTCTTCTGTGAATTCTTCTCCCGTGTATAAGGGAAGGAATTTAAGTAAGGGGTGTGTAAAATCAGCAAGGCCCAGTGGAACAAGCCCAGGTCTGGAAGGAAGGTATAGCTTATCTCCAGCTGTGGCCCCATTGCCACATCTGCCAAGTTAGTTGAACAGCTTGTTGACTCACTTTCTCCATCTGTAAAATGAAGAAAACATTAATTCTTTCGGATTGTTGTTGGGATCAATGTTTCCAGCGCATGCGGAAGGTGGTCAGGTCATGATAGGTCCAATTTTTTAGCACTTCCCTTGTGTAGGTACATGTGTGCTAGTGAGTGGTCTGGGCTCCTGGATCCCATGCACTTCTAAGCCAACAGGACCTGCACAGAGCCCACTCAATGCTCCTAAATTTTATTCTGTTATTCTCTCTAAATTTTATTCTATTCATTCCTCAGGTCTGGTCTCCTACCCTGAGCCTACTCTTGGCAGATAAACTCTGATACATGTTTGCCCAAGTCCTTGGCAATGATGGCTCAGACTTCCTGAGCGCTCTTGTTCTTATCATTCCTCATAATTACATTTTCTTTGTGCTCACTTGGTTTCTTGTGGAATCCTCTGAGGAATGATGTAGCTAGAAGGCACAAACATAGGCACATACAATTTCATTGCAAAGGGAATTTTAAACTACGCTTGCTTCATTGCTGCGTAACACTTGGGAGTTAGAGATCTCTGCAAAATACCCAGAGTCCTTAGACAGAAATGCTCTCATCTGACTGGGCCTCCTTCGTACTTTGAGAGTGTGCCTCAGTGAACCCAATCTGGCAGTCTCCCCCACCTTCCTCCTCTAGTGAGATCTTCTTGCATGTGACAATAGCTGTTTCCCTCAGGTTGTCTCAGAAACCCTCCCCCAACACCCAGTCTCTCTTCTCTTGACACACCCCCGAGCAGAAAAACTGGAGCCCATCCATGCACCCAGCATTTGGGCAGAGATGTCCTTGTACCTTGAGGCACCAGATGTTGTTCTACCAGCCAGCCGTGACTGTATGCCAGCTTACTCCTCACGCTCGTGTATAGTGATAACAGGGATGTTTGTACCTTTCCCACTGCTGATGCTTGTTTTGAATAAAGTGTAGTAGATTGGTTGCTATGTTTGGATTGACTCTTCAGCACGGATTACAGAAAGGTGTCCAGCTGACCCCACGCAAACATGGAAGCTGGAGGGGAATTATAATTCAGGATAAGCATATCCCACTCTATCATGCAGCAACCTCTCTCCACCTCTCGCCCACTACCTGACAAGACTGATACCAAGAAATTGCATGTTCCTAATAAGCCAATTCAAATAGTATCACTTATACTAAGAAACAGTGAATTTCCTGAATTACTGGCATGAAAGTCCTGCAGATCTGGCAAGCTGTTTCAATACTCCCTGTTGCTCAAGCACAATATAAAGGCAGTAAAGCAGAACCAGTAGGATCCTGTTTGGTCTATCAAGGGCCTCTGTGATCACAGAGCATATTTCTCACCTTGCTCAACATTTTATGTGGAAAGAGCTGACATAAGTTGGCAGGAACAGCAAAAAAACCCTCCTCTTCATTCCTTACCAACTACTGTCATGAGCAATTTCAAAGACTCTTTTATAAAATGAACCATGATACAATCACAGCAAAACCCTGATGCTCTTTTGCATTCCTCCCCACATTGCTGACAGCAGCGCGGGGCAATGCAAAGCCCAACTCTCACAGAAGCTAAACATGTTGCTAAGACAGATCCATACAGCTTCCTATTTTTACTGACATAACTGTGCTTTACTTTGGATCTCTAGTTTGAAAGGGGACCTGGTTGAGGACATAATCTATCAACCACGTGTAGTATAATTTAAAATTCACACTATCAGCTAGTACAGAGATTAAACTGTTTGGTGCTTGATGTCTTAAACTCAGATTGAATTTGAAGTGGAAGGCCCTCGATATCTTCTGGGAGTGGGCCCACCATGCAGTGGGATAGTATGCAGAAAGCAGAGTTAGCAGCGTGCATAATGCATGCATGAGTGCCTGTAATTTAATGGATGACTGCACAGAAATGTTCCCTGTGCTATTATATGGATTTCTCCCATGCCTCCAGTCCAAAACCCGGGAATCTTTCCTTTTTCATGACCTCGTTTATCCAATGGAAAGGAGCATCTTTCCATTGCTATTTGCCTTACGATAATGCCCCCTTCCACCACATAAACACAAAGCTTCCCAGAAATATGAGAAGAGCCAGTCCTTACTCAAGAATTCTTGCAATTCAAGGACAGACAAAGACAGAGATTAGACAAGAGGAAACAAGAAAAAAAACCCAGGGATTTTCTCGTTAGTTGCTGACAATTAGATTCAGCAGGAGGGAACGTATTGCATGATGTCTACAGCATTCAGGAGCTGAAGGCCACCCAAGGGCCATTCCAGTCCTGTATTACTTTGCGAGTGCATTGTAATGAGCTGGCTGGAAATAAAATATTTGTAAACGATATAAATAAAGATGTGACTCAGCCTTAGTCTCTGTCCCATCTCTGCTCATTCCTGCCTGCAGAGGCAGCTGGCTCACTCAACATGGGGCAGGAGCAGGACCTGATACACAGGAAGCACTCAGCACTGAGATGCTCGTGTCAGAGCAGGACCTCAAGCCCTTAGCTGTCAGGGTAGCCCTCAGGCCTGTCTGGCCATCCCTTTTAGCTTGTTAGAAATTGAGAAAGAATGCACCAACATGCTGCATGCTGGTTCATATCCATATCCAAGACTGAGTAGGACCATTATGATTCTTCAGCCTAGCCTCTTGCATCACATGGACCCCAAAAAATTCTCATCCTGATTTCAGCAACAGATTTTGGTCATAGGTTTTCAAAGTTTTTTTGTTAAGTCTTGTTATCTCTCAGCAGGTTTCCCTTTCTCTTCTGACAGTTATTTACTTGACCAGTTTCAGAGAACAGTGAGCCTTTTAGACCTCTGGCTGGCAAATGTATGGCAGAAACATGATGAAAATATTCATGAATGTGTTCTACCTGACTAGGAAAGGATTTTCTTCAGTTTACTATGAAGAGGGAGCAGTGGGAGTGGAAAGTGAGTGGATGGAGGGACAGTATTACCTTTTGAACATTAAGAATGTCATTCAGCAAGAAAAAGGATCAGACCTATTACAGCCCCTGTGTAGCTGAACTGAAACTGTTATGAGCCTTCACCATCTCCCAAAACTCAAGATGAAGCCTGCAGGTTTGAATGAATGACACGTTGTGACACAGTTGTCGCAGTAGCAGGGGAGATAGTCAGCGACCCCAAAGGTTCCTTCCAGTCCCAGATTCGCATGCTCTAAACTTCGTCACTGTAATGACAGTGGCAACCAGCTGGCCTTGTACGCCATTCCCTGACCGCTTTCTCTCTCTTTGTAATGCTCGTAGGAGGAGGGGAAAATGAGGGTGAGGGGGTAAAAAGGGAAGAGAGATCTCCAGAACCTACAAGTCTTCTTCTTCTTAAAAAAAAAAAAAAAAAAAAAAAAAAAAAAAAAAAAAAAAAAAGAAGGAAATATGTAGTATACTTGATTTATTTTAAAGAAGTACCTCCTGAACTTCTCCAGGTCTTGGGTCAGGGTCATGACAGCAAGAATCCCTGGATGACTGCGGTGCTGTTGGGATAAGGACAAGGGGAACCTCGCCACCTCGGTCAGCCCCCACTGCCTTCATGGAGCTAACTCGCTGACACTCGTGGGTGGATCCACAGCACGGGGGCACCGGGGAGAGGAGCCCTGCGCTTGACGGAGAAGCACGCTGTTAACACCCGGCCTCTCTTACGCTGGGCAGGGGCATCGCCTGTGCACGCGTGAGTGGGTTGTGCCTGCCGGACGGGCACGGGTGAGCGGGCAGCTGCGCAGAAGCTCGTCCCCACCACGCGCCAGGCTCCGACAGCAAAGGGCGTCCAGCCAGCCGGCGCATGAGGCCCCTGCCTTGCCGTTGCTTTCGGGAGCACCTTGGCGACACCCCGGTTTCTGCCCTATCCCCCTCCGCTGAGCGTGTCTGGAGCTCCTCACTGTTTTGGGGCAAGGCGGCGGCGCGGGCAGGCACCCGCCTTGCCAGGGGAGCTCTGGGGCCTGCCCACTCGCGCCTTCCTCTCCACCAGCCCCGAGCGCCGGAGAAGCAGCCGCTTTTCCACCCGCCTCGCCTGCCCTCGGGCGGCCACCACGGCGCTGCTGGGACGTGAAGGTCCCAGCCGCCGCTGGATGGCCGCCCCCCGGGGCGGCGTGTCCCGCTCCGGGGCAGCAGCGAGGCTTTGGTGGAAACCAGCCGGAGAGCTGGAGGGGACGCGGCAACCGCGACCCCCCTCCCCGGGGCCCGGCCTGCTCCTTCCTCGGGGACGCGCCGCGCCAGCGCTCTCAGGCGCCGCGCGCCCCTAACGCACGTCGCGACCGCAACGGCCCCGCGTGAGCAGACAGCGGTCTCCATGGCGACGGGCCGCGGGGGGGCGGGGGCGGGGGGGCCGCGGCCGCCCCCCCCCCGCCCCGCCCCGCCCCGCCCCGCCGCGCCGCGCCCTGCCCCGCCCCGCCCCGGCCGCCGCGCCGGGCTGCGCCGGGCCGCGCCGCGCCGCGCCGAGCCGAGCCGAGCGGCGGCGGCGGCGGTAGCGCGGAGCATGGGGGCCGCCCCGCGGCGCGGCGCAGCGGCGTCTCGGCGCCCTAGCGACCGCGGGAGCCGCCGGCGGCAGCGCTGAGCCCCTCTCCGCGCCGCCGCAGCCCCCGGGGCGGGGGGACAGCCCGGCTCGGTGCGGCCCGGCTCGGCTCGGCTCGGCTATCGGCGGATGCCGCCATGGGGAGCAGCTTCTCCAGCATCCCCGCGCTGCCCCGCGGCGGCCAGGGCCGCCTGCACCGCGCCCGCCACCACCACCTCAAAGGTACGGCGCGGCGCGGCGCGGGCACCCCACGCGGGACGGGCTGCCCCCGTGGGAGGCAGCTTCGCGGGGGGGTGCCCGGGGCTCCCCGTCCGGCTTAGGGTGGCGGGGAGGAGGGAGCAGAAAATAACCGGTCGCTGCCGCGAGGGATCCCGCGTGGTACCGGGGCGCCTCCGTGCTGCGGCTCTCCACGGGCGGAGGCGCGGGCGCGGGTGGGCAGAGGCCGTCCGGCGCCGCCGTCCGCGCGCGAGGCCCCCGGGACGGTGCCGCGGCCACAGCCACGGCCGATCGGAGCGACCGAAACTTGTTGCAGCTTCTCCCCCCCCCCCCCCCCCAACCCGGTGCATCCTGCATCCTGCGGCGCATCCTGCGCTGGGTGCTCCGGAGCAGCTGCGCGGACCGAGGGTGCTTTAACCACGGCTCCTTCTCGGTGGCTCTGCGAGAAGAGGTTAAGAAACGCTGCCTGCGCTGCCGCGGACGGACGGGTCAGCCCGGAGCGCAGCGCGGACGACGGACGCGAGGGTGCTGCGAGGGTGCTGCGAGGGTGCTGCGGCCGCAGCGGCGAACCGAGCCGCGGCCCTCGGCCAGCGCGAACGTGAAGCCACGCGCGACGCGGTCGTGGCTGGTGCGCGGTGTAAACTGCCAGGGAGGGTTTATCTTTAAGAATCACGCTGTCAGCTGGAAATCTTTCTGGAGCAACCGTGAGCAGATAAGAATTGATAGACTGGAGCCCGAAGGGACATGCCACTTAATCCATTATCACTGACTTACGTGAGATTTCCAAGATGCCACGTATGAATCACCCGAGTTTGTCTTTTATTTTTTTTTATGGCACTTTTCTTTCTTTCTTTCCTCCTTTAATTTCTGTTTCAATTAAATTGCTGCCCATGCTGAGGCAGCAAGCAGAATTGTTTTCACATTGTAATGTAGCAGAGCCTGGAAATCACTCGGGTTTTGAGCAAAGAGTTAACAAGGCACTGTCTATGTTGTGAAAACCAAGCAACTGCCAGGGACAATATGTGCCTTTTCTGTCTTTTTTGAAACCGGACTGCCTCAGGTCCTACATTTAAATGCAGAATAAACAAGTCTGATCAGATCTGACAGGTTCCTGTAAAATGGTCTGGAGGCATAGCAGCAAAAGTATGAATGTCACACAATTTTGTTACATATCTGCCATTTAACATTTTGCAAAGTGTATTTTAATTGAAGGTCCGCTGTTCTTCTTCCCTTAGTTCCTGACTCAGTGTTAGGGAGCCTTTGGCCACCATCAAGCACTCTCCTCCTATGTATGACCTCCTCCTAACCTGGTGCTAGGGATAATTTTGGCTTATTCTTGATAAAGCAGAAGCCATGAGGGCATTAATTTTTCTGTGGAGGTCTGGAGACTCTGAAGTCTGTTCCTGAACCTTTACACCTCTGCTACGTAAGAAGAAAAATCTCCATACATAGTAGGTCTGCTTCCTACATGCATTGACTTTGTCAGTTTTTAGTTCTTTCTCTTATCATTCCTGCAAAACCAGCAGAGCTTCTATTGGACCATCCACAAAACAACACACTAGTTTGTCCCATCCTCTTTACTAAAGCAGAGCTTCTGAAGACCGTAAGATACTTTGGTGGTGTCGAGGGCATAACACAGCACTATCGCTGAGGTCTGGCATGGCTTGGCATGGCAGAATATTTGCTTGGCTTCTGGTGGCCATACCTAAGAAGGAAAGAGCCCACCCTAATTTTCAGATTTCAGTTTCAATTTATAAACCAGGTAGCTGCAAAAGGCAGGTCTTTCTTGAAGGTATTTGAAGGAATAGATCTGGAACCCTGGGCTGACCTCAGAGTTGCTTTCTGAGTAGGACAACCCTTTAAAACCTGATCTGTCCAGCCCTTTATAGAAGGACTTCATGCTGGTCTTCACTAGAAACTTGTGTATTCCAAGGCAGTATGTCATGCCTGGCTCTGGTATTGGTGTCGCAGTTGTGCCTACAGGTTTTGGTCAGTTTGGAGATAGCGGAAGCTAAAGTCAGTGGAAATAAATCCTCCAGAACCTCAGCAGATCAGGTGCCACAATCTTGATGTGGTTGTTGAAGTCATGGCCAGTGGTCAGAAGGAGGCTGCCATTTGGCAGTATCATGATGAGGAGGTTGAAGTGAGATTATTTTCACCCATGGGTTTTTCACTTGCTTTTCCTCTGGAATGGCAGAAGGTGATCCATTATGTCCTTCCCTAATGCTGAGCAAAAGATTGCGACTGTCTGATAGCAATCTGCTTATGACGCAGCCAGATAAACTCCAGGAGGCTTGTGCTGTCCACCCTGTGTGAAATATGGCTTGTGATGGCTATCACACAAGGTGTGTATGGGTGTTTGAAGTGGAACTGAGCAGAAAATCTCCAGCCATACCTAATCTCCTAGATTCTGAGATGAAAAAGACCGACCAGTCTGTTCCTTTGCAGCAGTGTCTCTGTACTGTTTAATTACTAGTACCAGGGCAGTCTGGCCTGAACTGTTCCAGTCAAAGGTGCCTCTAGTATTTCTCAAGGCATATGTCCCCAGTCCAGCCCATCTCACTGTCCTGTGGTTCTTCCAAGATAAATTATTCAATTTCCTCTCTTAATTCTCCTTTTTAATACTAGTGTAGCTCCTTTAGCTATCCTCCTCATCTAGTGTTACAACTTCCAAATCTCTGCACCTATTGCATTCTTTTCTTAGCTACTGCCCAGCCTTGCTTGATGTATTTAACTGCTCCTGCTGTGCTTTGTGGGTTCTCTGCCCTTTTAGGGTTGCTGTTTAGTTCCCAGATTTGCTGGTCCAGGATGTTAGAAAAGCAATTTTTGCCAGCCCTTGGGGCAGAGGTGACAGCATGGGACCTGAATGCCTTTTTCTGGGCTCTTCAGGCAAGTTGCTCTTTATCCTCGCTTGTGTCTGTGTCCTCAGCTGCAAGAAGGCTTAGCCATTTCAGTAGACAGCAGATCAATAGTACATCGTGAAAGCTAAGAAGTATTGCTGTCTCCTGTTTTAAATCCTTTCCTCCAGCCTCCTAGTCAGTTCTCTTGCTCTTCCCTGAGCATCCTCTTTGGAGGAAAGCTGCCACTCGCCACAGAAAGCTAGCAGGATTTCTTCTAGAAGGTTTTCTTACAGGTAAATGCATCTATGATATTTATGCAAAGGAATGTGCATACAGTATTACAAAACCAGCCCAAATTGATTGGAGATCTCCTTTTCAGCAGTGGCTGATTACTAATGGGTTATTTTTTATTATTGGTGCTGCGGTGGCATATGGAGACTCCCATCAACATCTGAGTCATGTGCGGGCATGGTCTGTGCCTAAAGAGCATATGATATTTACTGCTCTTTTATAGAGATAACCTTTACTTATGTGGGTGGGTGATTTTTGTGGGAGAAGCCTGGGCTTATAGGTCCAAAGTACCATGTAAAACAGGCTGGTAGTACTTTGGCAGGACAGTTTTTAGTCCCTTCTTATACCTAGGAAACCTCAAGTCAGAGTCAGCAGTCGTTTGCTGAAGGCTGTGAGTTACCTGGGCAAGGGTGCCAGTAGTGAAGCTGTGTCATGTGCTGCGTGGAGATCAGTCATCATCTCATAGGAAAAATAACTTCAGCTCTTGTTGCTGTTGTAATTGGTTCTTCTCCGAAGTCTCATTTCATCTTCTTCCGACCTTACGGAGTCAGGAGATTCATTCAGTTGCTGGCCTCCATCACTTACAGCTTTGAAGGTTGCCTCCTGCTTCCCGCCCTTCTACTTTCATTCTCTCCCGGATTGTGCTTGTTTCCCTATGACCTGTCAATGTGTCCGGGATGTAGGTGCAAGCTTTTTCTCTTCCTAAGATTTTCAGGTTTATATGACCTCTCTTGCAATAGATTTTTTCTCAAGCTACTGAACTTTGATTTATTGCACTTAACTGCCTATAATTGCTCAGTACTGCAAACACAGTAATTTACTAAGCTTACTTGTCATTTACCATATTGCTTTTTGTAAGGCCCTGAAGCTTGTTGATGAAGCAGATAATGGTGCAGTTTGTCAGAAATCTCCCAGGAAGTCACTTGTTGCTTTGCCAATAGGTGATGCTGTGTATTTTGCCCCAGGTCAAGAATGTTGTGTATAGTTGTGATTCTTCCCCTTCCCTCACACAAAAAAGGATATAGGAGAACTGAAAAAGGTTCAGAGGTGGGCAACTAGGGTAATCAAAGGTCTAGAATAATTTCCTGTAAAGAATGATTGAATAAGCTAAGACTCTTATCTTTGGACAAAGAGACAACTGGGATAGGAAATGATAGGGATCTACAAAATTCTGACTGGCATGTCGAGAAGGGGCAGAGCTCCACTGTTCGCTGTCTCTTCGAATGCAAGAACTAGGAGGACATCAGATGAATTTCCTAGATTCCCCTTTCTTTTGAACAAAAGGAGGTAGTAGCCATCTACAGCGGCTAGTAGGTCTGTAGAGCTCATTGCCAGTGGACATTATGAATGCTAATATGGGTCCTGTTTTAGGGGAGATTGGATGAGTTCAAGAAAGAGGAATTCTTTGAAGTTTACTACACATAGGGACCACATGGATGCACTGCTCTTGTGGGTTTCCTAAGGGCGTCTTCCCAAGTCACTCTTGTTCAGCAGGTAAGAGTAATGATGAGATGAGAACTCAAAACTTCTCCACACCAGTGGCAGATGGAGCTAAGGTGTTCAGATACTGCAGAGATAGATGGTGACCATCCCTCCAGCCTGCTCTGATGTTGGCTACCATGTAACTGGATCCGTCCTCTTTCTCTTGAATGTCCCTGCCCGGGTTGTCACAGAGTGGTTCATTGCCATGGCAGCCTCAGAGTCATCCATGGAACATCCTGGGTTTATGTGGGAGACAGTACGGATTGTGATGAAGTCCCTATGCAAACTCCCATCGCATCTTTTTTGGATGAGACATGGCATCTGTGTCTTCTACACATGTCAAAACTGTGTGGTTTTGACAGGGAAAGGTGCTGTTGCATTCCTGGGCAGTTTCTCTTTGCTTACTTTGAACTGCGTGACAAGAGCCTGAGTGGCCACTGCTTCATTTTGTTTCTGAGGCTGCTGAAATAGAAGCTTTTGTGGGTATCCCTGTATCTGGGAAGGTTTTTATTAAAGAGGCTTGGAAGATTTCAGATTTGGCAACCGTTCTTCTTACCTACTGCTGCTAGGATAATTGCAAGAACCAGCTACTTTTGCATCGCTGAAATTGTTGCCTGTGGCAAGTGCATAAGTACATGTTGTTTCACCTACGGTGCATAACTTCATGGTGGCTACTTATTTCAAGCTGAGAATCCACATGTGCTCTGGATTAGTCTGTCTTGAAATTTTAGGACATCTGAGCAATCTAAACTGTCTCGAGGAGTGGGGTTGACAACATGACTATTCCAGGATTGTCCGGATGTTGTTGATCCAAGATGGACTTTAATCGCAGCACTGTGCAAGTGCTCAGTTCTGTGCTGCAAACTGACAAATCCCAAAGTAATTTGGAGAATAAGAGATGAATTTTAATGGAAAATTAGTCTGGCAATGGTTAAATTTCTGCTATGACTGCAGCATGTACATGTGAACCTGAGCTAGCTTTTGACCTAGCTAACTTGGGTATTGCTAGCTGTTTAGCTGGGAAGTAGGGTAGACACTTGCAGAATTAACCATACTAAGATACGTGCAGATTCAGTTATGTAGTTAAAATTGAGCTGGGGTGGATTTTCTTCTCCGTTCATTCTTGGGTAAAAGCTGGTAAAAGTGAGTCGTATGTAAAATTCCAGTTTTACCAGCATGTATATATTACTCGTTATTTAGCCTTTTAGTTACTGAAGTCAAATAGAATAATTTTCTAAAGCTGTAGGGCAGAGGATGCCATGGTGATGTTATTTTTATGTAATTCTCTTTTAGTGCACCTTAGTTCAACTCTTTGCTGAAGTGTAGGGAAGGATTCTCCGTTCTCAGAAAAGTGTCAGGTTAAACCTCAGGGCTATTCTATGCACATGTCTGAAACATAAATCTTGATAGTTCTTGACCAGCCTCAGAGATGAAATACCATGCAAGTTTTCTTTCGTTAAAAGACGTTGAATGCGTAAAGTGTAAACATTTTTTGGAAAATTGGTAATGAACTTTTAGATGGAATAAATTCTAAAGCTACTGGCATTGCTTGCAACATCTCTTCCTTCTTTGTTCCTTCATATTCAATATTTGTGGTTTCATGCTGGTAACAGGGACAATCCCAGACATTCCTGCATGTGTGGGCTTACACACGTGTGCATGGACATATGCAGGGATTCCCTAGTGACTGTCTTTCAGAGGTGATCTCACCATTTTTATGATATGGCCAGAACACACACTGTGTCTTGCATCGGGACTTGAAAAGATTGGCAGCTTCCAGGTTATCTTCCAATTGCATTACAGTTCTTTCAGCGAAGCGATGGCTGGGGAGTTCTGTAACTGGTTATTGCTAACAAGTGCAGCTGCTGGTGAATCGAGCCTGTGGATTAGATATAAGGCTATGTATAAATGTTGGCAATCCTGCTCATGTCTGCCTTTGGCTTGGGTTACTTACTTGTTCGCACTTTCCCCTTTGTGCTTGCTTCCTTTGGCTTGTGCGATGGAGGATGACTGAGTGCAATGTATCAAGTATAATGGAAACTTCACATGACTTAGAAACCCCTACTGAGTGTTTTCCCAGCTGGGCGAGGGGTGTATTCTGGGAAGCAATGGTGTGAATAATTGAAAAGGAGTAAAGTTGATGAAGAATTCCACTGACCCAGTGGGAATGTTTCTACTTTTGGGGATATATTCATGTTGGATCAAAGAAAAAGTTCTGTTTACTTTCAGATAAAAGCTTGGTGGATGGTAGTGGCAGATGGGGGCAGGTTTGGCACTTTTGAGCATTTTCACACACATTTCTTAAAGGAGATTCAGAAAGTGTTATAGGTGCATTTCCCCAAAGTGAGGGAAGAGTGATGCCAACATAGGCCTCTTCTCAGGAACAGTCATTCCTTTCCTGAAATGCCATTTTTATTTTTAGTGGTAATATTGATTTTGGTAAACAGGGTTTCTCTTTGTAAGAGGGGTCTCAGTGCTTGCATTCACAAGTTTGATAATGTTTTTGTCAAGCAAATAAAAAGAATTCCTATCTGCAAAACGTATTTATAGTCCCTGAAAGTACTGTATGTGGGCACGGAATTTGCTAAAAGGCAAATAGATCAAAGCACAGCGGGGCCAGAATTTTCCAATGTATCTCCATGTGCTTTTTGGGTTACCCTTTGAGAAGAGGTCTGGTCTTACTGGAACACCAAAGAAGGAGCCGGTGCATGGGATGCTGAGCAGAGTCAGAAATCTGGACTCCCTTGTCCCAGAGGAAATAACTAGGTGCGCTTCTGGGGTATTGGTTTCCCTTAATGGGAGCGTGAAAGTCTGAGCCGGGTATGATGTTGGGCTAATCTGAAAGGCTGGCCCCTCTGTGGCTGCCATCCATCGGACTTTCACACGGGGGACTGCTCCCCTTCACAGGTGGAGGAGCAGAGGAGCAAAGGATGGACAGCAGAGGGATGCAGATTGCTGGAGTTTCAGTGTCCCATTTCCCCCTTGTGAGCAGCCGCAGCGTGCTTGTCTGGACGTCCAGCTTCAGCATCCTTGAAAGCTGTAGCTCGCACCCTGACCCTGACCCGGTCAGAAGAAATGTAATCATATTATGCTTGATTCATTCTAATTCACATTGACTTCCCATATGTCAACATACGATTTTAAAACCCCACTGATCATCTTTTATCCTCTGTTAGGCATAAGCTCTGCTTGATTTCCCTTTAGCTGCTACTTGGATGGAGACGTGCTTGTGTTTGTGCTCTGCTGCTCATCAACACCATCTAATGTAAAGATTAGTGTTAGAGTCTTAGCTTGCTACTGGACAGGCTTTTGCCAGATAAGCCGAGCAACCGTAGATCCAGAGCTTATTTGCAATCCAGATTCCAACTCTTCATCAGACGGTCAGTTCAAATCTCCTTCAGTGATATCTGTTTAATTTTGCGTTTAATTGCTTTGATATTAATCCAGATTTATTTGAGCACCTAGTGCCATTGCATTTTTATATGTATCATGCAGGATCATTTTGGTCCATGATAAATGCTTGGTTTTTATACTTAGTAAGTATTTGCTTGGTAGGAAGGGATGGGATGGTTTCATATAGAAATATTGCATAGCTTTAGAAAGCAGGATACAAATAACTTAAAGTTGCCAACAGAATCTGAGTGAGTCATTTGAACAGATGTGATAGAAAAAGGAGAAGAAATTTGTGCCTCACTAATCTATTATATTGCACCATTTTAGTATGGAAATGCGGAAGGAGGTGAAGTAGTTGAGATTATTTAATTTGTCTATTAAAATGCAGTGAACACATTGTAAAGGATCTGAGTAACCTCTGATACACAGCGCTGGATTTCTACATTCCCATCAACTTTCTGTGTGTCATTTACTATGCCTTCAACAATTACATGCCTTTCAGGTTTAAAATTTACCTATAAATGTGCAAAAAATTCTCCATATTCAAATTTATGAGTACCTTTTTTTAAAAGACCTCTTGCAAGTTCAGGGCTGAGATGCCTAGTGATAAGTCCTGACAGCTGAGAGCCTTATTCCTCCAGTTGAAATCTGTCCTGCATTACTTGTGGCAGAAAGTTCTTACTATCTGCTTGGATGCCTAATGGCCTATATAAATAATCTGGTGTTGAGTGCATTTCCTTTAGGCAGTTCTCAG
This sequence comes from Rhea pennata, assembly GCF_028389875.1. Taxonomy (NCBI): domain Eukaryota; kingdom Metazoa; phylum Chordata; class Aves; order Rheiformes; family Rheidae; genus Rhea; species Rhea pennata. The sequence goes on along the minus strand of NC_084669.1, from coordinate 14,191,939 downwards.
CCAGTGTTGGTGTACGTTGGCGGCCTTAGCAGAGGGATTAGAAATCAGCTTGAGGTTTCAACTGGAAAAGAGGTGCAGCAACGAATGGAGCAAACTCTGGTAGCTCTTGCCCATGCTCTGTATATTTGTTGGCTGAGCAGCTAATGTCAGTCTCCAGCTGTCAGTCCAACCTGAAGCCCAGGAGGAAAAATTGCCAAGGGATGAGTGGGAAGAGAGGTTGAGGGTAAACTCCCAATTGGGAGTGCTAATACTACGTTGGTTATGAATAACCTCAATGCAAAATTAAAAAAAAAAAAAAGGGTTCAGATGAAGTTGTAACACAGGGAAATGTCAGGCAAATTTAAAATTTTGTACTTGCCGTGGTCTTACAACAAAGGTTTTGTGATACACACCCTGCAATGCTGCTATAATCTTGCTATCTAATCTTCCAACTCGGAATATGACAGAAGATTACAAGTAGGAAAATAATTCAGTGTAGCTTTTAGCTTTTTTCCCCTTGCTTCTGCTGGAGCATTATTGCTGTGCCTCTTGCAATTCATATGGAGACAACGTTATTCAGAAGTACAGAATGTCACTAGGAGGAGGAGAGTTCAGATAAAACCCTGAAGATTTATGACACAGTTTAGATAAGGCCGTGTAGGGACTGCGATGAGGGAAGTCACGGTAATTCACAGTCTAGCAGCGTTTTTCAGGGTGTGATGAGAACTTCTTTATGCCAAATGTATTGTGTCAGATACGGAGTGGGTCCTATTTTAATGAGGTGCTTTAAATGGTGGCCTGCAGAGAGAGCCGGTTGCCTAATGAGTAACTGAGACACATTGCACAGTATGGGCCCTGTCCATACGGATTTAGGACAGGATCCAAAACCAACAGAAAGACCCTAGAAAATGTTTAAGTACTGAAATCCTCTTCTCTGGGATGCAGAGGTGTGGTGGAGGACCTTAGAAAATGATAAAACCGGAGGAAATTGTGTCTTAGGGCAGCTATTGCCAGGAGGCAGAGAAGAGAGCTTCTGCCATTCCCTTGTCCTAAAATAGGCAGATGTCTAGGGAGGTAAGATGATTTATTTATTTTTTGCACAGCAGCTCGGCAGCAGCAAATTCATCTGTTCCGCACAGCAGTCCTGCATCCATGAATTCCCGCAGAGCTGGTTTGATGCAGTCCCAGGATCCCGCTTTGCCGCCCTGGGAAGGGCTGGGGCTGCAGCGCTGCCCCCGTGCTTCCAGCCTGCCAAGCTCCCTGGGCCAGCACAGACCCCCGGGCACCTCCGGGACCCTCTCCCTGTTCAGGAAAGCACTGACAGCTTCATCCTGAGAGGAGGCAACCCTCTCCAGCTGCCACGGGCTTCGCTCTAAAGTGAGGTGCTTCTGCCTCTTCTAGCCCCCTGAAAAGCATCCTTAAACACTGTTGAAAGCCAAAGAGTCAAAGGGCATGCCTGACTGCCTGGCTGAACTGGGGCCTGATATGGCTGCAAGATCCTTTAGCCCCATCCCCTCCTTTCTGATATTTCCAGTTTAAATTCCCAGGTATAAGCAATCAGAGGTGTGGGCAGCTGAAATGCTTTCTGGACATCGGCTCTCTTAAGCTTAAACCTATTCACCAGGAAGGAAAGTTTCTCTTGATTAGATTCAGCAGCGAGATTAGATTTGCTGTTGCAACAGAGGTTTTACATAGGACAAAATGCTCCCAGAAGTACTTTTTAATAGTGCTTCTAGACTGAAGTAAGGTTTTATTAATGAGAGGCTCCCAAGCCATATTGCACACTGTAGCTGAGCAAGGTGCTTTTGCTCTGATTCTGGGGCCTGATTGAATTCAGTGGTGGATGCCAAGTATTTAAGTCCTTGCATGGGTTTATCTGTTAAATTAGAAAGGGTTAAAAGTAGGAGTTATTTTTGGAATAAAAATTTTAAATAGTGATGGAGAGTTCCAGCTAGATATTGGATAGTATTTTGTTAGTATATGTGGTTGTCCAATTTGTACTGCTCAGACCATCAGAACAGAAACCTGTAAGGATAATACGTTGCTCTAGATTTACACCAAAATACTTGAGCTGAGTTCAGAGAGCTTAATGTCTTTGCTTGTGACATTCATTGGTATCTTTAAGGATCCAACCAAATGCAGAGCCACAGCTCTAGGCTAGAGAGGCCAGTGATTACAAAATGGAGCTGCTCCATTGCCTCCAGTTCATGGCAACGTGGGAATGTTCAGGGAAAAAGGAAACTTTGCAAGCGAAGTAATGTATGTTTCATTCAAGGTCTCTGCAGTTCACAATTTTCATCTTTTGCAATTGTATTTTTACAATTAAATACAATTAAATTATATTTATTCTGTATGTACAATTGCATATAATTTATTGCTATGCAATTGCAATTTTTGCTGTAAAGTTATCCATATTTGTATATTAACATGATGGAGGGGGTGTTTTAATTTTAAATATGTCTTCTAGCATATTGATAAGTGGCCAAACCCCTAGAAAAGCTGTTACTTGCTTTGGAAACCATCCCAAACACACCTCTTGATTCATTTTGCTCTCTCTTCCTCCTACCAGTAGTCTGTTGTGTTTCTTATTTAATTTATTCTGTAACTTCACCTTAAATAGCCCCTGACATTTATTTTTGTTTATAGCTCATTTATGGTTCTTTAGAGTTTTAATTTTTTGATTCTATTTTCTCATCATCTTCTTAATCATTTCTTTACTGGTATTAGACATAATTTAGCCTTTTAAAATTTCCATGGGCCACCTTGAAGCCCTCGAATGGTGATTACTTACAGCCAAACCAAGACTCAGGATGAGACTGAACTGTTGATCCATAAGCTTCAGGCAAGTTAGCTCACTTCCAGTGCCTCTGAGCTCAAAATTGCTATTAGTAACTGCTACTTATAAATTGCCTTCTGTGCGCCACAAAATAAGAAGATGCTGTGACTGTTTATGACAGTTAAAATGCCCTGAAGTAATCAACTAAAAGCCAAACATATAGGGAAAACATACCCTGTATAGGAAGGTTATTGTATAACAGAAAAGCTGTCTGTCTTTGTCTGTAGGTCACATTGACAGGCAAGCTAGAAATATGTGTAAGATAGAGACCTAGACATGCTAGTTTTCAGGGGGAACTCCATAGCTGCTGCCATTGGGCTATTTTCAGGTGTTTAGATGAGTGAATGACTCAAACATAGTTTAAGCCTGTGACTATTTCATTTCCATAGCAATGCAAATATGGTACATAAAGGCTAAGAGCTCTGCATCTAATTTAGCAGTGTTGCTTTAGCAACACCATGCAGGATGCAAATAGTCTCCTTGGTAACACTTCCTAAGTGTCATTAGCTAAGTGATGGTTATAAACACGGAAGCAGATCAGAATGAGAGACAGGCTCTTGCCTGGTGTCTTTTTATAGCCCCAGACATCGTGATTAGCAGGATGGTGAAAGGAGAGAGAAAAGATGCTTTGAGGACTGTCGCTCTTGTTGGCGTTTTGCATTTTGTGCTTTGGAAGAGCACACCTGCGCAGACTGGGTTTTCTGCGAAGGGAGGGCACTGTCCCTGCTCGCAGACCTGCGTGTCAGAGGCTGCAAAACTGTCCTCTGTCCTCTCTGGGACAGCAGCCCTCCTGCCCTTCTCCGGGCATACCCTGTACCCCTGTCTCCACAAGCTTTAAATCTACAGGTTACGAATGGGAGGGGGAACGAGAGCTCACAGCGCAGTGCTAACCTGGCCCTGCTGCCTTTGCTCCAGACTCCCGAGGGCTGCGGGTGCTGGACCTGCCTCTGGGCTGCTCTCAAGTGCCGGCTCTGTTCCCTTTCCTTTAAAACATTTCACCTGCTCCGTATCTTTGCTCTCCAAAGCCAAATTTAGGCTTATTTGCAGAATTTTGAAGACTCTTTCTCAGGAGGTAGCAGCACAGTAGGGATCAAAGTGGGAAACAGGGTTACTTAATGCTCAGGAACAGGGCTGTTGTTTCTGCTGTTGGCGCTGTCATATTGAAAGAGTCATGTATGGAAGCAGCTTTTCCAGCACTTATGATAACTGATTTTTTCCCAAAGCCTCAGCTGTTGGACTGGAGGGGTTACACAAACATACTAGCTTTTGTTCAAAAACTCCTCAGTTTTGTACACTCCTCTTAACTGAGAAAAACTAAAAGATATAAAAAGAATATGACCTAATGGCTCAAAAATCAGAAGGCCATCAAAAGAACTACCAGTGCTTTTGTTTTAAACTGACCTTTATTTCAGTCTCTCTGGGTTATGCCTGTGGATCTCATCCATGGAGTCTGAATTCCTGATAATGTCAACTGGACACATGAAAGACAGTGAGGAAAAGAGCCAAGTCCCCAAGGGCATCAGAAGAGGTTTATTCTGGTTTGAGATGAAAGTTTGGAAGAGCAGATGGTTTTATAAAGCTTGACCCTGCTTTGGTGGAAAGAGGTAGTTGGTGGACTTTTTTGGTGTTTTTTTCAGAAATCCTCTGAACCAAAGCTAAGCCAGACCCTTGCAGCCAAGCGGTGCCTGAACTGTGATGTTCAGGTCCACACGTAAGGCTAGTGACTTGGGACTGTCCAGTCCAGTGGTCTCTCTGTCATTTCAGCAGTGTGCAGCACCCTGCAATTCAGATATATGGCAAAAGACAGTCCCAGTGACTGTGTTTTTTTTCCTCTGTTCTAATCCAAGCACTGAATTCAAAGACCAATGGTCTCTCTTTTCAAGGAGAACTCACCGAAAAAGCCTAACCCTCCTCCAGAGGCCTTTTTCCCTCCCACATGCTCTTGGCATTCATCCATCTTCATATCGCTCTTATCTCATGGCTGCTGCTCTAAATGTCAGTGCTAATTAACATGGGCCCTTGATCTTCCATTTTTTAGGGTGAGTTACAATCGAACGTTTGTTTGTGAGGTGGGAGCCTGTACATCTCCACCTTCCCAGGGGAAGCCCGTGGGGCTGTTAGCCTTGTGCATGACAAGTTGCAAGAGGCAAAATCTGAAAAACTGCTTCACCTCTACAATGTCGAATGCGTGCAAGTGAAGCTCTCCTGCTGTGGATAAGAAGCGTTTCCTAAGGCTTCCAGAGATTAAAATAGAAAGTCCGAGGTCCCCGTACCGAATTGCCCCCATCCCATCCCTGTGCTGAGATTCTGGGATTTTGCTGGAAAGCACTAGCGAGTTTTCTGCATTGCAAAGGAGACACTGGAGTCACTAGATCCTCGGATGCAGTTCCAGCCCTAAGGCAAAATGCTGCTGCCGTCACTGTGCAGCATAGCGGGCTTCATGCAGTAGATCTGGGGACTGGTTGGAGGTGAGGTTTGTCCCAGCATTGCCATGTGTTCTGCAGCAGAGTCACGGAGCAGCTGTTCCTTACCATCATGGCCTGTGGCTTAGTGGGACTTGGGAATTTGGACGCGTGACTTTGCTAAATGGCAGCTCAGCCCTCAAAGTTCCCTCCCTTCTGCTGTATGCAGAGGAGAGCATTTCTGTCTTGTGTCCCCCGGACAGCCAAGTTGCTGCATTTCTGCCACGTGTCATCTGGATACTGAATTCTTAAACGTTCGTGGGCGTTATCTTTTAGAGCAGCTTGGGATGGATAGCAAAATGATCTTTCTCCCTGATAATCCTTGTGTGTCTCTGTTGCAGAGATGGAGTGAAGCTTGTGTCTTTTGGGGAGAATCAAAGGGCGCGTGGGATAAGTGAGGGTTTTTCTGTATGCCCTTTCCCGGTGCTCTGGGTTCCCAGTGTTTCAGCCCAGACTGCACTTGCGCCACAGAGGCTTGGCCAGAATAGCACCTCTGTGTGACGCTGGTTCAGTGCAAATTCAGCAGAAAGAACAACTGCTGTTGCATTCCAACTCCGCTTCCTGCAGCACCTGGGTTTTCCTTGGAGATCTCCTGCTCACACATGGAGCCAGCCTAGCTCTGAGGGCAATTGGGAGCACAGGCCCCTGCCGTGAAGCCATAAGCCAAAAATCCTCTGGCTTTCAGCTTGTGCACCTGCGACTAGGGAGCTCTGGCTTTTGTGCAATTCCAAATGCCCTTAAACAAGGGTTTCGATGGAAGCAGAGCAGCCTTAGGCCCCCCCTTTTTTTCCCTAAACCTTGTGGGTTTTTTCCCCCCATAGTGGGAATCAGGAGCTCACACTCCACTGGAGCTTCCTAACCTACAAGGAAATCCCTTCTTTTCTCATTTGCTTAGTGGTTTATTAAACTTGGATATTGCTCTTCGCCATGCAGCCAAGGTTAGAGGGTTAGAGTGCGAGCGTTGCACTGCGGCTCTGACGAGGGCTGCTCAGTCCCTGGGCAACGTGCTGTCCTTCGCTCCCCGCGTCCCTTACGGCACGGCTCCTTTCCCCTGTGTGCCAGCGGGGACGCGGCTCCCACCCACGCTTGCCTGCCTGCGCGGGAGGAGAAGTTGCCCGGGGTCGGATGCTGCCCCTCCGTCCTTCCCCTGCGGTCTGGTAGTCTCCACGTGAGACCACAGTGACCCCCTGTGCTCCCCTCTGCAGGAAGACATCCTGGTTCCTGATCCAGCACGTGAGACTCCCGTATCTTCTCTCTGCACCCCATTCGTGACCTCCAGGTCTGCTTTTGCTGCCTGTGAATACGCTCCTTTGCAGAAAAGCAAGCAGAAGAGTTTCCCTCCTTCCCAAGCAACCTGGGCAGCCGTGAGGCAACTCTCATTTTGACGCAGACATCTCTCTTGTTCAGGATTCCCCTTTGATGGCGGATTACTTTCTGCAATTCTCTTTTAGCTCAAATGCGTTTATGATCACTTCTGTCCGCTTCCTCTGCAGCTGGGAGCTGCTTTCACTCCCATGCAGTCATCCGCAGTGTCTCATGCAGGCACCGCTGACACCTCTATCCGTTATTTTTATATTTTTAGTGATCTTCCTTGTGCAATAGCAAGAGTTATGTTTTTGATGAGCATCTTCTTAGCAGAATATTAATGTATATAATTAAGATAGTATTTGGCTCTTGAATCACACTTTCATCCAAAAATTGTCTTAATTACACAGCTGCTCCTCTAGGAATGAAACTGTGTTAGTTTTAAATGCTTAAATATGGAGCTAGGGGCTAAATTTCTTTATCTAAGAAGAAAACCTCCATTTCTGATTTCTAGCTAGGTTGTGAACAGTGGTTCCTCTTTTTTAAGGAGAGGAAGAAGTGAAGAGAATTGTGTAGCTGATTTTCGTTTTCATCTCCTACATAAGGAGATGAGGCACAAACCCCTTTAGTTTATTTTGCTCTTTCTAAGTTATTGAAGGAAAAATCTTGAGGATCTTGCATTCTTTGGGTTGGTTCACATGGTATTTTTTCTTCCTTTAACCTCTTGAGACTCAGGCACCCCTGAAAGCCTGAAAGAATCTGAAGAGTAAGAAAGACACCTGTTTTTTACCAACTTCCAGTTAGCAAACCATAAAACTAGCTCTAGCAGTTTAACCTCTTGATATTCTAACAACATGGAAGAAAAGTGTCTCCAGACAAGCCTGCAGGATTACTTTAGCTTTCAGTGATGCAACTGAGAACTTATGCTCAATTTTGCTATCAATTCTTCAGCTTTAAACACCGCAGCCCCTCCTGCAAATACGTTAGCGTTTGGAAGTATGCAATAAATCAGGTTATAGCCACCCTTCTTTAACTCTTATGCACAAGATTTCGGCAGTGGAGGTTTGATTCAGAGAAGATGAATGAGGATAGTTAAAGTCAAATAGATAGAGAGCTCATTAAAAAACAAACAGAACAGCCTCTGCTTCATTATGTGACTCTTAACTGCACTGTGAGAACAGAAGTAGTTCTCATTAAAGTCCCCTGGCAGCCTTGTTCTCTTCATCTTCTTCTGCAAACTCACTTGCAACCTCCTAGGAGCTCTCGGGGACCGGAAACCAATCTGCATCTTGTACGGGGAGGAAAAGGGGGGAGAACAAACCGAGCGCGCCCGTATACGTACGCGCACAGCTGAATGAGGGTAGCATCCGCGCCCCATCCGAGCCGACCGCGTCCGTGCGGAACGTCGCCCTCCTCCTGCATCTCAGCCTCTCTGCCCTGTAGCCCTAGTAATAGCTGCGTCCTCGCCCGGGTGATGGAGCCAGGCTGGGCACCGCCGAGGCGGCTGGGCACCTCGTGCCGTCGGCATCGCTGCGCGGCGGGGTCGGAATAGCTCCCGCGGGCCGGGGACAGAGCTTCACTCTCCGTACTCGAGCCGCTGCCCAGACTGAAGCCCGCCACTACCTGGAAAATCAGGATAACCTGCTTGGTGCAGAGTATCATCTGTAGGCGTCCTGTGCCCTTTTATAACCACAGTTGCCCGACCAGTTCAGAGTCTGATTTACCCACTATCCATCCCAGTGTGGGTGGGTTTGTTCATTTCTGTTGGGTTTTTAAGTGCATATGTTTTGGGGGAAGGGAGAAAGTAAAAAAGCTGTGATTTACTCAGAACATGGAAAAAATCCAGCACAAGCAACGAAATATAGTGTACAGCAGCCTGCGCGAAAAGCATTAAGGGCTGCAGAATATTATTCAGAGCTTCCAGTTCACTAACACACCTTCAGCCATTAACTTCAATGAGGCTTTCACTGTTGCTTTATTGAATAGGAAAACTTACCTTCATGAGATCCTGCCTGGGTAGATACAGGGAATGAGAAAAGAGTCCTGGAAAGGACACTGGACAGTGCTTGAAAGGAAGACTAGTAGTTTTGGAAAAGTCAGCTATTTTTAAAGCAAAGCTAAAATAAATTTTCTTTTTAAAAAGATGTATTCAAGAGAAGGCTGCATGACTCGCAGTACTATTAGTACAATAGCCCAAGTGGGAGATAAATGTTTTGTTTAAGGGAATAAAAATGCAATATCTCATGAGCAAATTATTACCACGTGCACTGGAGAGGTATACAGCAAATAGCAGCTTTCTGCTGTTTGTGATCGCAGTTCCTGGAAAAGATTTGGAGCCTGTAAGGCTTCTGTCTGTATCAGTTGTGCTTCTGCTGTAGTTTGCCCCAGCACAGCCACCAGTTCAGTCGCAGTGTTAGTAGCACTGGGAACGCTAAGTCATCGGAGTCCTTGATATTTTAAAGCAATATATTGTCTAATCCTGTTCAGTGCAGTTTCATTGGCATCATGCCTGAATGCCAGTCACAAGGGCTCCCTCCATCCAATTTTATGTGGAAAATCATTCCAAAGTTTTAATTAATTTTAATTCATGATTGCAGAGCAATTCAGTGTGCACAGATGGAAATCAGTAGAGAAGTGTTAGTTCATTTTGCTTTAATATTTTTTATGTATACGTATGTTTTACTAAAAAAGAGTTACGGCTTACTCAGAACCTGGACTGGACTGTGCCTGACTGTTTAATTACTGTTTACACAGAAGTAATTTGCAAAGTGTTAATTTCGGAAATCAATACACTCCAGTCCAATAAATATTTAATGCTCCCATCTGCGATTTTTAGGTTAGTTACCAACCCAGTTAGATGAAGTCTATGAAACAGTTGTCTGCTGTTGACATAAAGAAGGTTTGGAGATCCAGCTTGAATGGAAACCTAGAAAAAAGTAGGCTTCCTAAACCTAGCTGTATTCTCTTTTCTAGATTAAATACGCAAAGGGAGAAGACTGCATATGGAAATAGCTTTATAGCAAATAGGCCAGTATAAAATTGCATCTTAATTTTACAGGGAGGAAATACATTGAGTCTTTCCTAGTGAGACTATGTATCATGAGTCTGATGGCAGCTCACACCGCTATGATCAGAGAAAAAGCTCTCACAGGAGGGTAATTAGTCCTTGTAGTAATACCAGGGGATGGGTAGACTGGGCAACTAAGCTGTAGTAAGAACATGAGACTGACTTGGTTGATGCCTCTGCTAAACCTTGGAGCATGGTCTGTAGAAAATAAACATACCAGGCACCTGTGCGTGCTCAGGTAGGTGGACTCCTGCTGCTGCTCCTTAAGAGTATAGGGTTAAGTTCTGGACAACCAAAAATGCTTAAGAACAGGTCTAGCTCTGAGCGTGTGAGTAGCTTCTCTGAGCATGTATCGGCCGAACGCCACCTTGGCCTGGCAAATACGGAGCCTGGATTTCTCAACCCAGCTGTATTACAGCCAAGTTTGCTGGCCTTGGTCGTTGTTCTTTGGGCCTTAGCTGGTTTATCTCAGTTTTCCCATCTGCAAAAATGGAATCACTTCCATGGTATATTTTAAGTGTTAGTTAATGTTTGTAAAACTCATGGGGAGAGACACATTTTATGAATCACCTACCTGTAGCATGTAGCATTTTTACCATTGGGAAACGCCTAATAAAACGAAGGGTGTGATAGTTGTCTAAAAGAGCAAAGGGCAAGAGGAGGTGGAGAGGAATGAGGCTGAGCAGTAATTATCAGGAAAAAGAGGTGAGAGAGCAGGAGAGGGGGCAGCCTTGCTGGGAGACATCCCAGAGCAATGCAGCGAGCTTGGCTCTGGTAGCAGGTCTATCCACCGGCAACCCCAGGAGGTTGGCCACTGCCTCTCTTAGGCTTTGCCACCGAGAGCCTGGGGCTCCTTCTGTCCCTGGCTTAATTTGCAGTCCTGACAAAACGCAGGCAGCGGCCTGGAGTTGGCCAGCTGCACGGGTTGCCTGTGAACGTCTGCTGTGACGTTCCCACGGACGAGGTGCTCCTCCACGGTCATGCAGCTCGCTGGCGTCATTGAATGAGAACAGACCAGAGCCTGAGGCTGGAGGGTCACGACAGTGACAGTATCTGAAAATGAAACAGCAGCTCCAAAGACCAGATTTCTTGGAGAAATACAGGCCTGGGTTTGGGGAACAGAGCAGCAGGAATGGAGGAGGAGAACGGGCTGGGAAGAGGCTGTATGTTTCAGAGAGGAAGATGTGCAGGTGGGAGTTTGGGAAGAGGTAGCCATGGGGAACACGAGGGATCAATCTTTGGATTAGTTTTAGGTCCAATTCTCACTGTCTGGGTAAAAGAGAAGCACCAACGCCACGCACTTGTTCTGCTGGTTGTGCTTGTACAGGCTCCTTGCTGTACCTGCGTTCATGACCGTGCCTTCGTGTTTCATTAGCTGAGATGTCCGGACGTTGCTTCAGCTGAGCGGAAGGAAGAGAAAAGCTTTGGGACCTGAGTGTTAAAAGGATCTAATGCCTCTGCCCACGTGAGTGGGAGGGTGTGTGTGGGCGTCCAGTGGGGAGCTGGGATCCCCGTAGGTCCTGGCAGCCTCTGCCACTGATTCACTGTAGCTGCTGACTTCATTTTCTGTAAAAGAAGGGGAAGTAAAACTTGTCTCCCTCAGGCTGCGTAGCTGACTATTTAATTACTGATATTCATAGAGGACTTGGAGCTCTCTGGATGGGATTGCCCCGCGCCAATGCAAATGTCATTGCTCGCAGTACAACACAGGCCTTGATGATTAGTTCTGTTTTACTGTTTTTCTGGTATAATTATGTTTAATTCATGTGTTGTTTCATCAAAGTGTTTGCCACTCAGGGCTTGGCCTCATCTTCTTAAATAGCTGGATATAAAATTACAATGTGTTCCTCCAGTGAGACCATATTTCCAGAACATCATGACAGCTTTATTATGACACAGAGTTTTCTGTTTAACTAGAACAGATATAGTGAATTATCCTTTTAAAAAATCAAACTCTCTTGTGGTGGATCATTAGACTTATGCTATTTTCTCTACAGGGTTGCTCTAAATCAACATATTAAGGCTCTGTAGCTGGGCCATTTGTGCTACGGTCTTTAAGCTTTCTTGCTAGGTCAGGACAGGCCAGTACTCTTCACGGGAGGCAAACTGCAAAGCACCATGCAGAGCGTAAGATTTTCCAGCACAAGAGTTTCTGCCTTTGAGCCCTTCCCCAGCCTAGTGCTTAGCTCCAGGGATTATTCGGAAAGCGATGAAACAGTGGGACTGACCCTCATCTCCCTAGGGTACCTGGAGCTCCATTTGAACCTGGAATTGTGTGTCTGCCAGGACCAACTCCCTGGAAACACCGGCCAGCCAACACTGTCACACCACCCAAGTCCTGGGGTGAAGTTGGGCTGCTGAGCCCCGTTTGCCTTCCTGGGCAGGGCTACATGTTGGAGACCCTGGGGTGAGACGTTTTCCAGGTTACATCCTTTTTGATACCTAGCAGGCCATGTCCAGCTTCACATACGTGACTTCATTTGACAGATGTGTCTGCTTCATTTTAGTTCCACCAGAAAAACATAATGCCCCCGAATGTGTGAGGAGACTTTTCTGCTTTAAGTGGGATGCTGCTGCTGAGTTGTAGCTGAGTATTGCGGGCTCTGCAGATGGCCTTCAGGACAGATCTGGAGCAATGCAATCCTCCCTCGCACAACTCCTGGGGTGCTGTCTTTCCCTTCGCCTCGTGCTTCTGTCCTCCCACCACGCCATCTGCTTATTCCTCTAAGCCTCTGTTGAGACACCCTCATTTTGTGACTCGCCGTTTCCATCCCCTGCTGCCCCCACGAGCTGCGCACTCCTGAGCGTGGCGTTCCCGTCCCCGCGGTCCCGGTGTGATGGGTGACGTGGCGTGCCGTTGGCAGGGAGCGCCTGCTCACTCACGCGGTGGCAGACGTACAGGGGAGGTGGTGTGGAGCCAGGGTCGTGCTGAATTGTTCGCTTTGGGGTTGCCTAGCGTAAACCTTTTAGAAGCATAAAAATGTACGTGGCTGCTCTGCTGATGGAAATACACCGTGGGCAATTGTAAGATGGATGAACGCCTGTGCCTGTAACTACAAATCTATAGTTCAGATAATGTTTTTAGTGATGTATTCAAACTATTGTCCACAAATATTCCCTAGCGTGTTCCTGCATGTAAAAAGGCTGATTTGTTAAAGCCTAATGGGACCCAAAAGAAATTGCTTCCTACAGCCTTTATGCTGTGCACTAGAGACATCCAACAGCAAAGATCTTCTAGTGCACTTCGTGCAAGTGCTGCTGTAGTGGATGCGGGAGCCTTCCAGATAGGTAAATATGTAAATCAAATGAATAATGACAGTTCTGCATTAAAAGTTTTGCTGGATTATGGAGCAAGCTTCCGAATTGCTACTGTGATGGGCTACCTCTGTTTAACCAGACACCACACTCAGATGCTCTTCTCGGTTTTCATGGGAATGGTGATGTGCCAGAAGAAAAAAAAAAAAACGAAAACATGAGAAATGGTTTTGGAAGCATACAGTTTGCAGTATTACTGTGGTGCAAGTCACTCTCTTCTAGGCTTTTAAACTTTGTGGGGCAGCAGGCAGCAGGTGCTGAATGGCTGCTCTATGGCTTGATTAACCAGCATCTAACTTCAGAAAATCTCTGGTGGCTGGAAATAAAAATTAAATTAAGCAATCATTTTGGCTAACAGCTATGCCTTTACTGCTAGCACCCTCAGTATCTCTTCAGCTGAAAGGAGGAGTGGGGTCTCAGATAGTTTTCTTGCTGTTTTTATCTGGTTTTCTGAGGAAGCAAGACCCACTGGTGTGTGTGGTGGTGGGGAGGTCCTAAAGAGTGCGAGGCAATTTCTGTGCCCACTGTCTCCTTTGCAGCAATCTCTATAGGAGAATATAAATTAAATACTGCAGCAACCTACTTGTTAATGGAGGACAGCATGGTCTACTAGTCACAGCATGACTTAGTGGAGATGAATCCCTCTGCTTGATGTTCCTAGCTCTCCCACGCAGATACCAAGGCATTTCATCTCTCTGTGCCTCGCTGTGCCAATGAATAAAGGAAGGAGAAATGTAGAGCTGCATTATTATTACAGTTTAATTCTAATCAGAGCAGAGTGGCAGGAAACAGCAGGCTGTTCTCGGTTCCTGCTGCTGTCATTTAGACCTAAGCTTCTGCCTCAGAGTGAGTTCACAGGCAGGTTGAGCTGATCTCTGCTGGGTCTGCTGTGGTCACTCCGTCTCTGCCATCATCACGTGAGAGAATGCAGCCAAGGGGATGCTCTTGGCCAAAAAGCAATTACTCTTCTTCCTAGCTCCTATCCTGGAAGTTTAGTTTTTGACCGATCACCTCTCTGAACTGCTTTGCTCTGCCATGGGACATGTTCTGAAGTAAGAGATGAGGCAGGATGGGTTGGCCAGGGGAAGGAGCCAAATCACACCCCTGCATGGACCCTCTCAGGTGACTGTTAAAAATCAAATTTCATTGGAGTGATCATTTTGAGGAGCATAGGCATGTTTGAACTCAGGGTATGGTTTGTCATTTGACCAGCTTCTTGGCTTGAGTGGATGAGCTGTTGTGTACTGCTCCTCGTGCTGACACCTCTTGCACTCTCAGTGACACCCCTGTGCATGTAGCATGCTCACAGGGATTTGCACTGATTTACGAGACTGTCCCTTGCAGTCTCCTGAAGCCCAGTTTTGCAGGGCTGTGATTTTTGTATTTTTCTGAACCGAGAGTCCAACTGTATATTGTGAATTCAGCAGATAATGTCAACAAGGAGGTCTTGTTGTACGGCTTCCATCTCTGCATCATCCACCTGCATCTCCATGCAGGAAATGATGTCTGGTCACCCACAGAGGCCAGGCTACACAGTTCAGTTTTTGGAATATCAAGCCTATTTCAAGACACAGTACACTGGCCTCTTCATCAACTTGGAGCCTCACCACAGAGGCCTGATTGTGTCGCCTCTATTAGCTTCAGTCAAGGAACTTGCTTCCTAAGACCATATCAGTATTCTGCAAAGAAAATTGAAGTGCTTTCTTCATTGAGGCTGCTCAAAGGACTACTGTGTGGGCTAGTGTAGAAAAAAAAATGGTAGCTAGAAAAATTAAACATTTTTTTCCATATACCCTTCATTGAATTGATAAGGTTCAGGAAAATACGTTGGTCTTAAAGGATGAGGCCTGGTCAGGAGAGCCCGAAGCGGTCCTGTAAAGTGCTGTGAGAGGCAGCAGCCCCCTGAAGCCTGCAGAATATGACCCTGGGGTAAAACTTGAATTCTGTAGTCTCCTGCCATGCAGTAAGCACAGAGGAGCTTCGTAAAGGTGATAAGCAAAGGCAAAGCTGGGGAATAACAGTGCTCCTATCATGCTGCATTTCCTGGGTATTAGAGCAACTATATGATACAAGAATTTAATAGTATAAGTTTGGTTTATAAACCTTTTGGTAAATAATAATAAAAAAGTTCTGACAGTTCAGCTCTAGCTTGACTAATGTAATGACAGTATCTGTCTCAAAGAGAAAAATGGGACAGCACAGAAAGTTCCTTTCTGCCATTTGTTAGGCTTGCAGATGTTGTCACTGGGTGACATTCAGACCTCTGCAAGCAACCAGCACACACCTCTGGATCTGCTCTAAGCCTTCTTAACACGTCCCCCCCATACCTATATCCTGAACCTCTGTGCTTGATGCATCTCAGCCTTTGTACAGAAAATCGCTGTCCCCTTCCCAAATGTAATGTGGTGATTGTTTCTTCTAACAATTAGGAAAGAGTGAAATAGGAGCCCAAACAGTCTGTTTCTCCTTTACTACATTGATAGCATTTATTAGTGTTAAGAGACTTCTGCAGCCCTGGGCAGCAATATGCATTCTGTGTTTTTCTTATTTAAAGACTGAGAGGAGCCAGAGGTAGGTGATAAACTTGGCTAAGCATTGAGTGCTGACTGAAACAGCTTGCATCTAAACAGGTAGGAAATAGTGGCTTCCTTGCTGGGCATTCCTGCTCTTCTCCTGGCTTCCCCTGTAGCTTTAAAAGTCTGGAATTACTTGCTTTGGCTGGAATTAATTGGGATTAATTGGAATGGGCTGCTGAATCACTTCTTCCAATCTGCATATCAAAGCCACCTTTTCCCTTCCTGTCTCATCTGGAGGCAGAGGGTTGAGAGGACCTATTGGAAGTATCTGTGGCAGATCCTGGAGAGGTGCCTGCTAGGAAATGCTGCCTCCTGCTAAAAGGTTTGCTTTACATTCAGCTGTTCTGGTTGCAGCCAAGGTACCTTACATCTTTCTTTCCCAGATAGATACTGATGCTGTTGTCTGAATAGCTCTGGAGGGAAGATCTGTGTGAAGAAATATGGAGATCCTAGGAGCTCTGCTTTGAATTGTAAATGTGCAGTTTCTGGTCTGTAGCTCAGATGAATTGTCAGCTCTATTTTTAATTAATTTTCCTCAGGACCAATAAGAGAACATAGAGACTAACTCTGCTGTCAGTTACTTGGAAGGTAACAGAATCTCGTTTCCAAAGTAGTAATAACCAGTGTTGTTACTGTTTATATAACAATAAGCCAGAGGTCTCATCTAGGATTATGGTTCATGCGGTCTAGTACAGTGAGGAACACCCAGAAGAGTACAGGCTTTGCTTAGAGGAAGAACTTACCCTTCTTAAAAGGGTCTTCTGTATGTCTGTATGACTTGCCTGTCAAACTTCTTTTGATACAGGGATTTTTTTTAAGTAGTTTGAAGTGCCCAGGAGTTAAAGTTCAGCTTTCTAAGAAACTGTTGGAAGGAGAAAGTGCAAACCTTCACTATATTTGGCAGCTTTCTAGGAAACTCTATTCTGTGCTAGAGTGCATTAAAAATACTGCTGTCTGGCAGCTTTTTTGGAATCTGGTAGTAACCAATGCTGTATCACAGACTTATGTCCTTACTAAATCTGGAATCATGAAAATCTCAGCCTTAAACTTAAGCTCCTGGAGAACAAAGCAGTTGGTCACACTTAATTTTAATGACATTTTGGTATTAAACTGTTCTTTCACTTTTCCCATTTTCAAATATGAAAGCATATGATAACACAGGATGAACCTCACTAAGACCCTCGAAGGCTAATTCTCTGGTATAATTTTACTTGGAGCTTGTCTATTGATGCCTGCTGCTATATTGTCTCTTTGGCTGGGATTTCATCCAAGTTTGTAAGTAGAAACGAGGCTCAGCCCCTGAGTTTGGATCGAGCTCTGAGTTTTCCTGGAGCACCAACTGGCCAGGTGTGTGGTATGAACTGTACCAACTCTGCTAATAAATCACATTGTTTTGAGGATTAAAAATCTATTTCTGAATTTAGGATGCCAAAGACAGTGGTACCTATTACCCAATAGGGAAATGCTCCCTTCCCCCCCCCCCCCCCCCCCCGAGTCATTATTAACAAGATGTGCGTTACTGGAAAATTAATCTTTGTGTACCTTTTTTCTCTCATTATTGAAGCAAGATATATCCATTCAGCATTTAACCACTGTGTAAGAGTATTAGTAAACATGAGCTTGTTATTTGGCATTCTGATGCTTAACTTGAGGGGAGATCTGCAGCATAAAAGTTGGGTTGGAATAATAAAACCCAAGTGTAACCTATGCTGGGGAAATAACAGTAGCTGATGTTAGCCCTGAGGGTGTTATTTTTCTTCATTTCAGCAGCGAATGAGATCCTTGAATGAAAAAAAAACAAACAAAAAACCCCTGTATAATCATGGCTGGAGCTATGTGTCTGGAGTTGTGGTTCATGTGCATCTTCAGTTATTCTGACGTGTGACCTGAAGAATTACCTTGCTAAAGACATTCAGAGATTAGGAGATTCAGAGATTTTTAGAAACCTGCTAGCTGAAAACTGTGCTCACTCTGACTCCCCAAAGTCTCCTGCCGTCAGAATAAATCGCTCTCCCTCTCTGCTAAAGGCATGTAGCTGATGTGTGGGGTGTTTTTCTTTATTATCTTAACTAGCAGTTATAAGCATCCCTTGAGGGTACGCTGTACATCCAAAATAATAGATCCTTTTCTCAACTTGCATTCAACTTCAAGAGCTGAATGAGTGACTTTATAGAGACGAGGAGAAAGCACTAGATGCAAAGGCTGGCTTGGTTGTATGTACAGTGCTATAGCTAAGTGCCACCTGCTTCCTTGTGTTCATTATGTGGCATATGGGTCAGATGCAGTGGCTTGGCACATGCTTTATTTCTTGTACAATGATTCGATGCTCTTTTGGAACTGATTGCACATAGTCCCTTGCATTAGATTCTGGGCATCTGCTTACTGGAAAGATTGACAGAAATGGAAAGAATTCAGAAAAAGTAAGTATATAGTTGTCAATAGAAGTGGACAGATTGATGTAAGAACAAAGATTAAAAGAGCTGAGTATGGGTAATTTTGCCAAGCAAAACCTAAATAAGAAGATATGTTTGCACCCTATTTGGTGGTGCAAACATGAGAGAGGAAGACTTACTTAGTGTTCACCGGGTTTTAACAAGGATGAGCCAAAAGGGAAGACTTGATTAGCTGGAAAACTTTAAGACATGTGTTGTGCTACAGAAGTCACAGGCCTTGTAACATCAAACCCTTATTTATTTAGTTCTCAAGTAATAAATTTAGTCAAGGAACAATCCTTCTCTAGTAGATGAGTTAATAGATATGGGCCTGAAGCAATTACTCTGATCATGTAGTCTGGTCCCCATCTGGATGAAGTAAATGGTGCAGTAAGTCTTCTCCACCCTGAGAGGTGGTGGGATCTATCGTACAGCCAGGGGAACTGATACCTGCCCTCTGGGGAGTTGGGCTTTTCTGGTTGATTGGTGAACAACTCTAACATCAGTGGCCAAAAAGCACTGTATAATTACACAAGGAGGTTGGTGGGTGCTGTTGTACTTTAGCGTGTACCCTGTTGCTCTATTACAGACACCTTTGCTTTCTCCTGCAATTTCTGCTGAGGTCCATTACTAATCTCTTCTAACAACTTATGCTTCATTTTTAACAGCCAGAAAGTATTGGGGATCCAAAAAGCCACTGACAAGGAATAAATAAAGCTTTTACAGGCCCTGACCTTGCTCCTTACAGATTTAGGGGCAAAACTCTCTCCGAATTGAGTAGGATCAGAATTGGCCTCCACTACTTAGAGCAAAAAGGGCAAGCATATTCTCAAGATTGCAGTTGTAGTATTTCTTGCTTCTCTGTTTTCTGATCTAGTTTGCTCAGGATTTATAGAGCAATTATCACTTGCAGTCCTCGTGATGGAAGTGTTTGGTGCAATAACAAAATACCTGTGTTCAGACCTCACTGACAGTGTGCGCCGGGGGTTTATTGCATTGGCTAAGAGGCTTCTGGGTTGGGTGGAGGTGTGGGGTTTTTTTTGTTTGTTTCTGTTTTCTCTCCCCTCTCTGCCCACTTGATTTGTGATCCTCTATTCCTGAGATCGTTTCACAATCTATAGATTTCTCAGTCTTTCTGTTGAGAGTAGAGGGACCATGCTGATCTTGCCCATGCTGAAGCAAGCCTTCTTGACTAAGGTTGGCGTGGGAAGTCATGTGCTACTTCCTCTTCATATGCTTATGCCCTCCCAGCGTGCACAGATGTAGCCAGGAAATCCAGGTACTCGGATGCTGATCCTCTGGGACTGCGGAGGGGTTTGTTGCTATTATCCTTCTTCTTGAATTCCTGCCCAGACTTCTGCCTGCTGTTCATTTTGGCATAAACCCTGTTCTCTGCCCTTTGATCGATGGGATGAGTCTGCTACGTGCAGGAGAAAACACCCTACCCTCCTGACAGATGGCCCAATCTTTTCCCCTCTCTTCTCAAACACCTGTAGGAATACAAGTGTGTCCATGCCCTCTTCTTCCTCCTCCTGCCATCCGCCAGGCCACGGAGCTCTGCTGAAGCTGTGACTTGCTTCAAACCATCTCTTGTAGTTCCCCTTGTTAACAGCCCTCAAAACTTTCCAATGCTTCCTGTATATATTAAAAAAAAAAAAAAAAAAAAACACTTCTTTTTCCCCTTCCTAATTTTATTTCTACAACTCTTTGCTCGCAGGTGTGCTGCAAAACCTAGGGCCAGCCCTACGTGGAGCTGAGCTGTTGCGTTGCTTTTGTTTTAGCAGCCTCTAGTGGGGAGAGTAATACAGTTAAAATGGGGGCACAATCTCTTTCTTAATGTTATTGCTGACTTTTTAGATCAGCCAAACGGGTGAGTTAGTGTGTAGAGTCTGGGGTGAACTCATCTCATAAGCAGAGGCTGATGAATAGAAGAAAACTCTGGTCTATGGTTTTTCTTGTTGTCCATTCCCTTTTCTTCCTCTCCTAAGGGTCAGTGTGGGGGAACCTCTCATTTGAAATGTGTATGTATGTGTAGGAGAATAAAACTGTCTGAAGGTGAATGAGTCACTCTTGTGAGTCACCAATAGTGGAAAGAAGGGGATTTAATATTTGAGAATCAGAAGCAAAATATACAGTCAGTTCCCTGCTTGGTGTGAGAGAGGAAATAATGGACGCTTGCAAATGGCTGTTTTCTCCTTAGAAGAAGAAACAGGTTTAAGACTCCAGCATCTCGGGGTGAACGATGGCAGCCCATACAGGCTTTGTGGCTGTGCCGATCCCTCAGCCAAGTGTTTACAGCGGTGCTCGTGGCCTCTGTGGGGTTTTGCAAGCGCCAGGACTTCTGTCCCTCACTGCCAGTGGCTTTCTTGGTATGACCTTGGACATGCCTCCTCACATCTTGCTTTCCTCCCTTTAATGGAAGGGCACTGCCAGTAACCTGAAGTTTATCCAGAGCCAGACTTTGTGCCTTAAGCAGCCTGTTTTCTTTCCCCCAAATCTATATTGGCAGGCAAGTGCCACAGGCAGTAAAAGAGGGTGGCAAGCAAGCTGCAAGGCAGTAAATCATGATGTGGATATGCTAATACCATCTTTGAACTTCTGTTCTCTGCTGCATATGAAAAGTGTCCAAAATCTTGTAAGGGAGAGGGTGAATACCCCGGTAGTTCAGTTCAGTTCAATATCCCTTCAGCTCTCATGCATTTACCAGCAGAAAGGGCCAGACCAGGAAGGCTCTGTTCTGGGATCTTTCTGTTCAAATGAAGTAGCAATTTGTGCAGTCAGTGTATATTTGGAGTAATATAACTCCTTGCTCCAACGCTTTTTGCTTTTATTTAGACTGAACAGAAGAAATGGAGTGTGTGTGGCAGTGGACAGTCAGCGCGTGGGATTTTTTCCTCGCCGTGACCGCCAGCTGTCACTGTTGCTGCACGCACATCTAGCGGCTGATGCATTTTGTCTGGCTGTGATTTACAGCTGATCCCAGTCCTTTAAACACTGACTTGTGTCCAGGCTGGATTGGGGCACCTTGTGCTAGGTATTGGGAAAGGTGTAAGAAGACACTTTCTGCCCCAATGAGCTGAGGTTGTTTGGTTCATCTTCAGTGTAAGAGCGTATTTAGCCTAGTCTTAACAGCCTGGTCCTGAAGCCTGAACTTTATTGCCTGTTAAAAGGCTCTGTAAGGGCATTGTATATATTTTTAGCGTGCATACACTTCTTGCTTTCAGATCTAGCCTTTTTAGAGATCTCTTGTTTTTACAGAACTCAAATTCCCTCTAACTGCTTCTCTGATTAAACAATGGTTTGTAAAAATGAGAAAAATGTAAGAGTAAGTTAGTAAGGGTCACAGCAGGACCTAGCAGGCTTTCTCCCTGCCCTTCCAGTCTCTTCTGCCCTTTTGGTCCTTCTCTCTTCTCCTGCATTGGCCCTGAATTTGGGAAGGCGAGTCCCCAGCCACCCATAATACATAGGGCAGGTACACCCTGAGCAACAGTTGTACTCAAGGGAGAGCCAAGTAACGTACTAGATTTGAAAGCCATATAAATGTATGGTAGAAAGTTCCCACTGAAATCAAAATATGTGCCTGTGCATGCACACCTGTATTCCCATGTCCTTACTTCTTCCACCTTGTATTCTGCCTGTATTTCCCTCATTTAGATCAAGAAATAAGAATTGTTTGTGCTTGCAAATTGGAAGTGCTGGAATTTGGTCTTCCCAGTAGGAAACAGATCAGTGATGCAGGTGTTCTTCTGCACTTTTGCTAAGAGCGACCCTAAAACTATTTGTAGGAGCAGTTAGCATCTATTCAAGGGATTGCACTGTTCCTGCCTGAGCTGATAAGCAAAATTCAATTGGTAGTGATCAGCTGGAGGCAAGGTGAGCCTGGAATTAGCTCAACATATTCACCCCATTTTAGGAGAGCATATGCCTATTCTGTAAGCATGTTTTACTTGGGTTCAGGTATCCCAGAACTTGGTACTTGAGTGGATTGAGTCAGCTCACTGTTATTTGAATTAACTTTTAATTTACTTTGTGGAGATTATGCAACAGCTAAAGAATGCTTTTAAGCATGACCTAATTTTGGACTTTGATGGACCTTAAGGTCACCTTACCTATTGGATCAGATTCTGCTGTGAGATACAAATGCAGACTGGAACCCATGGCATCAATCAGTGATGCTACTCTGGACTTAGAGCGAAGAGCAGAATTTGACATCTAAAATTTAATTCCAGTAAAAGCAAACATCAATCCAGACAATTTCTCCATTTAGATTAGATCTTGCCTCATACAAATGTAATTCAGAAGAGAAAGTGAGCTACTAGCAAAGATAGCTGGATAATCCCAGCCCCTGCCTTTTGTTCGTGCACTTGTTTTCTGTTTATAAACAACCTGTGTTTTTGTGTCAGTAAGGTCTTACATGAAGCAAGTGTGAAGAATAGTAAACTGATTTTTTTTTTCCAATAGTTTTCTCAATTTCTGATCAGATTAGAAGCACCGACTACAAAGAAGAGGAATTTGTTGGAACATGTGGCTGTATATCGCTAGAAACTGCATGAGAAGTCTCTTGGGAAGAAGTCAATTGCATTTAAAACGAGTTTCTTCTTTTTGTGTCCACACTCTTGCATCAGTAAGACTGCTTCTGTGCTAGGTGGCTGTCAGCTAAAAAGAAAAAGGCCTTCTTCCCTTCTGCATTTCTGCTTTTAATTTGACAGTGCAGAGGCCTGGTTTTCAGCCAGGTAAGTAGCTGTGCTTGTAGTCCTGCTTGCATCATTAACGTAATTGTGTGTTATACATGGGGCTTTTGAATGCAAAAATAGCAAGTTATGGTCAAACAGGCCATTTGTTTCTCTAATAACGTTTTTGCATGTGCAGTTCAAATAAACACACTCAGAAACGAGGCATACTGCTGTGCACTTTGAAAACGGGGTATTTCATCATCGAACTCGAAGACGTGGAAGGAAGCTGATAAGCGGCTGGGTTCTTTCAGGGCTCTCCTCAGCCCTTCCTGCGTCCAGCGGGGCTGCGCTGCACAGCGTTCCTCCAGTCTATTTTTAATCGCTTTACGCTAATGTAGTGATTTCTGTATGGCTCTCCAGGGAGCTGGCAATAACGCAGGCTAGTGGTGGTGCTCCCCACATCGCTGTAGCAGCAAAACTTGATCTTTAGATATGACGCCTCCTTGCTCTTCTAGTTACGATAGGCCCTGGGAAGAACGAGGCTTCATCTAATTATGGTGGAACGCCCCCGTCGCAGGTCGGACTGAGCTTGGGCTTGGTTTATGCTGGGGTAGCTGGGATAGGCTTTCTCGGGGTGTCGATGCATGGATGGGTCTGTGCACTCCTTGACTTCCTAATACTTCCCTTTTAGGGCTCAGGAAGCTCCTGTTTCTCTTTTTCTCAGTCGTCATCTTTTTTTTTATTATTATTTATTCATTTTTTAACTACAGGTACTGTGTTAAAATTCCTACTAAATAAATGTTGCAGCCCTGGCACTTTTTGTCTATTTTCCAAATTTTTTGCTATGTTGAGGCTTGATCTTGTTTACCAGGTTTGAGTAAACAGCCTCTGACACTGCAGAGATGGTAAAAGCAAGAGTTAACCAAATGATGCCCAAATACCATTAGTTTGGGTATGAGCACGTGTCCACATCACAGGTAGGTGTGAGTTCAGTTTGTCTAGGTTGAACCTGAGTGAATAAGCTCTGCTAAGATGTAGGTTATGTATTAGGTACAGCTCAGCACCATACTAAATAGTCTTACAGCTTCCAAGTGGCTTAGAGAGCAGACAGACAAAGGCTGCATTTGCCCGTGAAGTACATCATAAAAATGCATAATTCAAGTCCAGGTACAAAGACAACTTAAGCGGTTTAAGAAAGGGGATGTGTTTGGGGGTAGTGGTCTGCTCTGATCTGAATTCATTACAGCACATAAGATACAGGGCACGTGGTTTAAGTTTGCTGCAAAGTAATGAGACTTCCCCTCATCTGACATTTAATGGATTAAATATTAAAAAAAAGACTTCTGCACCAGCAGAAATAGTCTGGAAACAGATAGAAAAACAATCTGTCACGGAGGCGCATGTGAACCCTGGTGTAAATCCAGAGAAACTTGAGCGAGTTCATGTGGTTTTGCCAAAGTGTGATCAGGACTAGCCCTTCCCTGGGACTCACACTTATTTACTCCTTCTTGGATCTGTCCCGAAGACTTTTAAGCAAAACTAGATAACCCGGTGCTGGGTTTGTCATGGCATCAGTTCCAAAAGAGGCCGCTGGCTGTAGAACTTTCCTTCATCTGCACTCTGGAAACAAACAACCAATTTTTCATTTTTAGTGGTTAATTCTGAAAATATGAAGGTCTGTTTAGTCTTGTCTCCCTAACATAAACCAGCCAGAACAAGGCAGCTTGAGGGAAGTTTGCAATAAGTTCCCTTATTTGGAATAACAGTCATTGTTTTAATGTGGATGCCGTGGGACTCTGGCTCCCCGGCGCGAGGCTCGGAGGATCTCGCTGCTCTTGAGATACGCAGCAGGGCTGGATCAGGGTGACCGGGGTGGTGATGGACATGTCCGCGGGAACGTGGTGGGACGGGCTATGCCGTGTGCTGTGCCTGCAGGTTGCCCTGGGTTTGTAGGAACAGTGTGGTGTGAATACAGCCCAGAAAAAAAGAAATGCGAAAGAAACTAAAACTTATGTAGAGCCAAAATTTTGATACAATCTCAGAGTGTTTATGCCAACCTAGATCTGTCCCCCTTGCTTGGGGGAGGCTTTGAGCATGGACTCTGCCTCTGTCCAGAGGAGAGCTTTGCGCTCTTTGGGCCCAGTCCGACACGTATGTTGCCTTCCGGTTATGTCAAGTCCCCATGTGTGGAGAATACCTCCAAATGTGGAAGAATGTAGTTCTGATTTTTCACTTTTCTGGGACAAAACAACTTCTTGCAAACTCTTGTGGGAAGAGCTGCTGCCCCTTGCAGGTTGGTTGCTTTTGGGCAAGTGTCACCTTTGAGCTGTGTGTCCCGTCTTGGCCCTGCTGAGCAGACAGACGCTGGATGACCTCATCCACCACGGGTCTGCCCAGCACCACCCCAGTGAAGCCTGTGGCATCTCCATCCTCTGCCTCTTGCCCCAGCTGATGGCGCTGCTGCTTGTGGGACCTTGGTTGTGCAAAAGGAGCACAGCATGGCCCCGCAGTCCACTTTCTTGGACAGTGCTGGAGTGCAAGGCAATGATTAGGTAGGTTTCAAAGTTTTTTTTCATGTTTCTAACCACAAGAATTTCATTCCTTTTTTTTTTTTTTTTGTAAGTGTTTTGCTTTTTTTCCCTCTAATTCTTTTTTTTTAAAGTTTTGCACACTATATCTTCCTGCATGTACTCTCTATCAGCATCCAGAGATTTTCAGTAACTAGCTAATGGTATGAAGTGTTAAGCCTTTCGTATTTGCAACTTTCTTTGATATGAAATGACTTCCCTCTGCGAAAGGGGGAAGCAAGTTCTCAGAGCTGCTGCTGTAATGTTCGCCGGAAACCAGACCTTAGTGAGCTAGGCTTGGTCTGAACTGTGGCATGTTCCTTATTTTTGAGATCCAGTTACTACTACCTTTGACAGAAGCAGAAAAAAGCTCAAATGTGTGTAATTCATTTCTATATACGGCTTTTAAGTTAAATACTGTGTAGTTCTGTTTGCTGGAAATGCATGGCACTCCAGTACTTTGTATGAAGATGCTAAGTACAATTAAAATATGGTAATACTCAGATACACATTTATTTGCAAAAAAGCTAATGGCACATCCACATCCAAGATGAGTGCTGTGCAGTCCTCCCAAGACTTCTTGCAGCATCAATACACTTAGTCTTAAAGCAGCTTGGTTTTTTTATTTTTTGAATTTGCTCATAAATCTGGAAGGTATATTTGCTTTGATAGGGAGGTGCTTATCATTTCAGAGTCATTGAACTATATTTCCATAAATGGAGCTTTAAGCATTGTCTAAATTGCTTCCATGCCGTATAAAATTTTTTACAGACCATTTTCAAGAATGAATGGTGATTCTAAGACAATGGAAATCTGCATTGCCTTGAAGAAATAGTGCCTTTCCACACAGCATTTTTTAAAAAAGTAGGTGTTATAATATCTTATATTCCTACTCAAGGTGTTTTATGAGCTTTGGACCTAGTTCAGCAATACATCCCTGTTTAACAAAGCGTTAAGTACACATTTAAATTCCACCTACGACAGGACAGCTAGTCCAAGTTCACACAGTAGAAGCAGGGAGGAAGCCCAGCAGAACCTACCTCTAGTCCCTCGAACTAGTGGTGGATCTCTGAGCACTTTGTGGGACTGCTGCAGCTGCCCTTCCAGGGCTTCGGCCCCATTTTCCACCCCAAAAATTCTTCCTGAATGAATTCAGATGGGCCTGGGCTGGGGGGCAGAGCTTGCCCGAGACGTTGTGTTTAGCATTTGCTAAATGAGCGAGTTGTTTGCCAGAAGGTTTGTGCCTTTGCCGATGCCCCGTGCAGGTGGGACGGGGCAGCGCCGGGGCCCACGCGGCTTCGGGGGGGACGCTCCTCGCTCCCATCGGGGCTGCGCGGGGCCTCACCCGCCAGCGGCAGCCGGACGGGTGGGATGAGCTTGTGCAATTCGGGTGCTTTTTTGTCTTTTCGTGCCAATGCTTGCTCTGAATTGCCAGTCAAAGCCGCGCGAGCTTGTTTCCCCCTTTACGCCCACCTTTCCCTTTAATACTCCCACTTGCCGCGGGAGCGGTAACTACAGCCGCCTTTGGATTGCTTTGCTCTCCGCAAACGCGGAGCCTGACATCTGGCATGTTTTGAAGTCACTTGATTGAATCTTGATGGTTCCCGTAAACAGGCTGCGTGTGTCGTACGTCGGTGGCGGCACGTAGACGTAGCCGTTCCCCGCGCCGCCTGAGAGGGAGATCTTCCTTCATGTAATCCCACGGTGGACGCAAGCTGGAGGACAGATACCCCCACGGCGCAACCCGTGAAACGGCGGCCGTCTCCAGGGTCGCGCGCGTGCGACTGTATTGGTTTAACATTAGGATCCGTATGATGCATAAACAACATAGATGGGAGAGACAAAATGCTGTTAAGAGTTCAGGATCAAGTGAGCTTTGGGGGAAGGGTTGTTTCTGGTAGACCTGGCTGTGAGCGAGCATGAAAGAAAGTCTCTTTTCCAGATTTAGAAGCTTTTTATCTTTTCCTTTCTTTTCTCTTTATTTCTAAATTCCTTCTTAGTGCAGTAGGAAACTCTATAGTTTCCAGGTTGGCTCAGTATGAGCCAGGTGTTAAAATTGCTTCTATTTTTAGAAATTGGGAGATGCTTTTTGTAGTTTTCCATATTTCAGTATAGCTTAAAAAATACATATAGTGAGGAAATCCTGATGTATAACATTGAATTCAAAGACAGCCAATGACATAGGGACGGGGAGAGTGAGCCTGCAGTGGTTGGAGGTTTTTTATTTTCTTGTTTTCCAAAGATGAAAGTTGACTTCTTTCTCTGAATAGAAGCCTGGTTAGTTGGTGTGCTGCTGGGATGGCGTTTCCGTCCTCCCTATATCTAAATGTGGCCCTAAAATCATCACCAGAGGACATTCCCACAGCCCTCTGGTGAGGTGGAAGTTTTGTTGGTGGCTTGCGACACCAGAAAGAGGTGTAACGACTTGTCTGGGATCACAGAGGAAGACCAGCAGGACTCGATCCCAGGTATCCTAACTTCTCTTTTAGCTTTTAGGTTGTGTCAGGGCAAGCATATTTTCTGCACTTACTATATTTATAGAGGAACTGACGGGGGGGAAATGTTTTAAAGTTGCATTTGATGTAAACAATTCTTTTTCAATGCTTAAGGTTCATACATGTCTTGTGACAAAGAAATACAAATATGTTATGAGGGGCTACAGCCCTTACACATTGAAGGGGAAGGGAATGAAATATTTCACTTAATCTCTGTAGCGCAGTCCATATTTTCCTTGCTTTGGTTACATTTTTGTGAGGGGAGCTATGAATTCCCTCGCGTATTATTAATTTATTGTTGCTGGAACATAATAGCACAGAATGCAGTTCGTCCAGGAAAAAAGCTTCAGCAGAGAGTGAGTCATTGATGGTAATAAACTTCCGTCCCCCCTCGATAGACCATAGGACCGTTTAGAAAAATGTTTTTGCTGTGATTCCTGAATTGCTTGTGCTTTGTACAGCAGCTGGTAGAGATAAAAACTGAGCAGAGCTGGGCAGACTCCCTGTCTCCCCTCTATTACTATAGCATGTTTCTGAATCATACAGAAAAAATGTTTTTGGTATGTAAAAGTGACTTCAGAAAAGCAATTCTGACTAGAGAGCAGCCAGCGCTGCAGTGGGAATGCATTCTCTGAGCATGATACAGTGTGTGATATCTATCATATATATATATATATATATATGTATATATTGTTCAGGGATTTAGAAATACATAGACGTGCAGAGCTGGGGAGCTTTCACACATTATCCTTTTGAGACATGTTATCTCCTAGGAGCCCAAGGGCCTTCAGGAGGTGAATATAAACTGAATCAGATAGTGTTCTGCAGCTGCTCAGGTTAGGGTGCAGCTTTGCACGTCACTGTTGGTAATCTCCGTCTTGTTGGTCTGTGAGATCTCATTTGCACAAGGCTGGTTTTGTATTCAGCAGAGCTGAGCTTTGCACACAGCCCCCGCTATGCCTGATCCAGGGAGCTGGGCTGGGCTCCCTTACAGCTAGATACAGGTCTCGCAACGAGCTTTTGCTCTCCACCCTGATGAGGCAGGTACTTTTGAGGATGCTCGTTAGGTCTATTAAAAATGTCATCGCTAGAGTGTAAAGAGCCTTAGCAGTCTTCGGTCAGAAAGATGTTTTTTGTGGCATAGGTCTTAAAATTATACAGTGGGGATAGTTAAATACCCTTAATCTCATTTCCATCTTTCTTCTGTCAACATCCTTTAAGGCTCCTGGTCCTCCAGAACTCTACTGCATTCGCATGGGTGGGTGTCCAGGGCACTGGGTCATTAGCATGATGTGAATGTGTAAATTTGAGGGGCAGAATCTGTAAAGCTCATTAGATGGTGTATTGTATGTATGCAGCAAGCTGCTTTCATGACTTTAATGTGCCAAGTCATGTAAATATCGTGACTGTGGATGTTGCAGGCCAGCTCTGAATGGGTGGGAAGGAGCCAGTCTAGCTGTCACATGAACTGTAGAGCTGCGGGGGGACAGCCACTCTTTTAAAATAATCCAGTGCAAATGAGAAGCTATTTCATGTACACAGTATAGTAAATGAACTCAGCATTGTCTGAATAATGCGTTTATTTCTAGTTTATCATATGATGTTTTTGGTTGACGGATTTTGATTCTAGCAAGCGCAATTGCTGTCAGCCTTCAGGGCATGTATTCGTTGTAAAGCCTGCGACTCGGTGACTTTTCTGGAGTGCAGTGGCGTTGTCTGTAACACTGCCTATTGGAATGCTAATGTGATCTTTTCCTGTAGTAAAGCTACACACCGTAATTTCTCACAGAAGATAATAAGATATTATGAGATGTTTCATCCTTTTTTTCATTGTGTTTAACAGATATTTTTCTACATCCTCTTTCATTAGAAGCCATGGTGTTCTTGATAGACTTCACGTATCTATGAAAATATTTCACTTTGTATTTCACTGAAGGGTGGTAGCCACTTCCAGAGCAGTGCAGCGCAGTGACCCCGCAGTTAGGGGACAGTGTGGTCCCTGGGGGAGCGGCAGTGCGGGGCGCTGGGCTGCGCAGGTTCCCAGGTCATACTGAGCACCGCTAGAGGAGCGTCAAGGAATACCGGGGACTCGTCCTACTTGGGTATCTTTGGGTTTATATCTCCTGTGCCAGAAAAGAGAAGATGTCTTGCAATACCACGACACAGTGCCATGTGAGACAGTGACCAAAGGCTTTTCAGTGCTGTACGCAGAGCTCCTGGTGTACTTCTATGGCTTTTGCCAGGAACGTCCCTTGGATACCTATGTGCTTGCTTGGCTTCCTGTTGTTTACTGAGAGACACAGTATGTGTATTATTACCGTCTTGTGCAAATCAGGGTTGCAGGCAGGCTTCCTTTTCTCATTCTAAGAGATACCCTCCCAAATACGTATCATTGTCCCTCCACTAGAGTTTCATGTTTCCTCTGACCTGTTCTCCTCTCCATCTCTTTTTTTTTTCCTTCAAGTATATGCAGGAAAGCATAAACTGAACATTCATTAGAGGGGAAAAAAAAAAAAAAGAGTAGAGAGAGAGCAGAGGTATTTGCCTTGACAGAATGGATGTTCATGTGCACCAGTGCTTGTCCTTGCAAGTACTTCCTCAATTATAGAAATACTTGGTACTTTCAAACACACTTTATGGAGAGGTATTACTCTCTGTTTATACAGATCCACATAGTCACTGATATGCAGATACTGCTCAAGTGCACCTTGGCATTTTCTGTATGTAAATTCCAGCAACTGCGGAATTGGAGATGATGAATATTTGTGGTCAGCTGCCGTTAGGAACGCTGTCGGCTCGGTGGAGCAGCGGAGAGCACTGGGGAAGCTGCAGAGGGCACAGCCGCCCTGGCTGGAGCAGGCTGGCCCCCAAGCTCCGCGCATCGGCTCTGGGCTCGCGGGGTGCATGGTGGGGCCGTGGCTTCTCGCGGGGTGCATGGTGGGCTGGAACTAGGCCATGGTGCAAAGATTTTTGGGACGGCAAGTAAATATGTTGTTTGCTGTGGCCAGAAGCTTTGAATGTTGTAGGTACTTAAGGCAGGCTGCCAACAGTGAGAGCGGAGACCTGACTTTGAGAGGACTTGTGGTCCCTGCTGAAGTGGAATGGGAGCTGCACAATCCCAGCCTGTTTGGCAATCAGGGGCATGTATTTTAAGGGCACACAAGCTGTGCCTTTGACCAGCACCCAGAAGGTAGGTATTTCCTAGCTAGGACTGGCTTTTTTTTTTTTTTTTTTTTAATGGTTAATTGTTTAATTTCTATGCCAGGACAGGCCAGTACAGCATAAACAGAAGAATAATCAGACTTGCTGCAATTGTATTCAAGCTGCTTGGAGTTCATAAAGCAGAAGAAAAATTACTCCTGTGTATGCCTGTGTT
Organism: Rhea pennata; assembly: GCF_028389875.1. Taxonomy (NCBI): domain Eukaryota; kingdom Metazoa; phylum Chordata; class Aves; order Rheiformes; family Rheidae; genus Rhea; species Rhea pennata. The sequence goes on along the minus strand of NC_084669.1, from coordinate 14,160,856 downwards.
TTAGATTTACCTAATGAGCTCACTGAATGGCAGGAGAGTGGTGCATAATGAGGTACAGTATGGACAGTGTGTGCTCTGCGGTGGTATTAATATAGTTATGCAGTTGCTAAGGTATTTTTTTTAACATTTGCATTTAACCATGAGACAACCAGGTCAAAGCCATGGGAGGGAAAGGGCAGAAGGTAGAAGAAAACAGAACATACCCTTTTGCTTTTTGACATCTTTGACAGTTGTTGCATCGATGTGCAGAAAGCAGCATGCCGTGGGTACAAAGCATCCAGTGCCTAACTGGAAATTTTAAGTGGGAGGAAGCTTCAGTTTGCCCAGCACATCACCCACGACGTGTCCGTGCTGCTGCTACTGCTGCAGAGAGTTAATCTGCCCAGGCAGTGCATGCAGTGTGCGAGGCAGAGGATTAGGAATTGGTTTTTAGTATTTCAAGGTTAGGCTGGATGCAGTTGCTCCATCTGTCGCGTGTGATGCGACTCCTGGGTCTGCCTCCTGCATGAGGATCGGTGCCGTCTCTGCTGTTATTGCCGTGCCGTGGCAGCCCGCGGAGCCTGCTGGGCAGCGCAGCGGCACTGGAGCCCCTTTCCCCCCGGAAAGCACCGCAGCGCAGGGAGAGGCTCGCTGCGGAGACGCGGCAGGAATCGCGGGCTTGTGACCGGCCGGCTCATGTTTGCGGGGAAACCAGAAAACTCGGTGCCAGCTCTGGATAGGCTAACGGGTGTTAAATGCTGTGCAAACCACACGGAGAAGCTCTAAAGAATACAAAGTAAAAGCACGCTCCAAGGAAAGACGGGCCAGGCAGCTGGCTGCCCTCCTTCCCTGGGCCTGCTGGCTGCTCCCCTGGCTGCCCTTGTAACCCGGTCCCTGCCGGCCGCTCTGCTCGCCTCGCTGCGTTCAGCTGGCTCCGCTCTTTCCCAGATCCCTGCTGGCTCTTCCTCCTGGCTCCTCACCTTCCCCAGTCCCTGCTGGCTGTCTTGCGTCCCCCCTTCCCGGCCGGCTCTCCTCCTTCCCCAGCTGCCCGCACTTGCTGGTTTCTCTCCCTTCCCAGCCTGCGCAGACCCCCTTGAGCATCTTTTCCATGGTCGTTCGAGTTCAGCACACAGTCCTGCCCTCTTGTAATGTCCAGCGTCAGCAGGGAGACCTCCAATAGCTGTTGTATTGCTCGAGAGATGCAGAAGTCCCAGGTCCCTCTGAAAATATAGTTCATGCCAATGCTGTAAATATACCCAGGAGCTTTAGCTAGAGTTGTTGCAGTAGCTCATGATCTGGTTGGGCTCCTACCTTCAGACCTGCAGTCTAGGTAGAGCCAGTCCAGGGCTCATCTAAATCCGGGGAAGTCGTGTCACTGAATCCAGCCAGGACAGGACTTGGCTGGAAAAGCTACTTCCTTTGCAGAAAAGAAGGGATTTAGTTCTTTTACTTCTATTTTTTTGTCATCAAATCGAAGTTTTATTTATACAAGTAAAATGGGTGCTGCCCCAATTAATTTTAGATAATGTAGGTGTGTGCTGTCTGGCTTTGTTTTATGCCTACCTAGTTATTGAACACTTGACCCCTAAGCTCCTCTGGATACCTTTCCAAACCATAAATTAATGAGGAAGAAACTTTCTCCTAAATATTGTGTTTTTCTAACTTAAGCCTGGAGTGTTTGCTTCCCCACAGAAATGGGATGCTGCTATAGGTAGGAGGCTTTCAGATATAGGAATTACTTCTATTGATTCTTATCAAATCTAGATATTTTTGTAATACTTTTCTGCCTGTAGTGAGAGAAAAGGATTTGCTATAGTTTTATATTCTCTCTTCTCCTGTTTTCCACTTCTATGATTTCTTGTAGATGTTTTATTCTTTTGAGCTACCACACAGTAATTGCTGTCATTTTCACTGAAAATTAGACATACAAGTGGCCATAGTCGCTTGTTCTCATTTGCTGCCCGTTCTTCAGAATAATAGAAGATGCTAAGATATGGTTAGTGCTTAAAACTAAGCCTCACCGTGAGCAAGTGGAGAATACTGATGGTCTGTGAAATGAGTTTGTGTTCTCATCTAGCCCCCTCATGGATATATCTCTTGAATTTATCCAAATATCCTCAGTTTGTATTGCAGATTCAGAACAGCAGGCACTGATTTAAAAGCCAGTCAAGGTAATATATTATCTGTCATTCCAGAGCTCTTCTCTTTCTATCAGGGTTGGGCCTTACAAAATAGGTAGATACTGGGAAGTTTGTACTGCCATTAGATACTGTGGAGAAGAGCTTCTGTGGATATTTGAGCTTATCTGTCTTCAGAGTGAAGAGGTTTTAAATAGTTTTGTGAATAGTAGCTGTTGCTCTGTTAACATGGCACACTGCTTGCGCTATGTTCATTAAATTAAATGTTAAAGAGAAAATAAGGTGAAGTTACTATTAGGAGCTAAGGCTGTGTTTTTTTTCTCTGTGGCAGTCATCTGCATTTTGTCTTTTAATGTTTGTAATATGCTTTAAAATCATTGCTTGCTTGTAATATTTTACTGTCTGCATACATTTTAAAAGGCTGTTTGTATTTAAATCTGCAACCAGAATGTTTTCTGTGTAGCAATCAAAATGCAGCCAGAAAACGATGCTTCAGCTTAATGGCTCATGAATTCCAATAGCAGCAATACCATTTTCTAGCAGGTGTTTCTGTAATTTTCAAGAGCAAAGACCAGTAAGAAGCTTAAAATATTCACCAAGTTGGAAAATATCTGTGTTTAATCCCAGAACTGTGGAATCTGGCAGGGGATGTGTGGCCTGACAGGACATCATCTTGGGCGGAAGATCCGTTAGCTGGACAGGATGGATTTGGCATACATTGGTTGACTCCAGAAAGAATTCTATTTATTGAATAATAATTCTTACAGATCTTCGACCTACAAGAATGGACTGGGAGTTGCTGTGTTGAGCATGCAGTATTTGAGGTGCGATTATCGCAAATCGTACATAGTCACCCCAGTCATCATGTAATCATCCCAGTCCTCCGCTGTGACGCAGCTTCTCGTGCTGGCCTCTTGCACGGCCGCATCAAACTTGCTCTCCGCCACTGCTTGTTAATTTTCTTCAGATGGCCAGGTTTCCCTTCCCTGTGGAATTTGTTTGTTAGGAGTTATTTTCTTCCGAGTGTGCCAAGTTCGAATCCTTGGAGTCTGTTCTCCCTCTGCTGTTTTCTGCCAGCCTTCCCAGCGCTCCAAAGGCTTCTCTTGCTTATTTATTTATTCTTACTGGTTCTTACAGACTTGGCTGATAGGATGTGGATTAGTATCTTGTCAGCTTTTAAAAAAAATTATTGACTTTTAGATTATTTAATAATTCTATTAATTTCCCCTACTTTCCAATATAACTTTGAATTTTGGCAGATTTTCCTTATTTTCTAAATTAAGTGCTTTTTCCTTTTTTTTAGCAGTCTTTTTTTAATTGTTGCTTTTCTGACGTCTAGTAAAATATCTCCATCAGTCATATTTTTCCATTAATTTTCTTTCCCACCTAATTTCACTCATAATTGCTTTCAATTTTTGTGAGCATGCTCTTTCTTATCACATGTATTATTCTGTAATTACTGTTTTGAGTTCATTATGTCTCACATGCAGAATGTAATTAAGTTAAGGAAATGAAGCACCTGGCTGCTACTATTTTTATTCTTTAACTCCTCTTTCTCTCTCAAGAAGAGACCTGATTTCTCCCCTTGTTGGAGATCTTGGAATGTGAATGTTCAAACTAGGACTTAGCTTCAATTAAACGCCTGAACCTTGTGAGATGCATACAGGAGCTTCTCGCTGATGGCACGTTGCATTGCCCGCTTGCCGCTACGACTCCTCAGTTTGCGGAGCAGCGGTCGGCAGGGGCACCTTCCCCAGCAGGGCCCTCCATGCCTTCCTTACTGCAGTCTCTGCTGCAAAACTGGTTGCTCTGTCTTCCCCCAAAATGACTTTCCAGGCTGGTAACATCAAAGATGCTCACTGTGAATCTGAAGAGCCAAGCACTTGGCTTGTTTTCCTCACTATTGCACCAGGAGTACAAAAAAGAAGAAAAAAAATAAAAGAAAAAAAAAAAGGAAAACACAGTGCTGCTTTTGACAACCTCAGAGGAGCTAGTAAGAAATAACCTTCATTTGCATTGTGTCTTTTGTCCTGGAGACTCTTAAAATGCTCAAGTCATTTGGTGGAGTAACCTGCTTGCCATGATCGATTTGTATAGACTGGTCTTTGTATGGCAGTTAAGGTGCTACTTAGGGCAGGATCTTGATCCTGTGGTGTTTCTGAAATATTGCTAACAAATCCTTCCTTAAGAGTAGATTCACCTTTGTGATGTTGGAAGCTACAGCATTTTATTGCACATTTCAGCGGTCTGAGAGCTTGTACATCATCAGTTAGTGTGGCTCACCTGCTGGGGGGTAATTAGTTATGGCACTAGTTATGTGCCTATGTCTTCAATGCATTAAGTGGATCAATAGCCTAACCTAGCAAAACAGTTCCTAATTCCTTTATGAAACTTTATTTGGATCTTGGATTCAATCCAATTCAAGAGGCGGCTTCTCTTTCGTTAGTGGTTATCTAAGAAAGCGGCTAAGAGCAGTCCCTGGAATTAGTGTCAGGAGTGACATGAAAGGAATATTTGCTCCTCTTTTCTGAGGTGCAGTAAATCACTTTGAAAGCAATGAATTGGCGAGAGAAAAATCTCTCAATCGATCAGATGCCTGCAGCAATCCTTTTGCTTGTTGTAGTAATCTCACTCTGAACAGCCATGCTCTGAAACAAAGATGCGAGGTACAGCTACTGGAGATTTGAATGAGATTTGGATTGTTTTTTTTTTTTTAATGCCCTTAAAGATCAATAATTAGCAACTGTTATTAATAGCTATATATAGAAAGAAGACTTTTCAGAAGAAAAATGCCTGCCTGTTTTCTTTCAGTGGCTTACTGTCTGAGGCATGTTCAAGTTGATACAGTTGTTCGAAGGGAGTAGTTTTATTCGAGCCAAATCAGCAGAAAGCTAAGTGGACTGTGCCTGGAAGACTTTTACTCATTAGGAGTTCAAGACCATCTCAATAAAAATTGAGAAATAATTTGGAATGAAAAGATGCAACTCTACAGTAGAGACATGAGCAAAATATTGTTCTTGGAGAGAAGTCATCATGGGTGCAGATAAATACTGTTGTGACTGGGCTGTGGGAGGTAAACTCAGTGAGCGGCGGTATAATCCTGCTGTAGAAGAATGACATCTTATTCTCAAGTGCAGTAGCAGAAGCCCCATAACTACACTGGTGCAGTCATTCCTCTCACACTGACAGGAGCTGAGCTGGAAAAGCATGTCCCGTTTTGGCCCGTACACCTTGAGAAAGATGTACGAGCACTTAATGGTGCCCGGAGGAGAAGAATAGGAACGATGAGACAGGGGGAACTATTTCCAATGAGAAAATGTTGGGGGAAAAAGATTACCTTCCTTTAGGAAGGTGAAGGGGGGTAAAGCCTTCCTTTAAGAAGGTTATGAGAAAGGGTGGAGCAATCTACCATTTTTCTCTTCTGAAGCAGGAAAATGGCAATCAGCTTAGGTGGAGTATTTTAGTTAAATATTAGGAAAATCTCCTAAAGGTAAGGACAGATAAGCACTAGGAGTTATTACTGCAGGAGAAATCTATTTTATTGGAGGTTTTGATACCAAGTTAGACCATATCCATTCGGGCTGGTTTGGCAGATGTTCCCTGTCATGGGCCCCTGGCACCTCTAACTCACTGTGATTTCTGTGATTTGTCAGCTCTTAGTCAGGTAATGACTTCTATGGGCTTCCATGCAACTTCAGCGCAGTGCAAGCAGGATGGAGACTCCCATTTTATGAGCTACTTGGTGCAGTTATTTGAGGTCCGGCTCCTCACTGTATCGTGTGCTGTGCGTGTGCTGCAGCTTGCTCTGTGTCTCTATTTCTTCTCATCCTTTCCTGTGCATGTTTTACACCGAGACCAGAGCTGTGAAAGAGGACAGAGTATGGACGGAGAAAGTCCTTTGCTAATCCCTACGGCAGGTATATTGCAGAGACACTGATGGTACCAGCAGGAGTACTACCACTTAATCCTGACCCTACGGGAACCACCTTGAGGGCGAAAGGGCAGCCGATCCTGTGGAAGTGGAAGAGTATTATGTTATAGGATTAGGACTGATTTATTTAAGGGCCAAATAGGCAATCCTGGATTTCTTTTAAGAAGCTGGAGTCTAAATTGTAAATCTATCTCTAAAATCTGAAAAGCAAAAAAAAAAAAAAAAGGGGGGGGGGAAGGGGGAAAATAGGTGGCTGGACTGCATGTATCTTAGTGTTTAAGTAGCTGAGAAAACAAGGCAGGTTTTAGTTTGTCTTAGTGAATTTGCTTTTCCTTTCTCTGCCTTTTAGACATGACTTTGTTACATCACTCTGTTCCACTTTGTACCTCTGTATGCATGATGTAAGGATGAGTTTCTGTCTCTGAAACAGAAAGTATAGTGGGAATATCACTTAAACAAGCCCTGAAGCTCAACTCTTAACTCCAGATTTAAACTGCTGAATAATTGGTCAAACTTTCAAAATCTCCAAGCACACTGTAGCCCTCCTAAATCCTAGCTGAAGCCTCAGGAGCTTGACTGCTCCATAATATCTGGTCTCTTGTGAATATTCGGCTCTGAAAGTCAGGCCTATTGGTTTATTTACTCCAAGTGATGCTATTTAGAGTATCATGTGATATATGAAGCTAGTTGACTTCTGAAAACATCTTTGTTGTTCACCTCCGCCTGTACCTACCTAACCTCACGTCTTCGAGCATCTGTGTTATGCAGCAGGATCCTGTAATAGGAGGACAAGTGAGAGAGATGACAACAGAGATGAGCTTTGTGAGAACAGCTAAGAGACTTGCACCGGAGCAGCAGATGGGACTGTGGTTTTCTGCAAGTCGATGATTCCCAAATCCTCTTAAGAACGGCCTAAGTTAAATCCCCTTTGTAGCATTACACGCAGCTCTGGGACAGGTGGCCGGTACCTCAGCCCCTGTCACCCCCTGCCAGGTGTCCGGGGAAGAGCTCTGGTAACAGCCAGCAGTAAAGTGAGACCTTTTACTGAATATAGCTGAGCAGTCTTGTGTGCTTTCTGGGCCTTGGTGTCTTTGGATGTTTGCTGCAGAAATAACGAGTGCCTTTCCTGGTGATTAAATGAGTAAAAGGTAGTAAAATGAGGGGAGAAAGGAGCGTGGTGGTGAGGGCGCGAAGGGGATAGTAGAGGAAGTGTTACGGTTAACGTGGTGTGAATTGACAGGACATAAGGAATATTTTGCAGCTGCTTTTGCTTTTCTCGGAAGTCCACCCCTTTCATTTCTTCTTGCCTGCACAGTTGCAAAGAAAGGTGTTTGCACATGGATGGATTGGGAATCGCACAGTGAAGGAGTGTGTTTGGGGGACTGGAAGGTGGTCTGACACCTGCCTTCACTTCCCTGCCCTGTTGTACACTTTTGACATGACCTTGGACAAAATATTTTGTTCTAGAGCATGTAAGGTGCCTTATAATCTGTGAAGATCTCTGCTTTTCTAATGCTATCTCTTGGAGCCTGGCACAGCACCCTTTAGAGTGTGGCTGTCCCTCTTGACTGGCTGGAGGCCTGCAGGAGCTCCCTGGCTGCCCCAGCTGGTCCTTGTGTGGGGCCCTTCTGTGGAAATCAAGGGATGGGGCTTAAGTGTCTTTGGATGTTGTCTGGAAATGGAGCATCTAGGACACATCCACATCTAGAAACTTGGAAGTGCCACTGGTTCTAGCAAATAGTTAGGCACTGCAAAAACGGACAGAATAGCATTGCCCTCCTTAGAAAGGTGCAGTGAAGGTGCATACGTTCAGGCCACTAAGGTGAACAGACACTACAGGAATGGAGCCCATCAGGCACAAGAAAACTTGCTGCTTTTCCAACTTCATAGGCAGTCTAAAACGAGAGTTTGGAAGTTGGGATATTCCCCCATTTGGCTCAGTTGATATTTATGGTGCAAGCCAGTAGTGACACTTTAGAAAGCATTGTTGCCCATTATTTCATGATTTAATAAAAAGTACCCTCAACTGAAGTCAAAACCCAAGCTTTGGGTCTCATTGCTTTCTGTTTTTCAGTGTCTGAAATGCTCTTCACTCCCCCATCCCCTTGCACCATATCCAGCCACCAAAATCTGCATCTTAAACATTCCTCCTCAACCTATCATCTTATTAACTGTTAGGAAGACTGCTGAAGGACATGTAGGAATACCATATGCCACCTTTATATTTGTAGCATAACATTGAAATTACTGTAAAAACAAATAAATAGCTTTGAGATACCGCTATTTTTGTTCTTGTTTTAACTAGCCAAAGTTAGGCATACCAAAGTTCATCTTTGGAATGACACAAAATGACACAAGGCTGCCTTGTTCTTTGGATTGTGGTGAAAATAATTTTGGAGGGTGCAATCCTGAGGGACTGCATTTGGGCAAATCTCCTGCTGACTCTTCCAAGACTGCCAGGTTAAAATCATCAAGAGGGGATTGTAAAAGGCTCTGAGACTGTATGTGGTATGTTCCTGAATGCATTTTGTGTGTGTGGGTGTCCCAAATGGCTGATATTAGCTTTATTTCCTTGTTTGCTTGTTTTTTTTCTTCCTTCACTGTTTGATCTTTTGGTAAAAGGCAGTTCCTGACATCGGGAAGGAAGAGAGCAGTTCTGGCCTTGCTTCCCTTTATAAGAATGGTCTTTTGAGATGTGATGGCAGGGTCTGTGGTTGCTGGTAGTAACAACTTAGGAGGAAAACAGATAATGTTTTAGTCCAGTTGAACACAGCCCCTTTTCTACAGTGACATGTGCTATCTTCACTCAGTTGTTGTGACTCAAAATTCAATGGATCAAGCACCTGTGAGACTGGAAGCATTTTTAGGTGTAAAGATGTTCAGCATCTTGATATCAGTCAATTAATGACCCACTTCTACAGAATATGTATGAATAAAATGTAAAATGCAAAGCATGTCAGGCTATGAAACAACTTCTAGATATGGGTGGTTATTTGGTTGCTTTTTTGTGAATTTAACAAAATTTATGTTTTTTGAAAGTGCTTCTTAACTAGGTCCTAATAGCATGTTGGAAACCCAGCATCTGCTATGGAAGTCCAATTCGGTTCACTTCACACTTAAGATTTGAGCAGGGACAACTGCCCTTTGAAGGTATTTTTTTCTGTTCAGTATTTTTCATCAGTGAAACCACTGTTTACGAAAAGAAACCAAATAAAGGAAATGAATCTGGGGTCTGAGCTTTCAGATGGTAAAACAAGCAGTTGACCCAGGCTGTTCTGAGCTTTCTTGGAGTTTGTGTGCTGGAAGATCAGTCAGACTCAGGACCTGTTCCTGGCTCAGCCCTTGGCTTTGAGGGACCCCAACCCTCCTGGACTCGGTTCCATTTCATGGATTTCATGACAGTGGCTTAGCTTAGCTTTTAGCTTTTAACAGATTTGAAAGGATGGTTTAAGACCGTTACAGCATTATGTACTCCTTTGGCTTCAGGGGAGCTACTCTGTACTTTCACTGACGTAAAGAAGATCTGAATCTGGCCTCTTGGCTGCTCCACTTCAGCAATTGATTTTTACATCAGCCTTGCTATCCAAACATGTAGATTTAAAGATTTGTTACTAATTATATAACTGCAATTTCCAGCTATTTTTCTTCCTAGTTTAGTCAAAATCTTTCTGACATTTAGCAGATTGACATTCTCTTAGCATCTCCACAACAATCTGTCCAGTTTGTTTAAGAAGGCAACATTTTTGGAAAAAACTGCAGCATCTCTGTTGGAAGCTCAAGTACCTGGCAAGAGACACTCTAGATACTTGTTGAGCCTGCCAAGTTTTGCTGCTGTGCTTAGTGATAGTGCTGGGCAGTAGTGTGACCTCCTGTTTCTTTGATTGTCTAGGGTTCACCTTTTGTCTTCTGCTAGAAGGCTTGGGAAGAGCAACACAGTCCAAGGAAAGAGCTCTGTTGCCCGGGATGGTTCATTCTCTGCAGTGCTGACTGCTCTCTTTGCTAGGAGATGATCGATGCTAATGTGACACATGGTCATATTTCTAGTTTGCTTGTGCATTTGCTCATTCCCATAGTGGGGTAATGGTTGCTCACTGTTCAGACATTGTCGTAAACTTGATGAATGACTCACCGTGCTGAAGGTAAAGAAAAAAAAAAAACAAAAAAAAAAAACCAAAAACAAAAAAACCCCAAAAAACCAACAACAAAAAAAAAAACAAAAAACAAAAAACCCCCCACATGTACAGGGGGCAGAAAAGGATTCCATATTAAAATTGTCATTTTATGTATGTATTTTAGCAGACTATCTAGTTAAGAAGTAAACGCGTTCTGGAATAATCATGCTCTGAGGCTGAGTAACTACCAAAGGGCAGTCATTACTCTGATGATAACCATGATGGTTGAGGAATTTGCCCCCCAGCTGTTCACTGTGCCTTTACCTGGGGTCTCAGCTCCACTTGGGGGTTGCAGTTCCTCCAGTCACCCAGACTGCTCTCTCTGTTGGCATCTGACAGCACTCTGGAGAGTCTCGCTGTGCTTTGTATCATAATACCTAAATAGCATGGGTCTGTGCTTGATTTTTATTTCCACCAGTTATTGGCAAAGTGGCCTGTCAAAGATCTTTAACAATTACAAAAACACTCCTAAGAGCATAAAAATTCAAGAAATAGGCTTTCTCTGCTGTTTTCTGTTGTCGGCAGCACTCTCTCAGGTATTTACACACATTTCAAAGCATTCCTGTTGACAACCTCTGATGCCTGTGCAGATCTCAGGATGGGGATGAATTGCATGATTTGTGCTCAAGATGAGGTTCAGCTGTTCTCATTCATTTAGATGTTCTTTATAGCAATAGTTGAATGGTGCAGGCATCCTTCCGTCTTGTCGCCCAAACCAGTTACCTTGCAAGATCATCTGTGCTCCCTAGGGGCAGGAGAAGGGGTTCACACGCCTGCGGTTTTGACATCAGTTACTACACAGCAACCACCATTTCCCACTGCACATGAGGACAGGTACTGTAGTCTGGGTTAGTCGTATTGAGAAAGCACTACTTTTGCTACAGTCCTTTTCAGCCGTTAGTGAAACCCAGTGGTGACTTTGGGTGTTACTAACTCATTCAACAAAGGTTACCTAAAGTTCAGCCTTTTAGCAGATACTTAGCTTATCTGTGCTTGTCCCTATTGGAAGATCACTGTTTATTCTCATTGTGAGCTACATGATTTGGATAGCTTTTTACACATTGCTCATTATAAATTATACTTAGTGTGTTTCCATTTGGCCTGGATTCCTCTCTTTTAAAAGCTTATTCCAGGATTTGTTTGCTATCTCTGTTTCATATTCACGGGACCCTTTTATAACCTTAGTGAGAATTTACATGTAATTTAAAGCCTTGAGACCAGTTTCAGTTTATAGACTCCTTTCATTTATGGCACAAGTACAGACTGTGTTCTGCTGTAGACACAACAGTTAAATCAGTATTGCTGAAAAGGTTGTGAAGATTTGGTTGCAGAGACAACTCACTGGCAAACTGGTTGCTATCTTAATTTCAGAATGACAGTGGAGAAAATACAAGGGCAGGGCTGAGTCAGAGCATCAAGGGTAACGCTGTAATAATCAGTACCTCTGAACAAAATATTTACTAACGGACCCCCAGTGGTCAAAAACTTGAGGGCAAAAAAAGCCTGAGTAGGTGACACGCTCCTTTCCCTGAGAGCCCAGGACCCTTGACTTCATCTACAAGGTAAATTCTCCCTAATTGTTGGTTGAAGAAGGCATATGACACACTCAAGCATTGCTCTGGCTGTTGCTTTGCTATCTAAGAGGCCATCTATTAAGTAGTAAGCTGGCAGGAATCTATACTCTTTTATATAGCACTTGTCATTTGAAGATCTCCAAATCTGTCCAAAGTAGAGGAAATTTATCATCACTATTTTGTAAATTTAGAAACTAGAAACAGACTCAAGGTCAGAGAACCATTGCCAGGGCTGGAAATAGAACCTAGCTCTCTTGAGTCATGGTTTCTGATCTTGTCGTTAACACGATCACATGTGGGGAAAGGAAAACAGTTTTTAAAACCGCAATTATTAATCTTAACCTATCTCATGTTGAAGTTAAGTTGCTAGGCAGCCAGGGTCTTTGCATTGTTATCTTACATGGGTAAATAAAAGTGGCTTGTACAGCATAAGCTACACCATTGCTTTACACACAGTGGCAGTAAACAATTATGAAATTTAATAATTCTGAGGCATATGATAGCAAGAGCTGGGTTTATGTTCCCACCTTTTGTCAGTAATGTGGCATCAACTACACAACCGGATCCCAAGGAATGGGGATTGCCTGCCAGTGACTTCATGCCGAGCCTGGTAATGCGGCCTACATCCTGCCTTGAACAAAGATGTTGCTGAAATGTAAGTAGAAAGTAATGCATTTTCAAATGGAAAAGGCAGTGACCTTTTAACAGGCAAAGGGGAAATCCTCATATGTTGCAGCATCCAGTGAACCTGCTACATATTTCCTTGCTTTCTCAAGTCATTCACACAAACTCAGTGTCAGGAGGTAGGGGAGCACTTACAAACCTAATTTGGAACCAAAAATGTGAGGAATAATAGTTTTTTATGCAGAAGAGCTGAGGGACTCTGTCTTCTGTATGCAACTGACTGGGAGAACATTATTGCTTCTTTTAAAAATACTAGATGCTGGCTTGTTGTGCAAGGCCGTGTCACCGGGAAAGACATACTCACTATATTCCGTTAGTCCTCTAATGGAGGAAAGGGAATTTTTCATCCTTGTCTCTGGTGCAGTCATCTACCTTATGTGAATCACAGCTCATCCTCTCTGCTAGAGGTGACTGAAGCCTCGAGATGATGAAAATATTTCGGTTGTATGTATGTTCTTAAACTGATGCCCGTCACTGCATTTCAAACGTCTGTTGCCTGGGGAAGACCATTTGCTTTAATATTTTGATTTGGAAATTGCACAGCCATAAAAAGACAGCAACCTCAGATTCAGATCTTGAATGCGCTTCCCAGTCTTCTCATATCTCCAGGCTATCTATTAGGGAAAAAAGCTGAAAGTATTTCCAGTGAATTCACTCAAATCCTAAGTCATTTGAATCCTCAGCCTTTTTTAGCCATTGCTGTTACAGGACATTTATATAATGGCACACAGAAATAATGTGTTCGTTGCCTCCTCTTCCACGGTCACTCCAACACGTAGCTTAGGGACAACAAGTTAATGGGATCCCTTTATATAAATGAGCATCTCCACTCGAAAATGGAGAGTGCCCTCCTCTGATTAGAGACTGTGCTTTCTGGCTTTATGTAATAGTATGAAAAAAAAAACCCAAACCCTTCCTTGTGACATTGACATAACAGGCAACTTTAAAAATCCTTGGTTTGAACATACATCAGGGGAAAGATATGTCTAGCCACTCTAAGAACTGCTGGGAGCCTGAAAGAGATCTCACCTTTCTTTTTGTGTCCGTGACAGTGCTGGGAATGCATTTTTCCTAATTCTGAATCAGAAAGTTAATTGAATCCTGAAGATCATTTGTACAAGCTACTGCTGAAACGAGATGATGAAAATTCCTGAAAGCTTTGCTAGAACCTGAAGCTAAGTGAATGTGTCCACTGTGTTCTGCTGCAAGATGTCCCAGCACTTCTGTGGGTTTAAAGATAACTCGCAGAAGGCTGACTGTCCTATTGTATGGGATATTCTTTTCTGTTTTATAGTGTATAACCTAAAAGTCTTACTTTCAAGTTCTGTTTTTTTTTTTTTTGTTCTTTTTTTTTTTCAGTCTTACCTACTTAGAAAAAGTACTAACATGGAGCACAGTAAGAGTCACAGTGAAAAATCCTCTATCCCATCAGATCATCCAGATTGAAGCAGAATGCTTTGCAGCTTTCTTTGATTAACTCCAATGACCAATGCACAGATCAGATTCCTGAGCTCGGGGTTAAACACTTCTTAAAATCCCTTTGATTTTTCTTGTTATGAACATGCCTGGTGATTGTCTGGTTAGTGCCAGCAGCACAACAACAGTGGCCAGATTTCATACTCCTGTTTTAAAGCTTAAAAACAAGCTGGAAACCAAACAAAGTCATTCTATATCATCCAGACAGTTGAAGGCCTTTATTTAGATCAAAACCTGATGCTGTTCACTGTCCCACATTTAATGAGTGTTTTGTAGCTAAACGGTAGAATTTCATCAAAAGTTCGTAGCTTATGTCCTATTCAAGGACTCAGGTCACCTGATAGATGTGCAGGCATATTGAGGGCTTTGGAAGACGAAAGTCACCTAAGTGTAAGATGTGGCAGAGGTTTTGGCAGATCAGGAGGAAGGCGTTCGAGGCACAAGGTGTCGAGCACTGACTGTCCCTTCCCTCCCTGCTCCTGGTTCTGTTGGATCAGATAGCATCTTGACATATTTGTTTAGCTTTTCTCCTGTAGCTCCGCTTGTCTCAAGGCAGATGTTGTAAGTAACAGTGAACAAGTTCAGGTTGAAGTTGGAATGAGCTGTATATTAAGTGTTATAACTGCAGATTTTTGTCTTGATTACTTTCAGCTGTAGAAGCATTTATGTATTTGTAAGGTACCGAGTACCTTGGTCTCTTAAGCTGTAAAACATTCAGCACCTGTGGCATCTAACAGAGTGCATGGCTGTTTTTTCTCACGGTGTTTTCAGTTGTATGAAAATGTATGAAATATCTCTGAGTTCAGACCTCAGAGCATGGCCCAGGTCTATGTCGGTTGTGAAAACAAGGCAGGCATTTTCCATAGGTTTTGTATCTCTCAGGTCTGCCCCTCTTGCTTCTTATTACTGATTTTCCAAATGAAGCTGTAGTCTTGGGGCTCTTTGGCTGTCCGTAATGGAAGCACACGCTGCAGAGATCTAGAAAGTAACATCACTGAGATTAACCACTAAACTCACTTGCCTGAAAAGCAGAGTTAAAAAAAAAGAAAAATTCCATGCAGTGAGGTTTTTAAGTCTTTCGTCTAAATGTCACTGCTCTATAGTGTTCAGCATCCACAAGTTTTGATGCTCAAGGAGAAGTGGCATTTTAGGAACACCAGGGCATCACCTTGCAGCTTGACATCTCCCTCAGGTCTTGCCATGCCATTTTTGCTGTCACTTAATTTCCCTCACATAACCATTGCTGGTAGTGTGCCCACTTACAAGACACTAGAGCAAAAGAAAGGCTGTGCTGCATATGTGGTTTTGGAGATTTTTTGTTTGTTTATTTTTGTCACCACAAGGCAGATCTGTTTATGAGTAATATCACTAATCCACCTACCCTGTTGTTTGCGGGAGGAAGTGGAAAGAGCCCAAGTCGGGAATGTGTGCCTGGAAGTAGGCTCAGCATTGTGTGTTGTTGTCTTGCAGTGTCATTCAGGGGCTGTTGGAAACACAGATTGCTCATATGATTTTATGCTGGTGTGAATTTGGAAAACCTAAACTTGACCCTGTGAAAGGATTATCATTGAATCCAGCTGTATATAAGATAAAGTAAAAAAAAAAAAAAAAAAAAAAAAAAAAAAAAAAAAGCTATTCTGAGCAGTGTTGAGGGTGTAGGCAACCCTCATGCTGGCCTTCCTGTAACTTGACGTAAGCAACTAGATATTTCTTGTGGTCTTTGCTTGCAAATGCTACCTGTGCTTGGCAGACTGGGCAGTGAAAGATTTCTGTCCTTTGTTCTGCTCCCAAAGGCCTGAAGAGTCATTAGAACAGACTGTAGCAATATGAACAGCAAAAGGAAGTGTGCTAAACATCCAAACACCTATTTTGGCCTTTATGTTTCTATACAGGAGTGCTGCACACGTGTAGATAAAGAGCGCTGCATATGCAGCAGTTAATTCTCTCTCTTTATTCCTTCCACAAAGATCCACCCTTGCATCCTGTATTTCGGAAGCTCCCTGCATCCCTTGGCTTAACACAGGTATTGTGTGTCCCCTTTCTCCCTTTGCCCAGTGTTGTGTCCCATTGCCATCTCCCCACAGGTCAGTGCTCTGTGTAGCCCCTTTTTCTCCCTCTCTGAGACAAACCACTTCACTTGAGATCTTCTTGAGAACTTTCTTGGGAGGGTGGACAGAACGGAGGTGAAGAGTTGTCATGGCCATCACCACTCCTTTGATCTGCAGATAATTACAGAAACAGCAGCAGTGCAGTGTTCACAGATTGGATGCAAACCGCTCTGTGTCTTCAATTTTCTCTTTCTGATTTTTTTTTCTCTTCTTCCTGATGTTCCTCCTGAAACTGGTAGCATTTTCCTTGGGAATACCTGGAAAGCTTCCTTGCATTTTGAAGCAGATCTAGTGGGACTTTGCACGGCTGTTGAGCTCAAAGAGAGCAAACTGAATGTGCTTGACTTGAGCAGAATAGCTTGCTCTTCTCACCAGTTTGAACCAAGAAAACTTTCAACTATATATTGTCTTCCCAGGTATCCATGACAGGCATGGCCCCTTGGGAGTTGGTCTGATGTGATTTACAGCAATCTCTCTCTACTGATGGGCAGCTGGATGAGGGATCTGTTGTGCTATTAGTTATTTATTGAGCCTTGGCAGAGCGCTGCATAAAAGCGCAGAGCAGACTGTAGCACAGACCCATGCAACTCAATCCCACCCAGGATGATACATCAGTTTAGTGGTGTGTTTATAGTTTCCTTGTCTCCTTTTTTTTTTTTTTTTTTTTTTTTTTTTTTTTTATATGACCTAGCCAACGGTGCTCTGCTTCCCAAATGGAAAAAGGCAGTTGACTCAGAAAAGAGGGAATGTGTAATGAGCTGCAAGTGCTATTATAGCTGCTGCTGCCCTGCTGCCAACCCAGCTAATGTTAGGAGGAGAAAGCCCTTCTCTTCAGGGCTTTTTTTTTCGTCTCTCTTGGATAGACTGGTAGTAGATATGACCTTGTGCATCTCTGTCCAACCCTCAGAGCCACAGAGCAGTGGGAAAGGCTGGTGTGGGAACAGAGAAGGAAGGCAGGCTCCTGGCTGTGGGGAATGTGGTCACATGCGGGGACTCCGCTCTGCACAGAGAGAGGAGTGACAAATGACCTGTGAGATCCCTCCCTCCACAACTCTGGTCTGGCTTTGGTATTCATCAGTGCGTGCTCTACCCTGAAAGAGTCCTTTTCTTAGGCTTCAAAGCAAGAAAGCATGTTAGTCATAATTGCCAGCAGGTGATGGTAGAAGTGTAGCAAAATGTGTGAGGTGCTGTAGCAGATGTACATCTTCCGTGGGCTGGGCATGGAGCAAGCCTCTAACTCTTACCAGGACTTACAGCTGTGTTTGGAAGATTTCATTGCTATTGACAGTTGCTTATCCTTAGAGATCCCCTGGGTGCTGGAGATAGCCATGTATTGGCTAAAGTTGCTGTGTGGGTGACCCCTAGGCAAAGAGGTCCTCTTGATCTGGTTCCATTTGCACATCACAAATGAGGAAGAATTGTCATTTCACTAAAAGTGTGAGCAGAGAAGCCAAAGACGCTGACAGCCTTGCAGAAAGTTGCCCACATAGCTTGGGACCGCTACAGGTTTCCCTGTGGCTTGCAACTGCAGCTCTAACTGGATGAATTGTTTGCAGTAAACACAGTTTGTTTGATTGAGTTATCCCATTTTCTGTTTTGTAATTGCCTATGAGCGATCTGAGATGTTTATGTACGTGTTTGTTATCTGAAGCTGTTTGGTGGATGCTCCTGGTAAACAATTAACTGCTTCTAACCTGTTAATCATGAGTATTTATTTGCTGCTCGCCTCCCCAGGCACGTGACGGATCCCTTCAGGATATTGTTTTTACTTACTGGTTGGGTGATTGTAGCCGTCTGTTTTTGGATGGGTAATATACTTTCTCCAGACATTCCTGTTAGCACAGTTTTGCCTGTCTGAGCATCTATCGGTGGTGAATGAAGCTGAATTCCAAGTATGGTGGGTTTATGATAGCAGTAATGTTTCTCTGAATATTTGAAGACACTGCAAAACTATTTATTATGGTCTAGTTGAGGAGAATTGCAGTGTCATGGCTGTGTTGTATGGCTTGGTCAATGAAGAGAGGAATACAGGCTGTTCAATTTTTGCATCTTTTAACTTTAAGGTAGTTTTAAAACTATGTTTAAAAAAATTCAAAAGCTCTAAATACTATTTTAATGTGAAGAAATTGCAGAAGAATCTGCTGCATCAGGGAAATAAGGACATAAATAGTATTCAGGAAAGATGTTGAGCTGAACCACATGAGATTTGCAATGACTGCCCTTTCCCTGGGGTTGGCAATGAGGAACTTGCCAAAAGGCACAGCCGGTCTGTCACCAGCGATGGTCCATTAACATGTTGTTCGCATCTTGGCAGTGCGCTGTCAGGGATGGCTCTTTGAGGTCCTCAAAGGCACAGGCTCAGACCTTCTGTCACGTTGCCAGCTTTGCTAACCTTGGTCAGATGTCAGTACTCGCCCTGCATTGCTGCTCCCTCCTCCCCACCCTTCCTGGTGTCGAGCTTTCTGCATCTCAGTTGTGACTTTTCACGTTCTTTTTAGGAAGAAAAAGTCACGTGGAGTCAGTCTCCATGGTACATGCTGCCAATTCACCCTCTTATCGCTACTGTATAATTTTTCATGCATGAGTAAGGGGAAATCACTTACTGCTTCAGAAATTTTGGGGAGAAATTTCTAACATTTTGCACTGAGAAACTAACTGAACAAACTAAAAGGAAAAAAAAAAGAACTAATCTGAACAGGAAACTACCTGAAGATAACCTCCCCCCCCCCCATTTTATTCTTTCGAATAAAAAAAAAAAAAACACGAACACTTGACTTATTAGGTAGGAAACAGATGGCAGAGGCTTGAGGGGCAGTGCACACACAACATCTGCTATGCAGATAATATTTAGAAAATGATGATATCAGAGCCTGTTGCAGCCAAATGTTATAAACTGTGGGAACACCTATAACGCATGCCGTTCCCAGAGCAGGACCTAAACCCAGATTTGGCTGCCCTGAATTTCTAGACTTGAATCTAGCTGCTGTGGCTTGCTACTGCTCTGTTGTTTGCTCGTGGGTTAGTTGTTCAGGGTGAGTGGAGGATAATCCAGCTGAAAAACCTGGAGCCTTGAAGACCTCAGTGAACCTGTGCAGAGTGGACATCTGAAAGAACAACAATGTGGTCTGCCAAACAGTCTGGAAATTTTGTTGTGGAAAATGTAGTGGTGCAGCAATTACATAATTTGGTTTTCTTGATCCATTCGATCTTTGCAACTCTGTAGGGATTTAACTGTGGTGGAATCGTGTTGTGATGATATAAATGTCACGTGGATAAAGGTTATGAGATGTCGTTTTGGTGGCAGCATCTGAATGAGTGACCTTGGAAAGGGACACACCTTTCTTGTTATCCTGCTTCTTTGCTTCCTTTTGAATTACCTGTCTTTACTATGTGAATCTTGGAAAATACTTTTTGTTTTGAAGCTTGTCTTCCTCCTGCTGGCTGGGGGACTTGAACTTGGTGAGTTGTCCTCGTTATCAATAGAGACTTGTCTGCAGTTGCCTTCCTCTCGCAGCACCCAGGGAGTGGAGCTGCTTGAGTAGATCCTGCGCTGCTGACCAAAACTGAAGCTTTGTTTACCTCTGCTCATTAATATTGGAGATATACTGAGGGTGTGCTGAGCATGTAATGATACCTTCATGTCTCAGCAATATGGCATCTTTTTTTGTCATGAGGCTACCTCTGTTTGTTAAATGTTTCTGTCAGGTGTCAGGATAGTGTAAATGGTAGTTGTGTGGCCTTCAGAGTCAGCTAAACCTCCTGGTAAGTGAAAACTTGGGAAAGATGCAGCATATCATTTTTAAGAATCTCAACCAGTATACAGTTGTGCAATTCTCTGTTTTGAAACTTCTAAAATGAACTTTGAACAATGACAAAGTAGGTATGTCTGTGAACTAACACACTGCTGAGTATCTTCTCAGGTCTGCCTCTGGAGGCTTCTAAAAGACTGGATGGTGAGAGAGATAAGGATTTGTACAGGCCTTTTTCCTTCTGTGGTCATCATGCATTTCCCAAGCATTTGCAGAACTGCAGTCTTTGCAGCGGTGCATCTGACAGTCTCTTTGGCCCAGGGCTTGGACTGTGTGTGTGTGCCAGATGAACCACCATAGCCACCAACGGTGAGGTGTGAAAGGCTGGAAAAACCCATACCAAGGTGCAGAATAGTTCAAACTCAGATTCATTAGAATTAGGGTCTTTTTAAAATAAAAATGCCCAAGCCTTGCTCAGTGGGAATCTGTGCTTAAAATGCATTGAACAAAATACTTGATTTTTAAAGAGTGTCCTTGGTGGGAGTGGGGCATGTAGGGCCATGTTTCTAAACATCTATCAGGCTTCCAGGAGTTCAATATCTGCACATCTGCCTGGGAAAAAGGTTGATGCCTGGCTTGCTGAGTTCTTTAGAAAATCTGACCTCTGTTTGCCAACTAAATGGGAGCTCAGAGCTTTCTGAAATGTGCCTCCACTCCTTTATTTCTTCTTTTATTTCTTGTTCCCCTTCGTGCTTTTGGGCAGCGATGCAGATTTCTCTCTGCATTATGCTGTTCTGTTGCTGTCTCCCAGAGTGGGTCTGCTGCCTGCACAACTAATCCGCTGAGTATCCCTGGATTTTGATATGACAGTCAAGTCCTGTTTTGCTGTTCTGTCTTATCTTCATTGTGTGCTCTGCATCCAGAGAGATATTAGTTTCTAAATATCGTGCTTTCTGTATTGACTGCTCTGCAGCCATCTCATTATGATCTCAAAGATACAAGGCCAGATGCTTTGATTTATACCAGCTAAGGAGTTGGCCTCTGGGATTTATGTAGTCAGTTCCCAACATTAATAATTTTCAGAAATACTTTTCATTTATATTCCAACAAATGAAGTTTGAGGGCTACTTGAATAATAAATTATTAGCAAAAAGCTTTATCCAAATTCTTTTCTATTCTTGATCATATAACTTAATCTCTATGTTGTATTTTTATCTTTTTTTTCCTTTCACATGTTCTTTTATTTGGTGTCTTTATAGATTTAGCATGACTATCTAAATGGAAAATCTTTTTCCAACTATGACTAAGCATAAGCAGCCTTTACAAGCTTCAAAACTCCCCAGATCATGACACCCTCATACTGTGAAAATGGAAGCTTAAAATCATCAGCTGCCTATGGTATATTATCTACCCAGTGCACAGGCTATTAACTGAAGCAATTTGTATGGGTCTAACGTAGCAATTGTCAGATGTTGTTTCCATTTCTGCTTTTGCTTCACTGGCAAAATTCTCATTGATTTCACTTGCAGCAGATTAAGCCCTGCATATGTTTCATTTTCATGAGCCAGCAAAAATGTCTTTTCACTCTCTATTGAGCCCATCTCCCTTAAATATTTTAGAACAGTTGCGTAGAGATGCCCTACTCATTTTTTTTTCCAATGTCTTCCAAGTCTCCTTTCTCAACTCAAGTTGTCTAAATCCAGACAAGCATTGGCCCAGACTATGATTTTACCCATGTAAGTGTAAGACTATATCCCAACTGTGTGGTAAGGGACATTGTTTCTGTTTGCTAGAATCTGAAATGAGGTATTGAATAAAGATGTTTTTCTATTTGCTTGATTTTTTTGGGGGGGGGTAGATAGTTGAACATTTCCCAAACTTGCAAAGCAGCAGGTAGCTAAAGGGAATCAACATTGCGCTCTAAGGATTGTATGGAAAGAAGCAGAAGCTACTGATTTTGCATTCACCTCCTCTGTATTGAGAAGGGAGGTCCAGGAAAGAAACTCTGTTCTTGGAGCCAGATTTCTACCCACCACAAGGACAACTGATAGAGTGATCATTTGGGCCATTATGGTATCAGTTGCCCAAATCTCAATATGTATTCTGTTAAAGAAACCTCTGCCTTGACAGATTTCAGGGAAGTGAATCTAGAAGCAAAAACTTCTGAGGAGATCATAAACTGCGTAACATACGGATGTTGAGTAGACTTCTACCGATTAAAAGGGCCATCATCTGAAATAGCATCACATCCATGTAACATACAGACCTACCCAGTTAACATTAATCATGCAGGGATACTAATCTTCTCATGCCCTATGTCTAATGTTCCTATCTTAATTTAAAAACAAGGAATAAGATTTATATTTCTAGGCTGCTACATACTAACAAACAATATTCTGTTCTCTTTTGCTCCAGACAAACTACGTTGGCCGTAGGGGAAATAGTCTCTAAAGTGGGAGTGAGACCACAGTTATACTTCTAATGAGGTCTTGGAAATGTCAGTACATTGTATGTGAATCGGGAGTGAGTCACAGTGTAATTTGATGGTCTGGTTGAAGAAGGGAAATGGTGAGCATCAGTTGTCAGTGTCAAAGATTTTTACTTTGGAGGTGAAGGCTGGGAAAGAGTTAAACAAAGATTACGTTGGGGAAGAGCAACCGTCTCCCATGGGTGAGGGCATGCTGCTGCCACCAGGGATTTTGTACAGGCTCCTGCAGTAGCAAGGCAAAAGGAGTCATGTGAAAGCTTCCACTTTTGCCTATAATAGGTCAGAAATATGGCAAAAAGCATGGCTGATTTCCCATTCGTAAAGAGAAACGTGAATATTTGCTTTCAACAGAGCTGCCAGTTAGATATTGGTCTAAGCTTAGCTTAAGGACTTTGTCTGCATTATGGTGTCTCTGTTGCTGTAACTGTGTTAATAAAACCTTTGAAAATGGCCATTTTTTCTATGGGGCTACCTTGCCTTTCAAAGCCACAGTGACAAAAATCATCATTTTGTAGCTGTGATTTTTTTTATCATTTTTTTTAATTAATGATTTTTGCTGGTGAAGCCATGCCAGATGAGAAGCGTGGTGTTTTTGAGTTCCCTATAGATGTAGCTGTACGGGTGAAATGTTTTTGTGCAGATAAGGCCTGAAACATCTCCAGATCATAAGAACAGCACAGTTAAGGTCACTTGATACAGAGTGTGAGACGCTGGTTATGTTGATGTTGCAACTCTGCTGAAGTCACTGCTAGTTTTACTAGCCTGGGATATGGCTCTCAGCTCACCTTAAGGAGGCAAATAGCTATAGAGGCTCTGAATCATCCTGTGGAGCATTCTTTGGTCCTAACAAACAGTGTTTATTCCTTCACTGAAACTCAACTTCTTCCGTTCTAATTTTATATAGGAATCTCAAATGTTACTTTTTGCATCCCAGGCTGAAGATAGTTCAGACATATTTTATCTATTAATTACTAATAGTGGAGGGGTCAGGGGTCTGGCTATGATTAGGAATACGTGAATTTAATAAAATCTGTTGTCTATATCCTGACTAACAATTTTATATTTCCCAAATAGATTTGATTTGACTTTTAATGTGCCTATATTAAAGATACTTTCCTGTTTTCCACCAAAAATAAATAATAGTTTGGGAGATGGAGAGAAAGAAGAGCGGGAAGAAGCAAGCATCTAAGTAAAACATATGTTGAATGGGAAAAAAGTCAGTCACCGTGGGTTCTGGGCCTGTGATTATTTCCACATGCCTGGACTGTATCGCTGTGCTGCGTGCCATTAACGTCCTTGGATGCTCTACGTCAGAGCGGGTTTTTGCACATACCGACGAGCTTGCAAGATTGGGACCTTAATGGGGTAGCGGACTTGGCGTCGCAGAGGCGCGCGCTGCCCGCGGACATGCGGACCCCTCGGGGCGGCCACCTCGCGCCGCTGGTGCGCGAGGGCCCTTTCCTGCAGCGGCCGCGTGCCCGGCCGGAGCAGCCGGCCCTCGGGCACCCGTGAGCGCCTGGCTGGTTGATGAGCCTGGAGGCAACAGAGCTTCTGCTCAGCCATTCTCAAGAAAAGCAAACAAGAAAATGGACTAACCAAACCCCACCTTGTAAAATGGGTGTTTTTAACTGATGCTTGGTGCTAGGAGAAGGCACTATTAAAAACGAGTCTGATGTTCCTCTTCGAAGGGGTGTATGAGTGCGAGTGTCGGAGGGAAATGCGAGTTGCCCTTCCCTGTCCTTTTGGTCTGGGCTGATTTGTGAGAATACGAGATGTTGGGAGTTATCTCCCTTCCACTAGCTCTTGCGGAAGGGAAAAGAGATTTGATTTACTCTCTCCAGACACAAATACAAAAGAATCTTTTAGGCCAGAAAATACATTTTTTCTCCTTTTTTTTTTTTTTTTTTTTTATATTTTATTATTATTTGAGCCTGCCAGATTGGTCTGCTCTTCTCTCTCCAAGTGTGTGGGCGGCACAGAAGAGGATGCTGAGATGAAGAATGGGGGAGGGAGAAAAGAAGTGGAAAAGACCTTTGGATTGAAGTCGCGGTACATGGGAGGAAAAGTAATGGCAGAGTCGGAGCCGTTTTGGTTTGTAGAAGTTTGCAGATCAGAAGAAGCTGCGGTAGGTCAGAGACGCTCAGTCTAGATGCCGTAGTGGTGAATGTATCCGCGCGTTTTGGATCCTGGGCATACAGATATTTTTGTGCATTTGGTAATTTTATGAAGTTTGTCCTACTGAGTTCTGATCCCTCCTGCTGGAAATTGGGATGTCAGATGGAGGAGTGGCTGGAGGGGGGATGAACCACTGCTCTGCTCAGCAGAGTATTTTCACATTCATCTGCTTAGTGCTTTGCTGAATTAGGTCCTAAACAAGTAGTATTTAGTGAAGGTAAAGCTCTGGTTTTGTCCTAATTAAATCCTGTGCTGCTAAGCTGAAGAAGCAGAACTCATTTCTCATGGCAATAATAGCTGTCCTTGATCTACTCTCTGACTCATGAATTTTCACAGTATTTCTGTGAGATTAAGTTATATGCAAAACCCGTTTTCACCTGAGTAGGAGAAGAAAGGAGTTAAAAGGTGTAACAAGGGAAAAATAAAAAAAATTTGAACAGAATATGAAAAGACAAAGCGGTTGTGGTGGGGAGCTGCAGGACAGCAGTGTCGGGTGAGAAGAGAGGAGGAGACTGGGAGACGGGGAGAGCAGTGGATGAGTAGAGGCAGTGGGAAAGGAACTGTGCGTGGAAGTGTTGCACAGTTTGTTTCACGTTTACACCTGCGAGGTTCATCTTGCCTTCAGAGTATTTGCCCTCCAGCTCCTTGAAGCCTGGCACAGAAGAAACCTAGCAAAAGCAGCCCTGTGATGGCAAGCTTGGAGAAGAAATTGCGTTTCCTCCGTGACGTCCTGCACCGGGAGGCAGGGTGCTGCGGGGTGGGTGGGTGCGCAGGGAGCCCGGCTGCGCCGAGGTCCAGCCCCGGTGGTGAGCCGGCGGGAGGACGAGGACTCGGCGGGCCTCGGCACGGGTCCCTGGGGACTGGAAAGTTTCTCTGGGAGCCTGCTGTCCTTCTCCTCCCTCGTTGAAGGACTTTTGGCAGGGTAAGGGCTGCAGATAAGGAGAAGGTGTTTCTCTGCTGGGCTAATATTGACACCACAAACAGCCGGTGCTTTGGTTTGGTCATAAACATCAGCGTGTGTAAGCAAGAGGCTTTTCCCGGAAAAGGTGGAACAGAAAGTACAGAGAGGTTGTTCTCTCCCATCACAGCGTTTGCTGGGAAGAGGCTTTAGAAGCTGCGTGTCTACACCAGGAGAACGTTATTAAGCTTCTAAAGCCAAGCTCTCGCGCGCTCGCAGCTGCCAGGGCCAAAGGTGTCTGTCTAACCTTCGTTTGCGCCCCAGTGCCGCTGCCTTCTCATGGCCTGATTTCCTCTTGTGCCTTTTTTCAAGGAGATCCTGCCTGAGCTCTTTTCAGCCAGCAGCCAGAGCATCGCTTTAGGACTGTTGCAATGAGTTAACCTGCTTGCAAGATCCCTGCAAAATGTTTTTCTTGGGGGGGGAGTGGAGGGAGGAACCTGAAATCTGCTGCTCTAGCTCAGCTGGAGATACCACCTCTTACAGGAAAGTTGTGAAAACAAATGTATTGTTTGCTCAACATTTACATGTTAAAACGAAAGCACCATAAAAATGCTGATAACGTCAGATGATAATTTCAAGTGATGATTTAATTTTGCCGTGCAGAGTTTGGATGTTGCCTGTGAATGAGTGACTGTATAATATGGAAATATGTTGCCTAGGTATTTCCTGTAACTCTACATGGAAAAATATTACATGCTTGTGCCACCAAAGATTGTCATATGCAGTATCACAAGGAATGATGGTATCTTAAGTTTCAAAACAGTGTTTCTGGGCCCAGTTCTGTGGCTATTAGCAGGTTTCTCAGTCCTGCCATGCTGTCATTATGCCATGTCCATAGTCAGAGCCAAAACGAGGATATTCGAGTGAGACTTAAGAAAATCTTTGCTTGAATATAGACCCACATAGGAGACTAAAGTTTCTTATGTTTGCTGTCAAACCAAAGTCATCTTCATTGGGTGAATGTTAAAAATCACCGTTTTTTGGGTAAATTATGGCATTTCTTCTGGTGAGTTGCTTGCCTTTATCTTCATTTTCTTATTACACTTGCATAGGCCTAGGATTCTTTAAGTGTTCTTGAAAAGTTATTTGGAAATGAGAGTGAGAGGCTAACAAGTTAATGTTCATTTAATAGATATAAAAAGTGAGAACTAGAGGCATTTGGAGGCAGAGTAGGTATCATGTACAGCAAGGTATTTTTGCTTGGAAAGTGAGCTTTTAGCAAATTCCAGGTGATATTTGCCCCAGACCTTACACAGGCTTTCTGTATGGTCTAAAAATTGTATTTTGGAGAGGGAACTGCTGTTCTAAGAAGCACGGAGGAAAGCAGCCTGAGTACGGTTAATACATAGGGTACGACGTACTGCCAGGCTCTCGCAGTCGCCCTCCGATCGCGCTGAACTCGCCGTTGGGCGAAGCCTTACTTAGTCTTTCCCGCGGGGCAGCGGCTCTTGGGTCGGGTCGGTCTGCGTCGTGGCGCGCGTTGGGCTGCCTCGCTGATGTCTTCATTGCGCTACGGAGAGGCAGCGCGTGCCGCTGAGCCGCCGCGGCGCCTGTCACGAAAGCGGATGAGGCTGATGTCTCACTTACGCCGGGCACCGAGGTGAGGAGCGTGTTCAGCGGAAAGGTCTCCCTCTCCTGAAGCCCCCGTCCTGCTGGGTGCAGAGATCTGTACGGCGGCAAACGAGCCGCTACGCTGACAGTTGCGGTGCTGTAGTTTGTAGGGACAAGTGGCAACTTCTATTTTTAAGCGTTTCAGCCAGGATTTTGAGTTTCCTTCGATTTACACGTTGAGACTAGGCTTTCTTCCAGACCTGCAGCTTTATAATAATATTTAAAAATTATATAACTCATTGTATTCTCAAATGGCTGCACAAACATCAATTAAAAAGAGTATTTTCTGTTAGGTTATGGCAGTATCTGTATCCTTGTGTGACAGATAAAGAAACAAAAGCAGACAGACATCGTTGGTCTAAGCCCACCTCCATTAATGACAAGAAAATTAATGTTAAAAGGGTGCTTAGAATATAAGATTTCCCACCTCTGGTCCCTGCTCTCTGTGCACTATTGCATGCTAGTGAGAAATTCTCCGTTTGATCCTTTCCTGTTGAGAATACGTTTATTCTCTAATTGCAGTCAGAGTCATGCTGAAAAAAAGAGCTTACAATATATTTGCCCAAATTCTCCCACCTTCCTAGGTGATCTCCAGCTGCTTGCACAGAGCTACTGTGTTGAGGAAAAAAAGGACAATTTTTAGTCAAGCTGTTTCTCACCATAAAGTCAGTTCAAGTGGTAACAGAGTAGTTGCTGGCATCTTTTTGAACATAAAAATCATTAAGGAAAAATTTCCTGTCCCTGGCAAGTATTAGATTAAGTTAAACCATTCCCTCCTCTCCCCATGCTGGTGTTCAGGGAGACCTTCTGGGCCACTTTCTGTGGAGATGTCTCCACGTGCAGCACCATTAACTGGGTTAAACCTCTGTCCAGGGAGCGTTTAATGCTAGTTTTATCTTGTTTAGGAAGAGTAAACTTCCGGTCTTCACAGAGCCAAATCCAGTATCCAGAGAGTTTTAGTTGTGTGCAACTCGCATGGCCTAAATAAAGAGCTAAATGGACTGTTGGGTCATTGAGCCGCCAAATCCCAGCGGATGAGGCATGTGCACGAGGCAGCGGGGCTCCCCGTGGGACGGCGCACGAGCCCGCTCCGTGTCGGAGCCGTGTCCGTGCCGGCGGGTCATCCCGGCCGTGCTGCGGTGCCGGGTGCTTCCGCGAGCGCCGGCGCTCGAGCGTGCCGCCGGGGTCGCGTGCCCGCGGGACGGACCTCGGCCGTGCCACGCTTCCAAAAGCCTTGAGAAGAGGAGCGCTCCTGGGGTTTGGTCTAGCACACCAACCCCAGACCATTTTTTTTCTCCAGCGCTCAACTGCAGCTGCACCAACCTAATCTTGCGGTTAATAAATATATTTAGCAAGACAGGACATGGTCTCAAAATAGTCCTGCAGCAGATTTGTATCTGCTTGGAGAGCAGCATTGCCACTTGGCCAGAGAGTCTGCCGGATGCCGTTGCCAGGCGGTATGGATTTAGGGACTGGGTTTCTGTTGGGGCCAGCCTTAATATCTTCGTCAATAATTTAGAAGAGAGAGTAAATGGTGATATTATTGAAGTTTATAGGTGATGCCAAAAGAGGCCTTGCCAGTATCAGCAAGGACAGAGAAAGAATCCAAGGGCACCTGGAGGGAATCAGCATGGACAGTTGTAGGGTAGGAAGGAGGCTGGAGATGGGTTTTTCTCTGTCTAGAGAATGAGAAAAACAAAGATGGAAGAGAAATTCGGAAAATGGCAACATCCAAAAGAGACTCGAGGGTAATAAGAGCAAATCAGAAAGAAGGTCCGGCGTGACGTGGCTGCAAAGGAAAGATGTGCCGTATGTCAAACGAACCTCGAGGAAAGATCACGGAGATTTAACTACTGTGGCTCCTCAGGGTGCGTCCCCTGGCAGTTATTCCACTGCACAGTGTGAACTCTCAGGGGTGCTGGATTTCCCCCCTCTCAAAAAATGAATTTTTTAAATCGACTGAAATTGTTTACAATTTCCTGCCAGGCTGGATGACTCATTCTGGCAATCTGCCCTCTCCATCCTCCCCCTCAAACAAACAAACAAGCCAATAAGTTACAAACAAAAAAATAATCTAAAACAAAATTCAGAATCTTCTTCTTGTATTTAAAATGAAGTGCTTTTTCTTTTTTTTTTTTTTGAGACATCACTTCAGAGCTGGATTGAATGACCGTAACTTGAAAAAAATGAGGTAAAAATAACTCTGAAAATAAAATGCTTTGTTTTGAGTTAAGGAAAGGCTTTGTTCCGCGAGGCACACAAAATGCTCATTTTGGGCCAACACGAAATGGGGTGTGTGTGTGTATATATATATATATATTTATATATATATATATATATTTTTTTTTTTTCCCACTAGCAATCTCTTGGTTGAGGCAGTGAACCAACAAGTCAATTATTCACAGAGCTGTAGTAAGATGAAGGAAAGGATGGAAAGCCAAACGGAGCCGAGAAGGTGAGGGAGAAAACTGCAGGTTGAACGTCTCCGTAAGCTTCGTTCCTCCAAGGGAACGCGCTTACGGAATAGGAGAGCGGTGCCGTTGCCGGCAGCCCGAACGCCGAGGAATCGAACCCGTTTGGGCTGTCGCAGGCTCCCGGCGCTTTGGGGCAGGTTGGGTGCCGCGGCGAGCGCCGTCGGCCCCGGCGCCCTGCCGCGCTGCTCCCCGGCCACGGCCAGAAACGCGGCATCGGCCGGGAGGGAATGGAGGGGGGAAAGAAGAAGGAGAAGAAGAAGAAGAAATTCTTCTGCCAAGGTGCTGCTGTAAGGGCTGCGGAGGGTGACTTTGAGCGGGGAGGAGCTCAGCGCTGCCGGCGTGCTGCTTCTCTCGGGAAGAGCTGCTTTCTCGGCGCCGGGGCCCGGGTGCGAGCGCTGCCTCGGCCGGGCAGAGGAGCCCGGGGCGAGCGGGGCCTCTGCTAGGGCAGAACGGCGGTGGTGGCGGCAGCCTTGGGAGACGCTCTTCCGGCAAGCCGGCGGCGCTCGGGGTGCAGCGGTTCTCACTTTCACGGCGGTCGCACAAACGTACCGAGCGTGCTTTTTGGCTTTTTTTTTTTTTTTTTTTTTTGGCTGTTGGCCGTGTGTGATTTTTATTTTTATTAATTTTTTATTTTTTTCCCCCACCTCCTCCAGAAGTGCCGAGCTCCCTCGGCGCCCAACCCTCCCAAGCGATAACCCCGCCGACACCGGTGAGAGAAACCTTGCTTGCCGGTTTGGAGGTGAGAGGATCGAGGCAGCGGGATGGCGGGAGTTGCCCAGCGCCACGGGAGGAGGTGGGCGGCAGAGGCCCGGTGAGCCTGACTCCCGCTCTCCCCGCGGCGGAGCGTCAGGATGCACGAGCCAGCCGCGCGCTGGCGAGGCTGGATGCGCCCGGCGCTCCCTTTCCCTCCAGGGCAGCGGCCGGGAGGGCGGCAGGGAGCTGCGGCGCCCCGCGCGCCTCCCTCCGCCGCCCCGCGCTTGCCCTAATCCCCCGGCCGAGCTAACGCGCCGGAGAGCAGGACGCGCTGTATCCGAGCCGCGCGGGCAAGCCCCTCGCAAAAGGCTTTACGGGGGGTGACGCTTGTGTTACTACAGTCCGGGGCGAAGCACTCTGCATTTCAAGCACCGCTTCTTTGCTATTAAATAATTAATAATTAACCAGCAGAGGCATTCGAAGACTCTGGTGCAGCGATGTCTGGTAACAATTTCATTTTCTCCCCACCCCCGTCCCCTCCTTTTTTTTTTTTTTCCCCCTTTTTTCTTTCTTTTTTCTTTTTCTTTCTTTTTTCTTTTTTTCTTTCTTTTTTTTTTTTTTTTTTTTTGCCATTGCAGTTTATTCCAGGGCTTTGCCCTAGGAGACCAAAGCACTGCGCAGCCAAAGTTTGCAATGGCCAAAGCCGTTTGATTTATAAATAAGTTCTTGCAATTTGCAGCGAAGTTGGCAGTACCTCGTGCTTTGTTCTGAACGTTGCCTAGAAGCAGGGTACCGCTGGGTTTATAACCAGGCAAACGGCCGCCTCCATCAGCACAAAGCTACCGGAGCGTCGCGCGCGCTTCCGAGAGATTTATCTACAGCGGGAGAGCGTTAAAAAGGCTCGCTGCTGGGGGAAAAAAAAATAATAGTAATAATAGCAGTAATGGAAGGGAGCCCGGCGTTTTGCGGCGTGTCTCTGGAGGTCGCGGGGCGGGCGCCGCATCCCCGAGCCCTTGCGAGCTGTTTCAGGCCCCCGCGAAGTCTCCTCCTTCCCGTGTAAATAAACATGACAGATGCCGCTGCCGCCGCCGGTGCGGCGGGCGGAGCGGGCGGAGGCTGCCGGCGCGGGGCAGCGGCTCCCGCGCGGGGCGCCGCGTGGACGCGGGTGCGCGCCGCGCCGCGGGCCCGCGCGTGGGCGCCGCGCGTGGGCGCCATGGGCGGCCAGGTGGCGAGGGGCGCGCGGCACGGTAAGGGGGCGGCGCGGGGGGCGCGGGGGCGCGGCGAGGTGCGCTGGGCGCAGCCCCGGCGCCGCAGCCTCGCTCGCCTGTGGGTTGCTCGTCCCCGCGGATTTAATTTTCCTTCTCTTTCTTTCCTTTCTCCCCTCCCTTTCCCACCTTTTCCTCCTTTTTCCTTTTTTCTTTTTCCCATTTTTCCTCTTTTTTCCTTTTTCTCCTCTTTTCCTCTCCCCCCTTTTTCTTTCTTTTTTTTCCCTTCTTTTTCTTTTTCCCTCCTTGGTTCCTTGCAAAACCTTGTTTCGAGAGATGCTCCCTAAGGTCGGGGCTGTGCTTAGCCCATCCGATTCCGTACGCCGCCGTGTTACATCGCGTCGCGTAAGGGGCACACAGCAGCCCGTGCGGCGCTGGCTACCGTGCTGAAGGATGCCAGGGGCAAAAGGAAAGTAACTGCGCGCGTACGGCAGCCAGCTGCTGCCAGGAAAAAGCTGATAAAGGCTGATAAAGGTTTTAGTGCAAGGGAACATCCTAAGGCTTCAGAGGCGTCGCCTTATTTTATTATTTTTTTCTTTCCATGTTCAGTTTCCTCTTAATGTAAATTCTGTTTTGTTTTAAATTGATACTGTTTGAAATGAATGTTGGTTGGAGCTGGCTGGTATTTAGACTACGCTAAATCCGTTAAGGACAGCGTGACGCGTGCCTTTGCTGGGTAACGTTAAAGGTGGAGGGGGGGGGGAGTTGGAAAGACGCTGGAAAATCTCGCGCAGACCAACGTTAAAGCAAAATTGGGGTCTATAGGTAATGTTTAAAAATGAGCCGTGTCTATGCACGCCTAAACCTCAAGCCAGAAATACCTTTTTGAGAATATTGCACTCATTAATATTAAAGTTGCCTATTGCTCGGAAATGTGCTGTTTAGCTTTGAACATAGCAAATGTTCTGCATGTTCAGTGCGGGTTGGTTGTAATTTCAGAGACACTTCCTTGTTACCATAGTAAATATGGATATGAAATATGCAGGTAAATCTCATGTGCTTTCTTTGAGCAGAGGTATATGAGGTATACGCTGTGGCTGTGAACATTTGTGTGTTCCTGATTTTTGTCATCTTTTTCACCAAGTCCAAACCCAGTAACTTAAGGGACAAATGGACATAGGAAGTAGATCTATTTAGGTGAATTTCTCCCTAACTGTATGTAGCAAGGGTGTCTCTGTAGAGATCTTTATTTGCTCATTATTCATTCTCTGAAGTTTCACCCGTGAGCTGACCTTATTATTTCTTTGCTATGCTCACAAGTGCAATATGCAGAATAACAGCCCTCTTGGTTTAGCATAAAAAAGGAGACATTTTTGGCTATTGCCTTGTCCTTGTAGGTGCCCTTTTCCCTTTGAACTTCTTCTTCAGTCAAGCCTTCTATGAATGAATTTGAAAAAACCTGGGTGGGAAAAAAATAATAGCTGTGTGTGTTTCCTGTATGTGCCGGGGACTTGGCACTCCTACTGTGGATTTCTCCTGCCTGCAGCCAGCACTGCACTATGCCGTAGTCCTGCAACTTCTGCCTTCCTGCAGTTCTGCTCCGGTGCATGCAGTTCTGCTTAATTTTATTTTGTTGGGAGATGGAAACTAATGAGGAGACGTGGGTAATTAACTGTCAAATTTACCTCTTCGTATAGAGCGAGGGCTACAGGCTGTGTTGTAATTGCAGGTGATATGCTGCTGTGTTGAACACAGCAATGCCTTAAAAAAAATGGGCAGGCATTACGTTTAAAAATAAATAATAAAAAGCCGTGCAACCGAGAACACTTAACAAAAATAGGCTGCATCTGCGCTTGTGGTTTTTCTGTGGCTACTGTTCCTTTAGTTCTGTCTTTCTGTTGCATATTTCTATTTTGGATGTGTCCTGAAATAACTGGGGAAAGAGAACTGAAAGCTTACCCGTTCCTCTGAAGGATAATTGAGAGTGAAGGTAACGATAACGAAAGGAGTTGTGCTGACAGCCCTGGGCGCTGGCGTCCTTTGTTTGCAGAAAGTGCAGGTAAAGCACAGATGAGTTTCCTCCAGCCTGGTATTTCCAGTGTCCTCTCTGTGTCGAAAGGCTGGGCTGGGATTTTCAAAAGCACCTTTTGGTCAACGGGGCATGATGCCAATGCTGACCTTAGCTGGGTCCAAAAAGTACATTGAGATAAAAGCTTCTGAACAGGCTAATGATGGAGGAGCCCTTGCAAAAAGCATAAAGGCAGCACAGGGATGTTTGACAGGTGGGGGTGCCCCAAAGTGAGGGCACAGGTTTGTGATAGTCAAGTGCAGTCATTCACAGACCGTCATGATGAAGAGCACCTGGCTTCATTTTAAACTCTTTTATCCACAACTCTGTTTGCAAACGGGGCACTGAGCTGCCTGATGTTCCCGTGGAGCACAGGAGCCTTACCGTCCTGCTGTGCTTTGGGAAAAAGCTGTGGCCAGGAGAGATGTCAAGCTTGAGGGGGCTCTGTCCGTGGTGGGGGGAAGAGGACTATCCTGGCACCTGCTTTGCTGGTGCTTCTGCTGTGAGACCGGGCAAAAGACTCTGCAGATGTTATATCTGAGTCGCTTGGGAAGATGCATGCACACTGATGTGCGCAGGCTCCTCCTGCCAGGTTAGGGAGGATTTAGGCTGAAAATGCTGTTTTCGCACTGGTGTGTTGGTGGGGCAGGAGGACAGCTGTGCTAGCATGTCCCAGTGACAAAGTTGGCCGGGACTGATGGGCGCCCAGGGTCACCTGAAGGGAAGTTTCCTGCCCAGTGGGACTTGGATGAAAAAGGGGCTGTAAGCTGGAGGCAGCAAAGCAGGAGTAGCCCGAGCTCCCCAAAGAGATGCGTGACTTCGTTCCTCACTAGCAAACGAACCCCAAAGTGCTTGTGCTGCCAAAGGTCTCTGTTTTCACGGGAGACCTCTGACAGCTTCGTACGTGGGGACCCGCGAGCTGGTCGCTCCGCTGCTCTGCGCAGTGTCGTGCGTCCCCCAGGTGTCTGCGTGCAGCCTCCGTCCGGCGCCCTGCGTGCTCCAGGACAGCCTCCGTTTCTCTTCCCCTTTCCCTCTCCAATCCACATGCACGAAAGTCTTTCGTCTGCTTTTCAGTTCCCTCTGGCAAGGGGAAGGAAAGTTGCAGTAGGAAGTTCAAAGGTAACACAACCTTGATAGACAGGATGTTTACGTGCTGCATAAAAAGTCACATCTATACATGCGGTGTTTATCTTAGCAATATTTTAAACAGGAAATGTTAATATGATGGGTGATCTGGCGCCTGGCTCACTGAGGCTGGCTTCTTCAAGAGTGACTGCATCCCATCGTATTCCTGTAACACACGGACTGTACTGAAAAGTCACATCAAACAGTACTTGCTAACTAATCGTGCATGACACGTCCCTCCTAGATACCTATCTCATAATAAGGATGTTCTCGCTATGCACTTGGTTCAACTCTTACTGCTATTTTCGTTTTTAATTCCTCCTCTGGGCTATGAGTGAAATGCTGTGTGCTGATTTCTTAATTTTAGGGGCCAAATCTCTTTTACCCACAATAACACTAACAAAAAGTCACCCTTTAGCCAAGGAAGCTACCGCACTGTGCTGCGCCGAGAGAGGAATTCAGCGTATGTATATGTGCAGAGGTTAGTGATTAACGTGTACACATCTCCAGCTAGCCAAAAGCACTCTGAATTTCCATAGTAGATTGAATCACGTGCAGGGGATGTGTGTGTCTGTGCATGCCTGTGCATTTGCTCAATGCCTTTCCGTTTGCAAGTTATAGTCACTAATAGGTCCCTCATTGCAAGGCTTTGTTTTATTTTTGTTTAATTACTCACATGTCACAGGCATTTATCAGTGTTGTATGATGGAATAACTTCTACAAGGAGCAAGAAAAAAAAAGGGGGGGGGGTCTCATGTCCCGTTTTCCAAACTGAAATTGTATGGCATTGAGGTAATTGCAAAAAAGTCCCTCGTGAGACTGCATTGGCTCTTTGACCCAGGAAGCAGCAGTGATTAACAGATGCAATTTTCAGTTTGAGATCTTCAGCTCCTTGCAGTGAAAGGTGCTCTGTAAGTTGTGGATGCAGTATAACTAGTGGCTCGTGTGTCTCTGTGTGCTGTGCATACAGCTGTGCACAAACACACGTGTGCGAGTCCCAGAGTGCAGTACAGCCGTAGTTGTGCTGTGCAGAGGGAGTTGGAAGCCGGAGGATTTGCGTAGCAGCGCTCCATCGCCGCCGCGGGGTAATGAAGAGTTTTGGGTAGCGGCGTGGGTGCGTTTCCTGTGTCCTCGGGATCTTATTTTTTCCGTGGTTCTGCCTGCACCTGGCTGGTGAGTTCCGCCTATGCAGAGCAGGCGTGAAAGGCAGACGTTGTCCTTCGTGCGCGCTGCGGTTTCGCGGGAGGCAGTTCGTGGGCCTCGCTGGCACGTGCCGCTGGCGGCGTGCAGGATGCTTGGGTGTTGTGGGCAAGAGCCCGGCCAGAGCTGCTGCTGCTGGGCTTTGGGGAGCAGGAGAAGGGTGGGGGCTCTTTCCCTAGTGTAAAAGAGCTACCGTGTGCAACTTTGTTTATTCTTGCTTTGTACAATAGAGCTCTATTTTCATCTTTCTCTTAATTGCTCGTAACACAGTGAACGGGGTATCTATACGCAAGTGCCGCAGTCGGCCCCACGCTTTGTTTTCCAGCCTGTACATTGATTGCCTGTACTCCAGTACCCTTTCTGCCTACTGCACTTCACCCTTGCAGCTAGTACCACTTAGTGGAATTGTATTCCAGTGCACGCTATTATACACACCTTCAAATTTAGTTATTTTCAGCTTCTTATAACTAAAAAAAATTGCAAATATCCCAGAAGAAGTAAGAAAAAAACAATAATGAAAAATGAAGGCAACACCAATTGTTAGTGAGATTTCTTTACAGATTTTGTATTTGTATGTCTCTAAATCAATGTTAAGATTTTGGAGTAACTTACTTGGCTTCCACATTTGATGGAGGGGCTGATAGTGAGATCAGCTTCACTGGGGAGGAATATAGCCTTTCCCATGTTCTGCCACACAGTCGCTCATTGAGACCCAGCACGTGACTGGGAGAAAGGCTGTTTCTAAACTCACCCTCCTTTCAGCAGGGTTGGTAGTAGCCCTGAAGAGTGAGCGTGTGTGTGTGTGAGAGAGAGCGTGTGTGACTTTAATCCTGCTCAGGGTTGGATTAACTGGTGCAGAAGACCCTGGGCATAGCGCCAAAGCAGTGTTGGCATCTGCTGAAAGTGGGGCTCCCGGAGATTATTTCAGTTCATGCCTCTGACCTGTGGGTCTCATTCAAATGTCCTGAGGTGGCTAGTGGTGAGCTGTTGACTGCTGACAATACTTCTGAAAATCTGTGTAGTACCTCAGTATGTATATAACCCTCATGTGTAAGACACTGATGCTTGAAACTGTGTATTTATTTTGGAAAACAAGTGGGTTTGGTTAATTAGGTGTGGCAGTATTTGACTGTAAGGGTCTTGCTGTAAGTGGTGAGAGCAAAGAGCATCTCTTCTAATTTTGTCCTTTGCTTTGATGGCACTCTCACAATTACGTTTTCCATGTCCATTGGTACTCTGTTCTGATGGGACATGGGCCCTGAATGTCGTTGTTAAGATTTTATTGTCCGACTTGTCTCCTCATCAGCTCATTCTCCCCCCTCCTACATAGAAGTGATCTTTCTGATACCTGCTTCTTTCTTAATTCCTATTTTGTTAAGAGTTATTGATGATGTATTTTGCTGTCATTCCATTAATCTAGGGGTAGCAGACGTCTCTTTAGGAGGCTTTGGAGGGTCACCTGATATGTCCTAGGGAGGTATTTGCATGCTTAGACAAAACTACTCCCAGAGCAGAAGATTCATGTCATTAATAACATTAAATCATATTTGTGAAACAAATACTTTTACCATTGCTAGTATGTAGCAGGAATTAGGGGAGAAGATCTCTAGAGGTATAATCTCAAAATTGATAGGCCTGCTTTCATTTCAGTAAAATATTTTACATTAATGAAGTCCATACATACTGAAGGCAGAACTGAGATCAGTATAAAAAAGATTGGTCATAAAGAAAGGGGAGTTTCTTGGAAAGCGAAAGCAAAGCAAAGAATCGATCCTGATTGACTGCTCTGGGGAACCAGCACTGGTTCCTGATTGCACAGCAGGATGCGGAGCTGAAGGTCAAGAGAGATCTTGTCTCCTAGGCTCAGTCCTGACCTACAGCGGCTAAATGAACGGAGCGCCTGCCAGCCACGAGCCTCATGATATGTGCACTCGTGATCTGAGCATATGCTACAATCCTGCCTATAACTGCATTTTGCTCTAGGGTTGATCTCCATTAGTGTCGCTGTCCGTTTGTTTTTCTCCTCCTCCAAATCACAGCATTTGCTTTGAAAGCAAAATTTGCTTGAGAGAAGCTGGTCGAAGATGAGTCAGAGCTGCCTTCTCTGTAGCTCTTGTCAAGTTAGTCTCACTGGTGTTTCTGTTCCATGACTCTATCCTTGATTGCCTCTCCAAGGGACACTGTGATTCGTTGGCATTTAAAATGGCATTCAACATGACTGCAGTCGAGGGGGCTTCTTTGGTTTATCTGAGCTAGTCTACCATGTATCTGATAGCCCAGCAGAGACAGGTGGGCTCAGAGAGGGACATAACTGATCAGATGCATGAACATCTTTCTTTTTTCCCTGGAAAACATTGACAGTGCTTTTGTTATAAAGAAAAAAGAAGAGTATTAAAAAAAGGTCAAAAGCATATTCATTAGCTAATGTAATATAGAGTGTAAATTGTATAATCCTGTTTGCCTTCCCTCCAAACAGCCTGTGTCAGCAGAAATCTGGTGTTCTGGCCCTCTTTCCTTTATGTTAAAATCCTGTTTGTAAGAGAAGCTTTCAGGACGAACCAAGGTCCTTTGCTATAAAAGTCAGCTTCATTTGTAGAACAATTTACCTCCTTTTCTGCCTACACTAGGGAGTGAACCCTAATACAGAGGGGAAATGACGGAGGTCAAGTAATGCTGAGGACGTGAGGTCTCAATCTGTCCCACCTTACAAGCCATGTTGTTCATAATAAAGCAGTTGTGCATAGTCTGGCAACGTGAGGCTGGTCCAGGCAGGATGGACCTTCCTAGGCACACTGTTTCACATGCTGCTACGCTAAATGTACTGCTTCTGTGTGCTTTGAAGAGGCCTCCTCACTGCACTTGAGCTCCCAGGGCTCAAGTAAGTTGCTCACAGTACACTTTGTAGATGAAGGCCAGAGAAGAAAAAAGGACCCACCGCCTGACGCAGCCAGGATGGGCGCGTAGTGAGCTGCGTATAAAAATTGCCTGGATAGCAGGAGCTGTTCCTTTCTTTGACTGCCTTTGGAGAGCAATTCTTAGGGAGCAAAGCTTGCAGAGCCCTGATGAGAAAGCGCACAGAGTCAATGTGCGGAGAGCTGAAGGTGGCTTCTGAAAACGCCAGCCTTAGTGTCACTGCAGATAAAGCCTTTGGTTGCTTTGCTACAACTGCGTGAAACCTTCTCTTGCTGACACTGTCCGTGGGTACCATTCAAAACAAATCACCCTTGGCGCTGCTTTGGGACAGCACAGTTTAGTTTTGTTTCTCATTGTGAGGCAGCGTTTTCTGTGAACCGAAAGAGGATGTTGCTGGTCTCTGCCAGCTCTCTGGAGTGTGATCCGGTGGGCTGGAACGCCCCTGCCTTCGCTGTGTCGTCTTGAGCAAACCAACTGCCTCCTCAGCCAGGGGGTTTCCCACTGGAGAAACAGGCACGACGGCGGCGTATTTTCTTTCTGATACACCGTGACATTGCAGCCACGTGGCACTGCGTCAGCGGGACGTTGGAAGCTTTTGGTCAATAGAGTTGCGAGTGAAAGCACAACCTGCTGTGAGATACCTGACTAGGCCTCACAACGGGTTTTTCCAGGAACTATAAAGCTTGCAGCCTGGCTTAGGCAGAGCTAAGGAGTCAAGACTGCAAAGTCTAGGGGTGTGATTCTTGCTTAGGGTGTGCGAGGTCACAGGTTCAAATCCCGGATGAGCCCTTTGTCTCCTCTGGAGATCTTCAAGGCCTGCCTGGATACAACCCTCTCTAACATGCTCTAGGTGACCCTGCTTGGGGGGGGGGGGAGTGTTGGAGTAGGTGATCTCCAGAGGTCCCTTCCAACTTTGCTGATTCTATGAAACCAGAAGTGGCATCTGTGGAGCCTGGGGGCATCCGAGGGCAACGTGTGCCGCAGGTCTGAGGCACACCTTAGTGGGATTGTTTCCTTCAACCTGGACTCCTGCAGCAGTCTGTTCTCCTGTTCCCCATGGTGCCTCCTAGCAACCGAGCTCTTTGCTTGCTTTGCAAAGTTCAAGTGATCCTCAGGCCTGTGTTATCAGCCAGGGCTCAAGGAAGGGGGTTGAGCCCACAAGAGCTACCCCACCCAGAGAGAGGAGGTTTCTGGGAGAGCACAGCAAAGCTAGGATGGGGAAAATGCTGCGCAGAGCCCCAGGGTGAGGCTATCTTCTGCTTGCGTAAGGGGGAGTTAAGCCATAAACAACACTGTGATGCAGAAAGAAGCTGTTTTAATTTCAGCCTCTGCTGGAAGCACCACATGGAAAAAAATTATGTGATCAGTATAAAAAAGAAGTGTTTATGTTTCCAGGAGCGTAAACCTCCTGAATAATTAACATCGCTTGATAGTCTGCTCTATAAAATGCAAGTGGCTAGTGTGCTGCTGCTCAACAGGCATTCGTCACGAGTCTGATGTAAATGTGATACATGCAGTGGCTCGTTTGCTCCTTTAAAATAAGGAGACTCCTTTGCTTAAGGAAAATATCTCTGCGATTTTACTTTTCCTTGTTTGGAAAGCATAAATGTTTAAAAACTGGTCAAATGGCGACTAGGTTGCATGGACATTGGGGATGCAGCTTATGGAATGAAATGAACCTTGGACTTCAATTTCTGTGGCACAGGTCAGGCTTTCGGGTCAGAAGAAATACAGAAATGTGCTATTGGCTTTGGCTTTGCTTTTGGGGATAAAGAGAAGAAGGGAAGGGCTTTTAAGGGCTATTTTTGGAAGCCACTGTTTCAGCTCTGATCTGTCCATTGTGAACATTCACTGACTTGACTGAGAGCGCTTTAAAGAAAGAAGTTACTTCTGCTTTTGCACATCAGATAGAATCAGATTATCAAATATAAAACAGAGCCTTAAGAATCTAATTTCTTTTACGAAGGCATGATTGATGCTGTAAATTTCATACAACTCAGGAAAGGAAATGGGCTCAATTTATTTTTTGGTTATCCTAAGCAAGTTCAAAGCTGCTGTCTCATTGTTCATCTCCCAAGGGAAGGAGATCATTATAAATGCTGTCGTTCGTGCTGCATTTTATTTTCCTGTTCTGAGTGAAGTGTATCTAAAGAGAGTGCAGTTGCAGGAATCCTGATGGACACTAGTCCATCTTGCGTGGTAGGAGTTGCTCCATGGTAGCATTGTATGTGATCCTACATGGTAGGAGTTGCTGTCATTCTAATTTCAGTCCCTTTGTTCTTCAGAAATTTTGCAAAATTAGCCAAAGAGACCTTGATCAAGTGGCTTGGCTGAGGCAAGGCTCCTGGATAATCTTTGTCTCCTTTCTGTCTTTGATGCTGCAGTGAGACTCATCTAGTTTCAGCGCCTCTCTAGAGTTCCCAACCTGGCACAGAGAAAGGTGAAATTCCTGCTAAATTTAGTAATTAAGATGATGTTTTAAGTAGTTAGCACTTCAGCAAGAAGATCTGAAAGCCCTAATGGCAGAGCAGCATGCCCCCACTTAAGGTGGCTTTCTACCTGTATCAAGTGATCTAAAGGACATGTCCCATTCTCTGCTGGAAGCAGTTATGGAGATCCAGCAGCTCCAGCTCCCTGTACTCTCCCTCAGGAGAGAAGTGTCCCTCCACACTGGGGGATAAAAGATGTGCATCAGGCATTTAACATACAAAGAACAAAGTATTCAGGCTATCTGTTCCCATAGTATGATATATAGCATAGGATGATACACAGAAATATCCTCCAAATGTTCTGCAAATGGATTTGAGTGGGTGCTAAAGTCACTCCGCATGTCAGCAAGAGATGACTGTAGCTCTTAAAGTGCTTTTCACCAGAGCTCAGGTAACCTCGGCCATTTCGCTGGAAGATGTATCTATACCATTATCTGCAATGTGACCGCCTGGAGCTCTCTTTACCCGTTTATGAGGTATTTCACAGTCTGACACCTTCCCGATCTGGCTACTCCTTCAGCAAAGCAGCACTGCAGTTGCTGCTCGCTGGGGACTTGGAGGTCGTGCCCCAACCTGAGCTGATGATGGCTTCAATCTTTCCAGTGTTCAAGCAATTACTTGAAGGAGATTGAGAAGTTATTTAGCATACAATAACTGTAATCTTTTGAGATTCAGTGGCGAATATGTACATGACACTACACACACTGCATCTTCTCTTGATCCTGAACTTCTAGAGATCTGTGGTTGAACACTCATGGGCAGACTTCATCTGCTTGGTCTTTTGTGTGTGGCAGAGAGAGTTTTCTGTCATCTGCATGCCTGGCACTACTTGTTCGATTGGTCCAGGAGTGAGTGTATAGTATCATGAGTGTAGCTGTAACAGAATGTAAGTATGAGCAAGATACCCTCAGAATATTTTCAGTGTGTAAGAGATACGCTTTTGCAGTGCCTATGCTTGGAAAAATAAAAATTGAGAACAGTTTTGAATTTATCCAACTTCAGAGTTGTGGCTTATAAAAAAAGGTATAATTATGTACTAAAAAAATACCCAGTGGTCTTTGCTGTCAGAAGAAATGCATCTTATCTAGAGAAGAACTAAAGGATTTTCCAAAATTTTTAACTTTACAAAGAGGGAGGAAAATGGATGAATGAATCGGGCTCCACACTAAATGCTCCTTTCTTTTCTGAAATATTGTACGTGTCTTTCTATCAAGAGAAAAACTGTCCTAAGCATTTCAGATTTGTTTCCTTTTCCCGAGTCCCTTAAGACAGTCACGCCACAAATGTGGCTATATGTGGAACAATGCTCTGAAGCACATGACAATACATTTCTTCCTCTTTCCACTCTTATCAATACCCTAATACATAAAAATGTCCTTTTGCATGAATTTTCAAACAGTGTGTTGCTCCTGTTCCAAGCTGGCTTGCTTTTCTCCAGCTAGTTAGAAATACAGCTGAGTGTCTT
This sequence comes from Rhea pennata, assembly GCF_028389875.1. NCBI lineage: Eukaryota > Metazoa > Chordata > Aves > Rheiformes > Rheidae > Rhea > Rhea pennata. The sequence goes on along the minus strand of NC_084669.1, from coordinate 14,118,181 downwards.
CATGATTTTCATCCCAAGTTACCTGCTGTAACTTACACAAGTGAGTAAATGCTAATTGGTCATCTGAGTAAGGGACAGTCATGTGAGTAAGTTTGCAGCAGCAATATGAGACTACTGAAGATTTAGTCACTGGGAAGTTTTCTTTCGCAGACCTTGCTCACGTTGGTGTTAACCGAGTTTTCAAGCTCAGGCTTCCTTGACACCCTTGAACCAGGGATACTGGGGTAACCTCCTCTTACGAAGACTTGCGAGGTTGACTCTGTTACCCAAGTCATAAGAAAATGACTGTGAAAGTTTACAGGTGTTTCCCTGAGGGCTTTTAATGAAAGAATTTTGAGCTTCTAGTTTGAAGTGTGTTTTTGCCTTTGCAAATCACAGGGGACTGGGGCAGTTTCATTTGCTGGGAGAAGCGCATGGATCTGGAGTCACCTCCCGCTGCCCTCTGCTGCAAGGAATTGGGCCGGCTGTGTGTGTTGCATGGCACATATCCTCACAGATTTTTTCAGAGCAACTGAAATGGAGATAAAACCTAGTCTGGCTTATAAATCTTTCTTCCTCTTTCCCCAAAGTCCTCTCTTCCTGCTTTTCTGGTCCCCTTATTTGTTGTTTCTTTTCCTATTTGCAGATTGTAAAGTTTGGGGCAAGAATCATCTCTTCTTTCTATGTTTGTGAGCTTGAGCTTGCAGGGGGTGGCTAGCAGGTAGGATCGTTTTTAAAGAAATAAATCATCTTACATGCTCTTTGTCCTCAGGTGTTAAGGTTTCAACGCCCTTGATCATTTACTGCATGACTTGTTGTAGAAAATGCTAAGGAAAACAAGTTCCTCCATGGACTACTCCAGCATCTATTTATAGCGAAACATTAAATAATAACTTTGTGGGTCTGGCATCGGAGTTGCTAGGAAGGGTGATGGAGCAGTATTCACACTTTTTCTTTGGAATAACTGTGGGGGATGCTGTTTATCTTCGTTACAAGATTTGTTTGTGCCGCTTAGATTTTGAGCTATGCGAAACACAGAAATCTCCCTTCCTCCTGTCTCCTGGAGCGTGTCTGGAGAAGCATATCTCGTCTTTATTCCCTGTGTGGGAATTCCCTGCTTAATGTTTGACTTGAATAGGCCAGATTTAGATGATGATTTGCAAAATAAAGAGGGCTAAGTACTGGTAGAGGGTGCCTGAACTGGTGTAAGTTCCATACTGCAGATGAGAGGGGAATGTTAGTAATTTAAATGTTGCTTATGGTTTTAGTACAGAAAGTGCAGATTAACGAAGGAATGCACAAGAATTTGGCCATCCGTTGGTGCAAAGGGAGAAAAATTGCCTATTCTCCTGGGGGTAATTACTGCTTTTGTCTCAGTAGTACTTAAATCAGTTGCCTGAAAGAAATAATATTTTAATCATTTGGGATAGGTTCAAACTTTTAGTGCTATTGGAGAGCTGGCTGGTCTAGACAAGAGTCCTCTTTTAGCATTTCTGTTTGCATAGCAAGATGTTGCTTGATGGCAGGGTTTGTGTCCCTTTGGCAGTTTTATTTCGCTGCTCTCTTTCCAGCTCTACCAGACAGTCTGGAAGTTTAATAGCCAGACTGTGGGGGTTGGAGGTGGAGCTCCTGTGTTTTTAATCCCAGCTATGTACCTGAAGTGACTTGTCTCAAAAATGCCATTTGTGGTAACTAACCTTGATCGAGTGGTGTAACGTCACTTAGTACCCAGTGCAAATTACTTTGCAGGAATGCTTTACAGATTAACTAGTGGGTGCCACCAAAATATAACCATCTGCTTATAACTTTGTGATGTTGAGGAGCTTCAGTTGTTACCAGGACCTGTTACATGTGAGGAGGGGGTGTTTTGCTTTGCTTTTCTATGAGAAGAAATGAAACATGGCTATTTAGGGCTTACGAAATTAAAAAAGGAACAAAATTCAGAGATCTAGTGCTGGGATAAGGTCAGGGAAGTGCCAGAGAAACTTTACTGCATGTGACAAGGGAGGATGATAATGATAATTTGGAGAGGAAAGGATGGCAAACCAAGAAAAGGGGAAGGTCATGTATTCTGTGCATTTTCTTAAGGAAAATTGGATGAGCTTATGGACAGAGGGAGAGGTAAGAGGCAGAAGAAAGGAGGATTTGAATTATGAAATGGTGGATGAGAACTTTAAGGAAGTACATTGTTCCTCTAATCCTGAAACATTTAACAGAATGTCAAACATGGCCAGATAGTAAAGGCACATTTTCATGTACCCACTAAGTTGTTAACAGTAATAACCTCTAATTTAAGTATTTATTTATTGCCCACATAGTTAGGAGAAAAGTCATAGGAAGCAGTGTCAGTGCTGCACACTGTAGCAAAATTTCAAACATTCAGGTGCATTTTTTCTTTGTGTGCTAATGATGAGATGCCAGCTTCCACTTCACAGACAAAGGTGTGAACTCTGCGAGCGAAGGAGCCTTAGTAGATATATATTTAAAGGACCTTCCTTTAGGGTTATTTTTGAACTTTATATTGAATGAAAATCTCTTTGATATTTGGGGAACAAGTCTGGATGTTGAGTTTTGAGGCTATAGTGACTATCATCAACAATGTGAACTGTGCAATTTTCTTCTGCTGAAGAGGGGACTTTTCAATTGATCGGAAGGGAAGGAAAACAGACCAAAAAAGACATTAAAGCCATAAAAGACATGCTGCATGACAGTCGGTCTTTTCACCAAGCTGTAGCAAGCAAAAGGCAACAATCTGAATATTAAGACATCAACACCAGAAGGTTTTTGCAAAAGACTCTCAGGCCCGTTCACGTAGCTAATCAACATTATCCTTAGACAGATGTGATTAAGAGCTTGCTCAGGAGGCTTCTGGGGGATAATGCAGGATGACCCTGAGCTGTGACTGATCAGGGAAATGCAGCTGCAGAATGGGCGTTGCAGCAGTCTTGGTGTCTCCTCCGAGGGTCCAAGATCTCCATTGTGGGAAGCCTTGGCAGGCAACGCACTGTCCTTCTGCCAGCCCGTCGCCCCGTAGTGTCCCCTGCCATAGCTGGGCGCTGCTCAGCACGAAGAGGAGCTCTGGCTCTTGGTTTTGGATGCAAACGCTTTCTCGAATGTTTGTGGGCGGGCAGCAGCTTAGGAAGAGTGCGTAAACCACCAAAAGCAGTGGAATGGGAACCTCTACGTGAAGCACTGCTTGGGCTCTGGAAGAAATAATCACAACATCTTAGAAGTGCTCATTAAGTTTTAAATACGGATGGGTTAAGGAGCTGCTTCGAGCAGGCATGCTCTCAAGGGACTCTGCAAATAGCAAATTCCAACAGGAAGTGTGTGCAATAAATATGACTGGGGCGCTACATTTTTAAACAAGACTAACACACAAAAGGACCCAACTTTGCAGCACCTTAAAGTGACTCTAAATGGATGACTTTTAAGAGGTAAAAAGGGGACACTCCAAGTGCAGCTGTCTTGTAGACAGAGGAAAAAAACTCTGCTTCCTGAGATTCTTTAGAAATGGCATTGCAGTTTAAAACTTCATGGTATATGATGTTGGATGATAAACAATAATCTACCCTGTACATGTGGGTAAGAAAAGAAGTGAATGTACAGGCTCTGGGATATTTATTCTGGCCCATCAGGTTGCTAAATTACAGTGAGGGCATCCGCACATCAGTCTTGCAATAAATTCAAACAGCAAAGTGCAAAAAAGGCTATGAAGCCTCATGAAATTTCACATCTTCAGGCCAAAGCTGTCACAGGTATTTTTGAATTGAAAGAGGAATATTGTGCCTTACTAATATATTTTGTTGTAAGGCAAGAGCATATTGGGGCTGTGCTGGGCACAGAGATGGATAACTGGGGCCTCTCAGCACAGTGAGATGGCACCAAGCGTATTTGCATGCTAAATTCCCACATGTTTGAGCCAGAGCTCTTTGAGGAAGGACGTGCTGTTTGCTGTGATCTGAAGATCACCTAGCATGTTGGTCTCCAAGTCTTTTGTTGGCTTGAAGAACTGATGGCATTTGAGGATTAAATCATTATAATCTCAGGGATACTGCAGTTTTTTATGTAGCATTTGCTGGACTCTGAGTTGAGTTGGTGCCATTCCTCTCTCAGGGTGTTTTTCAGGCTCTTTATAAAGGCATCACTCCAGCAGCCTCTGTTCTCTGCCCTAGGACTACAAACATCAGCTTTAAAAGCTCAGTGTCCATATTACATTCCTGCAAATTTTCTGTTTGCAGAGATACTCCTGCTTTCTCTCCTGTGTTGGGAGCCTGTGTTACTCCAGTGTGTAATTGCTCACTTTCCTTGCTGGGGAGACACTCGGCAGAGCCAAAGTGTATGAAGAGAGCAATGCAGGAAGGTGTCTGTGGTCTGGGACTGGTGTCCTTCCCCGAGAGAAGTGGTCTCTGACTAGGGACCTGTGCTGAACAAGACACCTGGGATTTTTGAGGTGAGAAAACAGCAGAAGATCTTGAGCCACCGTGTTCTGCTTCCCTAATGTATGTTCTTACACACTGGGAAGAGCAGCAAGTGGGAGAGGGTCCTCCAATTGATGACTCGGAGGAGAAGCAAAATTCCAAGGTGCTCCTTAGCATCCTCTTAAAACCCTCTCTCTTTCCACTGATGATGGGGGGGGGGTTAAGGAATAGCATCCTAATGTAGCTCATTATATTGTAAATATGCAATGCTAATAGCCTGCTTAATTCAGCATCTTGAGTCTAGAGGCAAATCTTTGATTTTACAGTGGTATAATTCAGAATTAACTCAGAGGCCTGAGTCTGGAACACCAGTTCCTATCTTGCATTTTCTTTCCACAGCTTGGGATGTGTATTATGCCATTCCCTACCATATTTTGGAGTTTGGTTCTACATGTTCATTTTCATATCTGCCATGTTTGTTTTGCTTTTTCTTTTTCTTTCCTGATCTCCGTTGCTTCCACCTTCCTTCTCTTCCTGACAAATATCTGAAGTTTATCCTTGATGGGTTACTCTATTGATAGGTTACTCCTGTTTTTGGTGAACTCTTGATATTTTGACTTCCAAACTATTACACTGTACATGGAAAATGTGCCCAGGATAGACTTTCCATTAAACTGTATTTAAATTGGAAGAGAATATTGGCATATCTACAAGTATTCCAGAATTAGATCCCAAAATACTGAGACTAGTTAATCTTTTGGAAGAACAAAAACTCTCACTGATTTATATTTAGCAGAGGGAATGCATTTTAAAAACATAGTCTATATGAGGCCCCTTGAAGAAAACATCTTTTACGTTGATTTGTAGGCCATGGAAATACTACGTGGCCATAAAATATTTGCAGCTTTTATGTAGCTACTTTTTGCAGCGTGAACTGTCATTAACCCTTTGAGAGGGAGTGCTCTGCTGAACGCCGGCTGGGCAATGAAATGCAGCTACCTCTGGGGCAGCAGTTTTGCTGTTCATTATAGCCCTGCCCAGCACTGCAGGAGAGGAAGAGAAAAAAACTGTGTGCAGTTAACACTACAGTAAAAACCCTAGACTTGTGGAGATGAAACTTTGGTCTGAAACTGATGTAATGTTTGTACTTGGAAAAAAAGTGTCTTTTGGCTATGTGAACCACGTAACATAACTCCTAGGGAATTTGTACAGCATCTCTGCAGTTGCTGAGATATTACTGATGATCAGGTATGTGGCTCATGCCCTTCTTTCAACCAGAACAGTGTGAGCAATGTCCCCTGCGTCAGGCCTGTGGTCCATCCAGCCTGAGCTCCTGCCAGGCCGTGGCTGAAGGACATGCTGTTTGGGACAGCACATGAGGAACTGTTGTTTCAATTCCTGTCTTTTGCTGACAGTCACAAGAGAGGACGTGGATGAGAGCAGAAGCTGCTTTAAAGCTGCTTGTTAGAGGACGGGCGCTCTTAGAAAGCCTAGCGAGAGATGCCATTGGCCCTAATCTTGGCAGCCCTATGTTTAGTTAAGCATCTATGATATTAATTAGGATTAATTTACTTTATTATAAGTTGGGAGGAACTTGATTACACATAATAACATGTGTAAAAAGTGATTAGTGTCCTATGCGTATTTCTGATCTATATGAAGAAAACGAGTAACTTAATTTATGATAGATGGGACATTTCACAGGATTGTTGTTGGTAGACTGTGATACATGACCAATTCCTGGAAAAGACGCTACGGAAAGTAACTGATAAAGGGAACAAAGTCTCACCCCCTGTGAAACTTTCGTTTTGAGAAGTTGGGATGAATGAGGGAAATACTGTTACGTATGGATGATTGCAGATCAGCCTCTGCAATTCATTAACAGAGCAGATCAGAGAAGCAAAGATAACTCTGAGCTTATTTTATAAAGTATACATAATCTTATGACCAATCTGCTTACCTTTGAGAAGATAAGGATTATCAAATCTCAGACTCTAGGGACAGAGGAGGTAGCGTGGAAAGTTTATTTTTCCTTCCTTCTTTCCCTCTATCCACAGCACTGACAGATTAGCCGTTCATCCTATGCAAATTGTTCTTCCTTCTCCTGAAGCATCAGATATTAGCAAAGGATAAGATTCCTGAGCTGAGACACCATATGTCTTTTAAAGTATGAATGTGCTATGCATCCACAAGGGAAGGATAAACAGATTTTTTTTAAAACATTCTAGATCTTAAACTGAACTGGACTTAATCTGGTTTTTTTTTGGTGTTGTTGTTAGAAGACATAAATACATTTTTACATCTCTCATTAGACTGCTGATGGACCTGACCTGATCACAGCAAAACAAAACTACTCTAGATCAAGAGAGAGATCTTGAATGCTTTCAGAGCACAATTTTCCTTTGATCTTCTCGTTGCCTTCTCACTGCATCTAACTTACGCCTTGCTGCTGATAATAAAGAATCACCAGGATCTAAAGAGAAGAGATAAATGTCTTGCTGCTCTCAAAAATGAGTAAGTGCAAGGCACGTGCAAATCCCCCCTGCCTGCCGTCCGCATGGCTCAGGGGAGCTGCCAGAAAACAGCGTGGGGAGAGGCGGCTGCCGCTGCCAGACGGGTCGGCAGCCTGCGCTGCCAGTGGCTTTTCCATGGGCCCCAGGACCCTGGGGGCAGCTCGTCCCGCTCCTGCCGGCCACCTCCTGGGGGGCACTGCTTGTCCCTCTCTCCTTGCACAGCGCACGGGACCATATGGCCGCTTACTTATGCGCTTGCTCATACCCGGGAGCGGGTGATGGGGGATTTGCTGGGGGAGAGGCGAAGGAGGGCTTCTGCTGCGGGAGGGCTGCGCTCGCGGCCTGCATCGCATCTTCAGGACTTAGCCTTTCCTGCAAGCCTCAATTTTCCGTCTCTTCTGCCAATGGCAAAGTCGTACCTTGCTTGTATTTATTCCAAATTTCTCCTCTTGTATCTTTTTTCCTGCCCTCTGTTCTCACTGCCACTTTTTGCACCTCTTTTATTGGGTTTATTTTCTCTATGAAATCAAAAAAAAACCCCAAAAAACAAAAAAACAAAAAAAAACAAAAAAACTCCTTCACTTTTAAGGCTCCTCACAACCCAACCATGCCCTACCATCCATCATTCAGTGTTGAAAGATGGATCCACTTGCAAGGATGGATCCTGCAGTCGACTTGGCTTCTGATGCCCACTTTTTTACATTGGAAAGGCCTTCTTATAGATGTCTGTGAAGTCCAATCTGTTCCTTTAAACCCTTCTATCTTAAAAAAAAGAAAAAGAAAAGAAAAAGAAAGAAAAAGAAAGAAAAAGAAAAAGAAAACAGCCACCACCCTGGCTAGTATTATCTCCTTTCATGTACTTGTGGGTCTGTCTGCACCTGTCTCTTGTCTCTTAGTTTGCAATTTAAGTGGAAAATCTTATACTGTGTGCGAATCTACTCTCTTGAGACATCTCCTCAGTGCTAAAATAGCACAGATGAAAATAAGTTACATTTTGGCATTGACTTGTTTTGGAGTCCTGGATGAGAGTGCTAGATCTGACCTGCTGGCTCAGCTCCACCTTGTAGATAAGTCTCTAATTGACTGAAGTTTAACCCAAGATGCTCCGTAATTTCAGGCAGTGGGGATTTAATGCTCCATTAACCCTTTCCGTTTCTATTGCTGCATACCCTTGCACCTGCAGAGCTATAGTCTTTCATTGTGGAAGAGCACAGCTTTGTGTCTTGGCCACCTCATAAGCAGAAGGTGGGTAGTTGATGGTGGTGGCAGTGATCTAAGTAGGGCCGTTATCATGGTAATAGGTGGAAGGAGAGTTGAGTGCAGACTGGAGATACATGATTGCTTACTCCTTCAAGAACAGCAAACATGTTTTCAAAAGTAATGAAAAAGCCCTTGTTTTTCATTTACACTAATTTGCAGTTCTCTCTCCTGTGCACAACGCCCTGGGTCAGGCTGCATGTGAGAAAATGAGATTTGGAAGCTGTTTTGTGTTTCCATTGGTGTTAAGCTAATACTTATTTTTAGAAATCTGTATCTTGAAGTGTGCTTTTAAGAATTCATTTGCAAAACCTTGTATTTGTTGTGGTAGAGTTGTTTGTGTAGATTTTGTTGTGGTTTTCTCCTTTTTAACTTTATTAATAAATTAAAAGGATCGGTGTAGTTAATTCCACCAATCCTTTCTCTATCTCACTGTCATGATTCCCCCAAAGGAGACCAACTGAAAAAACAGGCAAGGTTATGAGGATTCATCTCTCAGTTGTTTTTTCTTTTTTTAACTCCCTCTGCTACTAGTAACCATCTAGTTTTCAAACAGATGCCTACATGCTTTTTCAGGACTAAAGCTTTTCTATACACCACGTGCATATCCCCAGGGCAGGGCTTTCCGTGCGTTCACTACACACCCAAATGATTTCTTTTCCTTCCTTCCCAGAGTCCTTTAAAACACATTTATAGTAAGGCCACCTGATAGATAAAGCACTCTTTGTCAGCCTCTTTTGATGACAGTCACAACAGGGTGTTTTGAAAGCCTTTTCACCTTTCACGGTGTGAAGTTTTGCCCTGTTCATTCTTTTCACTGTAGTTTGCCTGTAGGACTCACCTCTGCACCACCAGCACCCAGATGCTCTTTCCCACTTGCTCACTGCGTGACTGTCCCTGGACTCTCTTTTAAAGTCGTCTTCTCTGTTGCATTCAATTCTGAATGCCACTTGTTTCACGCTCTCTACCAAGCTTATCTTCAATACTTTGCAGTTAGTTTTCAGTCTGAAATTAGTTTTGACTGTATTCTGACAGGTACCTGTCAAGATTTCTTCAACTGGAAAAAGTGTCTTTTCCTGAAAGTGAAATCCAATCGCTTTCTGCAACATTTAAGAACTCTCAAGCCTTGAAGATTATCCCTTCCAACCTCAACCATTCTGTGATTCCGTGAAGATTGTATCTAATTTTCACAGAGCGTGAACACTTCTTGTGAAAATCCCTAACAGGCTTTGGGATGCATTTTGCTAAGCTGAGAACATCCAGTGCTCCCATGCTGTCTTTTATAAAGCACTTTGATTGTGCTGAGGCCTCGAGATGCAGGAGAGCAGGGACAGCTAATGTACGTGAAAGAAGTGTGTGGTTTTGGGGGCATAATTCTGTCTTGAACGATCAGGACTGCAAAAAGGATGTGCTTGGGAGTGGAGCACTGAAGACAGGGAGATTCACAGTGCTTCATGTTGTGATTCACGTAACATCCCCTTTGCCTTGGCTTACTAAATATTTCGGAGGATCTGGCCCATGTGCTGGTGGCTCGGGGAGCAGGTGGGACAGTGACAACATTGTCCTCCTTGGGGGCTGTGGTCATAAGGGGCAGTTTGCATTCCGGGTTAAAATCAAACCAAATAATTCAAAGAGCATCTGCTTTTGGGTGTGAATTGAAAATGGAAGTTTATCTAATCTTGAAAACCACGAGAGTGAGCAGACGCTGTTCTTTGGGACCAGAGCGTAAACCCAACCATATGGAAGTTTGTGGTATTTCTCTAGATTTGACACAGAGGGAAATCTTTGTAGCTATCTTCTTCTTGTGACTTTTTGCGAGAGACCATGGGGAGATACTGGTTGTTTACGTGGTCCTGGCGCGTTGTTGCAACTCCTGCTTGCTGGGGGGGACGTGTTTTTGCCCGACTGGTTTTACAACCATGTAAAACCCTTGCCCTTGAACAAGCTCTCAGATTTCAACCTTCTTTCAGGCGCTTGTTTGTTTGCAGATTTTATTTCTGAGCAGTCGCTTTCCTTCTCCTTTGCAGGTGACTGATAAGTCAGGTCGTGGGAGAGAGTGTCTGGGAGAGGCTCTCAGTTAATGCAGTCTTGCACGGTTCCTCTGAAATCAGACGACTTTTGTCTGTTTTGACAACTGAAAATCTGAGTTTGTGAGTTTTACTCAACTCTTTTACATAATGAAAAATATTTATAAACCTATTGCAGGAGCCCTAAATGTATCATACCAGTGTTACTGATGGCAAAGACTAGGAACAGCAAAAGTTTCAGTAATTTAAATAAGAGAATGAGATAAAAGTGGAGACTAGGTCAAGCCTCAGTGTGAACAAAGTCTGTAAGCAGAGGTGTTATTTTATTTTTAGCTGACCAAGCCAGGACAGCGATGTAGCTCCTGAGCTTGTGTTTCTGAAGTGTTCCTCTCCTTGCTGAAGTCCACCCATAGGCGTTTGAGCTGCAATTCTAGATCTGTGCAGCATTTCCACCTCCCGGAGCGCTGCCCTGCAAGAGCTGAGTAATGGCCTTCATGTTTGGCCCATTGCTTTGTAATTCCTCCAGGGTATTTGTAAGCCACATAACTGTTTTTTTTTTCATTTAGATACCCTTTTCTTTTTTCAAACAAGAATCTTTTCCAGGTCCTTCCCTGAAGGTATACGTCGTACGGGCATCACCGTGGGGAGCAGGGAGGGTGCCTCCTGCCCACCTGAGTTATTGGCCTGGGAAGCTCTTTTGGGGCCAGTTTCTTCTATCTGCGCAGAGCGCGTGGTGAGAGCACCCTGTGTTTCAGCTGCGCCCGTCCTGCAGGCAGCGCTCCCAGTGAGCGGTCCAATGCAAAAGTCAGACCTTGATCGCAAGGTGTAGCTTGCAAGCATGGAGGAGAGATCGTGAAAACTCAAGAGTTTTAGTGGCTTCAGCCTAAAACCCCAGCTTCAAAGTAGGTCCGAAAGAGAGTCCACTTTATTTTCCTTTGGCATTTAGTCCATGTGATTGTTTGAGCATGTTTATAACTGAAATCTTTCCATTTATACGTGTCACTGATGGCTCACACTGAAGTCTTTGGCCTGGCTGTTGTTATCAGCCAAAGTGTTTGTGTGGAAAAGAAAAGATTTTTCACAGAAAGCATTTCAAGTCTGTTTGAGGTTTGCGGTTAAACGTGGTAGGAGCGCTCCCTGGAATACGGCACGCAGTGTTAGACAGTGGCTGGAAGTAGCTGGAAGAAGGCTTCTCGGCTTGCGCTTGCCCCTTGCATTCGGCACGTTTTCTGTTCCCCTGCTCTTCCTTCTGCTGAGCGGCGGCTGTGACAGCTCTGCCACCACCTCCGCTGGGGATCGCTACCACCGCTACATTGCTTTTATCGCCTGCTAACTGTTTCTTTGCCACGTCAACTAATCTAAGCGTATGCATCTTAGGTTTCTACCAGTGCTGTCATCTCCTAGAGAGGCGAATATTTCCAATTTATCAGTCTGTGTGTGACCAGCTACTAAACTCGCTTTTAGTGAGAGTAGCTTTGCCAAAATTACCCGAGGTAAACCTAGGACAAAGCAAGAGCGGTGGTTTCCAGGAGTGAACCTGATCTAGCGGTAGACGAGAGCAACCCTTGTCCCCACTGTGGAGCTGCAGGCGAGCTGAATCCCATTAGAGAGTGGGCTGCGTGGGAGCTCGCAGCGGCGTTCACTGGCACTGGAGTTTTTTTTGATTTTGTGTCTTGTTTTTCATACAACCAGTTCTGCCAAGCTGGATCTAACTGCCTTCATGCAGCCCTGATTTTTTGAAGTCAGACACTGAAATTAATGTAGACTGTTTCCAGCAGACAGGATAGACAGCATGAAATGAATGTAGATTCCCTGTTAGCTTCTTCTCTTTCACATATACGCACCTTTGAAAACTACGGGAGAGAGGCAGGTGAAAAAACAAAATTACAAATTATCGGAAGAGTTTTTCCTACTTCACTGTGAATTCTTTGACTTTAAATTATCTAAAGTAATTGATTATATCCCATCAATATGTGACATATCCGAAATGGTGATTGATTTTATGTATATTTTAGAGGAGTTGGAAAAGTTAGGAATAGAAGTTTTTCTACTGGACATTTACATTTTATCATTCTCCCTATTAAAAAAAAAGATGGAACCCGAAACAGTGAGGTGGCTGAGAAATGAGGAGTGGAGAGAGCTAGTGGCCTGGGACATTTCTGCAGAAGGCATCCTGGGACAGTGTACTCTGGCAGAGCCCTGTTAAGTCAGGCACTTGTGTCGGCTCTGGCTCATGACCGTCGGTGATAGTGAGCGGCATCATGGTTACAGGGATAAAGGAGAAACTCCTTTGCAAAATACCATTAAGCCTGAGGAACTCATCGGCACGAGATATCGCTAATGCCAGGGGTTTAGCAGGATTGCAGGAGGGTTGTCACAGTAAATGTATCTGGAGTTATCCTGGTTTGGAAAAAAGATAGCAATACGGGAAGGGATGTAACCTGTCCTCAGGGTGTTAGACAGCCTCTGATTAAATAAGTCAGAGATGACCTCAGAAAGTTTTTCCCAAGAGGCCTCAGCAGAGTTTTCCAGCTTTCCTTCTGAAACGCCCTATACGGGCCGCGGGAGGAGGCGGGAGAGCTGCCCTGCGGCTGTAGCCTGCTGGAAGGGGAAAGGCTCGGCTCGTGGTGGCTGCTGCGCCTAGACCTTGCCCGTGGTGAGCCCACCCCTCCCCTGCGCTCTGCTAGTCCTGAAGGTCCCATCATGGCCCTGCCTGTTCCTCCCAGCCTTTACTTTCTCCTGATGTCGTGTGCCCTGCTTCTGTGAAACCTTCTTCCTTGCCCATTCACAGGAGGAACAGGAGAAGGAAGATAACTTATGTTCCGCAGGATTTTTTAATACCAAATATATCTGTATTGGTTCATCTCTCCCTTAAAGCATTAATGAATGTTTTCAGAAATAGCAGCCCTATTTGTCAGGCCTCCCCACTCCATTCTGAAGGGAGAGCACTGTCATTCAGGAAAGCAAGAAAAATAAAACAGTAAAGGGACGAGAGGAGGAAGCATTGATATCTGATGTTGAGGCTGAGTTAAAATATTCCATCAGAAAACAGGGGCTTAGCTTTTGTTGGTATTTGTTCAAGCTCATGCATCTGATAATTGATTGTGCAACCTTGTATAGCTACAGACTCAAACTCTCCCAAAGGTCGGGAGAAATAGGGTCCAGGCTTTATATTTTTACCTCCAAGAACTATATTAGAGGTGTATGCATTGTTCTATAGTAGCTATATAGTGACATAACTGTTAGCAATTAATTTGAATAAAGAATATATACACTATGTGTTTATATATGTGTTACAAAAACTAACAGAAGTTAGTCTATATAATTTGTGCATTTGAGGAACAGTGTTTTAAACATAGTGTTTAGTCATGCATCTTTACAGAGCAAACTGACACATTGTTAAGGTCACATTTGTTTTTATTGCATCCCTTAGTCTGTCATGAAATAATCCTTTATTCTGTTGATACTCTATCTCCAGATCTGTGAGTATCTTCTCTCAAACATATGTGCATAATATGGTGTGTATGTGTACCCGAGGAAAAGGAAGCAGATGACTTGCATTCAGTGTAATTGTTTTGTGTTAAAGCTGCTGCAGATGCCCCACTGAAAAGAAAGCCGTGAATCCAGTCCTTCACGAACAAAGTTGCTATTGGGACTGTGTTAGTGTGTTGACTATTTGTATAGAGCCTTGGTTGGACAAAGACGTTATCTCCTCCTTGCTTCATACCCTTTCTCCCTCTCCATTTCCCTCGTCCTAATCCTAGTGTGCTGATCATCAACTTCATGAAAAGTGGGACTTCAGCTGAGGTTCCCATCAGTGAGGATACTGGTTGGTGGAGGGAATCCAGGTGGTTTTATCACTGAGTCATGCTTGAGTACTACTTAGCAATATGTATATTTGAGCTGGCATCTACTGAGTGTGGATGCAGAGCATGCAAAGGCAAATAGAAGCAAGCGTTGATGGAGTGTTTGCTGTTGCAAAGGAGGAGCAAGGGGAATGGTCCTGTCAGGGTATCTGTGGGTTGGGTGGTGCTGCCCGCCAGAAATGGAAGATTTAATCTAAATGTGACAGCTTTGATACACTGTTTTCACACATCCTTTGGTCCATTTTTCAGAACAGATTGTTGGTTTCTCTTGGGCTGTGATTTCAAGTGTTGAGATGCATTCCCAATGTCCTGCTCTGTACTGTCAGACTCTCCAGATGGGAGCCTGCTATGTCATTACAGCCTTTTATTGTTTAAGATGTGCAATAAATACTAAGTGATTTACTGAGCAGGAATTCGTCAAACATATTTCTCTCTGCAGTCTCCCTCCAAAGTATCCCTATTTTTTTTTCAGTGAGAGGTTTTTTAACTTACTATTCACAGCAGATTTTAAATCCTTTTTTTTTTCTCATTCTGCTTTCAGATTCTATAGGTGGCTCATTTCCAGCATCCTCTCATCGATGCCACCACAAGCAGAAGCACTGTCTTCCTATCGCACAGTGTGGAGCTCTGTCCATCAGCCCTCTGCTTTTCCATCCCCACACAAAGGGATCCCAGATCATCATGGACACAACACAGAAGGCAGTAAAGCGCCAGGCTAGCTTCTGCAATGCCATTACCTTCAGCAACAGACCCATTGTTATTTATGAACAAGTCAGGCTTAAGGTGAGTAAGTGATACTTTCCCCTATTGACATGGTAACTGCTGTGAATGAATGTTGGGGTGTACCAGGCTTTGGAGCTTGCAACTAGATTTTCTCTCTTCCTTGAAAAGCACAGTAGTTGGATCTTAGCCTTAAAGATCCGCAATCTTTGGTGCTTCTGCTTTCATCAGCATAGTTTTTGGAGCCATCAGCATAGTTTTTGGAGCCATCAGTACAAAACTGTGTAGAAACTGGGAAGAGAGGGGTGAACTGTACCTCAGAAGCGCTTACCTAGATATTAGAGAAGGAACAGCAGATTATGCTGATGTTCATTGGAAAAGGGCAACAAAAAGAACCGTACTGGTCAGCCTGAGAGGCAGCAGCCTTGGTTATGAGCCAATGGGACCTCTAGACTTTGCCTACATTGTACAAAGAAGTTTTAGTGGTCTGGGTTGGTAGAAGGAAGATGAGGAGTTAGTTAAGATGTTCAAATCCATAACAAGGACTTTTCTTCCTGTAAACAAGACAGCAATAAGGGCTAGTCTAATGGAGCTGGAAGTCAGCCTCTTTGCAGCAAATGGATGACAGAGAAGTAGGTGAAAATGACCTGAAGGTGAAGACAGCCGCTCATGTACTTGACATGGAAGATAAAAGGCTGAAAGGATGAAAGGAGCAGTCAGTGGGGTCACAGCTGCCTTGTAAGAGAAGAATCTTTTCAGCAGTTTGCTGACTGCTTTGCTGAATCAATCTCCTGATTGCATTCAGGTCAAAGGAAAGAACATTGCAGGCATCGTGTTTTTCTCACAGACCTTGACTGATTTCACCTCTTTTGTGTCTGTATTACAACCAAGAGGATGGAGGTGGTACTCCTTTGTGTTGTCTTTTGAGTTAGTTTCCATGGGAAGTTCAACTCCTCTGAAGGCAGGATGTACACTCAGAGGTGTGTGCTGGGAGCTACTTCCAGATGAAGAAATTCCTCAGTCTCCTTAGGAATTGGATCACCCTTTAGGCTCTTGGCACATTAAAGGAGCTTGGAACCCTTTGCATTTCATCCAGAGATATTTTCTAATCTTTGTGCCCCAGTGTTTGCATGACAGTATTTTGCCACTCTAAGCTAACTCCATTTCTTTCATTGGCACAACACGGGTATACTTCTTTAGCTGTCTTTCATTTCTGGCATGCATGAAAGATCTGCCTGTAAATTCTTCATTTATGCATAAGAGTTTTCCAGGAGGTTTATCTACATGTAGCAGTGGAGTATGAATGATCCTGCTGTTGCCCATCATTCAAGACCTCAGAGCTCTAGGAGCTATGGCAGCGTATCAGCCTTCTCTGCTTCTTCCCATATAGCCAGCAACTAGAGCAAGAAAGGAAGAAGATGAAGCCACCAATGGCTTTAGCCTCCCGAAAAACAAATTAAGTCTGGGAGAGGTATCAGGGAATAGCGAGGCATCAATGGGGGACACAGGTGAGATGGAAAGGAGAACATGCAGTGCAGAGGGACCACAGGAAAATGAAGGTGAGGAAAATGCTCCAGAGTATAAGGGAAGAGTACAGACAGAAAAGGGAGGGAAAAATAAATTAAAAAAAAAAAAGTGAACTGAAGCAAAAGATGAGGAATTAACCCGGTGAGGTTTGCTTTATTTGCTACAGACTCCCTCACTCAGCATGTCTCACCTGTGATGATACTGATGGCTTGTCTCAGCCTCTTTAGATCAACTCCCTCCTCTCTGCCCCGTGGTTGCTGGCTGTACGAGACTAAACACTGTTCCAGCACAGCACCCCTAAAGTGTCTTCTTTTGGAAATGCACTGAGATTTCAGTGATTTCAGGATCAGACCCATAAATGAAAATCCCTCCTACAGGCTAAATTACATTGCCTGTAGAGTTCTTACTGCCTCTATTTAGGCTAGGAACCTAGCAGGACTCACGTAGTCTAATGAAATTTTGTCCACATTGGCCAGCAGTTTGGAAAAACAAGTGTGGAAAAATGATTTGAGAGGTGATGAAAGCAGTATTTTGTTTTTGAAAATACCATCAAAGGTTTGCATGGGTTTAGTGTTGTAGACAAAGGTTCTGGATTATTTCTTCCTCATGCTGAAACAATGCAACTATCTCAGGAAAATTCACACTTGTTTATCACTGTATATTTTAGGATTTTAGCTTGCATAATGTATGTGAGGAATCTGCATGCAGATCTTTCGTCTGTGCACAAGGGATTTACAAGCAGAGCTTCTGCTGAATCTAAATGGGAGGTCTCATGTGAATAATCAACAAACTTCAGCAGAACCTGTACTCTAGGGATGGATGGAAATGCCTTAGCTTTCTTTCAGAGTCCCTCCTACAAATGCCTTATCGTTTATGCCTGTATAAAATGACGTATTAAATCTTTTGTGTTTCTCACCATTTAAAACTAAACTAAACATCTCACCATGGTGTGTATTCCTCACCATGATGTGTTTCTCACACAAACTAAGACTAAACATGAACCCAATCATCCTGGTTCCATAAAGTCTAAATACCCTTTGAAAATCAGAGGAAAGAAGTAACGAGATTTCATTCTGTTCATCATTTGCTCTATTTTGGGTATATTCTGAGATTTCTTCACTGCTTTGGGAATCCCATTGTGCAGCCAGAGCTCTTCTTTCTTTGCCTCAGAGATACTGGTAACAGCGTGGTTTCTTCTGTGTGATTTGGGGCACTGCTAGGGATGAGATGAGAGTTCATCAAAGGTAACACAATGCTGTAAAGAGCAGGAGCCTGAATCTGTGTAATCAGCCATAGTTTACCGGTTTGGATGTGGAGTGCATCTATTCCTCCCTTTCTGGAACCCGGTAGACCTCCCAAGCTTTTCTGCTAGCAGTGGTTGCTGAATAGAGAATTTGGCCCATCACTAACCATTGCCTTTTTTAGCAAAGCTGTGTTTCCATTGTCCAGCTGTGTCTAATTCTTGGCAGGCATTACACTCCATTTTAATTTGGATATTAGTTTGCCTGTGGTCAGACTGTGTTGAGAACTGTTTGTTTATAGGTGCTGATTAATACATGAAGCATGTGCAGCCTAGATTATCATTTGAATATTTACTTCATGCAGCCTGTGATTGCTGTGAAGTATTGGCAAGAGACTGTGAAAGAGTACATTGTAGGAATAACAATGAGGCATATTAATCTCAGGCCCAAGAGCTTTTAGGATTTGCACTATTATTGCTACAGTAAATAATCCAGGCTTCTTCTTGGAGTGAGTGTGTATATCCCATTTTGGCACATGCATGCCCCATGCACCTCCCTTCCGCTGGGGGGAAGGTGCATGATCCCATCCTATCCTGGCTAGAGATGTGAAACAGCAAATCTACTTTGGTCCTCTTTAGTGTCACCCCAGTGTCCATTCCACAAGCTGGAGCTTCTGAGGATTCCTGGGACTGACATCAGTTCTGAAGTGTTTTGTGCTGATTGATGTAAATAGCTTCACTAGGTTGAGTAGGAATAAAGAGCAACACTTGTTTAACTGCAGAACTGTCTGTTGATAGTTTTTCTTTTTCCTCTTCTTTTTCCTCTTCTTTTTCCTTTTCCTCTTCTTTTTCCTTTTCCTCTTCTTTTTCCTTTTCCTCTTCTCTTCTCTTCTCTTCTCTTCTCTTCTCTTCTCTTCTCTTCTCTTCTCTTCTCTTCTCTTCTCTTCTCTTCTCTTCTCTTCTCTTCTCTTCTCTTCTCTTCTCTTGCCCTGAGTTATTTTCTCTGATACTTTAATTATAAAGCAGACATCTCTAGGCTTTGAACAATGTCTTTGTTGTGAGACTGTTATGCCCACAAGGGCATATGTTCCGGATTTGCCTTGGAGAGGAACACGTGAAAGAATAATGCAATATTTATAAATGTTATTAGAAGAGAATTCAGAAATCCAAAGAAGCATATCTCAAAGAATCCCTTGTATAAAAATCCTGTGCTTCCAGCTTCCAGGCTGGGACATGAAGAGCTGCAACCTAGGCTTTTGTGCTCAACATCCATTCCTGCAATTCCTCCCAGATCACATTTGGAAAATAACTCATTCCACTTTAGTTGGGTCCTCTTCTAAGATAGCTGCATCTTTGGGCTTTTCCACAGCTAGAGATGTTTCCAAGTCCAAGAAGCTGTTATCTAGCACTTGCAGAGGTGCCTGAAGATGTCATTTACCCGAAAAAATATCATATGGGCAATTCTGTCCTAGCTGGGAGGACAGACTCCTGTGCAACCCTTCTTACTGCAGCCTGAAACTGACAGTTGCAGTGGGTGTCAGAGCTGCCAACCCTGTGTCCAAGTCATGGCCGAAGGTCCGCCATTTGCCTCGGGGCTGGACTCCTGACAAATTCCACCTTTCCACTCTTGGTACTGACCAAACTTTGTTGTATGCTCTGTCCCTTTTTTAAGTGTTGTCCTCCCTCTCAAGGCTTCAGAGGCACATGTGAGCCATCCTGGACTGCCGTCCTACTCTGCAGGATGGTCTGTCATGTTGTATTTCATAGCTGGACAGCAGGGAGGCCTCTCCACTAGAGGTTATGCTTCTGCAAGTTTTACTGCTTGCTCTTTTAGGTCTTCACTGTAATGACAAGCAGTCAACACGACCAAAAATTTAGGCCATAAGGCTTTTTCTCCATGGGTCTTGTCCGTTGATTTTGGAGTATGTTATTCATTTTCTAGTTCAAGGAGACTTCTAGGTTGAAGTTATTTGAGGGTGTCACCAAATTTGCTGGAAAAAAAATCACTGCAGTGATGAGAGATGAATTTAGCTTTCCAAAAAGTCATCTTTTGGCAACCTTGTTGCAATAGTGTGGTCTCCAGTTGGTCCTCCAACTGTTGGACATTTCAGTCGTATGTTTGCTGCAGAACAATGAATGAACAAAGACACCTATTATGTGTCAGCTGATTGAAAGTAGCTATCCTGGACCCAGATCTTTGCTGGATCCATACTGACATACCACATACTGACAGATGGAGTATGGATGTGTACAACATGTCCTGAAAAAACACTTATAGCCAAAGTGAACAGGTTTTCCCCAGACACGCACAACATATCCTGGAAAACAAGTCACAGTTGAAGTGAGTAGGTTTTTCCCAGACATAAGACAACATCTGTCATTGTCTTCTAATTGTGCGTTTAATATACTTAAATACCTTAAGTTATGTTTTTTGCACACAAGTTATCTATGGCAAAGTTGTGATTTCATCCAATCTGACAAGCTAAACAAGAGCAAGATTGTCTTTTACTTGGCTGGGAAACCTAGAAAACCCTATGGTGGTGACTGCAGCTGTGGAGTCAGTACTTCTCCCTCAGGTCATGAGAAACCCTGCTGTCCGAGCACCACGGTAGGGAGGGCTATGCTGCTGTAGGTGCTGTCTTAGCTGAGATATAAGATCTTGTGGCTGTTTCTTGGCACATTTTGCAAAGGGATGGTTCTTAGGCCAAAAGGAATTACCCTAGAAACAGAAGTAAATCATAATGCAGCTGTAATTACATTTTATCTCTCCCCATAGATTTAATTTGATTTTTTAAAATATTAGCATTTTCTCTTTAGTGTGCAGCATTGCTACTTGCATTTAAAATAACTGCAACAGTGTTTTGGTGGTGGGTAGAATGTTTCTTGAATCTAGTGGACTCATCCTAAGGTTTTCCCAGCACTCAGAGCTGTGCAGTGGCCCTCAGTGCTTGATAGCATGGAGCCTGCAGTGCGTAAATACACACTTGAGTGCCAAGTGCTGTTATTGCTGCTGTTATCTTTGCAGATCACTAAAAAGCAATGTTGCTGGAGTGGGGCTCTCCGACTTGGGTTTACTTCCAAGGATCCATCCAGGATTAACCCTGATACCCTGCCGAAGTACGCGTGTCCCGACTTGGTTTCCCAAAGCGGTTTCTGGGCCAAGGCTCTGCCAGAAGAGTTTGCGAATGAAGGAAACATCATAGCGTTCTGGGTAGACAAGAAGGGACGGGTTTTCTATCGGGTGAACGACTCCGCTGCGATGCTGTTCTTCAGCGGGGTGAGGACAGCAGAACCCCTCTGGGCTTTGATCGATGTCTACGGACTCACCCGTGGCGTGCAGCTCTTAGGTAAGTGCGTTTCGGGAGGTACAGCCAGGTAACATGGGGTTCGTACCCAGATCCTAGGCAGGAGAAATGGTGCTGTCCTGTCCCCTGTGATGGCCCAGCCTGATGTTGTCCGTCCAGCTTGCTGCACTGAGTCTGAGGTGGGACAGAGGAAGGGAGGAAGATGTTATTCCTTCTCAGAGCATCTCACAATCTGAGCCAAGAATAACTGGTGTTTAGAGTTTAGCATGTGAATACCACACAAGTGGGACAGTGGGAAACAACAACTATGATATATCACTAGACACCATCTGTAGATAAATAGAGTTCTGCTGAGAGATCATGTGCTAACTACACTATATTGGAACATATTCTGGAGTGTGGAATATACTTTGTAAAACTTGCTTTTTATCTTACTTGCTGTTTCCCCCAAGCCAAGGTGGAGAAGTGCATTTTACACTTTATGAATAATTCCTTCCTAGATATGGCACTACTATGATTTTCAGGCTGGGTTAGTGGGCAGATTTGTAATATGTATCTATTCCAAATAACCTATGAGAAGCTATTGCCAGTTTTGTTAGGATGTTGCCTTCACAGGGCAGGACTTGTGCAGAGGAGTTTGATTCATCCTCTGAAGCCTGAAGACTGGAAATGCGGTTGGAGCTGAGTGCTGAGTGCCTGTGTCTTCTGCCATACTTACTTGAAACTGAAGCAGTTTGGTACTCCTGAGGAGTCAATCTGGTTCCAAATGTGCACTGTCAAGGTTCAGGGTATCTGAACATATAGATCTTACACCAACCAGAAGGAGTTACTGAGGATCCAGCTCAGTGGACAGCTAGCTTAGTGGGGAACCTAAGATGTCAGCGTGCAAACCTAGAGTTGGCTTTGCAGTGTTGCTGGGGCACTTTTACGGGTAACAGTAGTTTCACTGGTCTTGTTTTCACCATGGGAAAAGTTAGGCAATACCTGTTAACTGAAGTTCCTACTGGAGATGAGAGGATCCTGCTAGATTGAGGGAAATTCTGGCTTTTCCTGTATTTTAGCCTGCTAATTCTGTTAAAACAACAAACCTTCTCGTCTTCATGTTACATACTGAAAGCTTTAATGAAACCTCTTTCAGACAACTCTGCCTCCATCCTGCACTGTTTGCTGTATTAAAAAATATGGTGGCAGGACTGCCCATAGTAACCTTCAGAGCAGGGAAGAAGGATGTTGGTTTGGGAGGTAGAGGAATGGCTCTGACTTCACTGCAAAAACTACTGGCTCAGAATTGCACAACGGAGAGGAAGGAATTAAAGGATTTCTCGGCAGCTATTTGCCTTTTTTTAGTAGTAGAAAGATTTATCTTTTGTTGTGAATCAGCTTGAGTCAGAGCCACTAGGCAACTGTTCCTTGGCCAAGAAGGTGATATTTGAATTGGGATCTAGAGTTTGGTAATGTGTCATGTTCAAGATTCAGTTAGGAAGAGCTTACAAATGACTCAAAGTCCCCCAGGCTGTTGTGAGATTTGGCACCTCATGACTCCTACGCCTGATTAATGAAGGCCCATAACTCTGGATTATGTGCTTCCTTTCAAAACGCTCAAGAAATGATTTCCTGTCCCTCATCTGCTCCTGCATTGTCCCAGCGTCTTCCACATCCCTTTTCACAAGGAAGATGTGACTGTTACCAGCCACTGATTTGCCTCTAATTTAACTGGTTCCAGATTCTAATTGTGGCTCTGGTTGGTATAAACTCTCTGAATGAAGCAGGGCAGCTTCTGAGTTTACACAGTTGGCGTGGAGCTCAGATACATATTTATAGCACGTTCCAACAGCCTTCAGCAGACTTTAATCCTAGCAGCTATGCTGAAACGTCTTCGACTTGAGTCTCCTGTATCTCCATTCATTCTTACACAGCACTGAAAATCTGAGCATTAAAAGAATCAACTATGTTGCCTCTGAATCATATAGCCATGCCCACTGCAAAGCTCTGCATGCCATTTTTTAGTATAGCAGGCCACACATATAGTACAGAACAGCTTGCCAAAAACTCCAGGGACTTGACAAATGAATTTCATAGCTTAGCTACAAACATATGGTCAAATTCAGCCTGGTATGGCATGCAGGGCATGTGATGGAGGGGATGCTGGCATGGTGTGTGGAATGGAAGAGCCTAGCATTTTACATACCATTTCAGCTATTTCTTTCTTTCCTCCTGAAGAGACTTATTGTTCTTGAGCTTCGTTATTTTGCTAATGGTTAATACACTGTCTTTTTTTTTTTTTTGATTTGGTGTGTGCTTCACCCAAGGGTCTGAGCTTTACAATTTCTAGTGGTTGTTCTTCTATCTATCTTGGGAATATTCCCCTCTGACTCACAAGACTGGAACTTCCCTTCCAAACTCACATTTCCCAAAGCAAAGACATACAGCAGTAAGTCTTTGTCACTGCAAGTTCCCATCTCTGCAGTGAACCTCACAGGGTATATTTATGTCACTGGAAGTCACAACTTCCAAAACTTACAGTTTCTCTTGTCTGTATCACAGTAGCCTTCCCAACCAAAATTAGGGTCTCTGTAAAGTGAGGCAATTACCAAGTGCAATGAGACTGTCTCTTCCCAAAATCTGGAAGAGGTCAAATGACTTGCCAGAGGCTTACAGTAGCATCACCTCTTCTAGGGATACCATGAGCCCTGCCTGTGCGGCCCAGCTCTGGGCTGGCCACCACTCTCCTGCGCTCTGTGCCCATCAGCACTGCAGGTGTTGGAGTTAGACAGTGCAGCACGCTGGTATCACTGCGTTGTACCTACAGATGAAAGCGAAGAAGCTGTGTATAGTTATGTACCTTAACTTTTCATTTCCTTGTGCTTACAGCTTTACCCATAGCATCAACCCTACTGATAATTACTCTTGTGTAATTAGTGCCTAGGCATACGTGTGGCTGTTGCAGGAGTTCCTGGGTGTGAATGCTCTTGCTGTGTGGTCAGAAGCAGAGAATTTTAAGCAGCTTCTTTGCCTGCTTCATTTTCCACTGAGACAGGTGAAAAAAATGCTTGCATAGTCCACTGGCTGTTGGCCAAAGTGAGGTCAGGAACGGAGTTTTGACCACCTTTCAGCTGTCACTGGTGGGTGAACAAAAAAAACCTTGGTTTAAATCTGCCTTGCAAGTGGCTGAAGTGAACAGGTTCACACTAAAATGGACCGCAGTGCTCCCATGGTCAGTAACGGTAATACTCCTTGCTCTCTTTGCCTCCACCCACCCAGGGGACTGAATGAATGTTTGGGGATTTAGGGCATGAGTTTCAGCATAGATGCAGGCTTAAGTGACCTGTAAACATACCCTTATACAGTGACTCTCCTGCTGACACGCTCAACGTGTAGGCAGAATGGTTTACAGCTCCGCTTCCCTTTTTGGGCAGCTAGTTTTGCACAAGTGCACTTTTACATTCCCGGATGACATGGGGTAATTTAAAGTAATATTTACTACAAATGTGGCTTAGCCTTATGTTATCACTTCAACATACACACATGCTCATTCACACTTCAGAAAGAGTCCGAGAAAAATAAGCAGTCTGCTCTCTCCCTGCTATAATAAAGCATTAAAAAAAAAAAAAAGGAAAGGAAAGGACCAGCTGTTTAACTCCTGGGGCCTTTAGATCTTTGCAGTAGGGATGGCAGCGCAAGGGAACCAAATGGTGGTGTCTCACATGAACCAGCTTGTGCCAAGCATTTGGCTAGTAAGACTGGCGTATGGTACCTTGTCGAAAATTGCCCAATTTTATTGGTAGTAAATATTGTATCACAGAGTTACAGAATAGTTGAGGTTGGAAGGGGCGATCATCTAGTCCAAGCATCTAGTATGTTTTCTTGCATACTACAACAGATGCAATCTAAAAATATGGAAAAATGAGACTGCAAAGAAATTCTGATTTCTGCACACATCCTCCCTACTCTATTTTGAATGAGATAACATGTAGGGAACAACCTGTTGGTTTTCCTCTTAGTCCCATTCATTACTAGTATGGTCAAAATCCAAACACTTTTACTATTAATTACTCTATTCACGCTCTTCTGCCATACATCTGTGTTTTTATTCAGAAGATATTACACAGTACTCTTGGTACTTTTACTAGTAAAAAATCAGAAAACCAATTATAATTATATTTACATTGGCCCACTGAAGGGCACCTGTTGAAAGCAAAGTTTCACCAATTTCTTGGAATATAAAATATGTGAAAAACTAGTAAGACCTTGGAAAGCAGAAAAATGTTGAATGTACATACATTAAATTTTGCAGAAGCAGAAGCTGTATGAATATATACATCAAGCATAAGTGTGTATACAGATTTGACTAGACTTAACTGGAAGTGCTATATATTACATTAGATATTTGAGGAATCTTCTTTCTCCAGATCTACTTTCTAGCTTTTTGTCACCTTATGTTTGCAATGTATCAGGTTGAAATACAAACTGATCGTGGAGGGAGATTTACCCTTCCTGAGATTTAAGCTAGTGTAAATTTGACAAGGAAATTGCATGTTTTATAGGGAAGGAAGGAAGGAAATGTTTTTCTTTCTTTACCCATGTCAGTTCTTGGGTAAACTGAATCTCTGGCTCCAGGGTACCTTTAGAAGCAACATTAAATAAGCCCAAAATGAGGTGAATTTATGGGCAAAATTCAGATGTGAATGGTGTAAGACTGAAAAATGTAACTTATCATCTTTACCACATGCTTACTACTTATTTTAATTTTCATGTGCAAAAGCTTCATTTTCCGTTGGCCACAGGAATTCATTTCTGTTGCTGCTCTCATCTTCCAAGAGTGCTTCGCGCTAAGCAAAATTGGCTAATCAAATCTGACTGCAGTGTACTTTTAAAGTATACTGCGTGAAAGTGGAAACTATAAACTATTTGCCCTCCCCGTGCAAGTTTGTGACAATCCGATGGAAAAGAATAATATATGTTTAAACAGAGTCCTCCTCAATGAAGGGAAGATATATGCCACCTGCAAACGGTTGCTTGTCATTGGTTTTCCGCGTGTCCTAAGGGGAGAGAGAATTTAAATTGCTCATAAAGTTTTATTGTCTGTAGCTGTTGTCTCTATAGCAGCCGCAGGAAGCTCTCTAACATAACTAAAAATTTGAAAGCAAAATAAATAAATAACTCGTCTGTTGCCGTTTTAATCAATCCCTGCTTTGCACATAGGAGGGACGAATTTTTCCAAGAGTGATAGGTTCCCAAGAGTTAGCATGCAGCCCCAAGGCAGCTCTGTGATTCCCCATCAGTGTCAGGAGAACCCCCAAGCAAACCCAGACTGGCCAGAGATTATTCTGGCTCTTATTGTCCAGACGGAGAAAAATGAAGACTTTAACAACAGGATAATCAGCGAAAAAATAAATTCTGTGCTTTCTGAAGTTCCTTTAGTTCTGACAAGCTAGAATATTGTTCCTAACACAGACAAGAAAAACTATAAAATAGTATTTTCCATATTACCCATAAAAGCACAAGGAAACATGACAATTGTGACAATTGTAGGTGCTGCATAAATATATTGGTACATGAATGTTGTAATCTAGCCACAGACAATGCAAAGAGAGGCCTTGTATTAAAAAAAGTATCACATTAAATATTCATTCTGATTATTGATTTAGTGGTTGCTTTGAAAAAGTAAGTCTTACTGGCTTGCACTAAGAAGTTTACCTTGGTTTTGCTAAGTGTTACTATTTTTTACGAAAAGCCAGGAGCTTTTAGTCTGGAAACGGTGATTCTAGTTCAAAGGTATTATACTTTGACCTAATTTTGCTTCTTTTAAAGGCAAAAGCTACTGGAATAATTGGATATATACTGAATTAATTAAAGAGCTATCGTTAGTTACAGAAGTTTCTGGTATAGACAGGGCCTTAGAGAATAAGAACAGACATCGCTAATGGAGCAGTATGGTCTTCTGAGGAAAGATTTCAAAGAACTACTTGTGTTAGAAGAGTATTTGGTCTTTTGATTAGAACTATTGGATTGTTGTGACTATTAGGATAAGATACCTATGTTATTCTTTTAAAAAAATATTCTCCTAACTGATGTCTATGTAGCATAGAGCTATATTTTTCCTAGTTTGTCCAATGGGGTTCCTGTTATAACTCTGTAAGTAATACAAGTCTTCAGAAAAAAAGTGGAGAGAATATTTTAGAGCAGAGAGTTAGACTTTGCAGCTTTCTTTAGACTTTCCTCAAAAATACTCAGCAGAATCATTTAGACTCTACGAAACCTTATGTCGTAATGTTGAAAGCTAACCCCTCTCCCTGCATAAACACAGCTTGACAAAGAGTGGATTTACCCCAGTGTAAGATAGTTGAACTGGAGGTGAGTTTGGGATGCAAAAATATGATCTGGTAAAAGAATGAGTGTTTATTGCTCTAATCTTGCAATTCCAGCTGTTCCAGCTGAGGAAGGCCTGTTCTCCTAAGCCTATATGACAGATGACAGCTAAACATTGCTCATATGTTAAAACTAAACACAGGCTCTGTACTGTATGTCTCTGCTGGTGTGAGATAGCACTTTGTCATTTCAACATCTAATTGGTATCACAGCTGCTGAATATGCAGTTTACCATACAGAGGACAGGATTTTGTTATCCCTGCAGGCCTCTGGGTCATTAAAAATGTTAGACACCTTTAACAAAATTACTTTGGCTTTACCCTCCCTATCAACAATAGAGCTAAAACTGAGATTGCTTCGAACTCCGAAGTCTCCATTTGTTTTTCCTAGCTTTATAAGCAGAACTGCTCAGTCTAGAAATCTTTTCTTATAGCCCGGCTCTATTTTCAGTTATACCAGCCTAAACTCACAATTACCTGTGGAGTTGCTCTGGTTTTGCACTGTGAGCAGGATCTTGCCTCTGGTTTTTACTCCTTCCTTAGTTCTCTGGTGAAACCCCAAGGACCATAAGCTGCTGCAGGCTCTGCTCGGCCTGTCCCAGAGAGAACAGACTGAGGAGCCTGTGGTAATCCAAGCTAGGATTTCGTAGGCAGCAACAGCCCCTCTGTTCATCAGCTGTATGTGACTCTCTTCTGATGTGTAATGTATGTGGTTCATACGACACGGTCTCTGGACAAGCAACACTGTGCAGCTTCAGGATTGTCTAGATAGAAAATACATTGAGTCAAACAATATCTTAAAAGTAGTTTTCAGTGGTGCTTCAAGGGCAGTCAAATGCAAGGGCATCACCAGCACCCTGGACATTGGTTGGGGTAGCTGGGAGTGTGCCGGGAGAAGGGATCTCTGCTTGCCCCATGCGTGTGGTTCTCCCCAGGAATCAACTTTGTGGGCTGCTGAAGGCAGTACCCAGGGATAGGTGGGCCGTGGTCTCACAGGACCCTGCTCTCCTCAACTTGCTGCAGCCTTTTACCTCGTCCTGGCTTTAGCCTGACGATGTTGTCTTGAGGCCCAGTACTGCTCCAGGGAAGTTTTGCTGTTAATTTTACCAAGGTGCAGGCTGTATACCCCAAGAATCCCAAAGTTGTTTTCCACAATATGCTGTAAGATGTTTTCATCCTTCCAGTTACATTTCAAGTCCATTGGCTGCTTTTAGTTGTGTCAGTCCTTCCAAACTTAGGTTCTTGTGGTGTATATGGATGCATAGTTGACCTGGCATATCACAAAAGGACTACCATGGTGCCTCACTGAAGGTCTGCTGAATCCAATCCCCTCTCTCTGACAATGGCCGGCACCTCTAGGTCTTGCTTCAAAGAAGTTTCTGTAAGTGCAAGCATTATTTTCTTGTGCCTTTCATGTTTGGTCATGTTTAGCTGCAACTTCTTTCTCCAGGATACTTCTATTTGCCTCATATCGACTGCTGTAACTAGGGATAAAAGATAGATAGATGAGATTGATGACCACGGACTCAAATCTTGTATCATTAAGATGAAAATTTCCTGTGATACACCTGGCTACCACTGTTACCCTTCACAGAAAATTAATCCTCTTCTGAGGAGAAAAAGAAAATTCTTAATTGCTCTATCTTCCTTTAAGAGGATAAAGACCATTCCAGGGAAAAAGCCTTTAGAATCCAATAATCCTATTCCTATGTCAGTACCGTGCCAATAAGGACTGCATCACTTTTATGGAAAGAATGAATGCCTTTAAAATCTTTAATGCAGAACATCCCCCTTTCTCTGCAGCCCTGGAGTGGGGAGGGCTGTAGCACCACAGAGCTGTAGAGATGACTGCTTAAACCAAGGAGACTGTTGACAATTTGATCAAAGTATTTCGAAAGGCAATTACGTTTCTTCATCCTCCTTCTGCAGTGCTGTTTTCCTGGTTGTTTTTGTTTGCACTCTTCAGTGTCTGCAAGCAGCATCACCCTCCCGAGCTTTTCAGCAGACCACTTTGGTAGGGTCTCTAGATCTTGACTCTAATGCTGCTCAGGCAGGCGGAAGGAAATTGGCCTCACATTGAAGGTCAGTGCAAGAAACAACTGAACAGAAAACTGAACTGATGGAGAATTTCCCTGCAGAGCTACGGGGACTGGCGATTTCAACTCAACCTAATTAGCTCACTCTAGTATATAAATAATTTGGTCATAGACCATACTTACTATTATGACTATTCATTTTATAATTTCCAGTGTGTCAGTTCTAGATGTGAGACCTGAAAGACCAGTGCTCTATAAAAAAACAAATAAACTTCAAAGAGCCAACAATCTAAGTAAATACTAATGGCAAGAGAGAAAGCAGTCTATTTTGGTAGGTGAATGGATGAGAGCTGATGTAGGAGAAATTCAAACTGGAAGTAAGATATTGGTTTTCGAATGTGTGCAGTTCCCAACTGGATTGATTACCCAGGGTTGGAGCCATATTTTCAATTACTTGGAAAAGGCTGTTTAGGCTCCAGAAGCTGAATTCAACAAGACGGTTAAATACTTACCAACTTCATATGCACATGTGATTGTATCCTGTGTGCCAGAAACTAGGTATATGCTTGAGTAGGTCTGTTAATTCACATTCCTGAAGAGAGGTATGTGCTTAAGAATCCCAAGGGATTCCTCCAAAATCCCTTAAGTGGATTTGGAGGAGAGTGAAGTCAGGTAGCTCAGGGTAGCGTGGGTCACTCTGGATACCTGGTGTGTTCCTTGCTGAGAAGCCAGCTCTTTTATCAGGTCAAGTACATACCACTGGCACTGTCTCTAGCAAAGAGATTATGAATATGCAGGAGAGAAACACTCCATGGGGAACCACCAAAGTCAGATATGTTTCTTACATCCCAAATTAGATCAGTGGCTTTTCATTCTGCTCTTGATAACACCTATCCCTCTTTGAGCAAAGGCACTTTCTATGATATAGTGAATTTCTTAAAGAAGTCTTATGTTAATACTACTGCCATATCTATCAAAGGGATGTTTTGGTTGATGGTGAGCAGGTTCTATGAGGAGAAAATAAATATTCTTCTGTTTGTCAGTAGTTTGCAATGGGGGTTTCATACCCCTCAATCTGTATCTGTGGAATTTGCTGCAGATAGCTCCCATCTGTTGAGTTGCCCTTTAGAGTCTAATCTTCCAGTTAGTAGCATTTCTAGCCTGCTTAGTAGGAAAAAAAAAAAACTCTTTAAAATATGAACTGAGTGTAGTATTTCCCAGCAGAGGATTTATATTTGACAGACAGTCTGGAAAATTAATGAAAATTAATTACAAATGTTTTTTAAAAAGGACTAGTTATGCCTCCCGGGATCACTTTTATGGCTAAGCGTATAGAACTCAAATGGCCTGACTTTGGTTCAGCTAGATTCAAAGTGGATTCGACTGATATTTGATCTGCTTTAAAAGTTTTGCTGGCAATGACGGAAGTGAGAAAAAAAAAAAAAGCCTTAGCCTCTCTCTGTGGCAGGTACGTGGGTAAATGACCGCCGGGAAGGTGGTGCTGCTTTGCTGGTGGAAGAGCTTCTGGTGGACTTTGCTGCATCTCTGTTGTTTGTGGCTGGCACAGGTCACCTTCCTGGAGTGTAAGCAGTGACTGAAGGTGTCCAACCATGGGACAAACCCGGAGAGCAAGTCCTTCCTGTCCTTAGCTGAAGGGTGAAAACCAACTAGCTAGTGATAGCAGCTTCTTAGACTGCTCCAGGTAGATATAAAGATAACTAACTTCAGTATCACTACTAGAAACTTTCATTACTGATTACTCTAGCACAGGCATCTTCTAGTGCATATTTGTGGTCACCACTTGTTTCCTGCGTCTCCCCAGGCCCAGGATGCTGACGGCTGTTGTCGCCTCCTCAAGGTGTTCCTTTTGGGTGGCTATTTGACCAAGCTATTATTTTAGGGAATATTTAGTTCTTTTTAATCTTTCCTTACTGTCAGTCTCCCCAGTCCAATAATCATGTTTTTTTTCCTTTACCAGAGCCTCCATATCCTGCTGTCATTCCAAAAACACTTCTGTGATATTAAATCTTTTCCAGTTATATGATGAGAATTAATTCATTTTGACACAGCCATGAAAATCTGATTCAATTCCCTTTTTTGGTATCTCAGTCACAGTCCTTGATCACAAATCAGCATGAATCAGAATTTCCCAGGTTATTATTTTCTCAGCAAGGCTGACTGCAACCCTCTCTCTGTATTTAATATCCTTTTTTGACTCTGGTGGAGCCAAATAGTCGAGGCTGCTGCAATTTTGTTTTGAGATCTGTCCACTCTTCTGTCTTTTCAGTGTCACAAGTGAAAAAGGGGGTGACACAAAAGAATATCTCGGGCCAGTTTTAGTGTTGCACTTTCCCATTATCAAGTAGCTGAGTCCACACTCTATAGCATGAAGATGACTACAAAAACTATCAGGATATATTTCTCTGGAGACTAAAAAATCTTGCCACAGGTGGGGAAGGAGCACGGTGCCTTTATCAGCTCCTGCCAGGATGTGAGAATTTAGTAAAGGTGAGTTTTCAAACTGCCTGCACTGTGCTGAGATCATCTGCCAAAATGTGCTGTTTTGAAACACTTTCAAATAAGATTTGAACCCTTTGGGGTCCAACTCTTTAAATGAGTAGCTTAGCTGGAGTAACTAAAAGCGGACCAGAATGAGAGATATGTGGGAAATACTCTGCTTGGTGCCCTTACAAATCGTTTATTCTCTCCAATAGATGTTTGTCTGTCAAATGTTATGTCTGGAGGCCAGGGCTATTTGGCTGCCCGCTGAAAGGGTCGGGAAGGAACCTGGTGTGATTTTAGTCTGTTGCTTCTGTGTTGAGCTGCTCTGTGGCTAGTCACCGTTTGGAGGTTAATTTTAGTGTTTGGAGAGGGCAGGGAGAGGACAAGACATGAAGTTACGATTCAGCTCCTGATTCGAGCCCAAATTTCTTGTTTTCCTGAGATGAGTCATATTAGTGCCTTTTTTTTTGTGGGATAAGGATATTGCTTTCCTTCCTCACAGGGGACTGTGGGCATCATCTCCTCTGGGTTATTGGATCCATCATGGGCTAAAGTGGGCAAGCCACACTACCAAACCAACTAAAGTGCCTTACATTTGTTTGATGTATGCGCCTTCAGAGTGTGGATATTTATAGCAGCGACTTGAGTTATCTTTTCATGACTTGATTTGATAGCATGTTAGGTACGTCAAAGGCTCTGCTGTGATGCCCCTATCCAGCTAGACCCAGAAATTATTAAAACATAGGTAAGCGAACTCAATTTCCCTTAAAATTTCCAAAGCAATTCTTGGCATTATTGATGAGGATAATTGGGATAAGAGGCTGGTACGCTGAGTGGAATGGGTGGCCTTTGCAAGGCTCATCTATTATTAATCATCCATGTGTTTTCCCTTAAGTAACGAAGCACGATTACTTTTTTTAGACCCAGTTACATCTTCGTAGTATGAGCAGAGACAAGCTGTAGCGCGCATTATTGTGAATTGCCCATTTGGGAAATGAGAACACTGTAGGTTGGAGATACTGGGTGGGAGCTTGCTCTGTGGCACAAAGAGACAGTCAGATGCTGAATAAGCAAAACATTAATTCTTCCTTCTCGTTTTTCCTTTCTGTATAAGAGACTTGTTTGTTTTTGCTGAATTTTTGTCTGCATAAAGGCTGCAGCATGGAGCCAGTGTGTGGTCACACTTTACCTTTGATGTGTTGAAAAGCAGCTTATGGTAGGGGCAAAAATGCTCCTCTGAGTGTAATATCTGCTGAATTTGCTTGTAGTGTGGACAGGTTCTGGGAGGAGTGGAGTGCGGAGGTATCAACGACACATTAAAATACTGGAAAGCAAACTTCACAGGTGAAACAAATGTGATACTCTGATTTAATATATTACAATAGTTCAGATGATTTATAATGAGGAATGAATCAGTATATTCTTCCTAAAAAACAAAGCGATAACATAGCATAATAAACGTAACCTAATTAAACTAAAAGACGCATCGATCACTTGTAGTTCTAAAGCATTGTAAAAATGATTATGGTTCACTGTTGAACTCAGTAAGCTTGTGAAACCATTTTACGATTTTTTTCAAAAAGTTAGTCTCTCTTAATCAAATTCATTGCAATTAAATGGAGTGAGAAAGATCCAGAAGATAGTGGGATGATGTTGCCTTTTGAGGATGTCTACAACTGCCATTTTCAGAGCGTGAAAAGTGATGCTTGGTGTTAGCAGAGAAGCTCTTGCAAATCAGAGTTGCAGCAATTGGAAATGTGTTTTGCAATACACCCTTATTCCCCCAAACCTACCATGATGTTGAATTCCATCCACTTAAAACAGAGCCTATGTTTAACAATAATTTAAATCATTATCCTGCCTGTCAGCTTGGAGTTAAGGGGCTACACAACTGCGATTCTCTGTTTAGAAACTGCCTGGAATAATAACTTTCAGATGTCTCAAATATGCACCACTTATCTATAACATCTAAATACAAATGTCTCCCCGCTGAGCGAGCCCGACACTGTTTACCTATCGTGTCCAAGCCGTTCCAGTGGGTTTGCTTGGCGCATAGCGGAAGGCCTTATGTCCGCGACTCCTACGGCGCTGACAGTGTCATGTTTCTCAGCTCCTCCTCACCTTTAGATAACTGTGAAGAAAAAAGCGATCCAAGCCTGGAGGTGACAAGCGAAGGGTGGCTGTAGGCGCGCGGCCCCCCTGCCGCCCCCCGCGCAGGGTAAGAGCGCACCGTGAGCCAGCAACGCCCTGATGATGCTCTCGCTGCTGGATCCCGGCCAGCCCGCTGTGAGACGAGCCAAACGCTGAAGCCCACGTGCCCCGAGCGTGCCGGGACCGGGCAGAGTGGAGGTGCTGTCGCCGGTCGTGGGGCCCCGGGCACTTCTCTGCGAGCGCAGAGCTCGGTCGGACCTGTCAAGTCTCATTCAACATGATGCTCCACGGTTGGCTTGCGCCGTATGTTCCCCCCCAGCTACGGCTCGTCGGGCGCATGCTGGGCGGCAACGTGGCTTTGCCGCTGCACTGGACACATGCCCTCAAGTGACAGCGGCTCTTCCCAAGCCTCCTTCTGCAAGCCCCAGTGTGTCCTCCAACCCTCTTGTCCATGTGAACCATCTCCTCCCCAGCTTTTGCCTCTCCCGGTAGGGCCCACAGGGATTGTGCCGAGCCCAAGGACTTCGCAGTTACAGGAGGTGCCATGAGCTACCTGGAGCCTTCACTGTCCGTGGTGCTTCAAAGCCAGGTCTAGGGACTTCTGTTTCAGATCTATGAATGATCAGAGCAGGGAGAGCTAGAAAACTCCTCCAGCGCTCTCCTCGCTTTACCTGAGCAGGCACATGCTGGGGGGCTCCTGTGACTTTTGAGGGCTCTCCCCAAAATATCAAGTTTCATTCTGCCACTTGGCAGGAGAGGAGCTGCTTCTCCAAAGCTGGAATCCAGCAGCCAAGGCCTCTGCCTTGATCCTCCACAGCCTCATGGGGAACACCCTGCAGCCTCTCAATTCCCTAATGCATCCCAGAGAGATTGCGTGGTGCTTTGGCTTTGCCTCCTCTGGGTGTTGAACATCCTTAGCTGGTTTGCACTGCCCTGATTCAGCTGACAAGGGTGAAACAAGAAGTATTTAATGCATCTTTGCATCATCTTTGGTCCCTAGGTGAAATCTGAGTCATGGTGAAATCTGAGTCATGGCTCACATGCAGTGAGCCAAAGGATATCAGGTCCATGCAAATGTTATTGGCAATTATTCCTGGTGTGACTCAGCCACATAAAGGCAGATATCCCTTTGCTCTTGGTTCACTTGTGCATTACCTATTGTCTGGGCCCCTGCAGTGCTGCTAATACCTTCGTATTCTGCAATAACAGGTTGTCTGAAATGTATGTGTTCTGGGCATTTAAAATGGCTATTACTGTATTATTTTTTTATAGAAAGCATAAGAGTTTGATGGTTAGCAGGAGCCAGACTTGGTACCAAATTGTTTTTCCTGGCCATGGCTGAGGAAGCAAGTTTTCTCCAGTTTTGAGAGCAAGTCCTGTTTCCCAGTTACCTTGCATATCTTCTGTGCAGCCATCAAAGGCTGCCACAAAGGAGCATCGCTGATCTGCTGCCTCCTGCGATGAGGTTTAGCCCAGGACAATATTTTTCAGTACATCTAAAATTAGTTAAGTATGAACAGCATTGGCTGAGCTCAGTACAAGGTTTCTCCTTCCCCTTTTTCTTTCTTTCTTTCTTTTCTTTTTTCTTTCTTTCTTTTTTTTTTTTTTTTTTTTTTTAAGATAGTCTTCTGTGTAGGGACATGGCTCGGGGAAAGGTCCCTAATGGTTTGCTGTCAGCTTACTCAGGAAACTAGATCAGTAAGGCTTACCATCTGAGGCTTTCTTCATGTTGCCTCCATGTATGTGAATATACAGTCCAGTTTATCTGCTTGAAATGCCCAAATTGTGTTTCCTTTCTTCATAAAATATTCATCTGCTCAGATGTAATAAGACTGGTTTTTCTGGCGGCAGCATTTCTGGGTTGAAGCACACGCAGACGTGTCACTTGGGCGCCCACTCGCTTGTTTGAGCTGGCTTTCCCACCGCCGCTGCTGCCTTCCGTGCTGCAGTCCAGCAGGGTTGTATTCCAGCAGAAAGCCTGCTTGGGGAGCCACGTGGCTCTGCCATGCTGAACAAATAATGTACTCTGGGACTGTCTTCTCTCACCCCCCATTTTTTCACGGCCACTGGGCTCTGTCTTTATGGGCCTGTCCTCACTCTGCCCAAGGGATGGGAACAGAGAGCAGCAGGCACGGACCCAAAGGCCTTCCACCAGTGCTGGCTGTATGTAGTAGTCTCTCTTAAACCATTTACTTTTACCAGCATCCTGTCACCGTCTCTTTACTGACTCTTCCACCATTGCCCATGACAGATGACTTGGAGCAAGTACGCATTAGCACAGTAGGAAAATTTCCTACATCAAAACCTGTTTTGGTATGCCGTTTGTCCCCTTGCTGTGTATCTCTGCTGAAGCTTGAAAAGGTAGCTTAAAAGCTACACATACCACTTACACAGAATGTCATATTTCATAGAATCATAGAATCAGTAAGGTTGGAAAGGACCTCTGGAGATCATCTAGTCCAACCTGCCTGCTCAGCAGGGTCACCTACAGCATGTTAGACAGGGTTGCAGCCAGGTGGGCCTTGAAGATCTCCAGAGAAGGAGACTCCACAACCTCTCTGGGCAGGCTGCTCCAGTGCTCCGTCACTCTCACAGGGAAGAAATTCCCCCTCATGTTCAGGCGGAACTTCCTGTGCTTCAATTTCTGCCCACTGCCTCTTGTCCTGTCACACGGGACAACTGAAAAGAGTTTGTCCCCGTTCCCTTGACACCCTCCCTTCAGGTACTTGTACACATTGGTAAGATCCCGCCTCAGTCTTTTCTTCCCCAGGCTGAAGAGGCCCAGCTCTCGCAGCCGTTCCTCCTAGGGCAGATGCTCTAGCCCTCTGATCATCTTTGTAGCCCTACGCTGGACTCTCTCCAGTAGCTCCATGTCTCTCTTGTCCTGGGGAGCCCAGAACTGGACACAGTACTCGAGATGAGGCCTCCCCAGGGCTGAGTAGAGGGGCAGGATCACCTCCCTTGACCTGCTGGCAACACTCTTCCCAATGCACCCTTGGACTTCTTGGCCACAAGGGCACATTGCTGGCTCATGGTCAACCTGTCATCCACCAGCACTCCCAGATCTTTCTCTGCAGAGCTGTTCTCCAGAAGGTCAGCCCCCAGCTTGTCCTGGTGCCTAGGGTTATTTCTCCCTAGGTGCAGGACTCTGCTCTTGCCCTTGTTGAACCTCATGAGGTTCCTCTCTGCCCAACTCTCCAGCCTGTCCAGGTCTCTCTGTATTTACCAGGTATTTTCTGATAATGGTTGGCAGCTTGGGTGTAAAAGCAGGAAAATAATCTGCAGGTACCTGAGGTGCCTTCATGCTGTTTGGTTTTTTTAAATTTGTTTTGGGTGTTTGCTGCCTGGGTGGAGAGGAGGCTGTGATACAGGATGCTGGCATCTTGAATATCTTCAGCAAGAGATGGCCAGCAACATGTTGCTGCCTGAGCTGTGACCACGAGGTGGCATGACAGATGGAGTTAGTTTGTACAAGAAGCACTGCTGGCCAAAAAGCTACCATGGAGAGTAAGCAGCCAGTGTGAACCTTTGTGATCAGGCACATCCAGTCCCCATCAGGAGCGGTGGCTAATTTCATTTATTGGTGATGGGAGTTGTTTGCTATGACAAACTGAAGGTACAAAGTTGAACTGAATCGCAGCTCCTCCAAAACCCCCAGCGCTCACAGATCTGGTGTTTTGATTACCTGAGCCCATTTTAAATGCTAGCTCAAGCGTCAAGTGCTCGCATTTCCATTTAGCTTTTCAAAGCAAACAATTTTAATAGCTACCCAGCTATTCATCAGGATTAGGCACTGATGGACTGGTTTGGATAACATACAAGCTAAGTGCAACTCTGTCCTTCCTGAGCTTAACTTGGAACGTCCAGAGGCGTCAAAAAACATTTCATCCATTAACCTCAGCCCTGAGCTCTTCGTGATATTGGCCATGCCCAGTACTGGGAGAGAAACTGGGGGAGGATTGGCTCTCATGTTATTTCTGGCCCTGATGGAAGTGGGGAGAAGCAGAAATATCAGCAGAAAGCCTGTACTTTTGGAGCTCCTGCCCTGACTTGACATCGATGGAGATAAGCATCTGCATACCTGGGCGCTTACCCAGATGACACCCCCATGGCAGCAGTGATCTTGCCTGTTGCTTATGGTGTCCTGCTGTATCTGGGCATTGCAAGACAGAACACACAGTCACCTCGCGAAAGCACCTTTGGGATTTGAATGGAGCTGAGGAAGTTGATTCTGTATTTATTGTGTAGATAACTAATATCCTGCACTGCCAAGTATTGGGGGAAAACGTCTTTAAATATTTCTTGGAATGGTTCATGCTGAACTGAAATCCTCTGGCTAGCTCTGAGCCAAGGCTTGTATTGGGCCTGAAGACATGAGTTTGCCAGTGGCTTCAGGACTTGCTGGTGCGCATGGATTTCTGTTCTTACACACATATCTTCACACAGACATCTAGCAGTTTTGTTTACTTAAACCACCCAGTTTTCAGTGGGACAATGCTAGGAATTTGTTTATATTCTTCAAAAAAAAAAAAAAAAAAAAAAAAAAAGAAAGAAAGGGATTAATAGAAGAATAGATTACAATTGCTGTGCTCCTCTCACTGCTAACTGACTTTTTTCTGTTCAGACCAATTTGGAAACTCCTCTTATACAGAAATTACAAGATTTCTAAGAAAAGCTCAGGCACCCCAACGGACGTGGAGATTTGGCTCATGACAGAGGAGCAAGGTAGGGACCTGTCAAGGGTGAAGCTGGCTACCTTCAGTTTAATCGCTGCGATCTGGAAGTGGGAGCTTGAAATCCCATAAGAATCTGGTTTCTTCAAGTACTTTGACCCTTCAGATTGGCTGTGGAGGCTCCTGGGACAGCAAAATTTATGTAAGACATTTTGCAGTGTCATCTTTTTTTCAATTTTAGGAAATGTTGAGGTTGGATTGGGTTCAGCAGGGTGAGCGGGACAGTTCTCTTGCGTTTAATAACTGCTGCTGTTTGCTTCAGAGGAGTGCCAGTTGCTCTGTAAGGGGAGGCAGGGTTGTCTCTGTTTTCTGTCTAGCAGGACAGCAACCATTTTATTCGCAGAATGGCCTGAATAAAGATAAACTGCTGAATCTTGTCGAAATCCCGATGGTGGGACAAAGCTCTCTCACTAACAAAATAATAGTGATTTGTTAGAAGCTCTCTGTGTAAATATTTACATGTCTGGCTACCAAAGCAAAACAAACAAAAAAAACCCAAAACAAACACTGCACAGGGACCAGAAATCTTCCAGACTTTCAACAGTTTCATGAAAAGTAAGGGGAAAGTAATTCATTAAAGCGTTCACACTTTTTTTTCGGTTGTCTAGACAGTGCTGTGCTGGAATAACATGGTTTGTCTAGCTGAAAAGGGAGTTCAGCCTGGACGTGGACCATGTGTGAATGGCAGGGGGAGACCGCTGAGAGGTTTAGGCGAGCAGTGACGGTGGGCAGGGAAACCATCTGCCCACCTGGGCACTATCTCTAGAAAGAGGTGCCATTGCTGAGAGTGAGGAGGAACCCTGTTGAGACCTCTCTGCAGCCCTCAGCACGCCAGTAAGCGCAGATAATGCAGGGGAATGGGCCTCACCTGCACCCTCCTGAAAAACAGAGTTGTACATGTTGGAAGTGCTTCAGAGGAAGGAGTTTAGCTCCCATGGGTTAAATATTTGCCAAACTTAAAGGATCTGAAAAAAGGAGAAGATTGAACTTGCTGTCGTTTCTGTTGTCATGGGATTGTTCTTGTGGCCCTCTGCATCATTGCGTTGCACAACAGGCGCAAGATGCAATGTTGGTGTAGGGGAAGTGTGGCAATTCACTTGAAAACCAGAATACCTCTTGCTTCTTCTAGTCATTTTAGTTAGCAGAGCTACTTTGCAGGTATATTTTGTATTGCCTGATTCAGTCTCAGTCTACTTATCCGCATGAGGTCTCCAGCCCATGAGGGGTTGCACTGATTAGTTCATGGAGCAGAGCTGAGCTGTTTGCTAAATTTCACTTTATACACTAACAAATAGTCTTGACAGGTACAAGAGCTTTGTTTGTCCTTGTTACCAGAACAGTTTCTCTAAACGTGCTTTTGTTAAGGTATGGCATGGGTGTGTTTCAGAAAGCAAAGCTCCAAGTACTCTGAAATGTCTCTAGATTTTTCTGGGTAGGGTGAAGTAGGATTGTGGCAAGCAAAATGAATACAAAACTCTGTCCCCTCTTGTTGTGACATAAGCCTGAGAACAGATTATGGCATTGTACAAAACAAAACCAAAGATGGAGCTCCTTAGTAGCAAATGAGTACACAGAAAATGTTATGGGGGACACAAAATGGTTTTATTACAGAGCAGTTTTGTGGGTTTTTTGGTGAGAAAGAGTCTCTTTTTTCACCAAGGCAAACTAAGAACAGCTGGAATGGCTGGAGGAGTATTTTTCTTTCTAAAAATGTCAAAATTTATGTGTTCCCAGCTCATTGAGGAAAGACCTGTGTCTTTATCTTGTTTTCAGCTGAAGGCTGTTTTTGTCAGCAAGCTGTTAATGGGAAGCAATGCTAGAAAGACAGTGCTTGTGATTAAGAAGGGAAGAGGTAGCTACTGGTGTCCAGGGAGTTAAGCTGTCCAACTGCAAATTCCCTTTCTTTTTACAATTGTGTCAGTAGCTCAGGTATAGCAATTTTAACTTCTGTTTCATAGTATTGGTGTGTAGTGTCTGATATGGGGTCTTCGACGTATGTGGCAAGCATATTCTTGTCGTTCTTTCCATCCTGTTCCCCTACATCCCCAGGCACCTTGGAGACCAGGCAGGCAGAGCTGGGTCCATGCTAAAATACTCTGATCTCCCACGCAGACAGGTCTTACAGCGGGAGCAGGCTCCAAAGATAAACATCTCCTTATGGAGAATGTCCTCTCCTTGCGCTTCTCCCTTGGGCGATCTTTAGACTTGAGACTAAACCATTTCAGTTGAACATACATGATATTGGGAGTAAAAATCAGAGCAATGAGTGATGTGTTTGAATTTTAGGCACCCTTGAGTTTTATAGGTTGTAGCTAGCTTGTTTGATTTTCACAGAGGCAGAGGATACAGCTGTATCTGTCTGCCTGTTTGTCTAGCTGAGCCTGTCCACTGGCATGAAGTACGTACCAGGAGAACACGCAAGTATCGCGGAGTGGTGGAGGGCCTGGGCAGAGCTGCATGTGTGGTGTAGGCTGGTAAACCCTCTCAGAGAAGAAGCGCTCAAGGCTATGCCATGTCTCTCCTGTTAGTCTGCCAGCATCATCTTAACTGAGTCAAAAAATATTTAAGACAGCGCTTTGGCCAACCTGTGCCTTGTGTTTCTCTTGGGAGAGCCAGGAGACAGCTCTGTGTGTGCCTGCTAAAAGCAGAGACTTGGATCTGAACTCTTGAGTCATCAGAAAATTGACATTAAGTCTTCAATGATTTTGCATAGGTTCTGGATGAAGAAGACATTGCAGAATTGTCAAAGGCATTGGGCATTGCAGAAATGTCAAAGCAGAGAACCTAATGGGGAAGCAGAGTTGATCCTAGGGCTTCTTCCCAAAGTAAGAAGGAAGAACGCTTCAAAATAGTCCCTTGTAGCCTTGGGAAGGCTCAAAGTTATGTTAAAAAAACACTTCAGGCTCAGCCACGCAGAACGCTGCTGAAAGGTGCAGGGGTAACAGCAAGGACAGTGTGGATTACAAACCACTCTCACTGGATACTACAGTATACAAGAGATTTATTTAAACTCTCTAAGGCTATCTTGTCATGGGCAAGGAGAAGACAAGTACTGGAGAGAGGGAACCTTAATGGCAGAGCAGAGGTAGAAACCCCACCAAAAAGAGTCAGTACAGAAAACATTCATTTTGCTCAATTTGGAGAACGCATAAATTACTTAAGAACGCACTCATGGGAGAAGCAGCTCAATGTTTCTAAACTGAGGTCATGTTGTCTAACATGTTTTTGACTGTTAACATTTTCTAACCTATTGTGTAAATAGCTTCTATTTTAACATTTTGGTGAATGGCTTCCTGGGAAAAGCGGTATTCCTCCACCGCTCCTCCTGGATCCCATTGTCCCATAATGGTGCCAGGGGCTTATTTTTCCTTCCTGTTTCACATGAACATGCGGCGCTTTGACAATTGCACTTTGTAGTCTTAAAATGTGAATGACTCCCAAAGCTCAAAGGAGTCTTTCAGTTTTCGAGATTGACCTTCGATTTTCAGTGACAGCCAGGATGGATTTCTGCAATTTTTCATGCTGCCCAAGGCCTGATGTTGACTAATAGGACTGGATATTCAGTAGGAGTAGTAGGAGACTCTCAGTGATGAGATTTATTCATGCCATCCATGCATAGTTTCAGATTTCGTGGGCTAATTTCATGGTTGGGGTGAGTGTAGTTGTGTTAGAAGAGGAGTGAACTTAGACCATTGCTCCTGAAAGCACAGAGCAGCTCTTTCCTTCAAATCCCCCAGATCTCTTTGATCAACAGAAAGCAGTCTGTGCTGCTTCAAATATTGCAGTAATTGCATGCAAAATCACATGGTTTTAAGTTGAAAAACACCAACAGGCACATTGCATTTGCCTTTTGTTTATCTTTCTTAAGAGAGCAGAGCAGATTCTGTATGGTTTTACTGGAATAGTCCCACCCTGACTAGATATCACCAACTGTGCAAAAAAATTATTGCAGGACATAGCTCCCTGTATCTGAGGAGGGTTCTTGCAGAGCTGCTGGGCTGGGGGCATGGCAGCAGGAGACAACTCACAGGAGCAGGGGGGTACCTCACTAGGCTATTTTGCATTCTGGCTATGTCTTCATTGCCAGTGAGTGGTAACATAGTATGGCTAAGGATGTCTGTCCCAACCCCAGAGAACACTTGGGCACAGAGGAATGTCCCTTTAGTTGTCCCCACAGCTTGTCATTTGTGACAGGGAAGGGAGAAACAACCCAGTGTTCGTTGGGTTACCAACAGCATCCTCACTAGCCAAGGTGGGGGCTTTCCAGAGGGGTTATTTTTGGTGCAAATGTGTATCAGTTTCATCCTTCCCAGTGGAGCATGTGGGAGGTACAGGGGATAGGAGTGGGAGATTTGCAATTTGTCGGAGGTCTCTGAGGCCGTTTCCAGTTATACATAAATGGGAAACCCTCATATGGGGCTTGTCCACAGAGCCCTGGTGATACAGTAGGACCTGGTTACATCAGGGCTCATATTTTAAAATTCTTCATTTAATTCTTTAGATTGCATGATTAAAACAAAAATGATATTAAAAATTGATTCATTCCTCCCTTTCTTCCAGCTCTGGGGCAGGGCAATGAATGAGAAATTTTTCTCCCATTTCCCAATTAACTTTTTCATTTGACCAGCACTGATTGGAATTGCAAGAGGATTTGCTTTTTTGTTGTCACTGAAGGGAAGCAGTATGTGAAAACTGTTTGCGTTTCCCTTAGGTTTTGTAAAAGGCTGTTAGTGTTGTTTACAAAATGCACCTTATGGACCAAGTCTAATGTGACAGCGTTGCTTTTAATCAAAGATTGCTTTGAATCAGCCACTCATCATCATTTATCCTCAAGGGCACCGTGCTGGATTTCATAGAAGTTTAAAATCATGTCTGTGTCAATTTAAATACCCTCAACATTCGTTGCAGGCTCTAACATGGGTCATGCCTTGTACAGGAGCAGACGGGGCATGTGGGATGCTCTGACCGCTGGCTCTGGCACTGCTGGGACGGGTTGGTGTTTGCAGGGCTGCAGGTCCAATGCGCTGAGCATCGCTAACGTAGGCGCAGAGAGACCAGACGGGTCTTTGCGTAGCATTTGGTGAAGTGGCCACGGCCAGGCCCTCCCTAGCCATTGCCGATGTCCTCCTGGCCCTGCAGATGCCCGATGCTTGGAGCATCTCGCCCCGGCAAGCCCGAGGAGTGTGTTATCGCATGTCCTGTGTTGGAGAGACGTGCCTTTGCTCACCTGTGACTCCCATCGCTTGGAGCCTTGCAGGGCCACCAGATATTAACTGCAGTCTCAGTATAGGGTCAGTAGGCATTTATGTGGTTTGTTTAAATGCCCTCTTCTGCCTCTGAGACCAGAATTTGACCTTAGTTCAGGCAAAACAAGAGCCAAGCAACACCCGGCCCCAGCTCTTCTGTAGCATTCAAACCAATCCTAGAATCTGAAA
Source organism: Rhea pennata (assembly GCF_028389875.1). Taxonomy (NCBI): domain Eukaryota; kingdom Metazoa; phylum Chordata; class Aves; order Rheiformes; family Rheidae; genus Rhea; species Rhea pennata. The sequence goes on along the minus strand of NC_084669.1, from coordinate 14,074,101 downwards.
CCGCTTTCAAAATAAAGAGATTCGCTAGCAATTAATTTGGACACACAGATACTGTCAAAGGAAATATCCTCGGAGAAATGCAGCAGCTGAATCCTTGACCTCAAAAGGACCCCCTAAATATAGTGTTGTACGCAATGTGCCTCTTTTTGTGGGTGAGATATTAAGAGCTTATTTATTTATTACAAAGTGGTTTACAATATAAGTAAATTAGTGAGTTCCAAGTCCCTCTCCCAGCTGCCAGATGCTGGGAGGATGTTTATGGTCACTGTAAATAATTTCTTAGCTTAATACAAATACGTTTTTAGAAATCAAGGGCTGATGGCTGCATGTTTATGCTACAGTTGAGGATTTATCCATTCCTCTAGCATATGAGAAAGAAAACAAACAATATTTCAGATATTTTAAAAATTCATAGGAATGCAAAACCCCGAAGATGTCCCCCAGCCACAGTGCTACAGGCTCAGGTCTGCACTGCTTTTACTGAGCTCGCTCAAGTCTCATCGAGTCACTGAGATCAGAAGGTGCTCAGCACCATTTGGCACCCAGCCCAAACATTTTGGAGAGTGCGAAGGCTGGGACGTAATGGTGTGGATGCGCCTGCTGCTGTGCTGAGCCTAACCGTGGATATAATTCTGAATTTGCGGATCACTTTCTGCTGCTGAATGCCCTTTGCTAAGGTCAGCCTTAAATGACGGAAATCAGATCCTTCAGAGTCAGCAAGGCAATTAGATGGAGCAGCACAAGGAATTTGCTCTATGTTGTGGCTAAAAGGTAATATGGACTGAGCAGCACCTGTGATTACTAGCAGAAGGATGAATGGGGAGGGAAACCTGTTTCACAGACAAAAATAGGACATAAAATTAAAATGGAGCTATAAGGAATTTCCTTTTCAAGGCATGTGCGCAGCTGGGAATTAGAAATCAGTGGCATGACGTCAGAGTGTATGTGGGATGCTTGGTATGATTTTTGCAAAAAATCTCTATGCCTCAGGGAGGGATGGGAAGAAATGAAGTATTACAGATGCTTCGTTTGAGCTTTAGATCTATTTTCAGGGTTCATGTGGATGGAAGTGGAGGGCCTGCAAATATCAGCAGAAGCTGTGGGCTGCCTGAGCCCTAGTGCATTCCAGTCATGGCACGTTCCCGCACTGGCCTCTCCATAGCAACATGTTTTCAATGTAAAACCACAGAACCAGCTGAATAGTTATAAGCGCCTTCACCCCACGTGCACGCGAGAAATCTGATTTAGCTGCTGCTAAACTGTTATGAGATGGAAGTGTTCCTTGCTTTAAACTGGAGCGTAAGCTAAACTTCCAGCCTGAAGCTGAAATGTAGTTTTGAAGGTGGGAAGTGTTTAAGTGCAAGCAGTCGTTGCTCTTTGCGGGGGAGGAATATCCCCTTTTCATTACCCTAGCAGCCCATCAAGAAGCGTGTTGTTCTGGGGGCAGGAAACTGCCTCGCATCTCCAGCAGGCCAGAATGAGATGCCCTGATACGGTGAGGTTTGCCCAGGCTGATGGTGCTACCTTGCCAGTGCAGGACAGTTAATTTAGAGCAAAATAACATGTTCGTGCGTTTTTGAGATGGTGGTGAGTTCCAGCATGCCTCTGCCCCAGGTCTGGCCAGCTGGGATATGGGTGCTCTCATTCCCGCTGTCATTTTTTACAGCATGGACTCTTGCACCATCCGCACCTCTTTCCTAGGCTGTGCCCATGCCAAGCTGCCCAGGCCTTAGCAGCGCAGTTGTAAGCACCAGAGAAGTGGGAACAGCTCAGTCACACAGCCAGGAAGAGCTGAGCTGCAGCGGACGCAGCACGGAGGCTGCGAGGAAGGTGAGGGGAGGAAGGCTGTGGGGCTTGGTGACTCATCCTGGCTTATCTGTGTCTCTTCCTTGAATCGTTCCTCTCCTGACGATCCCTGGGGCTGGCGATATGGGCACTGGCGATGGATTTGGCACGGTTCGGCAGATAGAGCACCAGTGAGCTGTAGCTGCTGCCGAGGGAGCGGGCTGCGCTGGGCTCTGCCTCCCGTTGTTTGCTGTACAGAAGCACTTGGCAGGAGGGGCAAAGCACAGAGGTCATGAGAGTGCTCGAAACGCCAGTGCCGGGAGGCTGGAAGTCCTAGGGGATGAGACTACTGACCTAGAAAACAGGCTGAAATTAAGAAATGTCAAATTTCTTGGGAAAAGAGGTTTCCCAGAGGGCTCGGGGTGGATAAAATAGGCTCTGAGGGTAGCTTGAGACAGCTGATGGCAAATGTACTGTGAAGCATTTTGCAGCCCTCTTGTCTCTGGAAGGGCTGCTCCAACATCCTCTTGCAACTGAGACTTATCTTGCAAAACTGACTGCTTGGGAGTGAACAGTAACCAGCAGGAGGACTTAAATTTAGGGGTCACCACATCCTCCTTGGGACAGTTTTGGGGATCGTGCCTTCTAATCGGCAGCCTGTGGGGAGATTCTAACACCTCTAACACTCGAGCGGATGGCACAGCCCGGGAACGTGAGCCACACCGCCCCTTCTGAGTGGCATCATGCGCAGTGTGGCTGTGGTGGCTCTTATTGCTAACCCTTACCCATGGGCTTTGCAGCCAGCCGGACCCTGCCAGAGGACCTCTGGACTCCCAACCAGACACACTTAATTCTACAGCAGTTTCACCCAAAGTAAAAAGAGTGCAGACCCTGTAGATATTTTGATTGCAGTAGATACAAAATCCAACCCAACAGCTATCCTGTTATTTGTTACCTTAGTAAATTCAGTTCACTTTATATTGCCCATAAATAAGAATTTTCAAAGTGCTGCAAACTCTGCTCTGGAGGGAATTTGCATCACACGTGCCTGGGAAACATAAGTGATGGCAGCGGCTCCTTAGCAAAATACTTCTGGCAGCATGAAGCAGTGAAACACAGCGGACAGCGAGGCTGGTGCTTATCATGATTCCTGTGGTTTGACGCCACTGTGCTGATTGCTGATGGGGCAGAGCCGTCAGAGCAGGCTGCATGAACCTCTTCTCTCCCAGGTGGGGAACAAGGGAGTCGGGATGAGGTATGCTCACAGCCAATGTGCCAGTAGATGGAGAAATGTCTACAGTCAGTGCTCTTAATCTGGCCTCGCTGCTATTAAAGTCTTTACAGTATGTTGGGTGTAAGGAGAGGGGGAGGTCAAGGCTACAGTAACTTGTAGGCTGTCTAGCTCTTAGGTTTCTATTCGTTTTAATTCTTTTGCTCCCGGGGTAAGTTCATGCCTACTCCAGGATGGCTGCAACCCTTTTGAGCACTGTAATTTCTCCATGCCAATTCAGGGACTAAATGTTGCCCCTAAATGAAAGCCCTCGTTGGAGGTGGTAGCTCAGGCTGTGTGCTGAACGTCCACTTTTCTAGCAGGCACTAAGCCAGTGCGGGGAGCAGGATGGGGTCTGTGCACCACTGCAACCTAGTGGAGAGAATCGCACTCAGGCTGACAGGATTTCCAAAGCCTGATAGCACTGACAGCTATTCAGGAGGGTGGTTTAGATCAAGTGCGCTAAAGGGTTCAGCTTTTGCTTCCCGAGGACGTGGAGTCTGTCCTGGCCAAGGCTGTATAATCACCAAGTAGCCGTAGCGTAGCCCGCCGGCGTGACACTTGTAAAAACGTAACGGGGGTGCAGATCTGTTTCAGTGTTTAATAGGAGGAATGAAAGAGCTGACAGAGTGTATGTGCAGCATCTCACCATCTCTGCCTGACCCTCTTCTCTCTGTCCTTTGTTTATTGTACCCTCTTGCTGTGTTATGTCTAATTTGGACCCGAAGCTCCTCTGGGCTGGGACCTGTCATTTTTAACTGCCAGGCACAAGGCACACCTAAGCCACCTTATAAATAATAATTCTGCGCACAGGGAAACTTGACACTAGGACGTAAAGAGGTAGCTATGGCAACAGCTGCCTGCGTGGTTTTTGTCTCCTATCGACAAATAGCTAAAAGGGCTGGTAACGTCGCTTGGCTCTGGACTCGAACAGAACGTGGACGGCTTTGCTGCACCTTTTGTGCACGCACCTACGGGCTTCCCCCAGAAAAAAAGTCATCTACACTCCTGTTTGGTATTTTTTTTTTTTTTTTTTGATTACTTTGACATGGAAAAGAGCCACAGAACAGAAATGCAGCCAGTAGTAACCTGTTCTTCTCTGCTTTAGGTATTAGGATAATGTCTAACTTGCGCACATCACTTGCTTTTTCTTCTCTTTTCTAGCCTTTTGCTGGGGTGGTTTTTAGCTATACCACTTCCCAGTACCATCTTGGGACAGGCAAGAATGAGAAAACAAAAGAACATTTTCCCAGTTGAAAATGAAAGAGAAAATATTTTTAAATTCAAGGCTATTATAGCACCACGAGTAGCTGGACTGCACTGAGCAGAGTGAAGGGAGGAACTGCTTTTCTCCGACAGTGAGATCCCAGACACATCTAGGATCAGTCCCAGATCCCTTAGATTGAGCAAGACATCACTGGTGCTCATGATGACATTTCAATTCACATAAGCCCAACAATTTGTATTATTATATAGCAAGGATTTAATAATCCTATAGGACAGTTCAGAGTATGTGTAGAAAAATTTGCAAAGAACATTGTCACCAAATGTTTCTTTGAAGTTTGACAGTGATGGAGGCAGATATTGCAGACAAACGAATCTATTAATGAGGCAAGAAGTCCTTGCTTGCATTTGGGAGAGTCGCTGCTATGGTGGTTACCATCTCTTGGTATACATCTCAACAAGGTTGCTGCCCATAGTATTGCTGAATCAGCTCTTTTGTTGCTGATTGTACCTGGATCAGCCTCATCTCCAAAAATAAGATTGTTCGTTACATTCTGGGTCTAAGCTTTGCCTTTTCCAGAGCTTCAAAAAGCATTATTAGCTTTTAGCTGTTAGCTAACAAATTAGCTATTTCCAGAATTAGAAAAACGTAGCATCATGGGCTAACAGCAATAGAGGGGAAAAATACATACATAGGCATTTAAGAGGTTGAAACCAGACAAGTGAATGAATAAACACTTGTACCCATTTCTAGCCAAATAGTTGTAAGAACAAAACAAAGTGCTGGTGAACTGTCCTTACCAGCAGGTGAGGAAGAGGTTTAAAGCATGTGCCAGAGAGACTGACTTTTGGCGTAAGCTGAAATGTTAAATCCTAGTGAAAATGCATTGACAGCAGAACAAGGTGTCATGTAGCAAAAGCGAGCTGAGGAGAAGCAGCAGAATAAGATACCTGTCACTGGAGTTTAACAAGAGGTCAAAGAAGAAAGGGAAAAACCACCCTGCGGAAAAGGCGGCGAGCCAGTGGCCGAGGCAGTAAAAGCTCGCGTGTGAGCAGGCTAACGGCAGCGAGCCGAGGTTAAGGACCCGACCGTCTGCGTAGCTTATGGGCACACAGCCGGCATGAAGTCTCTTCGAAATGCAGAGGGCTTCAGGGAGCTGCAGAGACCTAACTGAATGACGGGCATCGTTATCGGAGTGCTGCGGGAGCGGGCTCCGGCGTCAGGGAGCGGGTGGCCACGTGTGCAGCAAGCGCCACTGCATTTTAAGGGACCTGTGTCCCATCTGCCCTCCAGTGCCTCCCAGTTCTCTGTTTATAGCCGGTACTTTCTGGCACAGTCTTTCTGCTTGCAGTAGCTGTCCCAAAAGGGCTTTTCTCCCTAAGTTAATGCACGGCTCAAGTCCAATAGCCCACTTGGTGTGAGGAGAGCAGGATCCTTTGGGAGCAGAGCCGAGGCTGCCTGTCCTCGGGGCGGCTGACGAAGGTTTGTCCACCGTGGCCTCAGCTGTGTTTAACATCAATGAGTGCCCACCGGACCACGTTCTCCATGCAGTGCCCATGGAGCTCAGAAAGGTTGCCCTGCCCAGACTGACAGCAGAGCTGCAGCCCTCCGGCTTGTTCTTATTTATACTTCTTATTTTGCAGCTTCAGAAGAGCCTTCTGTCTTTCTGTCTAAACCTTCCCAGACCACATCCTGTGATCTGTGTGTTGAGATTAGCTTTACTGATAGCTGAGGTGTTCAAGCTTTCCCTAGAGTAAGTGAAAGCATTTGTCTTTTTGCATGTTAAGAAGTCAACTGAGACTCTGGTAACAAGATCCAGCCCTTAATTCCTTTATTTCAGGGTTCAAAATAATTCCTGAGGAGGTCACACTGGAGCCCCCTGGGCATTTGCCATGGCAGAACACGTAAAGAATTTATTGACGAGACGAACCGTTCAGTTGCGTACCTTGGCAGAAATGCATGTAACCTCTTTCTTTGATTCCCTCCTAATTTTGTCCAGCTGCAACAGCTCAGATGACTGATGTAGGGTTACTATTTTAGGAAATCACCATTGCTGATCACTCCCCTGGCAAGATGCAATGGGAGAGTGGTGAAGAGTGGTTTGGCATAAGAACTTTTTTTTTTTTTTTGACGTGGAATATGGTTTTTAAACCTTATGCTGTATAGCCCCTGTTCAGGAAAGTATCCCGACATGGGGCTACTGATACGCTCACATATATTTCTCACTGCCTTCAGTGAGATATAAATACTTGTTTAGATGAAGTGGATGTTTAAGTGCTGTTGCAAAATGGAACAGACCTAGATGCACACAGAACTTCTCTGAATTGCTGCAGACTGCCATAGATGTGCTGTTTTAAAAACAAATTCATCAAAAGAAGGCTTCATCTACTGTGCCTGTCTGTAATTGGGAGATGCATCGATGCATCTTGCAGACCACAACCAGCTGTGGAATAAAAGCAGAGGCGGGGGGAGGGGGGGGCTGCACTGCCATTTTATACATATGGAAAATAAGCTTTTGAGGTCTTGTTCATGCTGGATTCTGGAGAAGAAATTCTCTAAGTAGGGGATATTAGGAAATAAAACAAAGGAAACATGCTGGACAAATGACGTTATGTGCATTCTTTCAGAAATGTAATTGCTGGCGCTTTAGGTAGGGAGCTAGCTTGGAGGAGGAGAGATGATTTGTAAATTTAATTAGTCGTGGCTGAAAAATTGAAGCAATTTTGGCAAACTCCAGCTGTTTTCTTTCACTATTTTCAAACTGATATATTTCCATTTTGAGTCTTGAAAAAACATTTTAATCTCAAAAATCGCAACAATGATTTCCAAATAAGCCCCCAGAATCAACTGGAGAAGAAACTCTTAGCTTGATATCCGTTTGCTTTTCTAGAAAATCAGCTTGAAGTAAGATACACTGAGCAGTTTGTTTCAGGTTAGCCTGAAATACTTTACCTTTCCAATTTATTTTTTTCTTCGGGAAGTGAACTGAAATATTTCATATTATCAGTGCCCTTCACGGGTTGCATGTTCACTAGCAAATATAGTACTCTTAGCTCAGGTTAGTTGTGAAGTGAGGTAACTGAGGGAAGGCAAAATCCTAGTGATATCTAGCCAATGTCTCATTTACCAGCACATTCGCCCAGCTCCGTCAAAGCAAGCTGTGGTGTGGTGAGTCCACAAAGAGGCTCCTGACAGTGCAGGTTCAGGTGACCTCCAAAATTTCTGCTTGTTCCTAAGGGAAAGGGGCAAGATGGAGCAGCCTAATTGCAATTGGATCAATACACAATGGTCAACAAGCTCTAAGACGCTGGACCATGGGCAGGCAACAGCAGGGACAAGGTGGTTGCTAGTGTGTTGAGTTCTCCCTGAGCAGCTGGCTTGAAAACTGTCATAGATGCTAAGAGCTTTTTAACTAGGAAATGTGGGGAGAAGTTGGGGAATGAGTCATTATCTCCATGCCTGGAGTGAAGACAGAGGAGGAAAGGAAAGCAGGTAAAGAAGTAGTGCAAGATACATGAATACCATGGAAGGGAGGATGATGGACAGGAAGGAGAAAGAAAATGTGTGTTTTGAAGTGAATTGCTGTCAGATGATTCAGGCAGTGGAGGGATGTGTCTAATGTAGCTTGGGAATTGACCGTGAGTACTGGGATGCTATGGAGAACTCTGCTATGTGCAGTGATGAACTAGTGTCTTACCTGAACGGGTAAGATAAAAGAGTCAAAAGTTCTTGGAGGAAAGGTAAATGAGAAAGACTATTGCAAAGAGTAAGCAGTGGAGTCACTCAGGGTCAGACTGGGTAGGAAGAGAGAAATCTATGAAGTTATTAGACTACAAGGAATTGCTATTACTTGCTTTAATTTCACATGGAGAAAAGGAGCAAGATGAGTTTTTCTACAAAGGAATTTACGTCTTAAAGATCAGAAAGCATCTTATAAATGAAAATCGTCAGTCTCCAGGGAGTGTTAGGTCTTGGACAGGTAATTAAATCAAAAAGTAAAAGACTTCCCAGACATAGAAAGGAAAAAAGGACATAGAAGGGAAAAGTGGGACACTATATGGAGAGGGGAAAGGACTGAGATTAATACTAATGTAGTTGTGAACCTAAAAGTGGCAATGTTTTGCTGTGATTTTCGATACGAACAGTAAAACTGATCATGGAGTCTAGCAGTCACGGGGGAAGGGTGGTGGAAATTACTGTATTCGAGATGAGAGTAAAATTCAGAGACTTTCACGTGTGTATTTGGAAGACAGAGTAAGAATAGGTAGAATAATAGATTAGATGATGTCCATAAAGAGCAAAATATTTGATTTCTGCTTCTGTGTATTTGACCAAACCTTATTTCTCTGACTTTGCGGGAAGTTAGGAAATGTCAAATGGAAAACCTGTCATCAAGGATATCAGAGGAGGAGGTGCCAGCACCAAAGGTGACTGTGACCATGGTCAGGCACATTCCTAACCTGAAGGACAGCCATCAGTCTGCTGACTTTGCTGGCCACGTGGAATGACTTCACGCAGGATGGGAAGCCTTCCTGAACTAAACCCAAAACGTGTCTGTGACACAGAGGTTGCCAGCATCCTGCAGACTCTCTCAAAGCATCAGGTGTTTTGGAGAAGCCAACAAATCCATGGTTGTAATAGGCCTGTGGAAGTTTCTTCTGCATACTGTGCTGATGCTGCTCTTCCAAAACAGTTTTACTTACTGAGGAAAATAGTGATTTATTTTTCTTTTATGAAGCTAGTTTTGCTCTTCATGCCATTTCATGCAAGCAAATCAATTTGACACGCTTACAAATACTGAGCAGAATTATATGAAAGTTTGTTATGAACTGGACTGATTTAGAGTATTTCATTATATAACATTGGTCCCAAAAGTACAATATATCAGGCAGTACTCACCCTTTTTGCCTTAAACTATATTCTTATTTATGTATGAATTTATTTGCTTTGATTCCTTAGGTTTTATTGAAAAATGTGTACATGATCAATTCAATTACTAAATTGGCCTGGAAACTGAAATTGTTCAGAGTCTAGCTTAAAAACATCTGCAGTTCTCGTATGCTCAGGGTTTTGTATTTCTTCTTTCTGAGTATTTTAATTTGGGAGCTAGTGGTGCATGGACCACATACCTTCCCCTCTTTTAAAATCTGAGGGTTTTGTTTGTTTCTGATTTGTTTTGCTGTGATATTTTATCTGTGTTATTGGTACAGCACTGAAAATCCATGGCAAGAAATCTGTGATCATCCTAGTAAACTAAGGAAGGATACTTATACTTCCTTAGAAAGGTGTTCTGAATAAATCCCCAGGGTTTCTTGAAATTCACCTTGCAGGATAGCAGTGGCCTTATGCATAATGGTACAAACGTGCTGTCCCTCTGAGAGCAGAATTTGGTGTTAAATGGCCACAGAAGGTCACCAGAATTGCATGGTAATTTTAACAAACTTCTAGCAGTCAGTAACAACTAAATGGCTGCATTTTCTCTTCCAGCCCATTTTTTTATTATGTCTCCAAAATTGGATCGTGCAAACCAAATAGCTTTTGTACTCAGTCTCTCCGAAAATGCATGGAAAGAAATGATGATTCTATCCAAACAAATGCAAACACAAAGCAAATACCAGTCCAGTGAGGTGCTAATTAAGCACTGCTGGTTTCCACTCATTTCTGTTAAACTGGAAGATGTTTGTGGCCTTGCAGTTGGTACCGCAGAGCCCATGGTCTGGCTTCTTCTGTAACGTGGTTTTAAAATCTGGTGATAATTTTTGGAGTAAACATGAATGGTTTCTTCTCACAGTGCCCGAACACAGTAACACTCCAGCTTTGGGCTGTTTTACCCCTTGGCTTGGACTTTGGCTTCTGACCCTTGGTTTTGGCAGGATTTCTCTGTCATAATTTCAGCAATATTGAAAAGACATCTGAATATCTTGTCAGAGGGATGATTTGAACTGTGTTGGTCATAGACAAAGAAATACACCCATTTGATTTAAGTATCTGCATTGCAGTAATGAAAATAGGAGTTATGAAATATCAGTTAGCTGGCTTCCAGAGTGCAATGAGCAGGAAGCCAACATTTCCATGTAAGTGAAAACTTTTATGCTAATCAAGTGAATGCACATTAAAAATCTATTTGCCCTACATTGACTATGCAGATACCAAACTGATATGTCTGTGAAGGAGGAATTCCTGAACAGTGATTTCCCTACTGATAGTTGGGATCCTATAATGGAAGAAGGGTCCCGAGTAGACTGAGTTTTCAGGCACAGGAAGCAACATGTAGATGGTAGTAGAGGAGCAGCAGATAGAGAATAAGGCCCTGAGTGGAGGTCAGAAATGTGGTAGTGTATGGCTTTCTGCCATTACCTATTTTAAATCCTCTCTTCCTTGCCAGCATTAGTGAGTGCTGCTTGGAAGTGACTTACAGGATAGGTGCTTTTATGCGTGACTCAAGGGACGAGAGGATGGGCTCACAGAAGAATTAGGGCAAGGAGGCTCTTGTTGCCTGGGATGATGTATGGAGGAAGCTGCTGGGAAAGGGCTGCGGAGGCTTAGTCATGCGTTTGGGCCAGAGGCAGTGGGGAGATGCGAGGGAGCACCGTGGAGAGCAGACTGCTTTCGGTATGCGGTGGGCTGAAGCCCGAGTGGTTTCAGTTAAGAGCACTGCCAGAGGAGTCGTGTATCCCCTTGGACAGCTTACCCCATCCCACAGCTTCCAGGCTATAAAATAAGAACATTAATTCTTCCTGCCTCCCACTCACCGTTCATGTATCCTTTCTGTTTATGTGGTGAGGGACCGTCTTTTGCTGCAGTGTGCAGCAGCTGGGTCCTGATCTCACATGCTATTCGTCCCAGAGCAGATTTTACTGTCTTTTAGGAGCAACCTGGGCATTGTGCATTTATAGCAGGTACAGCTCTCTTACAAGTGAAATTGTCTGTAGTTCTGCATATATTCCTATGAGTGTACAAAAAGAGAGGAGCTGGAGCAAGGAGAGCAGAGGGAAACAGCTTTATTTGAAATAGGGTAGGGTGACTTTAAATGAAAAAAATACATGCGCACATACAGGTATTGTATAAGTAGATATTTATTTAACTGATGTCCTTGGTGTGATGGGGATTTTCTCAAGGAGAAGGAACGGTTGATCTGAGATAATAACTCAGGCAGTTTTATTTCTCAGCTGTTCATAAAGGAAAATGTACTTTGTAGAACTGAATTCCTAAGTATATGGCAAAGGAGGATTTTAGGCTGAATCATTCCTTTGAGGGATTTTAAACATTTGCCTCCCACATGCAAATAATGCTCTGAAAGTGGCTTCGCTGTATGATCTGAGAGGTTGCATTCTGGCGCCTGGTTGTTTATGAGAAGTAAACACAATGGAGTGGTCTCAGTTCATATAAACTCAAGATTTAAAGGTAGCGAGCAGGGAGGGAAGAGGGGAACCTGTGCACATCACAGCAGAAGCACCCCTTCGGGAGTGTGGGTCTCTGCAGCCTTACACTGACCACGCCAGGACTCTGCCTCCTTTCCAGACCTCCCATGGAGAACACAAGTTTTCAGAAAAACAAATAGCTTTGTAATTATCTACTCTGACATGTTGCCAGCAGGCAAGAGCACTTCTGACATTCTTTGCAAGTCGAGCTTTGTCTCTTACTGACTGCAAGTGTAGCTTCTGCGTTCTCCTCCTTCCTTTTCTCTCTCTCCACACCTCAATTTTTCTCCTGTGTTTATTTTAAATAAGGGCACTTTTCACTTTCTTATTTGCTTAGCTCCCGTCACTACAGTAGAACAGCAAGACACCCGTGGCAGAGCCAGAGAGCCTTGAGCAGCACATCCCACAGTTGTGAGGATGTCTTGAACACTGTGAGTTCAGTAAGCTGCCTGAAGACCTGCTTGCAATCACCCTTCAGTTTGGGTGAATTTTGAATTCATGACCACGGAGCCATCCTCCCCATTCCAGATTCAGTCAAGGTTTCTCTTCTTTCCAGTAGAGGTGATGCTGTGGATTGAGTGCCAGACATGTGCTGGTAGCCTAAAGGATTCACGAGCCAACATTGCACCTTGCCTCCAGCCGCAATGATCTTCATCCTTCTTTTAGGAGGGATAAACGAGAATATAGCTCATTTCATTTTACCGCATTTTCTATGCTCGTTCACCTCAAAGCACGTAATAAACTGAGTTATAAATGATGTCCTAAATAGTTCTGGCTTCTTCTACACTGAAGTGCGGCGGTTTTCCAGTAGTATACCTTAGCTCTACACATCTGAGTTGGCAAGGCAAGGATAACATGGGCACAGTTAGCAAGGCAGGCAGCAGAGCTGGAGCTCGATTGAGATTAATACCCTTTCTCTTATGAAGGGGAATATGGAGCTGTGTGTGACAGAATTTCTCCAGGAACGTGAGTTTAATTCTTGTCTTAGCACTGGTTGCTCTTCCCAATTGTCTTTAAATGCAAGGTTATTTATGTCCTGGTACATCTGCCTCATATTTCAGATACTTCTTCCCGCAGTGTCAAAGTCTTGCCAAATGGCCTGTTAGCTGCACAACTCTACCATAGATTGTAGAGCAGATGATAGTGCAACGGTATAAAGGTTGCGATCCCAGTTAGCATCCCAGCATCATCGCTTGTGACATGTAGCCTTGAGGAGGGTATAGGCGCCTTCATCTGCATTCCTGAGTAGGAACGGTGTCCCTCTGGCATGGTGGGAATATATAGAGTATAGGTCCTTTTGCAGATGTACATTTACAAAGAAGTATCTTGTACGTACCACTGACTTCAAGACATCCTTTGATAGGTTAGCACCTGTAAGGTTCCTTGGTCATGGAAATTATACAGTGAGCTCCAGCACTTGTTAAAAATGGGGTAGGTTCTTTCATCTTAGGTTATGAGTTTGATTCCTGAAGTCTTAAGCTATTTTTCACAGTCATAAGTCTCAAATTTGGTCTGTTTATATTAGGTCTTCCTTCCTTATTTCGTTCTTGAGAGCAGAACAGCTCTCTTACTCTGGAGAAATAGACTTTCTTTGGGTCTGTAGAGCAGTTAGAAAACAGGTTTCTGGAGCTTTCCATTAAATACTTGATTCTGCAAGTTTCCAGTGTGTATGTATGTGTGTTGAGTTTGCTGTGCTTTCTCAGACCTTTACAGGTATGTGAATTCTGGCTGCTCAAGACAGATAGTCTTGGATAGTCAAGTCTTTAGGCAACTAATAGACAATACTGAGAAAGGAAAAGGTGAAGAATATAATGATTTCAGAGTCTGACATTAATTCATCCCTTTGTGTTTGGGATAGGGCTGAGATTATCTATGTATGCTAGTGGTTAGAAATGTATTTGTGTTTGAAAGTGCATGTAACTATATTATATATGTATCTGTACACTATTATAATAATTATATATTATATACATTATACATGTTTAAAGAAATAAATGATCTTAAGAGGTCAACAATTGCCAGCAGTTCAAAAAAGGTGGTAGTAAAGTGTTTCTGGTCTGGATACAGTGCTTCCAGCTGCATCTGGCTGCTCACCAGCTCCTCGTAACAGTTGTTTTGAAGTGTTACTACAGTCACTTAGCTCCTGTATGCAGAAGGAGGCTTTTCCAGGCCATCTGAGCAGGAAACAGGGGAGCTTTGAAGCCTCTGGTCCGAGGAAGATATTGCAAGTTAATGATGTTATGCATAAGAAACCAGCTGCTGTGAAAATAAAGTTTGCAGATAAACCCCACTTAAGTGGAGGGAAAAAATAGAAGACTGCTGAACTGTTCAAATGTCCTCCATTTCTTCCTTTGCTGAGTAAATTATTCCTACTCACTCCTTTTTCTTAACCAAGATTAGAAAAAGATATGAAGGGGTTTGTGAAGTTGGGCCTCCTTTACAGAAATGCAATGTCCTAGATTCTCCAACTGAGGAGCAGGAAGGTTGCGTTTGGTGGAAATCATTTCCACATTGGCTGTGCCTAAATTGCTCCCATAAATCTGGGAGTCACTAATTCGGCTGCTGGCCTCGTGACTGCAGTGAGGCAGAGCTCCACAAATCCTTCCTGAAAAGCATGTGAGTGGCGCCGAGCTGTGTGCGGCCACGACTGGCTCGCGAGTGAGACCCAACCTAACCGGGTTCAAACTCACTCTGGTGATTCAGTGTGAGCTGCGGTCTTGACTCACAAGTCTGTCTGTTCCCACACAAGGAGATCTTCCACCAGTTGACTTATCCCAAAGAAAATCTGTGCGATTCCAGTGCAGCTGTGGCTGGGCTATAGACATCATGTTGGAGGGTGGTGGTTGTTTCATGTTCTGCATTTGGTAGTGGTGGTGGGGGAACAAGTCTGCGTTTGCACGTCCTGAGTTCAGTGGGGCTAGATTTCAGTGGCAGATGGAGCATTAATGTAGGTTCAGACCTTAAATTCCTCATGCATATTTACTTTGCCCTTATATAGGCAAATTTTTAACTTTGATTACTTAACGAAAGGGCAAGATTTCTAAATCTTTCAGGCTCAAGCCAGACGATATCTTCAGGAATGGGCCGTTCTACCACAGGAAGTGTCATACTTACTGGAAAAGTAGCAATGTGCACTTTCATATTTCATGGTCTCATCACTTAAAGTCATCATATATTTCTGATGTGTGCTCCAAGCTTCTCTCTGCAAATGTAAATATGCTTGAGCACTCTTACACAGAGTCTCTCCTTCATAAGCATTAAAAGTCCATGGTAAATGTGCTGCCGGAGCAAGTCTGTGTATTGGGCCACGGTGGTATGAGCAGCTTGCTCTGTATTAGCAAAGTGATGAATGAAGCTTCAGTGGAAGAAAAGAGCTCATTCCTGGGATTCTTCTGATGAAGGAAACAGCTCAAACTCACCTCATTTGTTTCACATTTTTCCAGAACAGTCTGCAGTTGTTTTTTGATAGCTCTGAGCCATTAGCCATTACTGAGGATAAATGATGTTCCGCACCTCTTATAACTTAGCTACTAGCACAAAAGATGAAATTAAAATGCTATTGTTTTAATTTCTATTCAGTGGGACTTTTTTTTCTTCTTTGCTTGAATAGGTTGTGATTTATGAAGAAATAGAACCAACATCTCTTAGAGACCCAGCTCTCTAAATTTGCACAAATCCATCCCACGTACCAATAAACTGCAATCCTCTCTTCCAAAGATATTTAAAAGCATTAATGAACTAAGTCTCACAGTCAATCCCATATGCGTTAGAGAACTTACCCCTTATGTGGCCAGTGCCTGAGTTACTGACTGATTTAAGTAAAACAGTCGGAAGTATAACTGCAGTTTGCCATCACTGCCATGTGTCTTGGCTGCGGCAGAACTCTAGCTCTCTTAACCTCTTTTCGGTTGGAAAAAGATATTTTGTCCAGCAGCCAAAGGGAAATGCAAGCATCCTGGTGGAAAACAAGCTGTTTCAAAACCCTGGCTGCAAGCTACCCACACATCACAGTTGTCAGCCAGGCTGCACATGTATAGTTACAGGGAATAAAATAGAGAGGACCTTCTGCTCCTATTCAGAAAGGTCTCTACCCATTCACCTACACCAAAGGATCTTCATCAGCTGCCAGTATTAATTTGTTCTCATGTGTGGGTTTTCAGCCAAAGGAGGGTAAAATAAGCCTAATTCTATCCAGCAGGGGCACTTGCAATGCAAATGCTAGCCCATATATTACAAAGCATTAATGCAACCAGCTTCTAAATTACTTGGGGTAATTTCTGGTTTTATTTATGCCTCCTTTTCTTTAATTAACTTCTGGGAAGAGAAGCTGCAATATCCATATGAGGAAAATCAAATATGAGAAATGTAGCCCATTTTTATTTTGAGACTATGTTTCTCTTGCAATAGCAGGTTATTTAAAGAGGAGCCTGCAATAATCCAGTTTAAGCAAAGCAAAGAGCTTTACTGAAGCCAAACTGTGTGTGGGTGTGCTCTTGTCAGGGCTCCCAGAAGAGGAGGGCAGCAGAGGCTGTTAGTCAAACCTCATATATCACAGGAGATGCTGGTCGTTATTCAGTAGCTGGCATTTTGTCTTGCCACACCAGTACAGAGCCACTCCTCTGCTATGCTGGGAGAGGGTGCTCCCCAATGGGAAAATCACAGATAACCTAAGTTCCTGCTCTTTTGTTCGCCTAAAAGAAAATCTGAAGGAGACCTGTGGCAGGGAGAGGTACATGCTGCAAGCGCATACTTGCACCTCGCTGGTGGGTCTGCAGTGGCAGAGAGTGGGTAGCCCAGCTGTGCTGGGCAAGCAGCTGCGGAGGGGAGCCGTGCTGCATGGGGGATGGTAGGTTCGCGTGGACCGTGCAGGTCCACCTAAAGCAGTGAGAAGCTTTTCTCTGTGCAAGCCCCAAGAGAGCAGGTGACCAGGTCGATTCAAAGGCGTTAAAAGCATGTGATTTTGTTCTTTAGAAAGAGAATTAAATAAATTGATGAGTAGCTTTTGAAAAGGCAGGTGAGACTAACACAGAGGATAAAATGCAACTATTTCCACTGGTGAACTTGAATGTTCTTTTCTTCTATATGCATAGTTTTGATTTTTAATTATTTGTCTTGGCGATAATGAATGATTGTACTTTATTTATAGAAAACCATATATTCCCAGATTCTAAACTGTGAAATGCATATCTTTTTGCCCATCTGCAGTAGGCACTGGAGCACAATTAATTGTATTCAGGAATACTAATTAAATTTCATCTGATGATAAATAAATTAGAACTGAACGTAACGTTTCTTTTAAAATCAAAGCATCTACTTAGGTATTCATTTCATAGACCTATGAGAATTATTGTAAACAATGAACAGGGGATGCAAACTCAGAGCCTGTGTAGTTATTGATTTGTATGTTCAGGGCATATTTCAGTTACTTACCCTCTGCTTCCCCTCTCCAAGGAGATTCCTCCCATGGTCGATTCTTTCCATCGATTTTGAGTCTGCCTGAACTCTGAAGCTGAAAATGGTGATGTTGGTGGGCTGAGCACAAGAACAACAACTGATTGCAAATATAGTTTATAATTTCCTGTATTTTAAAGGGGAAAATGTATTAATGGCAGCCTGATTTTCCTTTTAAACAAAAAATTTTCAAACCTATACCAATTCATAAACTCTTGGATGTTTTCATTCTCTCTCAAGTGATCCTTTTGTTTTTTTCTCTCCCGCATCTGTCCCTGCAGACAGCGAAATCATTCCTCCCGACTGCCTGCGGCCCCGGTCCTTCACTGCCATCCGCCGGCCCTCGCTGCGGCGGGAGACGGAGGACACGCGCCTTTCTGTCAGCCTCTGTGACCTCAACCTCCAGGAGGAGACCTTCCACGTGATGGCCACCACGTGCCCCATCCCGCAGAACTCCCTCAACTCTCAGCATTCCCACCTCCTGCCCTCCCAGCTCGAGAGTGACCTCCGCTTCCACCAGCTCAGGGGAGCCCACATTAAAATCCTGGACGACCAAACTGTGGCCCGGCTGGAGCACGCTCGGGAAGAGAGGACTTTGGTTTTCACCAGCAGACCCCTTAGGATCAACGAAACCATTTTCGTGAAAATTAACAAGTCCAATGCCGTGCGCACCGGGACGCTGTCCTATGGGGTGACGTCCTGCGACCCCAGCACCCTGCGGCCCAGCGACCTGCCCTACAACCCCGAGTCTTTGGTTGACCGGAAGGAGTTCTGGGCCGTCTGTCGAGTCCTGGTGCCCCTTCAGAGCGGAGACATCTTGGGATTTATGGTGAATTCGGACGGCGAGTTACACTTGAGTCACAACGGTGCCAGCACCGGCATGCAGGTCTGCGTGGACTGTTCCCAGCCCCTCTGGATGTTCTTTGGTTTACACGGTGCAGTCATGCAGATTCGTGTGCTAGGTACGTCTTACCGCCTTTTCCAGCCTCACACACAAAGCACTAAGGAGGGTTACGTCACAGGGGAAGGGTAAAGGGAAGGAATGAAAGTGCTGCTGGTTCCCTCCCTACTCTAGGATCAGTTACAAATTTTATTTTGGAAGAGGAAAAAATAATAATTTACAAAGGCCTGTACACAGCGCGTGGGTATCAGTTACAAGACTTACCTTTTTACACTTCTGTAGCATCTTTCATCTGAAGGTCTCAAAGCTCTTTTGAAAAGGATGAAGCCTCAGAGTCCTCCTTTGAAGTACAAATCAGTCACCCTTCCCCTAGGAGAAGCAAAAAGGAAGAGGAGAGGTGCTTTGGGCTCAGCTAACCTAGGGCATGGCGAGCAAGAAAAAATAGATCTGCCTGCCTGTGTATTAACTGTCAGACAGCACTGATTCCCCAAAGGAGCAGTGCTTGTGGTTCTCCCAGGCCTGGGTGTGAGTAGCAGGCTAGCAGGCAGCATGGAGGGGCCCAGTGCCTTGTGATCGCGGAGCTGCGCAGAGCGTAGCACCAGCCAGCAGAGCACCAGAGCGATCTCCGGCCCCTCCAGACCTATGCAGGGCAGGGTAGCTCATGCAGTTAGATGGACCTTTGCAAGGCTCTTTCTCTTACTGATTTTGCTCTGTCTTTAAGCTCTGTTCACCAATGGACTTCAAATGCTGAAAGTCATATTTTGAAAGTGTGGAGGAAAAAGACTTGAAATGGCATTTGCTCAGCTCAAACTGACTTTTTTGTATATGGATATTGGACAGGTGTCATCTTCACATAGTCACAAGTGTTGGATGTATTGGGGCTTGAATTTGGGCCATATCAAGGTCAGAAACTAAATTGTGGTCTCTGAGAGTGCTATCTAAATCCTGATCCTCCTTTAACTGATTTACAAATAAAAGTTGATACATTTGCTTAAGGGACAGTTGAAGTATCTACCTGAGAACTAACTCGATTATTGGCTTGGGGAGGATGTCTTATGGTAAAGAAAGTGCTGTCATATTAAGGGAAAATCTGTAGTAATGTCTTCAGCATTTGCATTCTTAGTAGGGGAATTATTACAAAAATTATTTAAACCTCTCTAATTAACATCACCACTGCTGTAGTGGAGACAAAGCAGTTTAAATTAAGGCCACTCAGAGATTTGGCTTTAAAGAAATATTTAGCTGAAGCCAAACACCAGAATTTGGGTGAAACTGAGTCAAATGTCTTCCTCTAAATACTCCAGATGCTGAAAGCTGAATTGTTAAAAATGACTTCTGCCCTGTCTAGTATCTCCAGCATGGCAGGTTTGCTGCCTCTTCACCATCCTATCTTTCACTGGTTTAATATCAGGTGCCAGCCTGGCCTTTCCCTTCTCTCACTCCTCCAGCTGTGCCGTCTCCCTCCCAGTCCAGGTGTAGCATCAGCCGTCTATTCGGTGCAAATTTGTAACCCAGCAGAGGCCTGTTCCCTTTAGTGCAAGCCACCTCTCTTTATATTTTTTCACTATGTGCACTTAAGCCAAAACATTTAATATTGTATAAGTTGTATCAGGCACTAGCAGCCCAGTGGGGTTATCTCTGTGTCTCGAGTGGAGCTGTCTAGTTAGACAGATTGTTTTCCCCACTGAGATGTCTCAGGGAGATGTCCCCACTGAGACATCTCTGTCCCATAGATGGGGCAGTCCAAGAGTAAAGAAATCACCTTCTTTTGGTCTGTGATTTTACATTTATAAATAAGCTTGTTCATGCAATTAGACACCCAGTTTGCATCAACTCATGCAAATGATAATAAATGGGGCTTACTGATGCACTTAGATAATCTAAAAATGCTCCTTTATTGCTTATGCTGTTATATTCACATAACTTTAAATATATCTGTATTCCTTTACTGTTTCAAATTATCACTATGAAAATGTTCCTTTTACACAACAGGAAAAAAAAATCTCAACAACTAACGGCTCTTTTTTTAGGATGGGTAGACAGTCTTTGAAGATAAATTGTGATGAATGCACACCTCTGTCTGCAGGGTCCAATCCACCTTAATCACAATCTCAAGTGTCCTAAACAATTTGCTTAAAGTCAACCACAGGCCTGTGCTGTGAATATTTTGTAGCTATTAAAGGCTCATAGTTGACAAATATAATGCTATAATTTGTCTCCAGGAACCCAAGAATCCAACCCCGATAGTTCCCCTTGATTACGTTTCTTGTGCATATTGTACATAATCCATGGCTAGCTCTGCTCTCAGCCAACGCATCATTCTGATAAAGGTAGATGAAGTCAAACAGATCACAGTCAAAGTAAGACGATTAAATGCTCCTATATACGTAAGAAGGAAAACATCCTCAGCCCATTTAGCTGCTGCTAAGACTAAGTCATTGGACCATTACTTTCTTCCGTATGAGATCACTATCTTGCCAGCTTTGCACAGAGCAAATAGCCTATTTGCTTTAGGTCCTAAAATGAGGCAGAGAGGATGTTTCTCACCAGAGGATCACACTCACGTCTCCTTGCAGAATTCAACTGAGCACAAACCTGAACATCAGCCTCCCGCAACCTGTGCAGACCTCCTGCTGAGCAACTTATTACTGAGTCTCTGTGTATGCCGTCCCTACCTGCTCCCAAGTCCGGCCCAAACTAGTACCTTCCCAGTGGACATTTTAGATAAATTCATATTTTCCACTGAAAATCTGCTCAGTTGGAAAACTCTTTGCTACCTATATTTGTGAGGAAGCAACAGGATTTTCCTGGCCTCAGTTACTGGAGAACAAGCGGAAGATGGGCTGTTGTGTCTCAAGTGAGATATAAATGAAGAGAACTGAACATGTTGATGTAGTCTTGCCTGAGGACAGGAGAGGACCCTGCTGGGGGAACAGCTCTAGTAATGTCAGCTTCGGTGCAAACTACCGTTGCCCAGCAAAAAGCTCTGAGATTAGAGCTTGCTTATGATCTTTAACAGGTGCTAAAGTATAAATGGGGTTTTTCAGACCTGTGTTTGCAGTGCTGTGGTACAGTGCAACTGTCCAGAGAACAGTTCTGATGCTGTCTCCAGCACAGCATAACTCTGTAACTACAGTAATTACACAGATCAGCCATACCCTGGACAGAAGGAAAAAGCACATAATGAACTCACATCTCTAGCTTTTGCAGTGATATGCGCTGTTTGCACTGCAGCAGAACAGCTTATGGCACTTGCCATAATATCTGTCATTATAATATTAGAAAATGTGAGAAGAATATAAATTGTTCGTCTTCTGTCTAATGACAAGTTCCATCTTCAGAATGCAAACGAGTAATTTTGTATGATCCATCTTTTGTAGTTTGAGCTTTATATCACAGGAGAAGACATGTTTATAGTCATCTTTTCTAGCTTTAATGGAAAACGTGAAGTTCCATATCCTTGAAATAAATGAGACACAAATACTGCAAGAGGCATGATGACAGCAAATCTATCTTATATAGCAGATGTCATTCTATTTCTGGGGCATATCTTTTGCCATTATTAGATTAATCAAAGCGCTGTTATGCAGTATTAAAGGAACATCACAGCTACAGCAAACTATACAGTAGAGGAAATGAAAGTTGCTGTTTCTACTTTCTCTCCAGTTTTTCTGCTTCTTTTGGAGGATAGAGAAAGAGGAGAGCAGCAATGCCGCTCTTGCAACTAGAGAAGTTTTACCTTTGACTCAGGAAACTGGATTACTCAGGGTTTTCATCACTGGCTGCTGCATTTCAGACCTTGAGATTAGTTACTTGGTCCTGATCCAGAGCACAACCAAGCTCAGGTCTCTCCTGGATAGTGGCCTGACAGCGAAAGTTGGCACTTGCTAACAGCAGCTGTTACACAGTATTGAAAACGCAGCTTTTATTTCCTAATTTAAATATTAGAGAAGACCATGTTTACCTGGACTGATGATCTTACAGAGCTCTTTAAGAGATGGGACAGTGTGAGACTGGTTTGACATTAGGGAATTCTGACTTCTGCTTCAGCCTTATCAAGCTGGTGTCGTAGACTGGCACTATGTTTACTATAGGGGAAGTAAAAAAGCAGAAAACAAAGGCGAGGTTGGAAACACTTTATTTTTGTCACTCAGCAAAAGGAAAAATAAATACAGCCCAAGCACCTCTACAGCACAGTGAGCCACTACAGTCATCTGTAGTGAGAGGTGGAAGGACATCAATTTGTTTCATTTTTCCAAAGAAAAGATTGAGAGGCAACTTGACCACATGGAGGGAAGATAAATGAAAGTAAAGGGTGCTTTGCTGTAGCAGATAAGAGCATAAAAATACAAAGCTGTTGGAAAACGAAGGTGCACAAATTCAAACTAGACATATGTGGGAGTAATTAACTATGGGAACCAGCTATTGAGGGAGGTAATAGATCTTCTTGTCAAGATTGGAAGCCTTTATAAATATTTTATATTCGAGGTGCTGCTCTTAATTCTGAACATCTATGGGGTGTGCACGTAGGACAACCAAATCATTAGGAGGCGGCATAGACAGGTAGAAGTGAAACACGGGGTTTGCGTGTGCTTTAGGAATTCCATTGTTTCAGGCTTGTGGGTTTTTTCAGGCATCATTCCTGTACAGTAGACATGACCAGACTATTAAAACTGATTTATTGTTTTCAGCTTTTACTGGTAAGCATTTCAATTCGCACATGGTTTTATCAACAGCTCTGAAAGATTGAAATGAGCCGGTCTGGATATATTGGTCTGGTTTTGGTGTTGTAATTCATTTATGAAGTTTAAATTGATTGATCCCATAAGGTTTTGAAATGTATGACTCATGTCTGGAGGAACTATCACAGCAACAAGTTTATAAATTTAGTATTTGGGGAGCCAAATGGTTGGGGATATTCTTTCATTTTCTTGTTTCTCAAAATGAATCACCAGCATGTAAAACATCTTCCTTCTTCTCTTTTATTTTGCTTTTTTGGTGTGGTTTCCCTTGTGAATTACAGCCTTTCCATTAATATTGAAGTTTCCTTTTAAGCAATGAAATAACTTGTTCCATCAGCAGTTGTACTAATGAAGCTCAATTTCTTCCATGTCTGTGTCCTTTCTATCCACCCCCTGGAACAACTCCAGGCCCCCCGAGCAGCCACATATTGTTGCAGCTCCCTGGATGTCTCCTGCCTATTTTTTTAGCCTGCTGGACAGCTGAGAGCTGGCATCTGGTGTGGGTAGTCTGGATTCACACTCACAATAGCGAAGTACATATAGGATAAACTCACCTGCCTCCGTTACCATGGGCATTGGATTGGCACTCTTATTCAGCTGCTGATTGTGAGATATTTAGGAATTAATTGTTGCTAAAGCTTCCAGATTCTCTTGAAATTGGTCATTGTGTGAAAATTTATGGAGGGGGAGTGCAGAAGTTGGCCAAGGACTCAAGCGAGCACAGCTACAAAGCCTTGGTTCTCAGGAGCCCCCGCTATGGCAGCTGGGCAAACGCTCAACATGGGGCTAGGGCAGTTCAGGAGAGCACAGCAGGGCAAAGGTGCTGGCAAATGGGCTCTTATGTCAACAGTGACATTTGGCAGAGTTGCAGCAAGCTGGATGCAGTCAAAGAGTTATTTCTTGTGGGAAGTGCCAGCAATGTCAAAGTTACTACCTGTTTACAGCACCTAAAGAGCTCCTCACACATGACACGTAATTCATCCACTCTTGCCATGGATAAGTAAATGAACATTTTTGTCCTAGCCAGAATAGCGATGTGTCAGCTAGCATCTGGAAAGTGAGGTATCATCAAGGTGAAGTATTAATGGCTCTCTTGCAGTATTTGGTGTGGATCGACAGACTGTGCTTGTTGAAGCTGCAAACCAGGAATCTCCCCTTCTTGGAGCCCTCAGTCCTGTGGCTGAACTTGTGTGCCTGGGTACTGTAGACAGTCCTGTGTTTGCAAATGCACCAGCCCCTCCAGGAGTGTTTTGGGGAGCAAAGCTGCTTTCCACTATGACTGGGTAAAGCACACTGACCTCCTCTAGGTGACAGCCAGGGGATGTGGCTTGCACATTAACTCTCCACTGATGTCTGCAAATGGCTCTCTCTGTGCACCCTTTCCCTCCATGAGAATAATGATTATCATCACTAGGATAATAAACTATCCCTGGATGCAATGAGAAGTTCATAATAAGTAATATATAGCTATTCCTTATCCCATAACAGTAAATATACAGGATCATTTACCAGCCTCTCTGAATTACACCTCATCTGTCAGGAGAGAGAAAAATCTGCTTTTTTTTTTTTTTTTTTTTTTTTTTGAACTAACACTGGCATGAGCTGGCTACTGTGAGCGTGACAAAACAGGCTAAACTCTTTCTTTTCCTTTGTCAGATGCCTTTTCATCCACCAGAAAAAGTCTCACAGAAATTCAGAGCAATGCTGGCAGGAAAAAGATAAACTGTTTGTTTCCTGTATGCGTCTGCCACCCTGTTTATACATATTGCTGCTGGAGGAGCACTGAGGTTGGAAGTGCTGGGTTAGGCAGCAGTTTTCCTTTTGCTAACAGAAGCATGTTTGCTGTGGTCTCCCAACCACTCTCAGCCAAATAAACTTTTTGAGAAAGGGTGGAAAGGTCATTACTTTTGGACAGATGCATTTTGGTCAGAGTAATTAATACCTGTGATCTTTTAGAGGGCTTTTTGTTATGTTGTTAAACAAGATGAAAACAACTCTTGCTTTTCATGTTGTTCAGCTACTTAATCCAGGCTCTTTTTTTTTTTTTTTTTTTTTTTTTTTTTAACCATTGGTAGCTCTAAGCATCTGTCTGGGTGTTTTGTTGATAAAATATTTCTCCAATTATGACATGGAGCCCTATTGGGAAGATGAGGAAGGTTAAACATTTCTGCTGAGAGGGACATGAGGACCCTAAGATGTTACCAGACCTTTATAACTATGCCAGCAGCTCTTTCACTTCAGTTCAGCTAGATGCTCATTGCATGATTTCTGTGCCCTCAGGATTTTGCGGGATGAAGTGCTGAGTAAATGCTGAACTTCACCTTTCAGGCCAGGAAAGACACCAGCTCACTTGCAAGTTTGTTCTGTGCCCTTTGCCTTCCCAGTGAGCTTGGGCTGCGAGTGCTGACAGATCAAGAGCTCCTGCAAGTGTCTGGTGTTGCTAGAGCTTTAATATGCCTCCAGCTTAACTGCAGTGTGCTTATTACTGCAGCTGAGTAATAGACCTGCTGATGCCATGCTACCCTCCTTAGCACAGTAGACAGCAATGCTCCAGTGCAGCTCTAAAGCACACTCCTTTTCTGGGCCGTGTGAAGCTGTAAACTGTTGATCTCATGTGAATTGGTTCCAACTTTTACTTCCCCAAAGAGAGGTTGTCTGACACCCTTCTGCAAATACTGACCTTTTGGTTTTGCAGGCAAAAAAATCTTCCAGGCCACTTTTTGACTTCTTTCTTTGTGTAGCATAATGCAAAATCCTGTATGTTTTCACAGGCTTGTAAAAATCAAAATTTAATATTGTTCTGTTCAAAACAATTTTAAAAGCCCCAGGAAATATTTGAATGCAAAAAGCCCCATGGATCATCAGCCGATGTCGGTCACCTGAGAGGCAGAAATGAGCTGCAGCCCAGAGGCCAGGCTCCCAGCATGCCTGGCCGCAAACGCGGAGCCCAAGGGGAAGGAAGCTCTGGTTTCTGGGCAGTGCAGTATTGTTCTCATCACCGTGGGAACAAAACAACTTGCTGTGTAAATACTTGTATTTTGTAGCATACAGAAGTGATGGATATGATTACATCCTTCCCTAACATTATTGTTGACTTCTAACCACCATATGCTCAGGCAGCTACAGATGTGTTGTTCCTTTGTTTTAGTGTGAGATATTAAAAAGTCCCCATTGGGCAAGACCTAAGTGTCCTAATTTCACCAAAGTCTGCATTCTCTAAAGTTAAGGTTATATCTCTACCTTTTCTGTAATGGGAGGATGAATAAAGAAAAAAATAAACTGGGAAAGTTCTATACTGGTTACATCATTGAGCAGAAAAATAGGATGTATACAGAAGATTTTCCAGCAAAAAACAGGGAGATTCCAGGCCTACTAGAATCTGTCACCTCCTTATTTACCAAGGTAATCATATGCTAGGGGTTATTATAAAACCAAAGATCTATAGTAGTTTCCATTAATCCAGATGTCATTATTCTAGTCCTAGGAATGGCCCTATATCACCTCTTTCAGGAATAGGTACCAGAGTAAGAAATGCATTGTGAAGACCATAAATTGGCACTTGTCCAACCTCTTTTGATCCAGAGAAAACAATAATAAGGAAGCAACATGCTCTTTGACCGTACTATAGTTTTCTATCTTTCTCAGCTGTCGTTTGAGTCTGAGACTCTTATCATACTGCTAGTAGTGGGTTGGGAATAGCTGCTTCAGATTCATGGCAGCTATTCCAGAATTCCCTGCTGTAGGCCACGTAGGTCCCTCAGAGGTTTACTTGCATGTTAGCAAATGCCTCTGAGCATGTTCAGAAGGAGAATACAAACTGCACATTGCGCTTACCCACCTGGTTTTGTTGTGGTAGTTTTTTGATTGTTTCTCTGGAGCATATGCAGTAACAAATAGGTCAACGTAATCACTTTGTTATGAGAAAGAAATGTAGAAATACCATTTTTATAAATTAGAAAAAGTTAAGAGAGGGAGGTTAATTGACTAATTTCCTGTATTTTTAGGAGTATTGCCATTGTATGTGGCCTGTTTCCCAACTTAGATCTTTCAGCAGCACAGTTCTCCCCAGACAGCTGTCATTAAGAGTGATGAGGGAAAAGATGTTTGCTTAAAAGCTGAGATGGCCTAAGGAGAGTGGACTGCAGTGTTCTGGGAAAACAGCCTGTCCACAATAGACACGAGAGCCAAAAGCATCTCTGTGCGCCACAGCTGCTGTGTTCTGGTCACAGTTAGGACTTTCTGTAAAGGGGCAATTACAGATACAGAGAACTGCTTTCATAAAAGTTATAGATGGCTGGATGAGAGCCCAAAAAAGGAGCTACAACACACTCCTGTTCTTCTAGAGCTCTAAGCACAGAGATGCCACAGCCTCTTGAGGAAGCCTCACTGCTTTTCAGTGCTTCATTATCTGCATAATGTCTGACGTGAATTGCCTAAGTGTCTGAGCTTATGATTTCTTGTCCTATCCAAGACTTTCACAGAGAAGAGATCGCTTCCTCTGTCATTTTAACAGCCTGTGAAAACTGTTATCATCTTATAATCATACACCAGTCTTGGTTGGAAAGGACCCCGGGAGTCATCTTGTCCAACCTCCTGCTCAGAGCAGGGCTAACTTCCAAGTTAGCTCTGGATCCTTCTGGGCAGGCTTTCAGTATTTCCAGAGACAGAGATACCACAGTGTTTCTAGACTCCCGTTCCAGTGCTTCTAGACCCTCATATGAATCTGGATTGGTGTAGCCGTCTTATAACAGGACAGCACTGTTGGTTCATGATCATCTACTGATCTCCAGCAATCTCCAAACCTTTTTCGGTAGGACAGATGTATTTCTAATTGAATGGTCCAATTCCCTGTCCTGTACTTCTGTAGCTGGTTGTCTCTGCCTAAGTAACATTTTGCATTTGATCCTATTGAATAGCATCCCATTTATTTCTGACCCAATTTCCAGTTTGGCAAGATCATTTTACATTATAAACCTGCTCCCCCAACATACTAAAACAGTCTTTCCCAGCATGATGTCATCAGCACATTTGATACTCACACTCTCTTTTACTGAAAAATATAATATTCTCTTTCTTTTGTGGGTGGATGTATAGGTTCATTTGTTTGCGCCTCTCCAGTAGTGATGACACAGAAGTGCAGAGAAACAGTCAATGCATGCTAGACTTTGTTAGTACTAGTGCTACAAAGATAAAACAGCAAATCAAATTGATTCAAAATTGATTTAAAGGCAATTCCAGGATGTTTGAGATCAAGATCTAGCCGCAGAGACAAGTTATCTGGCGCATTTACAGAAAGGAAGAATGTTTCTAAATTAAAATTTAAATTGTTTTATTTAGAATTATTTACTTTTTAAAATCATAGTTTGAAAGCTAGCTCTTGGTGGGAGCTCTGTGCACACAATGAGGCTGTTTGGCCTTGGGCACATATATCTGGTTTTAGTTAAGCCAAGCTGGCCACACTCATTCTGCCCTGCCCATGTTCTCATTCCATACTCCTTGTCATGGTATCTGCACACCATCCAACAATATATATTACCAGTGTGAGTAATATGTGTCATATGCTGATTATTTTGTCACTAAAGGAGAGGTTTTTCTTATCTGGTAGGGAATTCAGATTGTTTTAAACAAAGCTCCATACTTCTGCTGGAGAAAGCCAAAAACTGTGCCTTGCACTAGAAGACGGATTTGGGAAGGTGTACGCTGGTCCTTGGGTCTTCAGTAAGGCCATTTTGAGATTCAGATCAGCCACTCAGACAGAGAAGATGATTGTGTTTCCTTCACTGATGAGCTCTTCTTGCACTGTAGAAAGATCCTTTGTACTACTGCCAATGTTCTTCATCAGTTCATACTCTCTGTGACACTTGGGGCATCTCCAAATTCTCCTATTAGGCTGGGGGAGGTAAGGAGCAGAGAGCTCTTAATAGGCTTTATTTTTCATTTAAAGAAAGAGACCAGTCTGGTATTAGAAATGCAACGCACTGTGTGCAAGCTGAATGGAAGCAACATCTCCAGGCTGCAAAGAGGAGAGGGAAGGCTTGAAGACACGTTCAGCTGTTCAGTGTTCACATTCGGTATGTGTGCAGTGACCGAGCTGAAATCTGTGCCCCTGCTGGGTCTGTTTACAGTATGTGTTACCCACAGGGCAAGTTTTCTGCTAGGGTCATCTGTCAGATTGGAAAGGAAGGGCCGTTGCTAGTGGCTGTCATTAGAGGCTGCACTGTTCTCTGCGCATACTAAGTGAGCCAAACTCTAGCTTCAGCTCCCATCTGGGCGATAAACAAGGCTGCTTTCTGCAGCTTCTCATGTGTGAGGGCTTGAAACCCTTCACAGAGGCTAAGTCAACCTCAGACTGCACCCATGAGGAAAGCACTCCTTGTTTGAATAGCAATGAAACTGAGAGACTGGAGGTTGAATTGGCTTGCTTCTTGTCCCATATGCAGTCCTCAGAGTAGATTTAGACCCAAAAATGGCCTCCTCAGGTCCCTGTGCTGTACTTCAACCGCTCAGTCTCTTTTTGCTAAAAAGGGCAGGAAAGTCATTTGCTGCTGCTCTTCTTTCTTTGGTTTTTGCTCCATCTGAAGTTGGCACTTGGGGTCCCTGCTTCCTAGGTTTGGCCCTCAGTTGCCTCTCTGTAAATAGGAACTGAAGGACCTGTTCTGGCACATGCTCCTTTTCCTGGCCTCTGACTGCTTTTATCCTCTGGAGAGCAGCCTCAGACTTATCAAAGACATTGTCGAATCAAACCCTATGTGTCTTTCTGTTCCTTATATGGTAACATGAAGAAGTCTAAGCATTTTTGCTCCAATTTGGAGCTACCCCGCTTGTTTTTCTCCCAGCTAGGGAATTAGAAACTTTAAAACTGTGGATAAACTAGCTCTTACCGCCGAGAACCTGTACCTTGGTTCATGCGCTTGTGTGTTGCTGCCTCACCACTATATTTTTACTGAAGAGCAGGCTGCATAGTTAGCAATGAAATCCCTCTGCAAAGCCTTTGTAGCAGCCAGAATTGTAAACATTCTCCCCAAGCTTTCATTTTGGAAAGGGATTTTCTGGAGCAGAACTGGCTTCTCTGACAAACAGTGCACTAACACAAACCTTACAGTAGGCAGTGTGAGCAGGAGGCAGTGGAGCTGGGAATTCCTAGAAGAACCCTTCAGGGGTTCTGTACCCTTGAGCAGTCACCTCCAGGCGTACAGGGAGCAGAGGAAATGTTGCTGATTTCAGGGGCAGGGGAAGCATCCTTGTTCATCCCAGAGTAAGATGCATTTTGGCCACTTTTCTCTTGGTTGGCTTGAAGAGGTTTCTACTCAGATTTCTGTCCTCACCTTTGACTGAAGCCACCCTGCACAAAAGGCAGTGCAGTGAGCAGAGCTCAGATTTTCCTGACTGCCATACACTCGCGTAATGACTTGTGACACTTGAAAGGGCAGAAGCAAAGGGTTATGAGGGCTAAAGAAACTCCAGCTAATTTCAGAGGCTGTGGAAGCCTGATGGCTCTTCTGGACCAACTGCTAGCATTTGGAAAGGTGTGTGAGGGTTTTTTTTCTCTCTTGCATAGGTTTAATGCTGCTGAGACATGAATCCTGACAAATACTCAGAGCTGCACCCTGCAGCTTGCCCCCACTGCCTCGGGCAAACCCAATTTTAAAAAATAACTGGGTTTCTTTTCTCATGGTGCAGGTTCCACCATATTAGCCGAGCGACTGGGGCTGTCCACACCAAGCTCACCCACATCAGCACCAAATTCGCCCACTGTCCTCTGCAGTGGCATCTCTGACCCCATATTGTCTACATGTGGCTCTGGCCCACTCTGCAGCTCCATCAGTGGTAAGTTAGGCTGGATTTTTTTTTTCCCCCTCTCCTGCTCTTTCCATTTGCCTTCCCTTGCCCACTCTTGTGCTACCTCACTTTACAATCTAACGCTTATCTCCCGGAAGGGCTCTGAAAGCATAGTGATGGACGGAGGCTCAGCTTCCCTAGGGAGGAAGGGGGAGTCTGTGCAAAATCTATTTTCTGTCTGTTTTATGTGGAAGCTGCTTAGGTGCCTAGACAGCAATATTTCTCCAACTGCTTTCATCATGAAAGGTCCCAGAGGAGGCAGCAAAGTTTCTGTGCTATGTGCGTGGCCTTGTGAAGCACAGCTCCTTTTGGAGAGCTGTGTAGCAGTGACGTGATGCACATTAGCTTAGGCTAGAGCTAGGAATATGCCTAATTCTCCCCCATTTTTGCTCTCCACACATGTACAGTAGCCCCCTCAGAAAAAGTCAGTATTGCTATTTCTAATACCCTGATTAAGTCCGGTGAGATCTAAATAAATGTAGCTGCAATAGAAAATGATAAGGTACACTGCGGCATTTTTAAAACCCCAAGGACCTGTGTGATCTTAAGGCACTGATGGTGGGATGTGTCACTGCTGTCCATACCAAGGTTGTTTTTCTCTGAAGGTAACTCTCGAGGTCAAGTCTAATAACTAGTGACAAGCAAACATTCAGATATTTTAATGGCTTTTGGAGGGAAAAAAAAAAAGAAATTCTTTCATTATCTTGCTACCTCATCTGCTTCATTGGGAGGCCTAGTCATGGGTGCAGGATGAGCCTAATTACTACAGTCCCTTGTAGCTCTTGTAGCAATGATGTGCCCACTATGGTCTAGATGCTGTCCATGTAGTACGACACCACTGCTGTCCTGAAGGAACCACGTGGCATGGTTTGCAGCAGGGCACACTGGACCCACGTCCCTGGGGTAGCCCTAGAGATGAAGCACTGATCATCTCGGCAGCTGCTGTCACCATGTGCTGCCCAGCCTCTGTCTTGTCAAAGCAGACGGCTCTCACCACCCCTTCTAATTTGTCCTCCTTCATTAATGTTTAGACAGCAGCTTAAAAAAACTGGAACTGCTCTTTGTCCTTGCTAGTGGGAACAGCTGTGTCTTGGTTTGCTCTACGTGGGCGGCAGATCCCAGCGGACACGGCTGCTCTGCTGCCCTGCGCCTTGGCGTGTGAACATGGGCTTGTGGATGATGGAGCAGGTCATAGGCAGGACCCCAGTCCTGGAGCATCCATACAGCCAGGGCACTGTGCAGCTGGTGCTGGATCAGCAGTTACCTAGGATGTCCAAAAGCCTTTCGTGCAGCGTCACTGACCCTGTTCCTTGCGTTTCAGGCACGGCACCCAACTCTCCTGTCAGCTTGCCTGAGTCACCCATCTCCCCGTCCGTCTCAGGGCCCTGGGGAGATGAATGCACCATCTGCTATGAGAACATGGTAGACACGGTCATTTACTCCTGTGGACACATGTGTCTCTGCTACTCGTGCGGGCTGAAGCTGAAGAAGATGGCCAATGCTTGCTGCCCCATTTGCAGACGGGCCATCAAAGACATCATCAAAACGTACCGCAGCACTTAAAGCAACAGCAGATGCTGCTGTGGGACCCGGGAGGCGGCGACGAGGCTGTGAAATAACACAGGTCCTGGTCTCTATTCATCACCTGGGCGATCCGACAGCCACCACCACCCACCGCCCCGATCCCCTCTTCCATGGACAACAGATGAGACCAGCTTAGCAGCTGCTTTTCTGCCCCTTTGAGCAAGCCCTGGGGCTGCACGCCCACGCATCAGGGAAGTCACCGTGGACTGCTGTACCCCTTGGATTTTAAACTTTATCTCAAAAACGAAACAAAACAAAAGAAACCAGCTGGAGCAACCGTCCCTTTCCTACACCATGCACAGAGGCAGGGAGGCTTCAGTGCCTAGCAGGGACACTAAGCGGGAAGCGGTTCGACGCGGCGCGTCCGCTGCCGAACGGCGCCAGCGTGCGAGCGGCCAGGTTAGCAGCAGAGGATGAACAAGCAACACGTTTCCGCGT
The DNA here is from genome assembly GCF_028389875.1 of Rhea pennata. Classification (NCBI taxonomy): domain Eukaryota; kingdom Metazoa; phylum Chordata; class Aves; order Rheiformes; family Rheidae; genus Rhea; species Rhea pennata. The sequence goes on along the minus strand of NC_084669.1, from coordinate 14,041,445 downwards.
GCAACTCACCCGACCGCAGGCAGCCCCGCGCCGCCGCCGCCACCACCCCGCGCGGCCCGAGCGCGGCGCGCTTTGAACCGGGGACCGAAAGCCCCCTCCCGCGACGGCTGGCGTGGCGGGCCGCCGCCGGCCCGGCCCACTGCATGCCCAGCATCCCCCCTCCCCGCTCCCGCCTTTCCGGCCGCTCGTCCCCAGCCGTCTCGGCGTTTCTGCTCTCCTGGGCCGCTGGGAGAGGGAGCCGCAGCTCCTTCCCCCGAACCGTCCGCTTCTGAGGGAGACCAAAAAAAACGAAACGGAGGAGAAAGGAAGAAGAAGGAAAGGGGAGGAAAAAGAAAAAAAGCCCCACTGGGGAAGAATGTATAGACTCACATGTGTGTGGGTCTCATTTACTGGTAACTTTATCACTGTGCTTTAAAAACGAACACAGCCAGGTGGTACTTAGCCCTTCGCAGCCAGCCCGCCGGCAGGACGTGGCTGTCCTCACGCGCTGCGAAGGCGAAGAAAAAGGGAAAAAAAAGAAAATTATCTAGCTTGAGGAGTTTTGTTTGCTTTGCTTTATTTAAACACCCGCTCCCCGGCCCCCGCTGGGCGCGCTGCCGCCGTGAGGGGCTCCGGGGCCTGCAGAGCCCTGACATGGCCGCCCGCGGTTGCCGCGGCAACCGCCGCCCGCTGCAGGCCTGGCCGGGGCTGCCGGGCCTCGAGGGGGCCCCGCGCCTCAGGGGGGGCCCGGCCGGCTCCCCCCGGGCTGGGCAGCCGCCCGCCACCTCCCGCCGGCGGCCGGGCAGGAGGAGGCGGCGGCGCCGCAGACCAAGGGCTGCGATGGCTGCGGGCCGAAGCGGCAGTTGCCGCCGTTTTGTGCTCCGTGGGGAATTCTCAACTTGAAAGCTGATATTACAGGGATTTAGTGTGTGTTTTGGGGAGGGGTTATTTTTGTTTTCTTTTCTCTTTTGCATACCTCTCGAGCACGCGCACAGAGCAAGCCGGGCTGGCGCGCGGCCGCCTGTCGAAAGCCTGGGACCCTCGTGGTGGAGCCAGGGTGCTGCCTCGGCACGCGGGGCCGGAGGCGGCCGCCACGCTCAGCGCGAGCCCGGCGCCATCCCCGCAGCCGCGCCAGGAGCGCGGCCGAGCCCGGCCCCCCCAGCGCGCCCTGCGACCGGCAGCAGCGAGGAGCCTCCATCAGTAGCTATTAAACTCCAGCGCAGAGACTTGGGGGCAGAGAAACCCAAGGGGTAGAAACGTGAAGTAGCGGATGTGGGAAAACGTGCAATAAGCAGCCTCCCGAGCCTTCCTCAAGCCAACGGGATCGGTTTCCTCCTGTGCAGGGCAAGCCAACGGGCACGTTTTATTTTTCAAGAAACTCCACCCACGGGTAGCAGTGCAGTGGTGTGAACTCCCTTTTCACCTTTCGGATTCAGCGTGTTCTAATATATAACTGTGTTTGTTTTCCTGTGGACCAAACTCTAGGAGTTAGCAGCAGCTGAAGCCTCCCCCGGCATCCAAGCTCAAGAATTGGGGTTCAGCCCGGCTCCGGGCCTCGGCCGGCCAGCGCCAGCCCCACAGCACAGCTGACCTCGGGGCGTGAGCAGGCGGGCGAGGAGCAAGGCTCTCTCCGGGAAGAAGGAAAAAAAATAACAGCAAAAGCCGTAACAGCGACGACAAAAATCTGAACATTATGTTTTGTTTGACTCGTGTAGACTTCCCAAGTACCTCCGTGTTCTTGTGTCATTCGCATTTCATTGCTTTACTTTAAGATGTTTTGTGTTCTGTTGAAAGAGAAGAATAACTCATTGTGCAACATTGGATAACTGTGATTGTGAATAAAGTTGATTTAGGTATCCCACAGCAGCGTGAGCAAGTATTTGCTGCTTGCACAGGAGTAGCCCAAACATGATGGGCAGCACAAATGGGAGGGGTAGGGGGAGGCTGCCACGTGAAGAGGTTCAGGCTGTTTTCCAGTGCTTGAGGCTGGGAGGGATGGCAGGGGTAAGGGGCTGGCTGCCAGGCTCTGCTCAGGAGCAGAGGACAACTCAACAGCTCTAAAACTACATCCTAGTTACTTGAGTTTCCCCTCCCATCCTTTTGTTTAATAGGTCAACAGATGAGAGACACTGGCTCAATTGCTCTCTCCTGGCACAGGATATCATTATTTCAGTTGGCATCTTCTCCCTCCATGTGGGTGCTCCATCTGCTAAGGGACAGGGACTGCTCATGAGAGGTGGCCTCAGCCTCTCCAACTGAAGCTGTTTCTCCCCTAAGAGCAGGAAGGGAGGCTTCATGCTTTCCCAGCTGGGTGAAGCCAGGCCACTTCTGCACCCCAGCCTTCCCCAACAACAGCCTAAAGAGCGCTTGCCTGTTGGGGACAGCAAAGCTTGCATACGCTTGTGCTTGTATGAGCAGAGCCATGCCCCAGTTCTGCTTTCCCAGGACCAGGGGGACCTCTAGTGGGTTTGGATAACCTTCTGCTAGCAGCACAACTGCCTGGCTGGAGCACTCTTGGGTGCAGGAAGCCTCCTCATCTCATCCAGAACAAGCAGGAGAGCTGCACAGTGCTAGATGGCCTTTAGAAACCCCAAAGCACTGTCCAACTGCCAGACATCCTGGAGACATGCTGAGCCCGAGTGCCATGGTGTTATTAGGTCAAGCAAAAAGCTAAGTTGGTTAAACTTTATCTCCTAGGATGAGAAAAAGGGAACAGGACAAGTGTGCCCACTGCCCCCAAATACAGCCTGGGCTTGTTTTTTCCTCTCCCTGCACTGCCTTGTGCAATGTCTCAAGCAAGCCTTGCATCAGTTTGACCATGTTTGCTGGAGTCATTCTGCCCTAAGCCCTCTCCCCAGGCCACCATCCTTAGCTCCCCAAATACCAAACCAGGGCTGCAATTTCACTATCATACATAGGCTATTTTTGCTGCATGTTCCCCTGCCAAGATGAAACCTTCCCCAGCAACAAGGAGTCCTGCCACAGCAAAGGACCTATAGACCTCTCCCTGCTTTTAAGGTACTTCCCAAGGTTTCCCCAGTAGAGCTCAGGTCTGCATCTAGCTGCAACACCGCCTGCCTGTAGGGCTGGAGGTTACCAGCCTCCTCGGGAGGGGGAGGAAGAGGAGGAGCAGGAGGAAGAAGGAATGCTCCCGAAATTGGTCCAGACACAGTAAAGGTGCTCCGGCATCGCCACCTGCTGATCCACACCTGGAATGGCACATACATCCTCTAACGGGATCTTTTCCCTCTCTTCTTAAGAGCTGATTTTACTCCTTTTCACAAATACGCATTTTAACACAAGTGGGACCAGAGAAATTTAGTCCGGTGGTGGATCTCAGAAAAACGGGGGATTAACAGTGAATGGATTGTGTTACTATATTCTGGTGGTACAGCTCCAGAAAAAGTAGTTCAGCCCTAAATTGGCTGGCAACAACCATATGAAGAAAAAGTATGTTTCCCAAGCATGGTCTTCACCGAGTCTGTGCCTTAAAACACACGAGACTATGTGCTACTTAGGGTCTAATTTTCATCATCTTCCCCCCACCCCCAAAGGCTGTGGCACCAAACAGAATTCCTCATGCACAAGTTACCTACATGGCTTGTGAGGGATGCCTTCATGCAACATCATTCTCTACTGCAGCAACCTAGAGCTGTGGAGGGCTAACCCACTTCCAGTTCTGCCTCAGAAGGGGTGAAAACAAATCACGAGGAATGACCCTTTTTCTCCTACAGATTTACAAACTATTAGTAAACAACAGGGAAGCAGGAAATCAGCCAACACTTCATGGACGGCTCCCATAGCTGATGTGCTAGATTGAAGTGCTGGACAACAACCTCACTCCCAAATTACCACCCACGCCACTGCCCCCTGCATCTACAACCATGAGGAACCATTGGAAGCTCTTTAGTTTTACATGTCCAACTACTCCTCCACATAGTCCAATAAATAAATGTTTCTTACCTGAGGCTTCCAGCCCTCAAAGCAGCGAGAAGGAGCTGGCAGAGCCCAGCACCTTTGCCTCTTGCAGGATCAGACCTTAACACCCCAAGCACTAGCACAGCCTGCTAGCAAGTGTTAAGGGCTCATCCCAGCTTGCACAACAGGCCTTGTAACACAGAACCAAAGGGCCACCGATGCAAAAGGACATTTCCCTTTTTATTTTGGATCTGATGCTACATTGCTCTCTAAAAAGCTTCTAGCATATTTTTAAACCTTAAGCTCTTGCTCAATACAGAAGAGAACTTTATATTTGAGTGCAGAAACTTTGTGGATTAGAAAGTAGATAAAAATACAGTAAGTATTTTTAATAAATAAATAAATAAAGAATTTAGGGCAGGGAAAGAGAGAAGCTCCTTTCTCCAATTAAGCCTGAGCTGGAATTTGCCATTTCATGTACACATAGATAAGTGCTTCTGGGAAAGCTGAACTCAGTGGTTTTTATGAACACAAGTGGGATTAAAACAGTACTGAAAAAGTAAAAAATAATAATAATAATAATAATAATAATAAAAATAAACCAACTGGATCACAATTAAAAAGGTCAAAAATTTATTTTTCCTTAGGGCATAAGAGGCAATGTAAACAAAATACAAAAAAAAAAAATCACAAGTCAATTCTTACAGTCTGCAAGCATTTGAAGATAGAGTACCCTTTTCCCACCTCCCCCCAGAACACTGCAAGCCTGCTCCAATGTTAATAAGCAACAATCCCGAACCCTGAAGGTCCAGTGTATGTTGCCAAGTCCTAAGCCAGGACCATTTCTCATGTAACGACGCTGCATCTGTTTGATAAAACACTTCAAAAAAATCCAACAAAACATAAATATTACAAAGATCAGATTTAGCACCACCTTTGGTCCAAGTGATCAATGAACTGGGAGATGACAGGTACAGTCTATTTAGCAAGTCCCTTCTGCCTGAGTCTTTAAAAAAACTTAAGAGTTTCACATTGCAAAGAACTTGAAATAACTCTGAGAAAACTGCCTTCAAACTGGCCATCGCTCGCTCCCTCTGCTGATCCTGGGCACCTGGAGAGGCGAGTTGCATCACCCTGGAGCCACGTGCATGGCCAGCAAACGGCTCCAAGTGCCTGGCACAGCAGTGCATGGCCTTGTAGGACAGTGCAGACACATTATGCCAAGGGCTTGATTCTGCTTTGCCATGGCAGAGTTCTGAAATTTGGCATAGTTGAAGCACAGGAAGGGCAGAGTGGCAGCGTGTGCCCCAAACTGCCTTTTCCACCAGCATCCGCCACGGTCCAAAAACTCAGGCTGGTGCATCTGCATGTTGTCACGGTGTGCAATGGTAGATGCCTGGAAAGGAGCTATGGTTACCTGAACATAAGATTCATCCCAGATATTTCAGTGCATCTGAAACATGCAAATCAGAAGCCCTTTTATCAAGCATAACTTATCCCAGACTCTTATTATGCTAACCTTTTCAATACACATGCACATCACAGAAACATACGGCTATGCATTTTTGCAGAAAGATGTCAATACCCACTAGTACGGGCCAGGATGCAGTCACAAGCATCTACAACAATCCTAGGAAAAAGATTTAAACTCATAAAGTTCCTGGTGATATTTTACATTTATGGCAACTCCCTTCCCTAAAAACATCCAGGACCTCAACCTGAGGCAGTCTTTCTTTTCCTCCAAAAGTTGTTGAATAACTCTATTTAACAACTACTAAATGCTGTTCACCTCCAAGATCAAATCAGCTCTATTAGATGTCTTATCCACAGCAAAACTGAGAGCTACTTCAATTGCCCCAGCTGCAGAATCAGGCACACAGCACCATATATATTAGGTATATAATTACAGAGGTCCCCAGAATAACTTGTGCCAAAGTACATGGGGCATTTTTGGAGTGTTACTTGGCAAAATAAAGGCAGGTTTAGTTCAGTTGGTTAGAGTGCACTGCTGCTAATGCCAAGGTCATGGGTTCAATCCCTGTATGGGCTATGCTGAGGGTTATAGTAGATGATCTCCAGAGGTCCCTTCCAATCTTATTACTCTATGATTCTAAAAAGGGAAGTTATTTTTTCCCCACTGAGGATGTGCTTGTGTTGGCCCATAAAGAACTTGCTTGGTAACTCTGCTAACTAGAACTCTAATCTGCATCAAATCTGCCATTCTTGCATAGCAGACTTGGGGATTGGTCCTAAAAATGTCTGTCTTCAGTTTTTTGCCAGTTCAAACAGACCAGAGCATCTCACCCTAGTCTATTAATGGCAACTCTTGCCACCAGCAATAAATAATACTGTATGTGCAGAAGTGTCATTTCTCTGGATTTTAATTTAGATTGGGAGGCTGAGAAGGACAATATTTGCTATTATGTTTCTGATGTGATTTTCTAGAAAAACATATTAAATGCCAAAATACATTTGGAGCCTTGCAGAAGCTGTTCACTGTACAAACAATTTTATTCAACTGGTCACCATCTCCAGTTCATTGAACAAAAACTGGAGAAACTATGACCCTGCAGACACTATTTCCATATCTAGCTCCACATTTGTTGTAGGTACATTAAGGAGTCATGTTGCTTCCAGCAAGTTGCAAAACACCCACCAGCCCTGAGAGAATCAGTACTTGGCTAAAGGCTGCACAACGAATAGTCACTCCACTGCTTTCAATGGACCTGGATCAGAGGCTACAAGCAAGTACGGTCCAAAGCTGTTACCAAAAAGAAAAGTTTCCCTAAACTCATTTTCCTCCTGTCTTGCTAGTGATCAGAAAGTATCCTCATAGCTTTAACTTGCATCCCAAAACACACTGAATGGACTCCCGCCTATAAACTCTCTTAAAAAGGAAAAAACCCTCAATTCTTCCGTCTCTAAATATGCTGCAACAGAAACTGCATCAACTTCTAGACCTTTTTCCAAGCAGGACAGACAAAATGGTACCCACGTCAAAAAAAAAAAAAAAAAAAAAAAAAAAGTCACCAACTTGACCACACACACTAAGACCAGCCACACATTTCTCTATCTCTGGTCACCAACGTACTCTCCCAAGCTCCCCACCAGGTACATTCCCACCACCTATCTGCTTGCAAACGAACCACTACACCAACACAGAAATCACAATAGCATCAGATACACAAGGTCACATTAAGAACACCTATGATCCAAGGAAACCCACGGTAAAGCCTCATTTAGACCAGGCCTAGATCTGTCTTCTGTTAAATACACACTTGGGACTGTAAAAACCAATAGCGGATTCTGCTCCAGGTACAAGAAAACAAGCGCTCTCCTAACTGCAGGGAGCGCAACTGCTACAACAGATTTCAGCCTTAATTCAGCAAGAGATTTAGGCTCCTCACGCCTGACTGCCCACTATTTCCAAGAGAATTTGGGCTAGCCAACTGTTCTGGAAACTGCTCCAAATGTACATGCCCATCCAAGTTGCTTTCAGTGCCCACCGTTCGTTATCCAAACTTGAACTCCAGCTTAAGCAGCAATCTATCAAACCGCTAGCAAGACTTCTCTTGACATGAAATTTGATATCAGGCCTTCACATTAGAAGGCTCATCTGTTTGGCTCTCCCCAAACATTGCAACCAGAGCAATGAACACTGCTGTCTGCAATTAAATCTGCAATAAAGGGACGGCCCTGACACAACTTGAAGTTAACCAGACCACAGAAACGCACCTCGCTGTACACTATTGACCCTGCAGTACTCAGTTTGGGCCCTTGGTACAAAACAGCCCTCGTAATGGCACGGGCACTCAGCTTTTGCAGTACTCCAGGTCTGAACTCACCATGAGTAATGAGCAAGTCTTTTCAGCAAGCCTATTCAGCACATGCAAAGAAAAAAAATTTCTCCTAGAGACTGGAAACAATTATAACTTTTTTCTCTCTTGGAAAAACAAGACAGGAAATAGTTAAGCCAGCTATTACTAAAATATTTCATTTTTAAAAGGTTTGGTTTTAATTCCCTTTTTATTTGCTCCAGTTTACTGATTGTCGCAGGGCAAGCTCCACGGATTGCAACGTTCTCTTCTAGTCCTGCTTCTATGGAACAGGAACCAATCGAACCTGAATGCTCAAAGGGATCCAGATCCAGAACAGAATTTGATGCCTCCCAAAAATAAAACACAAGGGTAATGAAGGGATTTTTTTTCCTCCCCCCTTTTACTACTTCCCTGGTGACCCAAAAGCAGTTCAAGAACAAGCTCTTAAACAAGAACAGAACTGTTTGCACAGCAAAGGCCCATCACTTTACTTAAATTTCACACATCAGTCAAATACAGAGTCAGTAACATAGATCCGAAGCCCAAAATATTAAATATTTAAAAGTTAAATTAAGTTAGAAAAAACACATCACTCTTACAGGGCCAAGCGATTCTCCTCCCTTCTGCTTCTCTTCACCAAGCAAGGACCAAGAAAGAAAAGTACTTTTGTAACCAAGTAATCCTTAATATCAGGGAAAGATCACTATAACCTAAGACAAAACATTTTCCCCATAATGTCACTAACACATGGCTATTTTCGCAGAGGGCCAACACAGGCAGATCTGGAATAGATTTCCTTGCCAGCTCTGACTGTTAGCTGAACCCCAGGGTATGAAAACTCTCAGACACACAAAATGCCTCAATTACACCAACATATAACACACAGTTGTCGTACTTTGGATCACTGGCTTCAGGACACACATCGCAGCACATTACGGAGCACAAAACTCGGTATTTCTCAGTAATGAAAAATGCTAACACAGAGCAGTGACGTATCAAAACCATCTATACAGAGAAAACACCTGCAGTGTTAGACCCAATAATTTATGGCCTTATAAGAAACATCTTTTTCTCATATTTTATCTATCCCTCCCCTGCCAGTATTGTTACCTCTTATTTCTTACCAAATTGTTAACATAATTCCCATTCTTTTGATTCAGTAACAAACAGGAGTCTCAACTCAGGACAGTAGTGGCTTATGCTGACAATAACAGGTCTGTAAAACGCCAGTGTGAAGCTTTAAACCAAATTTATTTATTAAAAAACAAAACAAAAAATTGCACTCTCCAACTAGAATTGACTCTACCTCAATGCAAGAACAAACGAAAAACATTGTGAATGGGACCAGCCCAGCCCTGACATTATAAAACGGGAGAAAGTGATTTGTTCTGCCTGCATCGGTGAGGTTGCTGTGCTGCACTGGGAGGAAAGCTGCAGCTTGGTTTCACTGGGAAGACCCACGGCGCCTGGCCCAGATGCTGGGACACTGGCCAGGAGAGACTCGGGACCGCTGCAACACTGACATCCTGCAGGGACCATGTCTCTCCTAGGAGAGTCACGGACGACTTCTCACGGTAACCTGCGCTCTGCTCCAGGTCAGGGTTAAGACTGAGGAGGAGAAGCAGCACTCGTAACCCAGGTCCCAACCCCAAGGCAAACTGCAGGAGGCTCCGGATCCGGCCCTATGTACAGTACTTCGAGAATTACAAAAACACGGAGCAGAAGCGACCGCCAAGTGGCAGAGAGGGAGCGAGAGAGAAGCACGAGCACTGGGCACAGCCAGGCAAGGCCACGAAACAGTTCAAGTGTGCAGGCAGGTTCTCCATGCATCGCTGCCTTGGTGGGCTCTGCTTCGGCCGAGTAGCTGAAAGCAAGAGGGAGGGGGAGGGAAAAAAAACAAGCAAGCAAACAAAAAACACTTAAACATTTGCTCTCAGACCATCATATTGGTACCTATCAAACACTGAACTACACACAGTACTATGCTACACGGGTGAAAGGGAACGGCACCTGGAACCGCTGGAGACTGAGCACGTGGCAGCAGAGCTCCCATGGGTTTCAACAAGCTGCGTGGCCTGCAGGGAAGTGGATCACGGCAGGTGAGCGGCGGCGGCAGCTCAGGCGGCCACGTTCCCACCCCACTGCAGGTTCTCTCAGTGCAACTCTGCAGCTGCCAGCAGGCTGCTCACCAGTTTAGATGGGAACGTGTGAAAGGAGGATGAGGTCAGCTCCTCCAAACCAGATTCATTTGTAAAGCTACTAGATGCACTGAAATAACAACAGCTATGTGATTTTGGAAAACATCTGCAGAATTCAGTTTTTCTTTTTTAATGTAGAGGTCTCTTAACAATATTAAGATGTTCTAACACAAATTTAAGAACAGCAGGACAACAGCTAAGGAGTAGAAAGCTGAGGTACACCTCTGTTCCAGGGACATGGACCAGGGCAAGAGGAAAGGTACTCCTAGGAGCACAGAGTATCAAATGCTCTGGCTTTCACATTTCTTTTGAATTTATACAAATAGTCCAGTTTTGCAAAGGTAGCTTTTGCTGCTACCTAGAAGTCAGCATTACTTTAGACAGATGAAAGTTCTCCTTCCACTTAAAATAGAATTTAAGACAAAATTTTCCTTTTGAATAGCAGAGTTTCTGCCCAATTTTATTTTTAGACCTGAGAGATCAGCCTTTACAAGCCAAAAAAATATGACAGCAAAACCCAAATCAGCTGCAAAATTCTGCAGGTGAGAAATAACCCAGATGGGGGCTTTTTTCCCCTTAACAACAAGGAAAGAAAAAACAAGGAACTGTAAAAATAACGCCCATAGCTCCTGCAATAAATACAAGTAACACTAGAGCATCAGGACTTGGGGCTGCACCAGAAGCGGTACACTTCAGAACTGATGGTAGCTTTAGATGGGGGAAAAAAAAAACAAAGGACATAACCAACAGAGACAAACTAGAAGACAGTATCATGCATGGATGACAGGAGTATTTAAAGCGTAGCTCAGAAGGCCTCTACTGACAAGGAGATTAACGCACATTCTGTACACAACCCTGGCAACATGCTGCATAATCTTTACACTTTTACTCATAGGTGGTGCTATCTTGTGAAAAGTAGCTGTTTCACCCCAAACCATCCCAGCTAGCAGTCCCAATCTAGCTAAGGGCCCTGTTCTCCTCCAGCTGCCCCTCTCCCCTGCATTTCCCTTTCCCCTAAGAGTGCACGAATAGAAAATTGCAAACAGTTCACACTGCACGTTCCACTCCAAGTCCTGGATGAGGGGCCTGTTTATTCTACGAATATTGCACTTATCCACTCATTGGATTTCTTTTTTTCCCTCAAGAATGCAGAGTATTTGGGAAGAAAAAAAACAGAAAAAAATTAGTAGGATACAACACAGGAAAATATGAGTTATTAACAAGCTACCTATGAAGATCTAAAATTAAATAGTACTAGTTCTAGTCTGTTAATACTAGTAATATGAAAATAATGAATGCTTTATCAAATTCCCTTGTTTTTCATATAAGATAAAAGCAGTAACTTTCTTTTTAACTGAGGAAAGCAATGAATATATATTACAATAAAATACGATTCATTAAGATCTGAAAGTGATGAAAACAATTATATAATGCCTTCGTCAATACTTTATAGCATCGTAACAGAAGGAGTCTTTGGGGTGCATATCCACAAGGGCCAAGATTTTGTTTCTTCAAAGCTATGCCAAGTGCAGATGTGAAATTCAATTTATAGGAGCTTAACCATGAGCCAATTTCAATCCTTCCTTTCTGTGCATTTGCTATGATGGCACATAGTGATTTAAAAGCTTCTTGTCAACACATCAGCTAGATATCCTGGTATGTGCCCATCCTATCTTATCTTGAGGAGTTTGGCTTGCAAAAGTCCAGCACACATGACTGCACCCACCTATTGCAAGGCAGAAGGGCTAAGAAAATTAATTAACAGGAATTTCCTCCGCCGGGGAAGGGCAGCTAACAAAAATGTTTTACTGCTGCTGCTACGAGAGAGCGTTCTGAAAGGGGGGACAAGGGAAAAAAATAGCAATTAAACTTTTCAGGCATTATATAAACCTCAATAACGAACTCAGAAGTGCTCATTATCATTAAAGTTGCAGTATACAGCAAAACACAATTTTCACATTCTCAAATTTGGTCTCACGGAATCGGATGTGGGGGGTTCCTGCTGGCCTGGATTCGAGACTCTTTTGGGGAAAGCACGGGCAGCCGGCGAGCGCGCGGCGCCAGCAGCCTCCTCGGCCTCCCGGAGGAGGGCTCCCTCCCGCCTCAGATGGCTTTTCCGACGCCCCGCAGGGCTCTTCCTCTTACGTCTGGTTCAAGACTAAATCAGACCGGGAGAGCGTGTGTGTGTGTGGGGAAAAATAAAATTAAATTAAAACAGTACTATTGATTTCTGCATTGAGTGTTCACTGAGGTGTACGTTACTTATAAATATTGCTCTCGATCCAGTGTCAGTTCTGACAAATTTAGTATATAAAGCTTAAGGCGACAGCGGTTTAGAAGAGCTCCACAAGCCTTTCAGCGCTCCGCCGTCCTCCGAGTCACCCTTCCAGGTCGTGCACCCCGCAGCCGGCTTTTCCGGCGAGGTTTAAGGCCGCTCGCGGGGTTTCGCAGCCGGCGGGGAACACGGCTCGCCACTCGGGCTGCCAGCGGAGCTCGCTACACACTGGCTGCTCGCTGAGGGGGGAGGATTAAAGAAAAAAAATACATGTAGATAGATTTTCCTGATCCCACAGTTGAAATAAAATCACTGAGAGATCATGGAAAAACGTAAGAGGGGAGGGGAACAATTTTTTTTTTCTTTTTTGGTCTTTACTTAAAAAAAATGCCCTTTTAAACACTAGAGCTGGACCAAATCATTGCTGGGGCGCCCTGGGCAGTGGGCCAGTGCCCGTCCCTCCCGCCAGCGGGACGAGCCCCTCGGCCGCACGCGGCAGCCCCGCCGAAACGGGGGCCTTCCCCCCCGCCCGCGCTTTTTGGGCAGACCCTCTCCGTTAGCGGACTCGGAGGGGCCCGGCGAGCCCGAGCCCAGCGGGGCCGCGGGCCCCCGGGAGCGAAGGGCGCTTCGGCCGGGGGCCGCGGGCTGCTCTCCCGGCCCCGGGGCAGGAGCCCCGGCCGCGGCCGCTCAAAGCGGGTTTGAGAGCTGTGCTTTTGCCTTCCTGCCACAGAGGCGGCCTCGTGGGAACGTTTCTAACCAAAACTTGAGTGTATGTTAAATAATAAGTTAATTCTCAATAAATATGTGCTTCAAGAAAGTGATAATTATATACTGCACCTTTAAATAATGCACTTGGTTCTCTGCATTGGCTTCCATTTTGGTTACTTTTCCTGTTAAAGTGCATTAACTCAAAATAATGAACCACTTCCGCATCATTATTGTTAAAAATAAATCATAACATTAATACGAGTCGCTAAGTCACTACTATTAGTACTGCAATCTAGCAGATAACTCTATGTATTGCTCTATTTAATACTGTCCAGCAGAAGAATATAATACTTCTATTACAATCTCACAACAGCTCCAGCAGCCTTTAGTGGCTGCTGCCATATTAGTACAACTAAAAATGGGGAGAAGCACGAGAGACGGGGCCGCAGCGCCTCAGAAAGAGATCCAGAGAGATGTAGCTAACTGGATACATCCATATACATCACGGAGCAAGACGTGAGGTCCAAGGCGGGCTCCGCGCGTCGGGGTAGGGGCCGACGTGCGGGGACACCTCCTTCTCCGGCCACCCCGGTTTAAGCGGATCCCAACCGGACGCCCTCCCTCTCCGCTCGGGGGGCTGCCGGGACCGCGGCACTGCCCGTGGCCACTCGTGCCACCTGCGTTCGAAGCTAACAAGAGGACATCAGCCAGCTTTGCTGTAGGCGACTCTCTCTCAATGTTAGCAAAGCAATTAATAAAAAAAGAACACCAAACCACACCAAAAAATTAAAAAAAAAAAGACAAGAACAACATATAAATTGTATATTTTTTTTTTGGCAGAGAAACATCCCTGGTAACACATGATATTGTTGTGCTATTTTACTCAATCCCTTAATCCCAGCTACTTAAAGTCTTTATAACCTTTACCTCCCAAGTCAAATTGGTATGAAGGTCTGGTGGAAGAAAGGGCACGTATCGTTTTGTGTAAGCCAGTAGTGAAATAGTCTGCCCCTTCCCCCTTAAAATAGATACACAATGCTGCCTATTATTTAGAGGAACCAAACATCAATCTTAATCGCTTAATAAGGCCATTAAAAAAAAAAAGCATGACTTTGTCAAGTACAGTAGGGATTTAGCCGATATTTACAGTACAAGAGTTGGCTACCTCAGGAGTAACACCAAATTGCAAGCCTTTTCCAACGGATGCCTCTTCCATTTCCCACCACTCTACCTCCTGGGTGCCACGTTTCAAAGCATGAGTTAAGGAAGGCAAAAGGAAGAGGAATTAGAAGAGGCAGCTTCCCGATTACATGCATTTTAGACCTAACTGCTTTGATATTAAGATCTCTGAGCCTGAAAAGCCCCAACACACGTTCCAGTACAAATGTACTCTTCTGGATTCAAGTGGGAATGGAAACACACATTTGGCTCCTACTTCAGTATTAAGTCTTTTCTGGTAAACCAAGACAAAAAAAATTAAAGTAAACTCAGAATGCACAAAAAAAAGACAAAAACAAAACATAAAAAAATCCCCCAAAATATACAAATTAGGATGTGCAGACCGAGTTTGATGGCTTTTTTTCCTCCCTCTTTGTAAACACTGATGTTGCAGAAGGTTACAGCTATTTCTAACTAATACTTTTGTGGGCCTTGCCAGCAGTCAGTATGCTTGGACTCAGAGAGATCACAAAAAGAGTTGACACCTTCGACAGCTTTCTTGTCTTCAGTGCCTTAAGGGAGTTTTGTACATTTTCATATTATGATCACTTTGAGAAACCAAATTCTGGGAAGAGAATCAGATCTCCTGGAAGGAGTCAGGTACAGAACTAAATATGGAGCCTACAAAGTAATCAATGTGCTTAAGCATAGGGTTTGTGGGGGTTTGTTTTGTATAAGCACCGGTAGGCATCACTGCCCTAGAACACCTGAAAACCCAACTCAAAGAACTAGACAGAAAACAAAAGGAAACAAAAAAGAGCCCCCAACCAATACCACCTGATTGCCATTTCTGGGGAGTTAGCAGTAACAACAAAACACAGCTGAAGTCAGAAGCCAAATCTCTCCACGATGAAAAGGCTCCAACTCTGGACCAACCAACTGCTGAGAAGAGGAAAGAAGTAAGCTTCTCCAAAGGGTTCGAGTCCCTCTGTGTTTCAGAATGCAATTTCCATTTGCTTCTCACTGTTAGTAAGTTGTGGAAACACATCCAAAACTCTTGGATATTCCATGTATGGACAAGAATGAGGAGAAAGGGAGCCAAAACTGTAAAACACCAGACTTCGGCACTAAACTCCTCAAGCAGATGCATCTGTATTTCTCTCACAAAAGGCACGCATTTGGTTTCCTATCAATAACGGCAAAGATGGGATGTCATACCCTGTTACACATACAAGATTATTAACAACTTCACAAAAAGGCATTTGACTATGCTGTATCTTCCTCATAGTTGCTTATGACACCTTAACCCCACAAACCTCTCCAGAACATGGCAGATATGTCTGCAGCATAGACAGACTCCTTTGTCCCTTTGTACAGACTCGGGCACAGGACAACGTCTTTTCGTGTAGCAATTGTTTTTTCCACATGTACACAGCAGAAACAGTATAAATTAGGGAAGTTAGAGACATTGCAACATTAGTTCTTTTTCTCCAAATAATTTGAGGGCACCCAGCCTTTGAACGGTTTCACACCATTCATGATCTGGCAGTACCACCAGCCATTTGGGTTCCTTTCCAGGACCTCCATGCAGACACCTTCCTGAAACCCTGCAGTCTCTTCATCCCCTTCATAGTCTGCAATGGAAACATAGATGTCCTTGAGATTGTTGTGGATGAACTGGGATTTTTCAATGGGTTTTGGCCTGACAGTGGACACGGGGATCCCATTCCTCTGGGTGGGGAGGTTGGAGGTTGTCTCTGAGCCCTCTGTGCCCGACCTCTCAGCCTGCTTTCCCTTGGTGTCGCCCGGCTGCGATCGTGCGTTACTGAAGGAGGAATTCCGACGGACGGTCCTAAGATGATCTGTGGATGTTAAAGACTCGTTTCTGCGCAAGGAGCATGACAGGTTGTTTTCCTTTGGCGGTGGAGAGACAAACACTGACTGTGGCCGGACAGCAAGCTGCCTCACGCCATTCCTCATTTTGACTGGCCCTGATGTTTTTGAAAAACCACCAGGAGGTTTGCTTGGGATGGGCGGTGTTGCACGTTTGCTTTGGTTGATAGTGTTCAAAGCCTGTACTCTCTTCTCTATCTTCTCTAAACTGTTTGACTTGTTTTCATTTTTCCTGTTCTTGGCAAGTGAGGCATCTGTCTCTGCTGCTGTGGTTTCTTGCTGGTTATCAGCAAGAGTCAAATAATGCGAAGGAGCCCAGCCTTCCATATCTCCATATTTCAGGTACCACCACCCACTGGCTTGCTTTTCCAGCACTTCTACTTCTACTCCTGCCGGGAAGCAAATTTCAGAATCCTGTACCTTTTGGTATGAGTCAGTGGTCACATATAAACATCTGGAATCATTTTCTTGCTCAGTTTTGGCCTGATGGCTGGAGCAAAAAACACCACGAGAAGGAGCTGTAATGAGATCAGCTGAGCTCCTTCTAACAGGATCTTCTTGGTTCTCAGAAGCTGTGTGGGGGGGGCTCTCAGACTCTTCACTTCTTGAACCTTTAAGTCCACCTCTGAGTTGCCCAGTTGGCCTCAGCTGACGTCTTAAAGTGCTGATATCCATTTTTTCCTGACTCTGAGACTCTGCCTTGTTCAGGAAGGGTTTGGGCCTAACAATTGGCTTTGCTCTAATGGAAGGGCTCTGCCCAGGCTCCTTCTTCACACCTGTTCTTGGCATGCTACGTAAGCCAACATCTGAAGCTGACCTTGGTTTTGTCTCCTCACTCCTAGAGTAGTGACATTTTCCAAGATCAGGCAGGATGCTTCTGTCAGTCTTGGACTTCACAAGTGATGTTTTAGGAGAGCTGGAACATGGAGAGTTCCTCTGGATCAAGGAGAGAGAAGAGCTTTTCTGAGAGTCAGAGTCTCCACTAGATTCCTTGTTGGATAAAGCATCTTCCGCATAACGCCTGAATCCCTCATTCTCATAGATGGTCTCTTCTTCATGGGCAACATCCTCTGAAGACTCTCCTACTTTGAACTTCGTTTTCTGAAGTGATGACACAGAAGAAGGCTTGAGTGGCTGAAACAATCGTTTTTCAGGAGTGCTCTCTTCACGATGGCTTTCATTCACTTCACACTCTGAGTCAAAGCCAAAGGCAGGCACATCATACTCAGGTTCTTCATATTTGAGCTTGTGGGGAGAGTCCTGGGCTTCCCCTGAAGAAACAGTCCCAGGAGTTGTTCCTTCTTCGGTGTCTTTTGGTTTACTGGGAGGTGCTGGGGGAGGAACCTTTGGACGGGTTAAAGTACTAGTTCTTCTGTTTAAATTCGGCTTCTTCCTCTTGTCAATGTAAGATGCTGGAGCCCATCCTTCCTTCTCTCCAATCTGCACATACCACCAGCCACCAGAATTCTTTTCTATAACCTATGAGATGACAAGGAACACGTTAGGCAAAATCTTAACCAATTGCTTTTCACTCAGTCTTCTGCAACAGCTGAGCATTATTATTTTCCCAGCTGCACTGGCATGGCTCACCTCTGCCTTTTGTCCTCCACGAAAGCTTATCCCATCAGAGATACAAGACTGGAACTCTGCAATAGTGTAGTATTCTACTTCCACAGAGGGCGGCTCTGGTGGTTTGGGCAACTGAAAACCCTAGAGCAAAAGAAGTAGTTTTGTTCAATTAAACCAAAAGAAACAGCGAGCTGAGGAGCATCAGTTTAAAAAAAAAAAATATTTGCCTTCTCAGATGTGCTGTTCAATAAAACTCTTCCTCCTTTCCATGCTACTTCCTAATGATAACTTCTTGATTCTCTGGAGTAGAAGCTGACAGAGATGGGCCACAAGAGAGAAGGCCTTTCAAACTATACTCTGTTCATGACTCCTTCACTAGCTATTAAAACTGTGATAATCTTTACCTGAACAGTAAAACTTTTACTAATAGGCCATAAAGCGTGCCCTGCCATTCCAGCCACAGGAACAATAGTCCATTTAGTCCGATATTTTGTACAGAAAGATTCAGTTTTGGTTGGCTTGTTACAACTATAGAAAATTGCATTGCACTAGGCCCGTGTAAGATTCTGCCCATTCCCAGGTAAAATATTACAAGTATAATATTTTAACAGATATAATGCTAATGTGTTATTGCTCTTCATCTGCTCCTGAACTTTAAATAGCCTGAATTCTGTAATGATATGACATAACGGGAATCTGCTGTAGCAAAAACAGAGAGATCTCAGAACCCTGTAGCACTTTTCAGCTAAAGCCAGAGTGGTAGGGGAAGGACTTGAGGGTGAACCAGAACCTCTGCTCAGCCCCAACACCTGAATGCCAGCACAGCCTGCATTTGAATTGCATAGAGGCTCCACGAGAAACAAGACATTGCTACTTAAAACCATTCTGGCAGCATACTAGACTGCTCTAAAAGCTAGGTGCCTTTACATTTATGCATTTTAGAATTTTTTAAAAATATTTGTAAAGTGGTAATTGGGATGAGAGTCTCTTCAAGAATTTCAATATCCAAAGCTTTTCAGATCATCACACTGCTTGTCTACAGAATGACTAGAGGATGGTGAAACTTCACAGCTTGAGTTCCACTCAGTGCTAGCATAAGGGTAGCATGTCAGGATCTCAAGAATACAGGGCAGACCTGCAACATATGGACACAGGACAGCAAGAGACACAAGATGATCCTAAAGCTATTAATAAGAGGAAAGAAAAGGATTCACCGTGCTTTATTCACATGCTCTCTGGTTTGAGAGATCCTCATTGCAGCTAACAAGCTGTGTTTCATCACGCACAGCATGTGGCACTTTGCAGAGAACACATCACTGTACCTTAGGAACCATATCTAACAATGTTTTAATTAGATGTTTCAGCACTATAAATGCTGAAATATAGTAAAAGATGCAGTATAATAAAATGCCTTCAGATAATAGGATGGTTTGGGTTAAGTGAAGATAATTGGAAACAGTAGACATGTTCAGGGTTTCACATGTATTATCACTGTTATTTTTGCATGGAATTAAGTTTAGTAGCCTTGTCAAAACAAAGTCTAATTGAAAATAATGCAAAGTGAAATAGGAAGAAAATGTTAGCATGCTATTCGTCCAGGTTATTAAGAGATGTCTCAGATGACACAGAAGAACTACAAATCACATGCTGTTCATAAAGCGTGCAAAGTCGAGTATTATGGCCTGGCCATAAACAAGTTTTTAGCATGACTTTTGACTTTTTTGCAGCTGGATTACTGAGTAGCCCCCATATGAAGATGACAGCCCTAGTCTTAAAAGGCGGTCCAAACTTCCAGAATTCCAGCTTTAAAACAACCACAGGAGCTCTCATTTCTGTAGTAAGCATCCTCCCGTAAGATCCCAAGTCACTGTAAATACATACAACAGTGAGATGCAGCCACCTCAAAGATGGGAGTGATGGAAGGAGGCGAGACATTCCTAGTCGCTAAAGACATGTGCTCTGCCACTGTAAGATGGCAGTTAGCTACTGCCTTGGCCAAAAGACTTCCAGAAGAACTTTAACCCTTTTGAGTCATCCAAGGGGGCTTTAATGCTCCTGCACAGCACACAATTGGGGCAACATTTTAAAAAACAAAAATCCCTCAATTAACATCAGGATGTTCAGATACTTAAATAATAAGATGAACAGCCATGCAAATAAAGCACCTCTCAGACACTCGCTTGTGCAGCTATAGGAAGTCTCTTAAAAACACATCAGCACACCTATCCCACTGCCTCTATATACCATAAATCAATACAAACCAGACTGGATTCTCTTCGCGGGGGAGGCCTTGTTCTTAAATTTGGAGAACCTGAGCAAGAAAGGAAAAGGAGAGAGTTTAACTTTAAAAGTACTGCTAAACACATTCTTCAAGAGCTCCCTACTGTGTTATGCAGCTTGAGAGTATTAGAAGTCACTATTTGCAATATTTGAGGCATTTCTCTGAAATAATATAGGAAAATATGAGGGAATGTTAGAGATACCAAGATAAACTTGCTATTCATCTCAGTAAAGCTAGGAAGTTTAAGAGAAAATCACTGCCAGAAAATAGTAGATTATATTTTCTGCTGGAACTGACCAGCTCTGCTGGAGAATGGCCAGCAAGGAATTGGCTTAGAGTCGAGTTTCCCCCCAGCAGTAAAAATAGTCCACTGATTTAATAACACTCAGTCTCTTCAGCCATAGTACCTTGCCATCCCTTGCACAGACTAGAGTTAAAAATCTGCATTTTGCAGATGACATAGTAAAAATGCACATCATAGCAACTTGCCCCAAAACAGCAAAACAAAAGTAAGAGAAAAAGCATAGGTGGTCTCCTTGACTCAAACACACCATCACATGATCTGCATTATAGAGGGGAGGCGAGGGAGCACATTTTAGAGTGTTCAAAAGATAGAACACTTCTCTGGAAAAAAAGAAAATATTAAGGAACTGCATACCAGCTAAGATATATAAGTAGCAGCCCTTGTACAAAAGCAAACAAACTCTATCGCTGCTAGTGGATGAGTGTGTCCTGGAGTCCCTGCAGATCCACAGACAAGCGCAAAGATCTGCTTGTACAGCTGCAAGACTGGGACACACAGGGCCTTAGCTGACAGAATGTCACCTACAAAATGCAGAAAAAGACATTGCAAACCAGTGGAAATCCAAACTTCTTTACTGCCTTACTTATCTGAGCTCTTTGTGGTGCTATCCTTGCTATTGCTGGGGATCCCTGGGCCAGTTTGGATGCCTGCTTGTCTAGGGTCATCATAGCATTGCCGTTAGAGTCGTTGCACAAGATGGGCAAACTGATTTCCTTCTTGGTGATGTGGGATTCTGAAGTCTCATTTTCTGCTTGAGTTTCCTTGTCAGTGGCTGATTTCTTGTTCAGCAGGTTACTGATCTCCATGATGTTTCCTATGATTTCCACTGGCCCAGTTAAGTTCTTTTTCCTAGATGGAAGATCATCCTTAGCCTTCTTCAGATACGAAGCAGGGGCCCAGCCCTCTTTGCCGAGATACCTGCAAATAAAAAAATAAAATATAAAAAAGGAAATATTGTCACAAACACAGCCATGTCATGCATACCAGGTGCAATTACTAAGGCAAAAAGGATGGAGTTTTATATCAAACTAAACTTGCACTTCTCAGACAAGATACTGTGGTCTTTATTCATCTGCTACCTATTGATTAGGCATCTCAAAGTCAGCTCAGCTAGCAGTGAACTGCTGACTGCTGTAAAAAGAAGTGTTACTTCTCACCATAAGGGAGGCTCTTTGGAAAGGAATGAAGTTGCTCACCAGGCGAAGAGTTTCACCAGTTTGTTTCATGCCACATTTATATCATATAGAACAGACTCACTGTTTCCTCATATAGCAAAAAGGCAAATAAATGTGTAAAGGATTTCAGTCCATCCTAAGGGCAATTCATAATGGAAAAGAGCTGAAGTAAGGGCGAAATTCATCCCAGCAGAGAGGTCTTACGCCTGCAGTATGCAGGACTTTGTGCAAGCCTCCAACCTGCAACTGTAACAGACCCTGCCCTCCTCCAACGATTAGCTTTTCTAAGGACTTAACTCAAAAAAAAAAAAAAAAAAAAAAAAAAAAAAAATCCAGCATGGCAACTTACTCTGCCAGTGGCCAGTGTAAGGTCAACAAACTATTTGACCAAAGAAAAATAGCTTTGATGGCGATTCATTTTCCTGAACAAGCTAGGGCTATTTGAAGAAATAAACTGGGAAATCTGAACAGATACCTGAATCCAGTAAGCGTTCCCAGAGCACAAGACTGACTGCACTTACTATACTTCAAACTAGAGTCATTTTTTCACTACTGGGCTTTTGGGATGATGGTTTTTCTAACTCCTGCCACTCCTAACACCTCAGCAGGGACTTCAGATTACAATCAGACTCCAGGGAAGCCCACATGGATGAACTCTGCTTTCCCTAATGAAACCCTACCTTGCTATAGAGCAAGTCACTGAAACCCTTCTCCCTTTAATTTCTTAAGATACCCAAGGCAGGCACTTGAACTATAAGTGGGAAAGCAGTCACCATTAAATTCCCGGTGCTCAGGAAATCTGCAGGAAATACAAAGGTTAAAACAGTAGGACTCTAATGCTCTTTAATGAAAATGAAGACTCATTACACAGCAGAGGAAGGAGCTGCAGGGGAAGGGGGATGCCAGCAAACCATTCTCTGGTTTTCTATCAGATGAGCAACTTTGTCATGCAAACACTTAGATTCTGAGATTAGCTGTGACATTTCTTCTGCAGGGCATATCCCGGGCTCACTCACCACACTAAACATTCAGCGGCAATGGGACTTTCCGGAGAAAAACAACAATGCAGCATGGGGGCGCTTCCATAAACTTTGTTAGGGTCTTGCTGTATGAAAAGTCAGAGGTCCTCATGCTGTTTGCTGAAAGTACTATGCCCAGAAGTTTGCCCTTCCCTCCCTGCCCTGGCTATCTAGATCAACCAGGGCAACAAACAGATACCGCCTCTCCCTATCTGCCCTGCCACATAAGGAAGAGAAAGGTATGGGATTGCCCATGTTCAGAGTTTAGTGTCAAGTCTTCAAGAAAAGCATCCAAACAGCTCTGAGCTGGGTTTGCAGCATGGAGGCTAACAAAACAAAACAAACAAAAAGACCCCCTCAATGGCAGTGACTTGCTCTGGCTTCCAACAGATCCAAATTTCCAAACTGCATCACGGCACGGCATCATGACTAGATGCTTCGTATTGACAGAATCCTGTTCCTTTTGAGGCTCCGCTCCCTGAACCAGTCTGTGCTGGAAATCCCTAGGCAGGGCTCTGAGGTTTGCAGTAACAACCCAGGGAGGGAATGTAAGTGTTTTGTGCTGGAACTGATTATGGTAAGATGAGAGGGTATCAAGCACCGTACATCAGTTCCAAAAACCAAAACAAACCTCCACACTCCCAAACACAACACACACCCAAAACAAAAAGTAACCCTCAATACATGCCATATCCCCTACTGTGGCATCTTAGTGCCACTTTCAAACAGCGACAAATGATGACTCCATGCCCTTTTGCACCACGGCTTTCTGCTGCCTGTACATCAGAGAAATAGTTTTGAAGGAACCTTATAACTTTACATGATCTGGAGATGTCAGGCCTGTGGACTGCCAAGACAAGAAAGCCACATCAGCCAACACACTGAGCGTTCCCGTTCCAGAGGTTACTTTCAACAGAGCGTGATTGTGCAAAATCATCAAGAAAAAACACTTCCCCTCCACCTTAGTTTATAGGAGACTTAATATGTTTAAGATCAGAAAGGTAGCAACAGATAGATTCTGTACTGGCCCGTTAGTTCTCCTGCCAACTATAGGTATTTGGATCAGCCCATATAACCCTGCTGCTTCAGACACCTCTGATCTCGTGCTGTTTCTCCAATGAATAGTAGCAGCAATGGCTGGACAGTTAATAACTCTGGACAACATACCCTCCGTAGGGTGGCAGTTGCTTGTGCAAGTTAGCAAATTCAACTTGAAGTTAATGCCAAGCTGTAGCTGCCAGATGCAACCCCACAAATAAGAGCTACTTATATAAGCCAAATAGGCTTGCCTTTTTACCGCAGTCTCCACATTTGGCAATCTCAAAGCCCTTTGCAAAGATCACCTTCAAAGACTATTTCATCTCCTCATTTTCTAGGTGGAAGTAGTAACCAAGAAATCTTGAACCAGTAACAATCTTCATTTCGTGTCTGAGAATTGAATCATAAATATCTTTCCTTCGTTCACATTCTCAACCTACAGCAGATACTGCAAATCTTCTCCCAGATTCCTTCTCGCTCCAGCTCAGCCAACACCACTTCAACTGCGCTTCATCACGTAGGCAGGCTCAGGCTCATGACAAGTCACAAAATGAAGCAGCAGGCAAATAAGAAACCTCAGGAAGCACATTGCTCCTTCTCTTGCCTGCGATCCTGACCGGGCACCATGAGATTACCTCTGGTGACGGTAACAAAGGAAGATCCAAGCAACGAGCGGCCATGGCAGCTGGTGAACTGCACTAGGGCCGTACTAGGAAGCACACAGATCCACTAACTCTATAGAGCAGTAACAAGGATCCTAGAACCGAGCCCTCCGCACACTTCTGAAGTCCGAAAGCTTTTTTTTTTTTTTTTTAATCATCCTGTGTACAGGGCAAAATAAAGGAGAACGCTAATATTAAACTGTAGCTTCCACTACAATAGAATGGGAGTATTACAGAATTTTGTGCAACGATTTGGCTCCACTGTGATTCCAAAACCCTCCCTGTTAATATTACATGAAGGAAAAAATGGATTCAAACCATAGGAATGTTTTTTTAAAAAAAAGTCAGAAGTGCCTCTGTGAGTCTGAGTATGAGAGTCACATCTGCTTTCCAGCTCCAGAGCACTGGAATCCCTCCAGAGGGAAGCAAATGGGGGGGGGGGGGGAAGGAAAGAGAAAAAAGAAAGGAAAAAAAGAAAAAGAAGGACAGGAAATGAGGATCAGCACATGGCCAGGAATTTGGGGAAACTACATATTTAAGGTGGAACAAACTAATGCCTTTAAGGTGGATTCCATATGCAAGCGGCTGGATTTGTTTTTATTTCCAATTTCCAGACTGTGATGAGGGTGCTCAGTCTCTGTCGCCCAGCAGAGACACCACGGCAGCAAGATTCAACTGCAGCCTCTTCCTGCTCTCTCTGCAAAAGTTGCTTCTTTCAAAACAGTGAATACTCAAAGGACATATTGCTGAGTAAGATAAATCATTTTCTGAGCAGTACCTAGCAGCCCTCATAGTAGATCTCAGACTTCTTGTACAGTTTATCATGCTTAAACTGCTATCTGGGCTGTGAAGGACCAGCTTCTCAGGGATGGATCACCACACCCACATTTTAAGAGGTATTACCTGCAGAAAAAGTTATTTCTAAGAGAGGTTAATCCTCTAGCGAGACTGAAGAGCACTACCCCAGGGCAGCAGAGGCTTTTCCTGCATGTGGCCAATACTCAAAGCGCTCAGGACATATGCATCTGGTGAGGTCTGACCCACTTTGCAGCAAAAAGCAAAGCTGCTCAACTCAAAATGCCTCCTGCAGAGCAGCCAAGAGCATGCTGCACTCCTGCCTCCCTCCCCAACCACCGCCGGGAGCCTGCAGCATCCAAAATTGCTCCTCCGGGCAAATCAACATGGAGGATAAAGTTGCTGCAGCAAGTGTTACCAAAAGCCAGAATGCGCTGCTGCTATAAAACTTCACACGCACATATTTGCGCTTCTATTCTTAGAAGAATGAGCAGTTCGTGCTGGCCCAAAGGAATTTGTGCAGAAAATAAAGGAAAAAAAAAAGATCTACTCATGGTAGAGCTGTTAATATGATGAAAGGGGACCTATGGTAGTAATAAGGTTGTATTTCAGAAGGAGAGGAATTTCAGAATAAACTCAAGGCTGTTCTCCCCTCAAAACTTATGTGCTCTTAGTTCTTCTATCTGCAGCTTTGGATTCAACTTCTGTGAATGATTAAAGGAGAAAAAAAAAAAAGTGACCTGATCAGACCCTAGCATTTTGAGTTCCTCCTATCTGGAGTGCCTTCCTGGCTCTGCTACTATCTTCATTAACCTCCTCCCCTCACAGGAGCATTAGAAGAAAGACAAAAATATTTCTAAGTACAAGACATCAAGAAAAACAACAACATTGCTTCAGTCAGCACTTTCAGAGTCTTCATTCGGAGCTGATAAATCAAGCAAGATTCAAACAAAAGCAAGTTAGGAGTTAGGGAGGGAAAGGGGGAAAAAATCACCATTATAAAGACATTCTTGGTGCAAAAAGGTGACTATATGTTTTACACTGCCTGAGAAATAAATGTCTCTTTTTAAGCTGCTCTATCACACATTCTTCAAAGAACAGAGCACTGCCAGACCCACGCACCCAGGTGATGCATGTGACACAAGCCAAGGGCAGTCACAATAGAGGCACTAAAACTTAAAGTGCAGTGTGAACCTAGATGGAGAAAATTCTTGTCAAGCAACTTGTCCTGACACCTTATGCCACCATCTGAGATGCAGCTAAATGCTTAGGGAAGATCTAGCTTAAAGAGTGGATTTAAGTCACAGGTCTCCTCTGACTGCTGTCCTTGATAAGCAATAAACTAGATATGAAATAACTTCACCTGCCCTGGGAATACATTCCCTGTACACACCTAACTGCCTGAACGGGATGTGCAAGAGGATGCAAGTTAGTTGAAACCATCAATAAGTTGGAAAAGAAAGGCAATAGCCAGAAAATTGATCTCTTTATCCTGAAGGTAGCATCATCTGCCCCATACAGCTCAACAGACCACAAACAGCCTTTCAGCATTGCTATAAATGGACACAAACTCTTATATAGAAAACATTAAAGTTATGCACAACAGAAATCCTTGTTCGGACCCACAGATCTTAACTGAAACCTGGGCTTTTAACTCGAAGGAAGGAAAGCCTACAAGATAAGGAATTTCCCCACTGGAATAGCCCACAGCTTTTGCAGATACTGTAAGGTTACACCAACTACACCTTATGGAAAACTCAGGTTTCCTTGCCCAGCTACAGAATTATTTAAATGCTAACATTAAGTGAATTATCAGAAAAAACGTCATTGTTGCAGGCTCTGCAGCGGTCTGGCCGCGCGGCTTTACCTTATGTACCACCATCCTTCCAGGTTCTTTTGGATGACCTCCACGGTGACCCCTTTTTCGAACCCAATCTCATCCTTCCCCTGGCTGGCGTACGGCTGGATAGTGACATATTTCTCTTCTAGTGAGGGGAGAAAAGGCAACATCAGTTAGGGTCAGAATTAGTCCAGCTGTTTTTCTGTTCTGCTCGCTTTTAAGCTGTTGTGCAGCAATTACGTGGAGCCATGACCAAAGGCGGAGCCCCGCTCAGGGGCCCGCAGATTATTTATGCTGACGACATGACAGATAATCAGCCCCTTGCCGCTACCCTGCTGCTGATAATCAGTGCGCTTCCATGCCAATAATGACACAGAGTCCCCCGAGACTCCCCCCCGTCCAGGTTCCTCGAATGGGTAAGAGGGAGGATTTGAAGTTGGACCTCACTCCCGTACTGTAACTTGACAGAATCAACCTGGCTGCCAAATCGGCCCGGCGTCACCGCGGGAGCTCCAGCCAGTTGGCTCTTCTGAACACCCACACGGCTGCGTTAAGCATCGCGTTACTGAAACCCGAGCCCTGGATCCCAAGAGCGACCTGTCTTCCCCAGCGCAGAGGGGCTGGCCCATCACGCAGTGTGGGTCTACACAGAGGGGCTTGAAACACCATTAGAAGAAAAAAAATAAAAATAAAAATAAAAGGCTTTGCATTTAACAGGAGACCTTATAGCACCTTGCATCCACAGGCTCAAGTGTTTCACAGTTTCGTTAGCTCTCGCTCCAGAGAAATGCACAGGGAGCAATGCTAAAGGAGGGTCAGAGCTAAGACATACCTCAAAAGCACAGGCTAGATTTCAAGTTTGGTGTTTGAGCCAGAAATGTAGCATCCCTACTCATCACTAACAGTTACCCCCTTCTAAGCCAGGCAGAGGCGAGCAGACTTGTTGAGAGGAACCCAAAGACACAGGAAATGGACGTTTTCTCGGCATCTTCCTTACCCACCAGGAATCATTTACCGCTGTATTTCCATCACACAAGGTCAAACTTCATACATTAGCTTGAGGCATTGACAGTGCGAACTGCCAGCCTCCCGCTCTGCATCAGCGGGCAGGGGAAGTGTTACCAAGCCACTCTCCTGAACCCAAGCTGTAGTGCATGAAACAGCCCGAGTTTCCTTGGCTGAATAAAAAGGCAGTGAACAAGCAATTAATTGCACCCAAACAGGCCTTCCTAGCACGCTTCCTACTGGCAGTCCCAACAAGGCACGGCTGGGAACAAATGGGGAGGGGGGAGCATCACTGCACAGGAGCGGGCAATTAAGTGAATCCAGCGTTCCCAGTGCCGAACAAAGGAGCTAAGCAAAGGTTGCAGTGGCTGCAGGTAAATGCTATTCTGGAGCGAGTGAAGCACACCCAACCATATGTTTGGTTTTGTGGCTCAAGCGCATTTTGTTGCTGGGTGAAATACAGCAACATTAAAGAAAAATGTTACCGAGACAAAGTAAGAAAAACTACCTCAAAAAGGGAGGAAAAAAAAAGTTGACAAAGCATCTGATGGCAGTAAGTTCAGCAAAACTACATCTTTGGAGCCAACTTCCTTTTACTGGTCTTGTTTGAATCCTTTTAATTCCGACAGAGTAAAACCTGTCAAAACCTTTGCCTCCTAGAGGAAAATAATCTCTCCAGCTCCCCTATGAGGGGGCTGCTTAGCTGCTTTATTACTGCTAAGGAATCCAGCTAGTTTCTAATTAGCATCATCAGGACACAACACCCTCCCCAGAGAATTACTCTGATATAAAATCAGATCTGATGACTGCTGGTACAGCTAATGAAACCTGGCTTCAAAGCCACGGGATAGCTCTCCTAGCTTGGTTTCTGCTCTGCAGAGTAAAGGTAGACTCATTTTTCTTTATTTAAACTGACTGCTGCTGAAGGAGTTAAGTGTCCAATTTCCACCACCTGGAAAAACCCAAGCATTAAACTGAACAGCAGAAGACCTCAAGGCAGCTTGAACTCATCCCCAAGAGAGGACTGTGATCAGAAAGTGCAGGTACCGAGAACTGCAGTATTGTCACAGAAATACACTGCCTCAGACAGCCTCCAGGCTTCTCTAAGACAACAACAAAGAGCTAAACCATGTGTTTGCTGAGCTTTGGAAGAAGGCTCTGCTTTGTCTCTCCCACATACCAGAGCCCTTTACAACCCAGGCTATTGGAGTTCACTCTTGCCACTGCAGCTACAACCGGAGTTTATCTTATTTTTTTCCTCCATGTAAACAGCCATCCCTTACACAGAAGTGATCTTTATTCAGACAGCTCCAGCTCCTTTTGCTGGACAAAGCAGTCCTGCTGTCTGGGAACACAGCCTGCTTCCTTCTGCCGAGAAGAACAGGGGAGGTCATGAGCAAGGTGTTCACTCCAAGATGTGTACAGCTTTCTAAGACTTCTGCTCCAGCAGGACTTCTCGCGGGTGAGAGATTGAGACCACAATGGTCATCCATCAGCCTCTGCCAATACTTGGCAGTATTTTCCAAATCTGATCATTCATGAGAAGTCAAAGTTTGGGATGAGGGTTTTTTGCAGCCTGGGATCAATCACCTTTCAGACATTAGATCCTTACCTGTACTCACACAAATCACTGTCTCCATCCTACATACAGGTAAGTGACTGCCAGGGGAACGGTAAATCCATGCAAAGTACTAGAACACCTGGCTACTGATGTAAACAGCTTCTGGGCTCGCAGCTATGCACATGAGTACACACTATTGCTCTACCTGCCATCTACTCCTGTACCCTCTTTCCAGTTTCGAAATAAGTCAGAAAAGCAAAGATTTATCTTTTGAAGGACCTATACCAATCTCTCTCATTCTAGCTTGTAGAGATTGTAGAGCCTTGTAGAGGCTGGCAGAGATTGAACCAGTTGCTGGTCTGGCACACTGAAAAAGCAGCAGTAGGCAGCACAGGAAAGCCCCACGCTTGAGAGCGGCAGTTCCTCTCCTGAGCTTTTTGCAGTTTTACTGGGGAGAAACTCTG
Organism: Rhea pennata; assembly: GCF_028389875.1. NCBI lineage: Eukaryota > Metazoa > Chordata > Aves > Rheiformes > Rheidae > Rhea > Rhea pennata. The sequence continues at coordinate 14,011,785 of NC_084669.1, read as the reverse complement.
CGGGGCAGCTCTCAGGAGCCTCCAGCACTGAGGTTTCTGCTTTGCCTCTTGCTACCCTCTCTCTATCTCATACACTCACGTGCTCTGTGCTGCCCATCAGCAGCACTGGCCAGTTCTAGGAACTGGAATGTGAAACTGGTAGGAGGGAGCATCCCCACCTAAGTGTCACAACAGTGAGGACACACAGGCAAGCCCAACAGGCTTTTCTGAGCTGCTGCTTTCCTATCTGGCCCATGAGCAAACCCATTACTTATCTCTTCAGCCTTGCCTCTTTCAGACTGAGGCTACTGCTGTTTGAAAGAGGCAGCTTCTGATGACTCCTCCTTACAAAAGGGAGGAAGGGGAAGAAGAAACTTAAGGAGAAATGGAGAGGGAAGAGAAAGGGAAAAATTCTTCTACGAAGTAGAACATTCACAAATGAGTTCAAAATCCATTTAGAAAAGAAGGTCCTATGACATTTTTGTTTAGTAGTTCTGTTTTTAAGCCTACAGAGCAAAAACAGGAAGCCATCATTAAAATTTCCCTTTGCAGAGTGCTTTCAGAGCAAAAAAACACAGCCATTTCCAAGATTACACACGTTCAGTTTCTTTCAGTGGTGCAGGGGATACCACAAACACACATGAGGTTTGTAACTTAAACAGTATTCTGGAGACATGCCCCCCCCTTTAAACCTAAGTGCAATTCTGGTTTACTTCTCAAAGACTAATCTCTATCCAAATAATGTTATGTGTGAATCACCACTTGCTGGAAAAAGCAGTGGAACTTCCAGTGGACATGTCACTTAAGGGGACTGATGTAGCATTTGACATACCAAATTATTATTCAAAAAGTCTTTAAGAAGAGATATCTGACACTTAATGATGTATACATGAAGTTACTGGAAAGACTGAACAGAGGCAAATGGCTTCAGGAGAGAATTGACAGAGCATCAGCCAGCAGAAAGACATTGCACTGAGTTACACTGAAAATTCTCAACTATCGTGCTATTTGTTCAGATACTATTACAGGCAATGGTATAACACTCAAGTCAGTGAACCGTCCCAGAAGATCTACCATCAAAGCTGAATGCCCAGATCTGCAGAGAATTGAGAAATGTTTATTTCTGAATCATCAAGTTTTGACTTAACAATTACCAGGAAAAGAAAAAGCAAATAGAAGTATAGTGTATGTTCCCCAGCTACAGTTTCCACTGCATCAACTTCACCACAGAGGTCAAGTGGGCAGGAAAAACTTCACTCTGCGATTCTGAACAACTCCACCAGCTAAAAGGCTGCTTTGGGGAAATAATGGGACAAGAGTCCTGCTCCCCCTCAAGCTCATATGAAAATGAAGAAATCTGTTCTTAGCACCACACACTCAGCGATCTGTCAATAGCCCAACTAGAACATTTCACTTATTTCTTTATCTCTAATCTGTGAGTCAAAGACATCTCCCCAGCTGAACTGACTGAGGTACCTCAATTGGAAATTCAAGTAGTCTGGTAAACCTGAACAAGGCACACAAGGAAGCAAAGCCTGCTTGGCAAAGAGCTACCCTGCAAGTCAGTGACATCATGCGTTATTCAACTGCAACCCATTTAGTTTGGAAGGAAAGCATCAGTATGCGACATTCTCTCCCCCAGACATGCATACACTACTTAAAACAAGAATTTCTGTACTGTTTGGACTACCCAACCCACACCACCCACTTGACATTCCTTGCGGCTGTGCTCTGTGCTGGGCTCTGGCACAGCCTTCACGTGCACCCTGGAAGCTCAGCACTCAGCCCGCTAGTTACTGCAGAAACCCAAGCTAGAGACCCACTGTGTGGGTTCCTGCAAAAACCCCCAAGCTAGAAACCCACTCTGGCACCCACACAGATGTGTTCCATATTGCTGCAGTCCAGCTGGGAGGTGCACATATATAGAGGACAAAACACTGAGCTGTGCAATATCCTGCAATACTACTAAGAGTACAGCCCCAGATGTATGCAACCATGTTATTTTCAGCAGGCTTAGTACAAGGAAGCCAGTGATATTTGAGAATTATGGGTCACTCATCTTCACAAGCCAGACATCTGAAAGCCCCTCCATGGCTGTTAGAAAATAAAAACCTAGAACTCAACCATTTTTTCCTCCCTCTAGCACTATGATGATGCTCAAAGCCAGACTGACAGCTGCCAAGCTCAGGCCTTTCTTACAGGCAAGTCACAATAGCTTTAAGGCTAAAAAGCTACTTTTAAAACAGTTTCATGAATGTTCTGTTAGTGCTGCAGCTGAGAAAATTCCCTTTTCCTTCCTTCTCCCTGCTTCACACCCTCCACTTCTCCTCGCACAGTTCGTGACTGCGCCATGAACCAGACCTGAAGCTAACCTGGTCTGAACTCAAGTCAGTCCTCTGCTTTGATGCATTGTGGAGCAGCATAGAGTTGCGCCAGCACAGAGGAGAGGGAAGGATGCTGGAAAAGGTGAAATTGCTTTTTCTTAGTGGCAGCACCAAAAAATTAAATTTAACTCTGTACTAAGCCAAGCTACTCCTGGAGCAGCTTCTATTAATTTTGAGCAGAGGCCTATTTCTGAGGCTGCTGAAAGTCAAGTCCAAGCAATCCATATGAAATGTGATCAAAAACCAGACTTGGATAATCCAAGAGTGTCCGCATAGCTTCTCCCATCTATTTTAAGATGTGATTTAATAAACTGCAACTATGCATAAATAGGATAAAAAGTTCACAGATCACATGATTTACAGCACAGCAATGTGACCTATGGGCACCTTGGCAAAGGATATCAAGCAGTAAGAGTTCACCTTTGAAGTTAGCATAGAGAGTACTGCAGTAATTCTCTCACTCAACCTGTTCAATGGCTATGCAGCAAAATACTAGTTGTAGAAGAGCTTGTGATGCTACATTTAACTTGTTATAATTAAGGAGGACTTAATGCCAATGACATTTATTTTGGGATAATTGCAGATCATCACAATAATGCTTCATGCATCTTCCTTTTGTGTGGGATTATAGTTTTCAATTAAAGAGCCAGCAGATGTGTCCATTCCATCACATCTCTCCCTTTAATCAGCATATGCCCAAAAGGTATTTTTTTTTCCTCTTGTATTTCATCTGAAGTATTTCTGTCTACTGGTGAAAGCAGAATCTCAGGGAATTTTAAGGCATTGGGCATGACATTTTCCATGCCAGGTGACCCATTAAGATAGCATTCCTATAGCAGAAAAAGCACAAACCAGCTAAGATGAAGCTCCAGCAGTTCCTGATGAAATGATACCTAATTGTCTGAAAGGGCAAAACACTGAACTTGACACTTCATGAGGCTGCCTCCAATCCCTTCTGTCAAACCACAACTTCAGATTCTGCATGTGCACTCGCACAAACTACACATTAAAGTTATGAGGTGTCTCGAGAAGGCAACTTGGTCCCTCCTCTGGCTGTCTGGATTTATACTTACTGTCAGGTCAAAGAAAGCAGGCCCGGATTTTTATTGCTGGAGTTGTAACGTACAGCTTCAGTAGTGCTTTCCAAGTCTTCCTTATTCAGTCTTCCCAATTCCCTTGGCACTGGTTATTTCAGATTCCTCCTAGTCTATCACCAAGGTAACAGCTCAATTCCCTAATATCTTCGCAATCCTCTATCAAAACGTGGCTCTTTGCTGCTAGAGCTCTGATCTGGCCCTCCAACCTCTTTTGCACAGTTACTGTAGCCACCTCTGGTGGACTATGCTCTCCATCCAGGCCCACCAGTGCACTGCGCTCTTGCCTAAGGCTTGTGCACCACAGTCTGATGTTTCAGAGTCCTACCAAGCACCTAGTTCACCTAGAATTTGCCTAGAACACCCAGTTCAACTGTCCCACTTGAATTACAAGCCTCTGTGAGTGCTGCACCTGGCTTTAATGTCCTACTGCATGCTCTTGTGTTTTACGCCCCCTTTATTTCCTGCTTCTCCGAATCCTCTCTTTTCCCACTCAGCTCCATGCAGTTTGTATGATCCCTCATCATACAAAGGGAGAGGGTAGGCTCCCTCCTTCATGGTCTCAAAGAAACTGAAGCTCTCAAATCTCCCTAAAATGAGCTTTATCTACCCCAACTTCCTGCTTTGCTGAACAAGCTTAATTTTAGTCCTTCTCTAAAAGATTTTCAAAATGCCAATAAGTATCACTTTCCAATGCGAAAAATCTTTTGGTAGCAATAAGATACATGCTAAATTACCACTTGCCCAGACTTCTTTGATACACAGACTTCCTTCTCTTTGTTTAGGCTGTAAGCAATTTGGGATGGGACCCTTGCATTTAGGCAGCTCAAACACCACACACGTTTCCAGCCCTGCCTAATCAGCCTCATCGCTACCAGGCAGATGGCCAGAGCGCATACATTTCTGCTCCCAAGGTTTGAGCACAGTTTTGCATACCTCTCCTTCACCTATGTTTTATAGATTTGCTCCTTTCCATCTTCAGAAAGGAGCGTGTAAGCTATCTCCAGCACTTCAGGAGCCAACCAAGTATGGGAATAATTTCCTTTGCCCAGCTGGTGTTTGTATATAACCCCAACTTGCTGTGACCCAAGCCTTGTTTGAAAAGCTGAGGCGTGGAGTGGGGAGTTGGGTTAGAAATTAGCCAATTAATGATTTCTCAGCAAAAGGCAACAGCTCCAGTTCTATATCTTCCAAACCACAGAAGAATTTTCTTTCAAAATACTTTCCCTGCAGTCAGCAATCTGCGCTCACCCTCCCCCTCCTCCGCTCCACCCCGCCGTTGTCAGACCTGCTTCTGGAAAAAGTCTCCCTGTTCCAGAAAGCAATGCATTAATTCAACATGGGCTTCATTTTACTTGTCTAAAATGTTCAACGCAGAAAAAAGGCTACCCACAGTTATCAAGTCTGTCCCTCTGCAGGCAGGAGCTCTCCAGGCTTTGCCATCCCACCTCCCCATACACACACACACACACACACACACACACACTTTTTTTAAAAAAATATATGTTAGAAAGAGACAGAAAATGTAATGCCAACAGACAGAAAAGGACAATAAAGACGTTTCTAAGCTATTCCGTACAGCACACGCTCTTTCTTCAACCAGTGAGGAGTAATAAAAATTTACTGCTTTCCTTGCAGCACAGAAGAAAGAGAGGCAAAGGAAAAAAAATAAGTCTGAAGCTGTTCTGTGTCGATTGGATTTAGCACTGCAAAGCAACCTTATGCTGTGAGTGACAGATGTTTCATAAGCTGCAAAGACAAGAAGAGAAAGAGATAAAGGGGGAATTCCTGTTGGCGAAGTAATGCAGAGTCTGCTGAAGAGGGTGCGTGGTGCTCGAAGGATGCAGAAAGGGGTAGCAGTGCACCAGCACAACAGCCAGTTCAGATCACCACCCTATTTAACAAGTTCTTTCCAAAGCTGGAAAACTGGCTACAGAAAAAGTGATCCAGACTAGGAAATGGGATTCAAAGCCAACAATCAGTTCACTGCATTATGCTGCTACCTTCCCTCTTTTTCTCATCATCCTCCAGCAGGTTCCCTCACTTAAGTGGGGTGAGCAACAGGAAAACCTTGCTTCCAAGTTACAGTTTTGCTGCAACTTTTTCACCCAGAAAATTATTCCTTGAGCTATCTGCTACGCTTCAACAACAGGCTTATTGAGCAGAACTTCAGCCCATGTGTTGCTGTATTGCTTCTGTAAGTAAATCTGAAATACTTCCTTGCATTACTCTAGCTCCAGTAGAGACCATTGGGCATGAAACCAAAGCAGCAACAACTTATGTCAAATATCTGGCATACAAAACAAGAATGTAAACTCCTACTTTTCCCAATCAAACTGTAATAGCACTAATGACTTCTCATTAAAACTAGCCTGCAAACAATCCTAAGTTCTCTTCTAGGGGAAGTTCCAAGTAAGTACTTGCAGAAATAGCATTTTACCCTGTGCAAGGCAAGGTTAGCTCTGTGCAGCTTGTGAGTCTCTAATAAAGCTCAGTACTGAAGAAAACTACAAGAAGTCAGGCTTCTTATCAAATTCAAATAAGGGAAATAGGAATTGAGAAGTTTAGAAAATTTACCAAAAGTAACATTACAAAACAAAATACAAGCTCTGCAGCCACACAAGGAACAAACCAATGTAATCTCTTAGATCTGGACACACCACAGACAGTTTTAAAGAAAAAAGTTCAGCAACAAGCATCATCTGTTTCTCTTTGTAAAAAACAGACTACAGCTGTTCTCTCTGCAGATCTTTTTTCAGCTTTAAAAGGAGCACTACCAGGATATTAAACAACTTTTCTTCTATCTTTCTCATTCATAGCCCCAATAACATTTCTCCCAAATATCTAAAATTCTAGCACATTTAGCATTTTTAAGTGGTCTTGGAAAGGATAAAAGAAAGCTTTATGCCAGTAAACTGCCCATGTCTTAATCTTGATGCTTCTCCTGCCATTAGGTAATCTTTTCCAAGGAGGCAAGCATCCTTCCCTTCTGCACTCAGGTTTTCCCAGGATTTTCGTCATCCAGACACACAAAACTGTGGTGCCCAAGCTCTACTGCAGTCACAGGTCAGGAGACAGCACTACGAAATACAGATCCATCATTGCTCCTGAATGGCACAGGACTTGTTTGAGTTAAAGATGGTACAGCTGCACCACAAATAGGACATGTCTGAGATGCAACCCAGCTGGCTCCAGATGCTGTATCAAACCACTTAGACCCTGCTTTAGGAAGGGGGGAACTAGGCACTCTCACTACAATGCGGGGGAGGGAGGGGTAGCCCAAGTTCAGTGTGCAGGAATTGAGACAGTCAAGACTCAACAGTCACTTGGGAAATCCTGGCCTTCAGACCCAGGTTTAATTACTTCAATTCTAGTTTTCAAGTGACTGTATCACAGACCTGGTTGGTACCCAAGCACAAAGACAAACATCTTTCAGAGCTCGCTTTCACTCCAACGAACTCTTGGAGCTAGCCTTTCCAAAAGCAGGGTCTATGTCAAGCACAATATTGCTGGGTGGGAAGAATTTCGGCCAAAATGTTGAACGGAATTTATTTCCAAGAAAGAGGCCAACTGGGGGAGGGGAAGCTGTTCTGCCTGCGTGAAACAACTTTGGCAAACTCTTGCGTGAACAGCCCTAGCTTTTCTGTGCTGTAGAGCAGGGACATGAAGGTTGGCAGGGGGTGTGTGCACACTTTGTGTGTTCTGTCATTTCTGTGCAAACCCACCCAAATTTGGCCTTGTTAGAAGCCTTTGGGGCTGGGATGGGAGGGAAAAGGGGGAGAGAATCTTTCCTGACCTCACATAAACTGATCTGTTAGCAGCAGGCTGGACACCCAAGGAGACTCATACTTTTCTTCTTTACACTTGCAGTTCTAGAGGAATAGATGTCTACATGCTGCAGCTATACCAAAGAAGCTACCATCTCCAACCTGTCCCACACCACTCAAATCATTTCTTCCTCTACTTCCTAGCAAGCTCCTGTAAGAACTCCTCAACTTATTTCAGCTAGCATTAAATCACTTATCTGGTTAACTGTGGCTGAAAGTAATTGTGAAAGATCATACAAGCAGCTCAGACACAGAGGATGTCGCTAACCCTTGAGATGCTGCAGGTTGCACCAAGTTTGAGTGCTAAGATCTGGTCTGCGATAAAACACTCTCTCCAATTGTCTCAAAAGTCCAGCATTGCTTGGGCCTAATAGGGAAGAAATGGTTATGGAGAAAAGCAGAGGTGGAGGAGCCTGCAGTGAAGACTGCCAGGGAAGACACTGTGACCAGAGAGGGTAGGTCTGGAGAAGACATGGACACAGAATGGGAGTAAGAGTGCAGGAACTAATCACTCTGGAGAGGGAAGAGCAGGGAATGCAACTTAGGTCCTTGAGCCTTACCATTCTAAAGAGACTGATTCCATAGCTTGAGTATTTTAGAGCTTTGTTTACAATATAATGTGAATTGGAAAGGAAATATTTGTTTAAACTAGCAAAACAAGTGTTCAGGCAGCTCTACTATTCCCAGAACCTCTCTCAGTAAGACTGTCAGGAAATATCTGGTAAAGGGCTGTATATTCAAAACAACTAGTTCCCAAACTCCTGAGATACAGAAACAAGCACTACAAGTTCTTCTCAAGCCAGCATGTGCGCTTATGATCCACACAGGGCTTTTCAGTACCTTCAAGGTATATTCTGTGGCTAAGAGAGCTTGTCTTCTCAGTGTAGCTTTGGCTGCTGCAAGCTGAAGCCACAGTGGGAAGAACATGCCTCTAGTTATTTTGCCCCCATCTTGAAACTCTGAAGAATAAAAGGTAAAATAAGTCACTGAAAAGCCATATATGCTTGACACCTGCATGACTCTGCACACAGAAGAGCCACCAAATCCAGGAGAACATAAATTTGCAGCTTTAAATGTACACTCTTCCTAGAAAAGAACACCCTTTTCCTTAACTGGGTAGCTTTATTCGTGCTGTTATTTGGTTCCATCCCCTCAGTAAGGTTATCTGAAAGTTACAGTAAGGAGCAAGTGATTTCTCTTCCCTCCTGCTCTTTAAAGTGCAATCAACACTGACTCTGCATGATCCTGCAAGAAAGGGGAAAGGGGATAAAAAAAAGTGTACATCTGCTCCTGGAAAGATGAGTCACGTACACTGGTGAAGCACTTGGTTTGAAATATTCCTTAAACTTTACCCAAATGTAATTTTGAAACAAAGTTTTCACAATACAGCAAACCCCCAAAGATGCTGCTATTGGTGGTATTTTAAACACCCAGGACTGACATCAAAAGCTCCCAAAGCTTTTGAAGAAGTCAGTCTTTAGTATCAGCATTACATGATACTAGCATTGTAAGGAGGAGAGAAGACTAAACTGAAACAATTCTCATCTTTCCATACCAAGCACTTTTCCAGTACGTACATCTCTGACCATGGCTCTTTGGCATTCTTCTCATTTTAATAGCCCTGAAAGTATCACTTGTTCTTATTGAGGCAGGAAAGACTGAGTAGAGATATGCCCAAAAGTTAAAACACAACAGATGTGAGCATCCCCAAGCTGTACAAGGAGCCAGACTGCAGCGTTACACTTGGTCATTAGCCTCCAGCTCTTTAGGTGTCTATCCAAGACACCCTCAAGCTTTGAAACATGAAATTCACACCTGAACTCTGTAGTTCAGCCTCTTCCCATCAGAGTAAGAAGGATCCAAAAAAAGGAGAGCAGCCGTGCCGCCCCGGCACACTCTGCAACCCAAGCGACAGATTAGCCTTTGCGCCCATAAGGGGCCCATGCCATAGGAAGCTATTCACCTCGACTCTGCTGCCTGTTGACTATCCCGCCCAGCGTCCATCGCCGGTCCAGGCGCCTCAGGTGAGCCTTTCGTCGCTTAGAGACTAGTTTGGAACATGGATGGAAACAAACAAACAAAAGATGGAAGGGTGAGGAATAAAAAACAAAATATGACAAATACAAGCACTGGTCTTGTCAGCAGGAACAGGTTAGGTGGGATGCAGAAACATTGGTTAGTTTATATAATATGGTGGAACAAGTTAGCTTATTGAGCCTGAGAAGCTGATCCTTGCTATCATCTCTCTTCAAAACAAAATCCACATATAGCTATGGAAAACATGTCCATGGATGCTGGAGTGGCAAGACAGATCAATATTGTTGTTGCATCTCCTTAGATGTAACTTAGACAGTAGGATCTTTGGAGAACTCATTTTATTGCATGCAACAGCTAGCATAATGTTCTCATGCTCCCTAAGAAAATTATTAGACTACAAATGAAATTCAGGAATCAAAAATAGTAAGAAAGCAAGCTTCTCTTTCATGGGTTCATTTTTAATGGCAGCATTCAAACCGAACCCAGGTGAGAAAGGTCTGTCTCCTTGTTTCCAAGGTTTGACTCAGGATCACTACCACAGCTAATGCTCATGATCCAAACTTCAACTTCCAGTATATTGATTACAAATAAGGAAAAAAACCTAACTTTGCTCTTACTGAACAGGCTCAAGAAGCTAATATGCCCAAACTAAGGATTAGTTTCATACTGAAACAATAATTTGTGCTTAAAATATGAACAAAGAAAAGACTTATGGAAATGGCACTGTCAGAGTAGCTGTGCACAGAGGACACCAACTGTTTTCCAGACCACAGCTGTGAAACAGTCCTTCAGCTCCTCCCTTCTGCTTGTGAAGGTATGAATGACAAAATAACCATTGGACTGGAACCAGAAGACAAACAAATACTTCTCTTTTACTCAAAGGCTTCCACACTAGTTTGGCAGCTATTGTAAATGTCCTTGGTGCTGCCATGAAGTAACACAAGATATTGTACTTCCAATAGCTATCACTAGAGCACAAACTCAACCGTTTTATTACTGATGTTGGGAAAGCTGTTAATAAACTCAGATATTGTGATATTAATAGTTATTCAATTCTGCTTATGTGCAGTCATTTTGAAACTATGCTCTCATATTCATGAAAGTAGCACCAGTCTTCTAGGACTATGCTCCGCAGAAGATCAAGCTCAGAAAAAGATTTGCTCAGCAAAAGGATTAGATCAAGTAAAGTAAACAAAGAGTTTCCTTAGAAAAGCAGCTGGTGGCTTTCTGCTCTTCATATCTGTCAATGGCCAAACTTCTGCACCCAGGTCACAAGGCCTTAACTTTCCGTAGTCACCCGTAGTCACGTAGGAGGTTCTATGACTGATGCTGAACACTCTCAGATGTCTTGTTTTGGCACTCTTTCCTCTGATCCCACATAATGAAAACCATCAAAAATAAAAGGGCAGAGCAACTCAGAGAGGTCAGAGCTCCAAGGCAGATTTCTAGACCCTCTAGAAGAGGGTCTCTGCAATAACAGAACTGTTCGTTTCCAAGACTTGTTAGAAGGCTCAATTACATTTGGCTGATATGAAAGTTAAAACTGCTTAGTTTTAACTAAGTATAGAGGAGAACCACTACTTTCCAGAGGAGCTGAAGTTTGATTGTTGGTTTTTGTAGATCACTGTTTCTGGTCAAAAGAACATAGCAACCTTCTTGGGCTTATTAAGAAGCCCTTATCAACACAAAGCCCACACAGATTAGCTGTCTTAACTCCTTTCTGCTAGGATTTTTCTTGCCCAGTAGTTTAAACTGGTAACTTTCTCCAAAACAACATGCCATTAGACTACCAGTTACACATATGGTACAGGAGAGGCAACACAGCACTTCAGTAGACATATGATTATGCCAGGAATGGAAGCTAAAGCTAAATTCACAGCAAGGCTGAAACAGGACAGGAATGCATTAGGAAGTTTCTACCCAAAAGAGGGAGATGAAAAAAATGTTCACCTGAGCAGCTTAGGGTGGGGGTGAGGTGGAGTAATAATTTCTTTCAGGTTTCAGCTGGGATCAGTCACCCAGAGCTTTTCACTCACACTAGGAGCCTGGAGGATCCAGCTGTTTGGGAGCATCCTTCTGAACATACTCTTGTCTCCCACAGTGGGTCAACACAGATCCACCACAACAGAGGCATGGCTCCTCCACACACTACATGACCATCCCCAGTGGCAGCACCTTTATACCACAGATGTCTTGATCCGGTTTCCCTCTCTCAATGCTGAAGTTTGCTACTCGATCCCAGACCTCAGCTGCATTGGTCATGCTGCAGTTAGTCAGAAGAGCTGTTTATCAACTAGTGCCTAATCCCTCCAAGGGAGCATTTTAAGATGTTTGCTTTAACGGCTCCCATGGCTGCAAATGTTTCCTTAGATCACTTCTGAAGTGTTTCCAAGCTTCATAAGAGGGTGTTGCTTTAAACACAGGTGCAGGTAGTGGCCATCTGTATACCCTCAGCCCCAGAAACAAGGGCCAAGCTTAAGTGCAGGGAGGAAACTTTTGTCTTTCTCAGGGAGATGGACAAATACAGACATGTGGAAAGCAGTGTTACATAGAGGCAGCATTATTAATAAATTGCATTTAGCATCTCCTTACCTCTACAAGGACCTGCCGTACCAGATGTGGCCAGAAGCCTGCCTAGTTTGTGTAACAAGGTATAATAAGCTCTGTGTCCTCTGCAAATGGATTGAGGGGCTGATACAGGAAGCTCCTTACACTGATGTTTGTCCTTTCAAAGCAGGCAGAGCACAGGCATCATAGATGCAGGGAGAGCATCCACAGGAGTCGTTTGAAAATTTTATGAACTCTACTCAAGGGCTAGAGTACTTTATCCACTTAGTGTCTTTCTCCTCGGTTATGTTGGGACCCTTTTCTCCTACATACTGAGAAGGAGTAATTTGTATAAGGTCATCTATACCATACACAAGTATGTTCACTTTTACACATTTGTCTTTTCTACAAGAGAAAAGCTGCATTTTTCTTTCCTCTTATGGAAGTTCTTCCCCGCTCCTAATAGCTGTCTAAGGCCATTCCACTATGCAACAAGGAGAAGAATAGCCCAAATAAGTAAGTACTAGAAGGATAAACAAAGAACAAAAGAAACCTCAGACTGAGCTTAACAGCATAAAACAAAGTTATTGAAAACCAAGTGGAAGCTGGGACAAATCAAAGCAGCTGCAGAAGTAATGCGTTTAGATTTGTCACTCTAATGGATCTGGAAAAGGAAAAGAAGGAAGATGCAAGTTTCAGCATATTGGGATGTGGAGAAAAGCAGGGAATGTGCCTGCTGAGCATGGCTGATAAGAGCAGTACAATGGATTAGAGGGGACCCAGAAGAGATAAGAACTATTTGAAGGGTTTTTCGTCACCCAGGACAGAGTGCTATGCGGCAACAACCCTGTGCAAAGTAAATTCCAGAGGGCAACATGAAAGGAGGAGGAGAGCTTGAAATTAAGAGCAGGTTAGGCAATAAGGCTGTTCAAACGTGCACCATATTTAAGAGTCAAAAAACGGGAGGAAGCTACAGACCAATGGATAAGGGCATCCCTGAACTCTTTTAGAAGACAGCAGTAAGTTTTTTTTCTTTAACAGGGAAAATGTACTAACTGCTTTTGTATCCATTTAGATGTTGCATCATACTAGACTGGTTCCTTGCCTAGCAGTTCACAGTCAGTTTGTCTCTAAACCCTAAGTGACCCAGGATATGAGTAGCTTTGAGCATGGAAAAATGAGCTGCAGAGCCAAAGCTTAGAGTAAGTCAGATGTCATCCTTGGGGCACAGCACAAAGTTATGTTTTGTCTGTGTGTTTTCCTAATGGGCAGACCAGCCACCCCAACAAACCTCTCAACCTCCTATCTGTGCTAAGGAAGGTTGGCTATGTTTCCACATATGTTTCACCTAAGTGTCACTCCAAGAGCACCTAGAAAATTGGCAAGAGATTCATTAGAATGGAGCAAATCATCCTAAGTGTCCTTTGTACACAGTTGCTACACGAGCATCCCATTAAGATGTGGTTAGGCTTTCATAATGGAACAGAGAAACATGTGAGGACATACTATTCCATTTCTGGAACCTGAATTAAACATCTTCAGACAAAAACCAGTGCAGCTAAATGCACACACATGACAAATGACATCTCAGTTTTAACAGAAGGAGACCACACCAAATAAAATTACCTTTCTATACAATCACAGACTGTAGCAAACAGCAATAAAACTAGCTTCAAGTAATATGCCAAAAAATTGCAGTGAGATGCCACTATTAAGAGGAGCAAGATTTAACTTTAACAGTCTTGCAGCTCTAAGTTATCTTCTTCAAATCAAAAGCTCTCACTTCTGCGACTTCTGCAAACAAGCCATGCAAGTTCTCTCCTTCAGTGGCAGGACACAAGTTATGGGAATGTGCTGCTTGGACTGTAAAGACCTTGTGCACAAGTTTCGTGACATCTGTTCAAGTGCATTAAAATGAGCATCATTAGGCTTTTGAACCCCTTGTTACACTGACAGGCCAAGCTGGTCACAAATGGATCACAGGTACGACACCTCATCCCAGTTTCTTCAGAAACAGTTGATTTACTGATACAAGATAGCAGAACTGTCTACTGCACCACATAGCAGTCACAAGCAGCAGTAGGGGTTTTCAAAGTAGTCTTCTTTCCTATGGGAAATAAAGTGAGCTAATACCAATTTCCCCTCGATAAGAAACCACTTGTCATACCTTCCCCAATTTTGGATGTGTTGATGTCAGAATCATCTCTGGTTCCATTTTGTGATTCCAGGTACGTAGCAGGGACCCAGCCCTGCTCCTCTGCTGTGCTCACAAACCACCAGCCTGCAAGCGGAGGAAACAAGAAGAGTCACTCAGACCACAGTAAAAGAAACACAGTGAGACACTACTGAGAAGCGGGCATAGAGACAGCAACTTTGATGCAGATTTGAATTATTCTGTAGCCTCCTGAAAGGGGTGGATATTTAGTCCTCTTACAGTATATCTGTCAGACACTCTCATCATGGCCAAGGAGTGGGAAGGGCACACACAGAAGAGGTTGCAGTGGAGCATCAAATTTAATATCCCTGAAGCTCATCTACGAAAAGTCCGTGATTTGGAGTTCTCCAATTCAGTCCCTCAAAGCAAGTCTTATAGTACATACATCTACAGCATCAAAGCACTTTGTTCATATATATATGTGTATGCTGGAAACAGAGACAAATGCTGCACAGATCCTTACATGAGGCATCACAGAAGTCAAAAATGGAAGTTAGACTCTAGTCTAAAATGCAAAGCAGGATATAAAATAATGCTTCCAGAGCACTTGCCACCTCAAAAAAGAGGCCCACAAAAAAAACAGTAGTTAACAAATATGACCTGAATTAGGTACCTTGGGAAGCTGTAGAGTACTGTACAGAACAGAAATGGGAAAAGATACAAACCAGCTGAAGTGTGACTTTAGACTGTAAATATCAGTTCTTTGCCTTCCTACCTTAACATACATATTTCTATCTGCACCTACAGAAGCGTTAAGAATGGCCAACAGCTAACGCTAAGACATCTTTTAGGTCACATCTACGGATAGATACATAAAACTATGGATGATCCATGTTTAGATTAAATGTATCCCAGTCAACCATCCTTGCCTCAATAAATCAATGCAGCCAAATAAGCAGAATCTTCATTATGTTTCATGTAGAGTTGCTCACTCAAGAGAGCCTGTGCCTCTCAGCCATGCAGGTAGGGAGTTAAGATACAGGACAACAACATACCAAACAGGTAAAACATTTCTATTGTATTCTATGGTCTCCCAGTCTCCCCCAAAACGCAAATTACTTTCAGTGTAATACAAAATATTGTTTAATATGAGTTTCTCATCATGCAACATGCCACTTTCTTGAAAGAAAAAGAAACCAACTGAAACAGTGCTCACATATTCATTTTAAGTCACCCATGTTTGTTCCTAACCCCACAACAGAAGATTTTAGTACAAGGACAGTAGTTATAAACCCTCCTGGTCTGCAGGCCCCAGGAAAGAAAATGTGCCACAAGTACAGACCTCCCCCCACACACACCAGCCGCAACACAGCTGCTAGGTAGCACTATTTATTTACTCTCAAAACTCAGACACAGCTTTCCATTTTCTGGCCGAGTAGAGACTTGGAAACTTCGCTTCACGAGCCTCATGGTTGGAAAGTTTAAATTTAGTTATTTCTCCTCAGCAGGAGGTGGATTCTCCTGCCATGAAGCCCACAGCAGTGAACACGCAGGATCTGCCAGACCGTTTCAAAAATGCATCTTTACGGATGTTCCTTATTTTACCAATAAGGCATCAACATGGGTAGCCAACACAGTTTAACATACATTTATAATTAAGCACCAAGTGTCAGAAGCTGGCTTTCAGCTGATAGCAATTAGACTGGAATAGTTTACATAAACTCTTCCCCAGAAAGAAATTAAACAATTGCACAAAGGACTTCCTCATACTTAGGCCACCTTCAAATCATGGTAAAACTATGTCTTTGGCAGGGTGAACCTCTCAGCCTTGACAATACCTAGCTCATAATACATTTCCACTGGGTTAGGTTACTTAGATGCATCAGTGCTTCAAAGCTGAGCTTAAGGTCTTCTATTTGGGCTCATATGGTAGCTAAGCCTCCATCCAAGCAGAGCTCCCTGTTAGAAAACAGCTCCTCCGTCCCCACTCCCATACCCCTGCCATCCCCAGCCCCTGGAAGGCCACTGCAGAGACACTTCAAGACTTGGCTAATCTGGTGAATAAGTTCCCAAGGTCGAGTCATGTTTGAGGTAGGTTACACAGTCAAGTCCAACTCACCCAATCCCTTCCACGGTTGCACAGCCTGCACGTTGCAAGTGCAGTTTGAAACTGCTTCTGTTCCTCAACACATCACTAAGGTGAAAATTTTGATTTGCCACAGAACTCCTATTATCATTTTTATTCCCTTGAAAATTTTATTTATAAGCTATATGCAAGGGTAAAATACAAACAAAAACCTCTCTGTGGTTACCAAGTGTGTCCAGCTTTAGAGAAAACCTGCCCCAATACTGAAATTGTCTTCACCTTTTTGAGTTTGTTTCTTAGGAGGACAGGAGAAGCTTTAATGTAGTTCATAGAAGCAACACGTCCACAGGAAAGAGCAGGGAGGAAAAAAGAAAAAAGTTCTATATAGATAACTTGGACAACTGAAAAACCTGAAGAAGTCCTAGCAGCAACCCCCTAGCAGAAGAGAAGGCAAAAATGGATGCTCATGAGTGAGACACACAAGTTCTCAGAGCAGCTGAGTAGACCTTGCAGGAGCAGCTCAGTCTCGATGAGCCAAAAGCCTGAATTACGATGGTACATCCAAGCCATAACCGTACAGAAAGGAAGTTGCAGCATAGGGCAGGAACTGACAGACACTTAGCAGAAAATGGCTGAAAAGCAGACAAGTTCTACAACATGGCCTACGCGTGACAACCACCGACACCAGAAAACAACTCCCTGCCCAGCTGATAGTAGGTTACTTGCCCTGAATGCTCCTGGCACCATCCTCTCATTAAAATAAAATAAAATAAAATAAAAATTAGAGGAGCTGCCATTTATTCCCCCCCCGCTTTTTTACACAAGTTCAGAGTGCTCATGAGCTGCAGACAAATTTGCCAGATTTGGCAAAAAATTTGCTTGCAAAACAGTGAGGGCTATAATAGAGCAATCTATTCATTGTCCCTCCGCTGCCATCTTTCCCAACCCTGAGCATCACAGAAACATTGTTAGAAGACTTCTTTTGAAGCACAGAACAAAACATTGCATTTATTTTTGAGTTCTCTCTCTATGCTGGAGTTTAGCTCAACTTCACAATTCATTATTAAAACCATTCTGCAGCAACATCTGCAGGGAATTATGTAAAGTTATCTCTGTGCACTGCCAAGCCAGTCTGAGGTTAGCTCTTGCGCTCACACCATCTGTAAAAATTAGGCAGTGCCTTGCAACTTGAGTTAACCCTTACAGATGCCCCGTCTCTCAGGCATCAAAATCCAAAACACTAAAGCTGGTGCAACACGGACGTACAGACTGAGGTGGTTGCCCAATCCTGTGATGAGGGCTCATAGGGAGTTTGAGTCTTGCAGAGGACACACAGGGAATTACAGACACTGCCTGCAGACCAAGCAATGCTCTGCTCAAGCTTTGCTGCATTATTCTAAATTCCACCCCAATCACAACCCAAGAACACGGCTTTCTAAGGTGGGCGTATAACATGGTCTCCAAATGCACCGGCACTTTTGTTGGCCTCTGTCAGCATCCTTAGCTGCAATAGCAGGAACATCTCTATACCCATAAGGTTCCCTGACAAGTCTCAGATGCTTTTGCATGGATCTGCATCAGTTACTGAGAGATAAAAGGCTCCACTTCCCTCACACAGGTCAAGCTGATGATAGCACAACAGACACATTCTCTCTAGTGTGACCAATGACAACAAAAACAAAAAAAAAACAAAGAAAACCTTGATTCTATAAGTCCTGTTCCTACTTTTAATCATATTCCACATCTCTTCCAAAAAGAGATTAAAAAAAGCTAAAAAAAGTTAGCAAGTGTCACTCCCAATCCATGCCATGGGAAACTACTAGAGCATAAAGGAATATATTTTATGCATTTTTTTGAATGTTGTCATGCATCCTCACACATCCATACGTCAACGTTGCCCCTTTTTCTATGCCAATAGAAAAATCAGCTGCTCCTGTTCAAGTCTGTATATTCATGAGACATTAGAAGTCATTTTTAAAAAACAGCAAGATCATGCTGAATATTCGTTTCCAATTCTCCCCTCAGCAGACTCCTCAAGCAGTTCAGGTTCTCTGTAGATTTTGATTCCCATTTTGTGAACCTAACCAAAGTAAGCAAGACAGACAGCAACGTCGTAAAAAGGGAACAGAAACCTCTGCTGCATGAGTGGACTAAACATTCTCCTAAACAAATACTTAAATAACACTCTACCTCTGGAGAGGGCGAGGGGGGGGACACTAGACTAGAGCAGCAGTCGGTACAACTGACATGGACTGACATGGGCTCCTCGTGCTTCAGAGCAGCTCCCTTCGCAGACAGTCCTACTGCCTTGGATCAAGAAGCCTCAAAAAAAAAAAAAAAAAAATAGTTCCAACAACTTTAGTCTTCCTGCGAAGCAGCATGGTCAGCCCTCTTCAAAGCACGGCACACAGACCTCCCCGTGCCAACAACTAATTGTTTTCCTTCTTTAACGAAGCAGATCCCATCTCTGAAGAACTGTTAGAGCGTGAAAGCATATTGCTGCACAGATGAAGATACTTGCTTTTTCCTGCCTTCTGGAGTTCCTACTTCCCACGCAGAATATCTATATCTGATACACATAGGGAAGTCAGTCATAATTGGCTTGGAAAAACCTCCAAAGAACATGCAGAAGCAGAAAGATAAAGACATCAGAAGCAAAATTTTGCAAGAGGGATTTTCTGCGTTAAGTGTATTCTCACACCCACTTCCTAGAACTTTACTGCAGCTTCTATACACTGTTAGAAACGACCATTGTATGTGCTGGCTCTGGGCTCTGAACAAGGCCGTTTCAGTCCCACACACTTGGCAAAAGCGCTGGGTTGATAAGAAACGAGTCTTCCTGCGCACTGAATGTTATTTGGAGCGTTTTGCCCTTACGATTCACAGAAGGAGCATCTTTCCGCGATGGAGATGCGTGCAAGACGTCTTACTAGCGTGGAGTCGACGGGGTAGGTTGAGGTAAAGAGGTCTGTGCACGAGTCACTGCACAGCAGACTGAGGCTCTCGTCTCGGGATGAATTATTGAAGTTAGTGAAATATTGAAGGCAGCTTTCATCTCTAAACACGTAACATTTCCCCGCCTGTGTTCACTGCGGACCTGACTGCAGCCAACTCGGACACGAAGCAAGGCTTGTCTCATTTTAAAAATGGAAGTAAGGCTCAGGGACACGCTAGAGGGAGACGGATGTGCTTACAGCAGAGATCCTACTTGAACACATTAAAATTCAGGGCAATTCAGCTTCCCAACCCTTTGTGCGCCATACCCAAAACTTATTCAGCCATAAACTAGTATTTCAGCTCAACCGCATGACAGCAACCTTGCGGCCAGTTCAAGTCCGACAGCAAAACGCTAGCAGCTCCGTGCCTCTGCGTTCGCAGTGACAATCCTGCTTCCCAGCGCGAGCCTCACTTTGAGGAAGTGCTACAACCCAAAACGGCTGCAGGAACAACCACCTGGGCAAAGGTTGCTACCTTCTTTGCAACCGCTTTGCTTATCACCCCTCCTCTCCAAGTGAAGGTTGATGAGTCACATTTAGAACTAGCATTAAAACTCGCCAGCCCCTGACACTACTTAACTCCGTGAGGTTTCCAAATTTGCTGATGAAATATCTCAAGAGCCCCGTGGCACTGTGGTGCTTTAGAGTTGCTGAATTTCTGATGCAAGAGCAGGAAAAGGGATTGAGCCTGTCCCTGCTTCCCTCCCATGCTACGTCACAAGAAAATAGGCCAGCTGCAGAGGGAATTGTAACTTATGTGGATCATGACACAGGTTTTCTATCATACAGCCATCATGAATGAAGAATTACAAACACGGAACTACTTGTTTGAAGGAAAATAAGCTTCTCACCTCTCAAAAAAACCCCCAAGATTTTAAATATAACAAATTTCACTACTGGTATTGAATATGCCACGTCTGACAGGACATACAGTAGAAAATGCACACCTAACATCTGTCTAATAACCTTCAAAAGCAACAGGCTATATGAAGTCACATCATGGGCTATGCTCTGCCCAGCAAACCACATCCTACTATTTAGACTATTGCATTATTTTAGAATATTATCAACACTTCAACTTGAAAGGCAGACTGAAAGGCTTCAGAGTACAGCTTTGCGCATCTTGCCACACAGCAAACAAATAGGTCTTTCCACCTAGCAGCATTCAACACTGCATAAGATACTGCGTGAGGACGCAAACCTCCACTATGCTCCCTAAAACAAGTGGAACCAGGTGCTCTGGAAGCACCGTTACAGGCAGGATGCAGAGGTGGGATAACGTGAGAAGAGTGAAGAGACATGTTCAGGAAGGAAGAGGGGCTGCGCAGCTCTGCACCTGGCTATAGCATTCAGACATTATAGCAGAAGTCTTACAAAAACATAGCAGGAAGCACAGCCTACGAGCATCACTCACTGCAGCCAAAAGCACATGTGGAGTGCCATTTGAAACACTGCTTTCTCTCCCTCCTTTGGCAGGGTCTGAGAACAGAGCAGTGTTTTTATCAGTGTACAGTCTGCAGGAATTTTTGCTTAATTTGGTGAAGAAAGTTTCTTGGGGCTGGTGTGCGGGAGGTGGGGTATTCTGGAGGTAGGACCCTGCTGATACCATTTTTCAGCTTCTAACAGAACAGCCCTTTGCCTTATGGAGCTAAAAGCCTAGTTGAGAGGCCAAAACCTGAGACTGAGGTTTGTTAATCTCCAGCAACAGTCGATAACTGCTAATGCTTATGAGCAATCAGCAGCACAAGGAATTGCATTCCTCACACTGCTTTAGACATTACTGAGTTATGGTGCTGGCACAGATGAAAGAATAGATTTTTTCCCTGCAATGATGGGCTATTAAAATAAATAGTTACTCCAAATCTATATGCTTATGGATTTGCTATCTTAATCCTTCCAGTTTGTCTTTCTCTGCTAATAACTACACTGTGGTGCTAAGTGGAGATTGCTCAGATGTGCCCTCAGCATCTCGCTGGGGATCCAGGGCTGGCTGGCCTAGAGTGCTTGAAGGGCACTGAGGGCACACTCTCCATGTGAGCAAATATCCTAGTTATCGCTGCCACATGAGGTTTCCTGGAAAGGGAAGCAGCTGAGCTGACTAGAGGTGTATGTTAGTGTGCAATACAGACTCCCAAAACACATCTCGGATTCTGGCTTAAACCTCTAGCTTGTTTGGATTGCTTCTGCACCACTTTATATGCATGCACACACATGCATGTTGAAAATCACGCTCCAACCTCTGCATCCAAATACGCCTCATCCTAGTCTTCTGCTGGGATGGGAACCGCATTTCCCAGCACTTGTGGAAAAAGCAGAAGTGTTTAGAACATGGGAAAAAGTTCATGGGAAAAGAAAAAACTGGATAATATACAACTCAGCTCTAATACTTTATGAGTTAGATCACTAGTAGAGACAATGGATATTCATAGTTTTAAACACAACTAGGAAATGCCATATTAATGTACTTGTTCAAATCTTCCAAGCTACTAGGTAGATGACAACTCTTCCAGAAGTGCGTATTTGTAATGACAGATAAAAATAAGTATCCTTACATTTCTGGCTTCAAGTGTGTGAGAATGCATGTGTGTATACATACACACACAAAATTCAGTTTTCTTAGGGTTCTGATAACACCAGAGGTCTGTGCGCTGTACTTGAAGCTATTTGCTATGACTCAGTTGTTACCCAGGGGCTTCCCCTCCCTCCTAAAAAGGAAAAAAAAAAAAAAAAAAAAAGGGAGAGAGAGAGAACACCTCAAACTTGTGTATTGACACAGCTGGAATGAAGCAATCTGCCAAGCATGTTTCCAAGAATTGGCCCATGTAAAACCACACGGTCATCATATAATTAAGGACAAATTACACAAATTGTATCCTTAAAGCAAGGCAGCAAATGCACTACCTATCACAGTAAGAGCTATGGAAAAGCACTGGACATTGAACCCCCAGGAGAAGCTCCCATCGAGCTTCCCCTGAAGCCGCCAAGTACAGCGGGCTCCCCAAAACACAAGCAGAGGAAAAAAAATAAATAAAAAAAAAAACTTGCTGAGCCTGCCCACGGCCAACTGCAAACACAGCAAACGGCCAACAAGCTGAAGGTGTTGGCTGACATCCCAGACCACCGAAATTTGGGGATCCACCGAGCAAGAAGCTACTGCAGGTTGTACAGACCAGTCGGCACCTCAGAAGCTGCAAGAAGGTTCGCTGAGGTTCAAACAGCCTAAAGCTTTCTGAAAATAAGTGTAAACAATCTTCCTCCTCCCACTTTTCTTGATTTGAAGGATACCAAACGGTGAAACCGGTGTGACACGAGCTGCATGCCGCATAGCCCGGCTTGCTCGCGGCTTGCAGCCTCCGCTCAGCACAGGAGCGCAAGACGAGCAGAAGGAGCGCGCTTTCCTCAGAGGAAATGTCTCAGTCACGACAAGGAATCAAGCTATTTTTAGGCAGGCACATCACACCGTGCAAGCAGCCCGGCTGCAGCTGCTAGCCTGCGAGTGCCGCACAGCGACTGCGGCGCAAGGACTTGCTGACTTGTGCCGACACGCCGGCCGGCCGGGTCCTCCCGTGCCACCCAGCTCAGCTGCTCCAGGAAATGCCCGTACGTGCGGCAGGGGAGCCTGAGCCCCAGCAGCTAACAGAGATCCTCCACTCGTGGTTACCAGCTGTGGGCTTGGGTGTTTTCTGCAGGCTGCCGCCAGGCAACAGGGTGCAACAGGCACGTTTACAAGTCATTTCCTTTACGTTCGCGGGACTAATCTTAAAGCAAACACAGCCCATGTCCGAGTTTTCGTTAGGAAAAGATGAATAAGCTTTCAGATGTGGCTTGGAGTAATCTTGTCCAAAGACTGAATTACTTCCTAATGGTTTAAATAAAGTTACAGATCCCCAGACCCAGCTGATAGAAAACAGCCTTCATATGCCATAGAAGATAGTGAATATTTACTTCCTGCACAGACTGAAAAAAGTCACTTCTGTTTTAACCTTACTCTGAAGTCTGCAGAGAACATGGTATCAGTCGCTCTCTGGGAAGTCCTCAAAAACCACAGGATCGGGAAACAAAGGTGTCCGGATGAGGAACGATCCTAGCAGCAGTATTCCAAGTGCTAACATCAAAAAAAATCATATGGGGATCCCATATTTCAGTTAAAAAACCCAGCTATTTCTGAGACAGACTTTGGTAACTTCAGGAGAAAATAAAGCAACACCGCACAAGTTTGAAGCGAGGCGCAACAGCTATCCTCTATGCAGCAAAAATCGGACTACAAAGCAAGCGACGACGCTGGAGCTGAGCCAGATCCTGCTGAGCCACACCACCCTCCTCCTGAAGCGGGGGGACACCGCAGTTTCCCAGCGGCCAGCTCAGTCTGCAGAGCAGCGGCGCCCCATGGCACTCGAACACCCATCTAGCAAATGGCCCTTTCCCTATCCTGGCTGTTCCTCGAAGCTCTCCCGTCCCAACACGGCTGCCCAGCTCTCCTCATCAGCCGACTCTGGCAGGAGTGTAGCCCAGACGGGACGTTATCGCACGCACTGATGGGAGCCTAGCTGAACGCTTCTCTCCCCCCACCGATGCAGCTTCACCGCTTTTCTCCGGGGCTCCGTTTCGCCGGTGACCCCGCGAGCCGTGCTGCCCCGACCCGACTGCACGAGAGCGCAGGAAACGACAGCTTAGGAAGCGAGCAGAGTGACGAACAGCAGGCCACCGCCGCAGCCGGTGTGCTAGCCCGCTGCCAACTCCCCAACCGCACCGTCCTTGGCGAGGACATACATGGGCAAGCAAGAGCGCCGCTGCTCCCCAGGAGAGATTACATCCCGACTCAGTAATTTCTGAAGGTTTCTCCATACCTCTCAAATTTAGAGAGGCTTGCAGCCATGTTAGTGTATTTTGTTCAGCAAGAAGCTGAACTAGTCCCATTTTGAACTGCTTAAGAAAAGCTGAAAAAAAAAGGGGGAGGGGGGTTAGAGTAAGGGGGAAGAGTTGCCTTCTACCTCTGCATGACATGAAGAGTCACAGAGCAATAACAGTCTTTGCAAGTGGGAATGGAGGAACATTCACCTTCAAGAAGGGGAAGAGTCAGCTCATGCACACAGAATTGAAAAATGCCAGTGGGAATTATTGGGCTATCTGGTTCCCTTAGTGTTAACAAAAAAAGGTGCATCAGCAGGGTAAGAAGAGAAGGTGGTAAGATGCCTGTGCCTGATCCGGTACCATGCCTTGACAAAAAAAAAAAAAAAAAAAAAAAAAAAGGCAGCACTCTAACATTGCAAAAAAAATACTAGACAAAGCCAAATAACCAAGTACTTGCTTCTACTCATTCTGGCTTCGCCTCTGGATAGGAAAACTATATGCTTTGCTCAATTATCTTTGTAGGGTTTTGCGAGATGGCAGTACGCATCTGATTTCTCAGAGCTGGCTCAATCATCTCAGTTTAGACTTAGGCTTTGAAGACAGCTATTTAGCCTCAGATACTCCTTTCAGAGATAACTGCACTGCTTACAGAGGCTAGAAACACTTCACCGAGTATTATCTTGCATGATGGGAACAACAAAAAAAGGTTTCCTATTAACACCTTCTTTGTGCAGAAAGGCTGGGTGCCTCTGAAACACGAGTTGTCAGTCTGTCTCCGGGAAGGCAGAGTTAAGCATACAATAAGTCCAAGTCCCAATACTCAACGATCCTTCTTTCCTAACTCTCATGCCTGCCTCTTCAAGCTGGGGCAACTGAAGCCAGAGCAGGTACTAAGCATATTCACTGGCAAGACTCAGCAATCATCTGATGCTACATACAGGTTAGCAAGGCAAATTAATGAAGTCAGATACAAGAAAGCTGACAGTCTCCACACATTTCATAGACCTGCGAGAGGACAAACATACATAGGAATAAAATCAACACCGAGACAAGGGCAAGAGTAATGCTGTCTCTGGGTGAAAAGCTGGAGATCTACAGAGCTTCAAATACAAATGCACAGGCATTTTAGATCACAGCACTATTTAAAATAAGCAAGCAGCACAGTAACAGATTATATAAACCTGTTAGATGATATAAAGGCACAGTGTTTACCATTTCAATAGGGAGTCACTTAAACTTAACCTGTATGAGTGTCAGGGACATCAAACCCCTGACACAAAGCTATCAGTAGAGCACACATAGGACTACTAGCAACAAACCCCAGCCAAGCCCTGCTGCAACTGCCATACCCTCAACCTCACCCTGCACTAGCGACCGCTAATGCGCCCTCAGTCCAAAGCTAACACCACAGAAGGCCTTCAGCTCTGGCATGCTGTGTCCATTGACTGACTGCAATTTTTACACAAATGCATTTATTCCTCCTTTTTGTCCCAGCAGAGGTCAATGATGGAGCACAACGAAGCAGAGCGAATACCACGTGGCTGGTGGTCGTGGCAGTGACCCACTGGCCTCAGCTGCTTTAACCGAGTAGCAGCTTGGCCGGAGGGCAGTGGCATGTGATGGGTGTACCCAGAGAGAGGGAGGAAAGCCCAGGGTCAGCTGGGTTTGGACTGTTTTCCCCTCACCGGAGCTCAAAGCACAGCAGTGTCTGCTGTTCACTGAAGAGCCCACTGCAGACACGCATCCCACTAAGGATAGTCTTGCTGTTGGGGAGGTGGACAAGGTTTTAGGAATTGTTTGCAAGAGAACTGAGAATTAAAGCAATTCCTTTGGTGGGAGGAGTTTTCCCCTCCCCAATTCCCAAGTCTTAGTTACTTCCCTTCCCCTCCCCCATGGTGCAAAATTAAACAATGTTTCCTTTGTGTATCATTTATGGAGACTTTCATTCCTTGGAGACAAGGCCTAAATGTCTAGCACAACAGGACCCTGATCTCAGCTGGCCCTTAGGCACTGCCATAAAAAACAAACAGATCACAGAAGCATGGCTCTCACAGTTTAAAACAGTCTGGATAGTAAATAAGTCTTTGGATAGGTCTGCTAGCTGCCATACTAATTACAGTGTTGGAACGAACATTTAACAAAAGCTTAAATGCCCTGAAAGTTTATTCCAAAACATCCAATTTATTAACTATGTGCATTTTTGGAAGGATATGAAGTTCCCTGTAACATAAGCACAGGAAACACATGCAGCAGGGCACTTACAGGAGGACCAGCACATCTATTTAAGATAACTAATGAACTGAAATTTTATCATCTTGCTTCCCACACAAAGGGCTGAGAGCAAGGATTATGGAGTGGAAAGAACCCAACTGGGGTCAAAAGAAAAGTACATATTCCTGAAGTGGCTAAATCCCCACTATGGAAGGGGAATTCTCTTTGCTTTTTACATTGGAGAGACCAATCCATGTCCCCCCCACCCTTGTTTGCCCAGGCTCCTCAACACACACACTAAGCTCTCACACCTCAGGTTGATAAAATAGTGCAATGCAGCCCGAAAAAGGTACAAACCAAGACCAGGTTCTTCAGAAAGGACACACATCACTTCCAGTTTCGCTTCAAGCTTACCGAGACCCTCGGTGCCAGAGGAGTCAGCAGAGCAACCTCCAGAGCACACCAAGCCACTGATGGCTTCCTTGGTCAAGCTTCTGGCTTGTAACTGAAGCATTCTGGAGGTTCAAGGCTGCCTTCTCCTGTTCCTCCTTCCCTTGATAAGGGATATTGCAGCTATTTTGCATTTGTAAGCCATTTTCATGCTCACCATCTTCAATTTGACTGACACTTGCAACAAGTCCCTAGCATAAATCAATGTATCAACTCAGTCAGTATGAGCTGTGACACAAAACAAGCTTTTTTGCATATTTTTGGAATGGCCACACACTGCTTGCTGTAATTAGTATTAGGTAGTTAGCAGTGTTAAGGTAAGCTGTTAATTTTATTTCTAAATAAGTTTTCCCTACCTACTCTGCTAACAAGCTCATCCAAATACTATTGGATAATTAGAACTTGTTTCACAAAATCTGAAAGTCAGCTTTACAATGTGTTAAAATTGAACACTTAGGTCCATCCTACAGGTACCTAGATTTGTTGAGATACTACTTGTTAGCCCACACTTGATGCTGAAGCAAAGTGAAGATTCAAAGGAGATCCAGAGCTGCTGGCCTTTGACATTTCCTCTGCCCTCTCACAAGCCATTTGAGAAACACCAGCCACTACAACCTAAGGAAGTATCATACAGACACCTAATCTGCTTCAAGGTGCTTGTTGAAAGTTTGTGACAAGAAGGTGGAAACTTATCTTGCAAGTTTAATTTCTGCATCAAAGCAATACAATCATCATAGGTAACATTTGTTAGTTTTTAATTTTGTTATTCTAATTTTTCCCTACTGCATCCTCTTCTGCAGTTATCTTGGCAACACCTTTTGGAAGCCCCAGAGCTGATCCTCAAGCATCAAGAGCGATCCAGAGGAACTCAGTACCTATAAACCTATATAGGTACCTATTTCTATAAACCTATTTCTATAAACCTGTCATGGTAGCAAGTGAGGTCAAATAGACTAAGACATGCCTTGAGCATCATGCTCTGAAATGTTAGTGTGTTTGGATTTGATTTCTTCCTGATGTGTTTTCTACCATGATCACGAAAAGAGTCAGTATTTTCAGGGTGCACTTCCTGAAGACCAGGACTGTTCTAACCCCTGTTAGGGGATGAGGTCTACTTCTACTTGGATGCAAGTGATGCACATTATAGACGGATGGGTTCAGAAAAGCACCTTTGCACCTCCCTCCTACAGGAAGCACCTAGTGAGTTTTGCTTGCAGTTGTTTCCTTTAATCTGCATCTCTAAGGAGAATATGAGCTCCTTACAGCTCCATCAGTGCTCAGAATGATATTTGACACTCATCTGCTGATGTGACTTAGACAGGTGTCAGTGTGACTGAAAATATACCTGTCCATGAACTTCCAGGAGCTGTCTTTCCTACCCTGCCCCCCTTTCTCTCCCAAGAGATGCAAACACAGTCCCCTTTTCTTCCTCCTGTCTCTTTTCTGTAGAAACTAGGCTAGGTAAAACCAGTTGATTTGGCTCTTTATTACCAGTTTTCCCTCTCCCCAGCAAGGTAGCCCCTTACAGAGTCAGCCTCTCTGACTGTCTTCAGGTGGAGGACAGGAACTCTCTCCATTTGTGGTCTTCCTTCTCTCCAGTGGTAGCTCTGATGCTTGCCAATACTTCCCTCCCCAGTGCCACAAAGGAATGGCGTTAACATCTCATGCTATTCCTGGCTCCGTTTTCAGAGCTGTAACTAGGTTCACCCAGGACTTCATTTATAAAAGAATGATGCATTTTATTGACCTGGTTTATCTGAGCAGGTTCTTGTCTCCTGTTCAGGAAAGGTATTTAGCAGAGGGAGGGGGGAGTGGAAAATGCTTCCAAGCTACATGTTCTAATCAAGCGTAGGCTTAAGCACTTTACTCAATTGAAGAGCAGAGCCAAGGAATGAGCCACACCATCTTTAAGAGATAAAAATCTCATCTGCAAAGAGTCACTGGTTACGTCACTAAGGGACAACTCTATCACCATGCTGTTAGGCCAGTAACGGCTTTTAACTTATCACTGTTTTGCATTGTCACTTCCAGCCTTGCTCGCATTCTCCTTCCAACTATGTCTCAGGCCTTTGGATGATCCTGTGCTTATTTATTCACAGCTCAGTTTTCAAATTCTGAGATACAGCCAGAAAAGCATAGCTGTTTATCCAGATCATGTCCTTGCAATTAACTACAAAAAGATTTCCATACAGTGAGGTAAAGCATCCTGTATTTGTTTCCTCTCAGAACTAAATGAGCATTTGTGATGGATGCAAACATTTCATAGCAAGAGAGCGAGCCAGATAAAGCCTTTAAAACAGGCTAGAGTTAAGTATAGCTTACTTTTAGTTTAGTGTTCAGGCGATTTCTCATCTACTGTTTGAAGCCACTATTGCAACTAGATATGATTGGCAATGTTTCATCTAAGTACCAAGTTAGCAAGCATCAACAGCAAGTCAAGAATAAAGGATACCAACAGCGTGCTTTTGAGCACAGCTAACGTACCTTACGGTAGATGTCTCATAGCTGTTCATTTAGTTGTATTGAGTCTAAGGACTGCTAAAGAAACCTGCACTATTTTTGGTGTTTAGCTTCTGAGAAGCATTGCTAGTGCAGACTTCAACCACGGGATTGTTAAAGGGAAGACAGACACACAGGACAGAGTGAGCCAAAAGTGACCCCAAATCATTATTTCTGCTCCTGTAGCTGTATGATTTAAAATGAGGTCTATAAAGAGCCTTATTTTGCAAGAAAGATTCTTATCTTTAACCAGCCAGTCAGAAGTCTCAGGAAAATGAAATTTCATTTAGATATAACAAAAGACTTACTAGAGATGAGGTATTGATAAAAAACAGAAAATAAAAGCAGCTGATGCACCCCCTATTCGCTCAAGCAAACAGTAAGTTTAAAGAGAGAACAAAATGAACTTTGGTTTGACTCTTACGTGCTCAGAGTTATTGTGACAACGATTTCCTGCTGCCAACACATACTCCAGCTCCAAGCGTGGGGATGAGGCTGTCCAAGCCAAACACATGCAGGGCTGGAGAGACTCTCTGCAGATTAGATTGCTCCTCTTTGTACCGATACATGAAATGCATCTGGGGCACCCCATCTCTCCTAAGGGCACATTCCTTGGCTGAGCATATTCAGCACTGCTGCAGGCACCAGTGACATTCCTCCTCCAGGTGATATGGGACTTCCAGCAAACTCCCCAAGTTGGCGGATAAAGATCCCCAGGAATGAGACTTGTGAAACACCCTAAAGAACTTATATTCTCACTCAGATAGTCTAAATTCCAATTGCTGAAACATGCCAAAAGCGTCCTTACTCTGAATCACAACTAAGTGCTCAGTAAGAGGCTGGAGTAAAAGATACTGAACTGCAAGTAGATGCAGCCCTTGGTATTCAGTGTTGCTCCAGCCTTGAGGAGTCTGCTCAAATCTACAGAGACAAATACACATTCAACTCTCGCTCCTACAAAATCTAGTGTTTAGTCATACCATACTTCTGCAGACAAGCTTTTGCTGCTCCAAGTACACTAGCTCTCTAGAGAATCTGTACCCTCCTGTAACAGAGGGCTTCAAATAGCTGTTTTTCCCAAAGAAACGCCTTTTTTTTTTTTTTTCGGCAAAAGGAATAGACCTATTAGGAGCTGACATTACAGTTATGGCATCGTTTACCCAGGAAATACAAAATGGAATACGGAGGTTTCCCAGTTATCCATATCATTAAACATCACTATAACCTTTCTTAGCCACTTCTTTCATACTTCCTTGATGGGCAGTTTATATTTACATTGAATCAGATGGTTGATGTTTTTGCTTTCAGCTAAGTGCACTAGGCTCTTCAGTTCATACAGTATACCCTTCATGTGGCATTAACAGTAAAAGCTTCAATAGTGCAAAATCAACATCCAGTTAGCCTTAGCAATACCAGTAATGTCAGCGCTCATATAAATCAGAGGTCCTTTGAAGGTGCACCAGAAGGCTTAGGAACAGAAAGTAGACATCTCAATTGACAGCAAGCTCTTCCTCACACACAGGGCCAACAAGGCTGCTAGCACCGTCCTGTCCCCCGAGTTAGCCCTGCCACAACTCTGATATTTCCCAGTGGCATCAATTTTCCAGATCAGAAGCTTTGCTGGATTTCTGATTTCTAGATATCCTAAGGTCAACAAAAAGTTCTGAAAAAATTTATTTTTCCAGACTGTATACCAGGATTAATTCCTTATTCTCCATTACTATTGTCTATAAGTTCACTTGATAATTTTCAGCCCTTCAGATTTACAGTCATTCCTAGCAAAGTACTTCATCCACAAATAAACGCAACCATCCTTTTTCTGAAGGCAAGGGGAAAATATATAGAAAGCACACAGATGTTTGGCAAGTACATCAAAGCTAAACTAGTCGGTACTAAAATCCTCACCATGAAGACGTTCTTAAGAGTTTTAGGAATACAATCAAATGTTAAATATGAACAGAGGGGGGATTCCAAATGGGTACGAAACATCTACAATAATGTATTAATTAGAAGTGCACAGAAACCTGCACTACAGAAAGCTCTATGCAATCGAAAACATTTGCATGTGCTGCTATCATGTGAGGCCTGGGTCACACTGAGTCTGAGCAATCTTTGTTTTCCACATTAATATGAAATTAGATGAGGTTGGGCAGAGAAATGAACTTCTGGTCAGTAGGTATTAACTGACTGCCTTTGGCAAAGTTGTGCTTCTGTTCACTACATAATTGGAGAATATGGTATTTGGCTCTTCAACTCCTGCAATTTGCTGCTGAACCATTTACAGTGAGAGGCTCTTGGATCCTAAGAGTCAAGAGCGCTTTCCCCTCTAACAATATTTCATAACTTTAGCACGTAATACCTTTTCCAAAGGAGGACAGATGTGTGGGAGCAGTTTCAGTTCTCCAAGAAGTTTTCCATTAGGATCCTGGTTTGCTCTGGCTGTGTAGTCCAATAGCATAAACAGCCTCCACAAGGCTGGAGTCAGCATAGGTAGCTGCTTGAGCAACATATGCCAAGAGGAGACTGTCCAAATGAAGTGCTGCCCATTAGTTCCCTGGGCTTGGGCACGGTGACCAAAAACCCAGCAAGCATACATGTATTCATCCTTTTCTAGAGAGCTTTGAAGAGCAGCTTATGACCAGCTTGTATTATAAGGGACGTTTAAACCAGGACCCATTGTGTCAAACATTTAAGTTATTTAGGGGTTAAGAGACATCACATAGATCAATCAGTATGTCATTCCCCCCCCCCCCCATTCTACATCTCATTTTCAGATTACTGTGCACACTGTTTTGGGCATTTTGAATTTTATAGGCTTGGGGGGGGTATGGGGAGAAAGGAGGAGTAGGGTAAGATGCTAAACTCCAAGAATTTCACTTTCCAAACTCCAAAGCCTTCAGCAAAAATGCCCAGATTTTCATGCCGGGTTGGACACATCCTGCAGGAGAAGCCACTTGAGTAGCAAGCTCCCATACACAAGAAGCAAATTTAATCACACTTGAGATCACTTGACTGGGCAGAAGGTGCTTCCCTTCTCTACAGGGCAACAACGTCAAGGGAAACACCACAGCACAGGCGGCAGTCGGGCTGCTCGGTAGCCTCGCACTCTGAGCACACAGGGGAGCCTGCTGCCACATTCCACCGGGAGGCATCAGCTCCATGATGTTACATCGGAGGCAGATTACTATGTGCTTAAATAGTAGAAACTTTGCAGAAAGAAAGAGAGGTGAAAAGGAGTTGATGCAGAAGAGAACATTTCCTTAAAACTCCATGGGAAGCTGGGTTTTCGATAGCAATTTCAAGGCAGGAAGAGGAAAAGTAGTCACAAGATCTTGATATCTACGTGCACCTTAGGAAATTTATTCTGTGCATTACTATTAAGACCCACTAACTTCTGTGCTTTTTTTTTTTTTTTTTGGGGGGGGGGGGGGCAGATACTTGGGTCAGGAAGCCTCAATGCTGCTGTCACACGATTAAGTCCTCCTCACTAATTCAGCAGAAACCTGACCACGGACACTGCTGTGTCTGTGGCTGGAGCTGCTGCACAAAGAGCAGTTTGGGATTCTGTGGCATTTGACAGCTTTCCCCTCCTCCAAGGACTGACACGAACCACAAGCCTCATATCCAAAACAAAAACGCTAGGCAGAACACAAGGCGCATTCCTCCTATTTTGGGAAAGTCTGGATTAGAAATCCAATTTCTCATCTTGAACCCATGTGTAGCTGTTTAAGCGTAGTTCAGGAGCCATATGACATTTCCAGCTTATTCCTCTGAAGAAAGCTCATAGAAGAGAGAAACTTCTGCAGAGCGTACTACAAAATGTAATATGGTTTAAACTGAAGCAAACGCTGATCATACTCCTATAGCGGCTAACCACCAAGGGACTTGTTTTGCAGAGAAGTGTGGTGTCGGGAGAAGGTAGCTTACTGACAAATTGAGAGTTTGAAAAAATTTCAGTTTTACAAAGGAAAGCTGGGCGCTCCACTCCCATTTCACCCAAAGCCTGCTCCTCATTTCAATGAGGAAGCACACTTAGATTTTCCAGACTTTCTGCCACCTATTCAGAAACCAGTTTTGAGTAGAAACAGCAAGCTCTTACCGCTGCCACTTCTTCAGCCCCAATTTGATCACACACCAACATTTTCTGCCATCCTGAAAACAGTAATTCTTGAACTCTTTTATGCAAAATTCCACATACGAGATACCATCGGCTTTGAAACAGAAGACAACAGGAACATCCAAATACAAATTGAAAGCACTTGCTCAAAAGACTCCACTCATGTCTTAACAGTTCTTGACTAGTCAACACTTCTTTAAATGCATTTCTGGCATGGTTCTTGGGGCCCCTTAAATCAGCACCAACTCCATTATGGATCTGGGCTTCACAACACGACTTCAGTTCTCTGAGCACAGAGTAAGAGTCTTGTGAGAAGGTTTCGCTTCTGCCAGCATCCACTTCCAAGTTCCCCAGCCCCGGATAGCACAGAAACAAAACAGGATAGCTGTGTAATAGTGGTCAGCCTCCTACGCACTCAGGAGCTTCCTGGCTACTGCTGTAGTATGAATTTTATGAGCTGTCAAGCAGGCACAGCTACAGCCAAACATGTGCCCACTGGTTTGAACGGCGAGGCTTACAGCCCCGTGCGCCATACTGATAAACTATCCTGTCACAAGCCAGTGACAAAAGGTACAGCTTTTTCATTTGAGGGGAAGGTTACAATGCTGTGCAGATCCCAGAAAAAGTGAGTAACGCTGCCCAAACCACGCCATGGAAAGGAGCGTGCAAGTATCAAGCTCAACTAGGCACCCAGTTATAAGAACTGTGATGACCTGGGACAGCTTGACTTGAGGAAAGTGGTTTCATACCCATTCACAGGCAAAACTGTACAAGCCTATCAGCTCATCACTGCCTCTAAGCTGGCTTCTCTGAAGTTAAAACACCAAAAGAGCAGAGAAAAATGATGAAAAAACTAAAGTCACAAGAGACTCATCCTCCTCTTCCAAACTGAAAATTAGCACAGACCCTGCACAACACAGGAGAAAAAAGTAATGGGAGAAAGGGGAGGGGGTAGCAGAGGGATACATTTAAGTAACAAACATCAAGGAAAAACAGCCAATTTTAAAGTTATTTTGCCTTTTGGGCCACAAGACACCTCCTGTAAATAATACACCTGGACTGTTTTCAAAGATGCTGGCCACATACTGCTCACAAACTTTATGGGATTAACAGTACAGCCTGTGGGATGAATCACTCCTGTAGTTTTCTTTTTTTGTCCCATATTAAAATTTTAGAAGGAGGGAAAAAGATTGACTGTTCATTCCAGCAGATCCCTTCTGCTATGGCCCAAAGACACCCTAAGGACTGGTTACAAAACTGAGTATTGCTGAGGTTACAAACACATTGCAGAAGAACATTAACCACATAAATAAAAGCACCAGAGTTGCTTCACATTATTAGTGTGGTATTTCCAGGTCTTCAGACATTCTTTCTATGGCTACCTGTTATATCACCTGTGGAAACTGTCCATCTGAAAAGTTAGCCTAGGGTAAGTACGCGGCTGAACCTAGCAATTTCCAAGACACTGCTGCCTTTACAAGCCCACATGCTCCCAGAGAGCATTACTATTCAGCTTCAAAAGCAAAAAATAAGCAATTCAGACCTCTGTTGTGGCTCCAGTGGAGCAGTGGAGACTACAGTTGTGAAATCTGCTTTCTTAAGTGATGGCTGCTTTTAGCAATCTAGGTCAGTGCTCAGCTATAGCAATCTACGCTCTTCCTGCCAACTCACTTGCAAGAAAAACACTATGGAGAGTGACTCCAGAGCTCTACCGCAGGAGTGCACTCCTAGTCCATACCCCCAGACCCACTGAAGGGCACAGCTTTTAGATCACTACAGAAAAATGCCTCAACTCTATGTCAGAGTTGACTATGGCAAAACTTCAGTCCCACAAAAACCTAGGATTTTGCTTTCTTTAAGCTGAAGGACATGCTGCGTTAAGTTTCCTTAAGTAATTTCCAGCTGGCCAGGAGCACCCTTCTACCAAAGGCTTTAGCTCTCCACAGATTTAGCTATTTGCTGCCGAAGATGCAAGAGATCAGTAGAAAGAAATAAAAGCAGTCACAGAATGAGTGATTTCCAGAAAGGAAGCTGCTAATGCCCACCCTCACTCTCAAGTATGCTATGATTTCAGGCCTCCCCTTCCTGTGCTCACACCACGTTTCTACCAAATTTACCCAGGGCCAGTCAGATGGTCCGTTTGGAGTCAGATTAAACAACAGGCAAAGATGTGGAGGAGGAACTATTTGGGAATAGAGGAAAAGAGTTATTAGTTCAGCCAAGTTTCTAATGAAGCAGATGAGTCTTCCTGAATCACCATAGATTTAGCACTAGTATTTAGCAGAAACCTACTAGTTCAGTTGGCACCTTAAGCAAAGCCTGCAGGCTGCCAAGGAGTTTGGTCTAGCCCCACTTTTATTCCTGTTGCCACACTGCCCCGACATACCTGTGAACATCCAGCCACTCACCCACTGCCTTGTCTGCATTTAAAGGGGGAAAAGGGTCCCCATGCAATGCCAGAGGCATCCTTGCATGTTACCCTCAACACTGGCATCTGTCACTGCATTGCAAAGGGTGGATACATCTCGTCTGTAATGGAAATTGCCCTGAAATTATCAGCAGTTTCCCACAAATGCCACTAAACAGCAATTCCTGTTAACCTGAGCCAGACTTAAACCAGTGTCAGCAAGTATCTTGCAAGCCATCCCCAGACGGGTCAGTCTCCAAATTCCTATATCCGTGTTGTGTGGACAGCATCCTCATCAAGTGCTGCTGATTGCTATTTAGGAGTGTTTGCAAGGGAAACTCTTTGGGGTGGGGTTGGGAGAGGAGCACTTTCATGTGGCCAGCTCTCAGACCTGGATGACAGAGAGAAACATGAAACTTCCTAGTTTTCAGCTGAATGAAATGGTTCATATGCCAGCCCCCAGAGGCTCATTTCTATTTTAAAATTCAGAGGCGAGGAGCCCAGGAAGCATACAGTCAGCTTTAAAAACCCACCAAAGCTGTCTGGAATGGCCAAATGTATAGTTTAACTTTTATTTGGTACAGGTATCAATTTTGCTTGTGCTCAGGAGGAACGAGAGAAGGGTTTTCTATAATGCTCAGTTGTCCTGTTTGTCTGGAAAATGGGGACTACAGAGTGACCAGAAATGGTAAGCTATTTATTTCACACTTCTGTTGAGACTTTTTTATGTAACAGTCTTGAAATAAGAAAAAGTCATTTGGAAGCTCACTAAGCATATTGCCATCCTGTAACTTTGATTCCTCATACTCTGCAGAGTTTCTATCTCAGTACGGGCAAGAAGTATTAGACGGGAATAAGAACAAAACTCAGAGACAATCTTTCAAATTCCTGATACTCTTTTTCAGAGTAAAACGAAGAAGGAAACAAAAAAAACCTCCCTCCCCCCCCCCTCAACGCCTCACCTTCTCTCCTGTGACTCAGTTTCTGCAGCCTCCTCCCACCCAAACGCAGATTCTTCACAGTAGTTTCCAGGGCAATGAACAGATTAATCACGAATTTAACTGTAGAGTTTCAAAGTCACTGCAAGGACTCTCCCACAGTCATGTTACCCACACCAAGTCTCTAACTCTTCCCAGTTAAGAATAAGAAAATTCAAGTCAAATCCATCAGCTTTTTTTCCATGCAGGGATGCCTCCAAGAACATCCAGATGCTGCAAAAGCCTGTATTAATAAGTTCATAAAGTGCATTTTGATCTCCAAAGTTTAAGCCAATGATCCAGGTTTTAATATTAAAACTACTCTTCTAAATCTGTGCAAGATTTACCCTGTGCAACGTGCACATGCACCCCATCATGTACTGCAGTTTGAGTTGGGACTACATCCAGGGCTTCCTTGGATTTGTTTCACAGCTTCAACACAAAGTTTGGCAAATTGCTAGGTTTCGTATGCAGTTACCCAGAATCCTCAAAAATTAGTGGCCTTTAAGGAGGTGTTTCACCTGAGCACACTTCACTGTTAGAAAGCCAGCACAGTGCCTCAAGACCCGGACATCAAATCACGAAGGTGTCACCTTACGCTCACCAGTGCAGATGGGTGCACGCCAGCGCTCCTCTAGCTAGTCAAGCTGCTGCCGATCACAACAGCATAACAGCTTATTTTTCTCTTTTATCCCAGCATTAAACCAGTCCGAGATTCTTAAGCAAACGTGCGGCAGCTGCGGTAACACAGAAGCAAAAGGTACTTTGCTGCAGCTAGGTCTGCGGCGTGCTGAGCGCGGCCCCTCTCCTCGAACCGCTGCAGAGATCTGCTTTCATTGAGCACCATCCCGGCAACACGCTTACGGAAAGGGGGTGTGCGTGCCGTGTGCGAGAGGGAGAGCAGCGGGGGGCGATTCTCTGAGCAGAATTAAAACAACTTTTCAGAGCAACAGACTAAGGCTCCCCGGCGTGCATCTGCGTTACAGGAAGAAATATAAGATACGGACTCAGGCAAGGTCTGGGAAATACTTGGCATCACCCCCAAGTTTAAGTTTAACAGCATTGCCAATATAACTGCAGTCTGGTTTCAGATGAAACAATAAAATGATGTCCCATTGCATGTGAAACTCTCAGATGAAGTCACACAGTATCAAGATACAGAAAAAACGAACCGGCCAATAAAAACAGAAAAGAGAAGCCAGCCAATAAAATGGAGATCCAAGAGAGCCCATCTCATCCTAGTCATGTTCCAGAATTACTTCAGTTAATCCAGACGGGATCCAAAGACTTTCTACCACCAGGGAAAAAAAAAATTGAAGTCTCAGTCAAGAACACTGGGAAGCCCAATGTCCCAGCCTGAGGGGCAGAAGGGAAAAGCAGATGTACACCCCTCTTTTAAGCAATCCCCCCAAACCCAATTGCATTATGAAACTCATAAGCAAGGCAATTACTTTTATAGGTTTTGCTTAATCTGAAGATGGACAAGAAATTGGTTCGTGGGGAAACCAAACTTTTTTTAAAGATGAAAGCCAAAAGTAAGGAGTTACGCTGCTGGTTGTAACTGAAACTTGTCTGCTAATGATTACAGCTCCCTTTTCACTGCCAAAGTATTATTAGAACTGCTTATTTGCTGTGCAGCTAGGAGGGGGAAAAAAAAAATCTCTTCCATCCTTTACTAATCTTGTCCTCATCTGACACAACAAAATGCAGCATCAGTCTTTTGCTTGCTTTGACAAAACAGGCCTGAAAGTCACCACAAGAGCCAAAGCCTTTGTGTCCAGTCGCTTTCCTGATTAACAAGAACAGAGGGCAGAAGATGCCAGTCCCCGCGCATTAAGTTTAGGATTCTTGGGGCTGATTTAAAGCCATCTCAGCAACTTGCTTTAAGAGACTTTGGTGTAACAAAAACTTAAGATAACACTTGCTTTTTTATTTTTATTTTTAAGGCAGTTATATCCCAAGGAATGCAACCCACAAGGTAATTATAGAACTGATTGGAAAGCCTTAGTAATATCCTTATATCTTCTTGGCATTAGCTAGTTTCTTGCAGCAGTGCTGAGCTGGTGACCTATTTGGCTGATACAGGAAACCTAATCATTATAAATTTTAAGTATTCTAATATGAAAAGCAGATTTTCCTTGGAAATATTTTCTTAGGGAAGGTTTTAGGGTCCCAAAACTGGCAGTGGCTGCATGAATGGAGGAGGTAATGAGTAAAGGCTCCAACCAGGGATGCTGCATAAAATTTTTTCCTTTTCAGCTTGCCATCCTGGGCTCCAAACAGGGTATGCAGTGGAAACAGAGTGACTTTAAGCATCTGCTCGAGTATAAAGGCTCAGTGCAAAAGGATTAAATGAGAAGGAAAGAAGGGAGGGGACTTAAAGGCAGCTGGAAGTTTCTGAATTGAAATTTTCAGAAATCTGGGAAGAGCCTACTACTCAAGGGTACCTGGCAGTGGTATGTACAGCCAGGTAAAAGGTAGCATTACCTGCTGTCTCAGCTACCTCATACTTACAGATGCACATGCAGTTTCTATAAAGGCAATTTAGCCTTGGAAGAGGACTAAGGTTTTTAGTTTCAGTGGTCACTTCCCCACCTCTCCCAACCAGCCAGACTAGCGGGGCAGTCTCAAAAGTGCTGGCACAGATTTTGTGTCCACACCTACCAAATACCAAGTCCAGTAAGGCTTGTTCCCTCGCTGCTGAAGGGTCTCAACCCTTTGAAGCTGTGGAAGGGGGGAGTCTAACTGCAGATAAGAAACAATCTTTGGAAGGAAAAAAGCTCAGTATGACAGCCTTTGATGCTCCAGTGGTCTGGAGACTAGAAAAGGCTCCATACTTACTGACCAGGAATGCACCAGGACCTCTGCAATCCTGTCAGAGGCTCTGCCTCTGCATGTGGACTTGCACTACTGAAATCTAGGTAAAACTGAGGGTCCCTTTGGGTAACTATTGCCACCTCCAGACCTTGCAGGTTTCCAGGCACAGACTTCCTGACCTGTTGTTCTGGTAGTAAACATCCACCAGCCCCAAGCATGGCAGCACAGGTGGGTTTGAGGTTTTTGATAGACGGGGGGTTCTTCTCACCAGGCTCTAATTCCTGTTTCTTGTGGGATTAGAGAACTTGAAGGCATTGTACCAGTGATACCTTGTTCTACTTCAAGCCAGCTGGAGAGAAGTTAAAGAGAGAACCCAGTTATTTCCATAGGATGCTTCGAATGCAGCAGGGGGGAAACCAGATCTGTAGATACATGCTTAATAGAACTGGAGACTTCCTAGTCACAGCAATAATCTTTTTCCATAGTGCTTAGAGAAAATGGGGGCAGGGGTGCTGTGCCAAAGACATGACATCAGCTAAAGAAAAGACAAATAAAGGCAAAAGTCAAAGTGGTTGGACTTTGAACATCTCCATAAAAAGGAAAATACACGAGCAACTGAACTAGCCCTGTCAGAACACCAGTTGCCCAAGATTAAGATAAACAATAGGGTCTGGTCTAAGTAAACCACACTACAGCTCCAGACATTTGAGAAGTTATGCTCTATGAGGATGCTTTCAGACTGGAAGTTCATTTTTATCATGACTCTAGAGGGATGTTTCTTAAAACAAATTTAAGAATCCAGCACTACATAGAAGGGATCTAATAGATTATGATCATATATCAATTATAATAGATTATAATTAAAAAGGAAAAGGCTTTGATGGATTATGATCCCATCACTCTGCTCCTTAAAAAGGAAAAATGATGAAAACGTATACGAGTGATACGGGACAGCGTTGCTTGGAAGCTGTTCATTAACTTCTTACTACACTGAGATCTTCCACAATGAACTTGAGGAAAGAGCACTATTAGGCAACATTAGCAGTGTTATGAATCCACTAAAGCTTCACTGAAGTATGACATTCAGCTGCTGCCAGAGCCAACTCAACTGGGACCCAAACGATACAAAGCCACCAACTCTACCACACCATCAAGCAAGATATCCCTACTAGAGAGCTCCAGAGAAGTCGAGGCATCCCAGTAAAGCTTCAGCAAAATTATGTATTGTAAGGGGCATAATGTTACCAAAAGGCCACATTTCAAGTGCTCAGAATGAGTTTAATCAAAAAGCAAGAGTAAATGTGCAATTCAGCTCAAATTCGTTGGCCCAGGAAAAAAAAGCAAGGATGTAGAAGAGCTTCCCACAAAAGAAACAAACGCTTCACAGCGCAATTAAAGAGATGCTCTCTTCTCTTCTCCAAAGAGGAGTAGGAACCTGTCACAATACCAGGAGCCCACTTAAGCCCTTTAACACAGTCACCAGTATTGCAGCTATTTCAAAGGTGGCAAAGGAGGACACCATCTCATTTTCTACAATGACAGGGCAGCTACACACACGCCAGTGTGTAAACAACCCTACTTTGAGTCCATCCTAGAGAATTGCCTTCCAAGCTCTTAAACACACAAAAAAAAAACCCACTATAAACCACCTGGCAAGTGCTGTGTAAGCGAGGAGGAAGAAAAACATTCAGACACCACAGGACAGTAGCACAGACATCACAGCACATTCACAACGCAAACATTTTGCTTTATGCAGCAACCTTCAAACCCCAATTGACGCGTCAGTATGGTGATGCTCAAGCAATAGGTCTGGGAAGTTTCAATCCCAGCTTACTGTTCAAGTACAAGTCCAGGAAAACTTTGAGCCGGGACTCAGAGATAAGTGCTTCACAAAAGTCACAGCATGCTGCCTCCATGGGTACAGTTAAATTCTTGAAGCAATTTAGTGCTTCAGCCATACTAACAGCCTTTGACTGCTTAAAGTTTAGCACTCAGAAGAGAGGAGCCACTATTGTTCCCTTCCAAAGGCATGCATTTAACAGTTCAATCAGTTGGGATAAAAAGGCAAGAAAAGGGTTAAAACCTCCCCCCCACACACACACAGCTTGCAAAACAGAATCACCAGAGAGGTCAAGCTAGACCATCAAGGGCTGCTTCCAGCTTAATACAGCTGTTAAAGCCGTTAGAGTGTCACCCCACCCTTGGGCTCCCTAGGGACATGCAAAGGAAGGAGGGTTCCTCCTTGTCTCCTGTGGATCTGGCCGTTTCTGGTGAATGTTCTCCCTCCATCCCTTCAGCTTTCTGCAAACACGCCACTGGAAGAGGGAGAGCCTGTTTGCCACATTTGTGGGTTGGTCAGCTGCTGCAACCCCAGACCAGAGCTGATCTCCAGCAACAGCTTAGCTAGAGCAAGTCATCCCATCCAGTTTTAGCCGTCCACTCATCTCGGGCTTCTGCCGGAGTCAGCCCAGAGCAATCTGAATGTTCCTGTCCATCTCGTCAAAGCTCCATTGATCCCATTTCCATCAGCTACTTTTAAACAAAGCATTTCAGCCCCTCCATAGACACCAGCTTCCAAGCAGCTGAAGTTAGAACAAAACCCAGCTGTTGCAGCCAGCAGGGCCGATTTTGATTCTGGCGACAAAAACACACATCCAAACAGGATGCTTTCTAGGTCACGCTGCTACAAAACAAGGCTAGAGAACAACTAGTCTTAATCACTAGCTCAAAAAAGCCTGAGGACAAAGTCAAAGACAAAGCACTGCTGCAACAAGTTCAGCAAGTGCCATCAGCATCTTTACCCGCACCACAAACTGCTCTGAAACTTTGCCAGTACACAGAGAAGCCCTTCTCCAGCCACTGGGCCACGAGCATTTACAGGAGATTAAAACATCTCTGCTTTGCCAGTATCATTCTTATCTGGGGGAAAAACTTCAACAAAAACATCTTTTTTTTTTTTTTTTTTTTAAAAAAAAAAAAAAGATATTAAATGGCTTTCCAGTAACTTCTGGCCAAAAATCCCTGATCATTCACCCTGCCTCCTCAGATGGCCAGTGTCTGTGTTTGCCTTCGTGCACTGGACAGAGAATTGCAGCAGAGCAGGAACAGATTCGTGAGTGGATCAAGCGTCCTCTGCCCTGGGGCTGGCAATGGGCACCACATGGCACACAGGATGGCAAGGCAGCAGCACTTTCGGAACCAGACATTTGAGTTTACTATCATAACTTAAATATAGGCCTTATTTTTTTGCACAAGTAAAAGATTTGGTGGATCCTTCCTTAAACTCTGCCCTGTTGGAGAACTACAAACACGGGAGCAGTTACACAAGGTATTTAGAGGTGGTCATTTATCTAAACCTCTTGGATGAAGCTGCCAGTGGTAAAGGAAAGGTGTTTGACCTATCTGAGCGTTTGTTTCTCCTCCTAAAATTCTAATCATAGCTCAAGGACTGGTGAAAAGGAAGGTCCGTTGAATTAGTAAGTATTTACTTTTTAAAGCATGGCCACGGTCTCCTACAAAGTTTACAATTCAAATACACATAGCAAAGAACTGAAGTAGCTTTCTCAGAGCAAACAGCTGGATGCACAAATAGAAATTAAGTCCTGTAGCACATGTGCTGGACCACGCTCTCCTGAAATGCTTGGTAAGGAAAAGAGCTTCCCAGGGCAGGCCAGCACGCACAACTGCGCCTGAAATAACGCGTGATATCGGCAATGAGGCACACCGTGTCGGGCTACACATCCAGCCACCGGATGCTCTGC
Organism: Rhea pennata; assembly: GCF_028389875.1. Taxonomy (NCBI): domain Eukaryota; kingdom Metazoa; phylum Chordata; class Aves; order Rheiformes; family Rheidae; genus Rhea; species Rhea pennata. Next base: position 13,968,590 of record NC_084669.1, on the reverse strand, counting down.
TGTTGACATTTCATAACCGAACCTGGTGACTGCATTTGCCGTTTGGGTGAAGCTACATTTCCCCCATTCGAAGCCGAGGAAGCTGCCAGCGTATCGCTTTCATCTGTTAGAACAGACTCACGAGCGCTGGGTCTGCGCCAACATTTGCAACAGGATAATGCTACGAGCTCAGAGACGTTTGCTAGCAACCCTCACGCACGTGAAGGGGAGCACGAGGAGGATAACGTCCCCCAGGAACGGCTCCGGCCTCGCGCAGCCTGGCTGAAGACGCCATCGCGCGCTCCCTGCCCTGCAAAAGCGGCGCCCGCTGGGCTGCGAGGGAAGAGCCCCCGTCCCGCCTCCGATCCGAGCGGCGGCGGCGGCGGGGCAGCCGTGCCGGCGGCGCTCGGCAGCGCGCTCGTCCTCCGCTGTCCGTCAGGTTTTCCATTGCAAACGCTGCCGCCGCAGTTTAAAACTTGACCGTTTCGAGCCACATCCGCACTAAACTTGGCAAGGAGGGAGCTGCTCCGGCCCAGGCCCTCCCCCTTCTACCTTAAAGAAGTCGACGTTGGATTTGCGCTGTGAAGTCAAAAGCGTTTCAGTTCCCCAGGGTAAATAAATTCACCATTCCCCCCCCCCCCTTCTTCATTCCAAGAGGCTTTTTTATTGAGATTAAAGAGCATTACGTGCTTGACAGACAAGACTCGGGAGAGTCAGCTATTCACACCGTCGTGTCAAAGCCGCACGGAGACGCGGAGGGAAGTGCTGGAGGACGCAGGGTGGCTGGAGCGCCTATCAGCAAGGCACAGTTACTGCCAGAACACACTGCCTTGAGGAAGAGGCGGCAGTTACAGGGGCATGGAAAGCATGTAAAAACTATTTTTCTCTTGATGCATTTGTGATCATTGCAGGTTTTTCCCCCACTCAGCTGAGGAAAAAAAAAAATAGATAAGTGTTCCAGCAGACACACATCTAACACAAAATGGGGCTTCCACTCACATAACCCTAAGCCAGAGGAAGGTCTTAAGGGCAACTTTCGTTGAGCCAAGATAGGTATTTGCCACAAGAACCAAGTTGCAGAGACTGAGAGTTGCTACATTAAGTGATTTGCCTTGATATACAGAAATCGTACAGATTTTTCAGCCTAGAAAAATTCACTTCTGTAGCAATTGTAGCAACAGTCAGGTTAGAGTGACCCTTGGCTTAATAACAGAGAAAGTTTCAGAATATGTCACAGATGCTACACTGACCTCACTTTTCACTCAAAATTGAGCAAAAGGCTAACTTTAAATGATGGCCAAGTCACGACTTTCACTGGCACAGTGACGAAGACTTAGTCTTAGTCATCCAGTCTTAGTGAAAAAGAAAACCAAGGGTGAAGCCAGGCCCTACAGAAACATGGGTCTGTGCATGTCTGCTGCAAAGTGCCTCAAATCCCACATCTCAGATATAGTAAAAGCTACACTGAGTGATACCTTACAGTAAACGTAATGCACTTAAGGTGAAGTTAGTTTAGCCCGACAACAACCAGCTAAGACTTCACTAGATCAAATACTAGAGGTTTTCCTCTACTTCCATTTTATTCAGTAGTCTTTGAAAGCACAGAGCACTTTTTTCCAGGGGGCACTGAACTTGGATATGAGCAGCAGCAGAGATGGTGGCCCTAGCTCAGACCCTAGAAGCAGTCAGAACTCCTGCTCCCCACCCCCAGAACATGAGACAGGCACGACGGTTTGGGGAAAAAAAAAAAAAAAACAAGTTTTGAACTTCACTGTATAAGAGGCAGAGCCATCTGGCCGGTAAAGAGAAGGTGTTGCTTTCCTACAAAGCTCTGCAACAGAGCCAAGTCAAGGTTTCTCCCACTCCAGGAAACAAAAGAAACATTACTGTGTCCCTAGATATTAATATGCAACCCTATTCAGGCACAACTTTTTTTTTTTTTTTTTTTTTTAAAAAAATCAAGCAGTCATCTATGCCTCTTCATATCCAGCTTCTCCAAAGTAGAGTTAGAAAAAACCCCTCATCTCCCCCCCCACACATACCAAAACCAAACATACACTGTTATACATATGTATACACACACAGAGGAAAGTCTGAGATACCAGCCAGAAAAAAAACCACCACATTCAGTCCATGACATTCACGCAGCTAAGCAGCTCTCTAGTCCTGCTGTCCCATATGGGTAATGCAGAGCAATGTTTCCTTGCAGAAATTGTCACTGCTACACATCAAGTAGCAGCTTCCTTCATTTCTACTTGCCTGGACCAGGAGAAGAGTGGGTCTAACTTACCCAGTTGGGCCTACAGTTCAACACTTATCACAGCAACATAGTGCTAGATTACACAGAAAGATGCATTACTACACACATGCATAGTCCAATAATCTTATTTTCTTAAAAAGGTTATCCCCATGCTGGTAGAAGTCATAATCAAGTCTTCTAGACAGCCTACACTAAACTTAGACATCCAAATTCAAACAAGTCATATATTTAAAAACATTGACACTATGAAGACTTTTGCTGGTGTCATTATGTGCTACCTATATGGTTCATGCTCTCAGCTTCAGCTGAAGGGACAAGAATTCATGCAATTAATGTCATGCCTGTGGTATCTCTAACCCAGGAGGTTTAGAGAGTTAGGAAACCTGTTCTTGAAAAAACTAAGAGATGATTTCTCTGCCAGAAAAATTTAGACAAGCATCCAAAGTAAGTGATGCTCTCTAAATCATCAGTAGCTTGTATTTTTGTTTTCTGTATGTACAGAAGAGTGGCAATTTCCTACTTGACTTTAAGTCAATACTAAAAGTTAAGGAAAGCAAGAGTACTTCTCCTCTCATTTTTAAATTGCAGTCGGTATGTGGCAGCATCAAGCTAGAGTTATCATATGCTTATTTTAGGGAGATTACAAAGACTGCTGGACCACGGGAAGACAAGTGTACATGGGAATCTAGGGCAAAACCATAACATGGAGCTCAGAGCTTCAGACCTCCTTGCTTGTTTACATGGACATTAAGAAACCTGGCTGCTGAGCATCAGCATATGGTTTAAGGACTGTAATCCAAGTTCAAAGATATTCCTTAGGAAAGCCATATTTGTGGACCCCTTACTTTTTAAACTCTGATGCTCCCATTTACATCTTCACATGCAACATGGTTCAAAACAATGCAACGTGAACTGCGCAAAGCAAGGAGGCCACATTAAAAACATGCACAAGGGAATCATAATTTGGAATTCAGACACTTCTTATATTTAAACAGCCCAATCAAAGACAGGAATATTATGGGTACAAATAAAAGTTGCCACAATAACCAGGCTCATTCTGACAGCAATATCACCCAACACTGATAACAAGGAGCCCTCAGGCATGGAAGGAGGAAAACTTCTCTAGCTCAGACACTCACTACATAAAGGCATTTTTTTCCCTCCTTTCAGCCACAATGATTTTGTTAAAACAGGGCACAAGAGCATTCTGGCCTCTTTACTAGCCTTGCAACTGATGCATTCACTGTTCAGTACCCCAAAGATAGGCATTTCTGCTCACCAGTGCATTTCCACACACTATCCTTTTGGACAGTACACTAAATCACTGACCAAAACCAGAATACATCACTGAGCCAAACAAGCACTAGCTTTTCATACAGCAGAAGAATTACCACCCCATTAAAAAGAAAGAAAAATAAAAAATTACAAGGTTATAAAAATTACATGGTTATCACTATGGGTAACTTGACTCTGTTCTGGAAGGTAGAATTTATTCCTAGATTGGGGTTCTGGCTCCTCTAAGTTCTGGCATACCCAGAATGCTACAGCAGCCAGCTGTGGATGTGCCAAGTTACCATGACATAAGCCTTCATTTGAAGGGCTCTAAATGCCAGCAGCTTCTTCAGACGGGGACACAGAAGTCACGAGTAGGCTGGAAACCAATGCTGGATAACAGCTTTGGATTAAGGGCACAGAGAGTGATGGAGAGCAGGAAGGGGAGCCCCTCAAGACAGGCATTTATTTAAACCAGCTGTTAACCCACTCTCATACTTGCATGTATACAGTCTCATACATTTGCTCAGACTGACTAAGAACTACCAGGCATCCACAAGTTAAAGTACACAAAGGACATCTATACAAACACTGGCCAAAAGTCTCATTTTTCTAACTGAGGTAGAAGAGGCTTTTTTTTTTTTTTTTGCTTTTACATGACAGGCTCTGCCTCCTCACCTCAAAATTCCCCAATTAACACTTCTGCATGAAGTCTGGAGGTTGTGCATGACCACGTATTTATCTACACACATCTCCTCCCCTCCCCACTGAGTTCTGGGCCACGGGCTACATTGTCAAGCCAAGTTTCATCCCAAGCAATTTTTAAACACCAATCCTATAAATCCTCCAAAAAGCAGGGTTAGTAATGGAAACGGTGACAGAGACCTGAAGTGACAGCAGGGCAGCTATATCATTCTGCTTATACATCAGCTTCATTAGCTGCAGATCCTTCTCTCCTTCACCTTATTTCTCCATTAGTGTACTTTGGCTAATTAACACACAAAACCTACGAAACATTCTTACAGTAGAAGGCAACATTTGGCCCCCAGCCCAAGTCAACATCAAGAAACTTCAACATCCTCAGCCAGACATAGTGACTGTACCAGATGGAGCTAACATACAGCTACAAGCAGTGATGAGGAAAACGAAAGGAGAGGAACACATGCAAAAAAATCTGACCATTGGAAGAAAAAGAAGCAAGTTTGTCTTACCGCTTTCATTTTTCTCTATGACATCCACGATCTCTCCAGCCTGGAGGCTAATTTCAGAGTTCTCTTGCTTCTCATAGTTGGAGACCACCACATATTGCTCCAGGATCATGGGTTCAGAGCTAGCATCAGCACCTGGGGAAGGGAAAAAGCAAGCTGTAAGCCAGCTTCCAGCCATGGCTCCTCGAGAGCGACCTCCGTCCATCCGATTCACGACAGGCCAATTTGTCACCGAAGCCAAGCAAGTCAGCAAACAACCTTGGCTCGCAGCATATCCCCAAATGGCTGGCCATATAGAAGTAGCCTCCTCTGGCCCACAACCCAGCAGCACAGAGGGACATTGGAGAAAAGAAGAAGAAAAAGGGGAGAGGGAAAAAAAAATGAAAAGGAGCCAAGTAGTGAATTAGTTGCAAAGTTTCATGATGTATTCTGAAAATAAACCTCTTCCCAACATGGTTTCCACAATCCTTGCTCCCATTCAGAGAGAAAAATCCTGGGTAGAAGCAGCATAAATCCACAGCTGAGCCATCCCCCCAGTAAACCAAAAGAAAAAACAGCTCTCCCCTTGGAGTCTCAGCTCCTTCTCCACTCTAACGGCTTGAGCTGTGAGTCAAGAGGGGGCTGTAGATGCCAATCATATTCGTCTGCACTACAGCCCTTAAATAGAAACACATGAGCGGGATTGAAGGAAGGAGGTGGGGTGGAAGGAGAAGGGAGGGCGGGGAAGAGTGTTTACTTGAAACAGAAGAAAAAAGTTATAGCGCCAGAGTCGTACTAACACACGGCCGCCCCCCTCCAGCCCCCCGCCGGCTCTCCAGTTCCGCATTCCCCGCGGAAGAAACAGCCTCCAACCGCAGGGAGCCGCCGAGTCCCACCGGCCGCCGCAGCCGGGATGCGACAGGCGCCCGCGGAGGGAATGCACAGTCCCGCTTCCCGCTTTGCATCTCCCTTCAGTTAGATTTTGGGGCATTTCAGGCCAATGTTTCCAACTGCTCTGTTCACCTCCATGCCAAAGGGTTTTGGCTATCAGAGCTATTTATGAATGAGTGCAGGCTCTCCAAAAAAGCACAAAATAACTACTCTCCTCCCTTCTTCCAGATGCTCATGCTGAAGTTCCTTTTTTTTTTTGGGGGGGGGGGGGGAGGGGGGGAAAGAGGGGACTCTTCCTTCTCCCCCGCAACCAAAATTGGGCATTTTGGGGTGGAGCTGAGAGCCAGGCGCGCCGTGGTGCCAAGCACGGAGGGAGAATTCCCCGCGCTGCCGCTCACGGCTCGAGACAGCCCAGCTCGCAGATGTGCCGACAGGGCCTCTCCCCTCCCGGCACGGGCACAGACACACTGCCTTCACGCTTCTGCTTGGAAGCTGCCTATGGCAGTCGTGCAAACCTCTAGGAGATGAGTTTTTCCTCAATTTACGCTGGAATGCTTGCATGCTCTTTGAAGTGTCAGACCAGAACAAAACACATCTACAATTGCTCTATTAAGAGCCACCAGACATGTTTGAGTTACAGTAGCGTCTGCTAAGGCAGAGCAGTTTGGGCCAACAGTACCTTACGCGTTTTACTTAGTAAGAGATAGTTTCTCGTCTCTCTAGATTAAGGCACAGCTGGAAAGGGAGACAAAAGCAGATGCATGACTGAAAGTCCCATTTCACATGATGGGCAGAGCCAGGAGCAGAATCCAGGTCTCTCGAATCTCTGCAGAGAAATTGGCTAAAAAAGACAGGAAGGAAGCAGCATGGTCTAGCAAGTTGTCCGCTGTGCAAATCAGGGGACTGAGGGCCAAGAAGGTGATTAGCGCTGTACTGTCAACAGCGATATATGTTCATATTGCTTGGGCTGAAGACATAAAGTGATTCTACAGACAAATAATTAGTGTCCCTGCCAGAAGAGAGGTAGAGAGCACATGAGCCATTAGAACAGCCTTCCATGAAATGACAAATCTAAACCAAAGACACCTAATCCAATCTTTTCCTGAAACTAAACACTGTCACAGTGCCTCCCCCTGGGACAAATTTAAGAAATCCAGAGAATTAAAAAACTTATACTCCCTAAACACGGCTCTCCTTGTATTATGTGGATTTATTTTCTTTACAAGAAGAATGTTCTCTAGAAGACTGTTTAAAAGTTTTAGCTCTTTTATGGATGGTCGAATCAGACAGTAGTAGGAATAGGGGGAGAAGATAGAAATGACAGTGTTAAAATATGTAATAAAAGCTTTCACCATAGAAATATGATGCTTATTTAGAGTGGACAGCTGTTCATGATGAATTAGCTTGACTTCTGTGCCCTGGTCAACGTATTCATGCAAGTACCACTACAGTCTTCAAATTGTCTTAAGATAAGCGTGGGGTCTCTAACAAGAATCCAAAGCTGTCATAGCAGTATATGTATGCATGTTCATCAGCAGAGAATTCGTTGCGTCAAAATGCAAAAGGAGGGACTGAAGAGTTGCAAAGGGAGCAAGGGGCAGACAGGAAACTTGCTAAATAGACATCCTTACTGTCTTATTTCCCCTAACCTCCTGGGCAGTTTTCATGGGGATGGGAAGGAAAAAAAAAAAAAGGGGGGGCTCCTCCCCCCCCCCCCCCCCCACAGCGCAGCACCGGACTTAGTGGCAAGCCTGGTGCTCATGTGCTGCACCATCCTTGCTGGGAACACAGGGAGGACCATGCGCATAACAGAAGCTGGCAAACACCCTATGATCATTCCCCTGTATCTGAGCCAGAGACAGATGCCAGGGCAACAGCCTTGCCAGAAAAATCGGAAGATGCAAGTCTTCTTCAACGCTCTCTCAAAAAAGATTTTTCAACAGTCCTGAAAGATTGTTTTTTTTATCTGCACTCACATATCTGAAGCCCAGCAGGGCTTTGTAATGTGATTTACTGTTTTAGCCTTCCAAGGCAGGATACATCCGCTGCAGTAGGATTTCTTTGTTACTGCAGTAACTGGTGTTGTACATACAGTTAAGAAACGAGCTTCTGTTAGGAAGGTCTGAATGCTATGTGGTCCCTATCAAGGGATTTATCACCTGAAGAGAATAGAATGAAAAATTCCTTGGTCTAGGAAGTAACCAAGATCAAAGGAAATAATTGGTTTACATCTGCAGCAGATCCTGCCCAGAGCATACTCTGCTTTGGAGGAATGGGGTCTATGTAGTTCCCAGCACGATGCTCTCCTACACACAACCTATCCTCAAGCCTCTCCAGGATCATGCTGCACAGCAGGGAAGGCTTCAGCAGCACTAAAGGAGGGAATAAGAGAGAAAGAGGAAAGAAAGAGGAGGCAGCTTCTCCCAGTGATCAGAGGCCTTATGTTTTTGGGGGTAGTCTACATTGTTACTATTTTCCTTTCAGGCATAATCAGTAAAAGCTTTATTCCTCCTCAGCCTTCCCTCCTCCACAAGCATCTTGAGATAATTTCTCTTCAGTGACACCCAAGATGCCCACAACATCCCTCATGCATTACATCAGGATGAGGGTTTTTCCCAAAGGGAATTCAGAACAAGGCAACAAGCAACACTGCCCAGAGCACAGCAGCAATTGCACCCACCAGCCCTGGGCACTTCCAAATCCCTGCAGGCTTGTTCAGCTCCGATTTGCAACATGGGACACAGCATTTCTCTGAAGAGTCACAGCCTGCTCAGCAAGAGCCACGCTGGAGATGGGAGGGATACTGAGCAGGGTGTGTTCCTCGGGCACCTCTGTTTCCTGGTTAAAGTCTTGAGGATACCCCTGCTCCTCTCCATAGGGCTCCACTTTACAATTCACCTGCTCCTCACCTCAGAGATCATCTTCCTGGCACCGGGCAATAATGTCATCAGAGCTCATCCTCATTCCTCACAACGAGCTGGCTTGCTACGAAGTGACATGGCTGCACCCTGCACCACACATTGGGGAGCAGGAAAAAGGAGCATTATTTGTCCTGTGGTGCTCAGGGACTGACAGTGACCCCTGAAACCTCCTAAGTAAGAGCGCAGGGCACCAGCTCTAAGCAATTGCTTCTTCCTCCTATGTTGCAACAGCTAAGACCTACGATGGTTTTGCAATAGCCAAAAATTCAAACCACCAATCAGACAGAGGGAAAAAAAAGAAAAAGAAAAAGAAAAAAAGATTGTCTGGATACGGAAATTTGAGAAGCCTGATCTTTGCCAGGGGAGTCTGTTGTTATCAGGCTATAAACATGTCTGCTCTTTTAATCCATACAGCATGCAAGTTTTCATATTGTCCTTTTAGGATTATCAATCAAGTGTTTACAGATTCAGACTAAACAGATTACTCCTGGGCTGGTCAGAAGATTTTCTGAAAAAAAAAAAGCCAAAACCACAGAAACGGTCAGCGAACACCATAAGCATGATTCATAGTTGAACAAGCAACTGGCAGGTAGTTCAGCTTTTTGGACCTGATCTCAGCAGGCACAACTGCTGTTGACACACAGGGTTTGTCCATGGGCATTTGGCAGAATGCCTCATTGACAGTGTCATTATTTTCCATATAATGAAGTCAGAGCTTAGCACTTTCCTTCATATAGTGAGAAATAACTTTGGTATCTTAGATCTAGATCCACGGCTACTTGTCAAAGCCAACACTTCAAGGGCCATCCTTTATGCATCTTTGAAGAACTCCTTCCAAAGCAGCAAACTTGCTTAAACTCCCCAAGCCAGATGATCCCCTCACAACCACCACATGCCCAGCTCTAAACACAGGACACTGGGGGATTTTATCCCATGACAAAAGCTTCTACACTTTCTCTCTGATCACAAGGATCATGCCAGTATTATAAAAGCATATGCTAAACCTGTCAGTTTTCTTTGGCTGTCCACCAATAATCCAAGTATTTTAAGATACATTGTTTAAATCTGCCTAAGAATCAAGTTAAGCAGCTATTGCACACAAAAGACAGAATATACTAGGTAAAGGATATATCCCTCAATGGTCTCAGAAGACCACAGTTACTAAAATAACCAGTTCCTAGAGTAAGCAGTGGGGCAAGACAACAAGTCTCCTTGCTGACAACATGGATTCAGATCAAGAACAGATTTCTAACTCCAGAATCTCTCATCTCTCCCCCCTCCTTTTTTTTTTTTTTTGGGGGGGGAGGGGGGGGTGCTCCAAACAATCAAGACTTTGACTCCTCTCTTGGATACTCCTCCTCTCCAGAGTGCCACTATTCAGCTCCCTTCCTCAAATTCTTCTCAAGTTTCAGACCATAGCTTCATGTTGGTTATTCCTGGAGGTAGCAGGCCACTCACAGGTTGTGGCAATAGGAAAATGGGATCCATCTCGACTCTTTTTCCCAGACAGACCTTTGTCATGCTGGGCATTGCAGGAGACATTTTCAGGTATGGAACTGTATGACATGAGCCCCCACCAACTCTGGGTGTTTGACTTTAGAAATCAGCACTTCTTGGTGCAACATCCTGAGTCATGAAGTTTTAAGGGCAGAGCCAGAATTTCAGCACTGTCTGTGATAACCAGAGCAATCCAATACAAGTTAAATCCAATCTCAATCTCAGTAATAAGTAGCAAAAATCTCCTTGTTTCATTATAACCTTCTCTAAATATTTGGTTTCCTCTACCAAATGGGTTATTAATCCATTATTATTTCTGTGAACTCAGCCAAGTAGTTTTAAAAAGGATAAGGCAATTCTTTTGCCTTTTCAGAGAAGAGTTTCAGAAGCAGGTGATGTTCTGCTATTAGGCAGAGATGGGATAAAAAGCAGAAAGGGAAAGGTTTGGATCTGTCCATTTAAGTAATTCAGAAGAGTCAAAGCCAGAGAAGTTTGTTGGATAAGGTTTTTAGTTCAGTTTTGGACTGTCCAAAAATAAAGTTCTGTCCATCCAGTGGTGGATAGGTCAGCATGCAAACAGTCATCTCAGCTTTGCAGTAAAATCTAGTATACAAGACATTTCTCAGAGTGAAAAAGTGAAAAGTGAGATTTATTACCTACATGAAACTAATCCCACAAGCATCCAAGTACACACCCTCCTTAACTCCAAAGTACTCGGGTCCTGCAAGCTTTTCAGCAGATGGGACAATAGCTTCCTTGCAGAGCAGCTCAGCCTCCATCCTTTCTCATGTTCCTGCTGGCTTCGGGCACAGAGGTCTGCTAGAGTCAGTAACTCCATGAGCTGTATTAACTCCCTCCTGGCCCCCGTGGAAGCAGCTACAAGAGGACAAAGCCAACTGCAGCGTGCCTTGTTGGTAGGAAGGGAATGCAGCCTGCCATTGTGGCTGCAGACGTTAACTCAATTCTTGGATCAATTCCAAAACGTAAGGAGTGCATCGTCATTTCTAGCATTTGTAAGAACCAAGACCTGGATAAGCCTTTTGAGTCTGAGATAAGTGGCAGATTTAAGGTACACCATGGCTTCCAGCACTCCGAGTACGTGCTGGACACACAGCTAGAAACAGCAGCACGACTGCCCCCAATGAGAGTGCATCAGGAACGAGCTTGGCCCATGGTAAATGGCAAGGGCTCTCTCAGGCAAGCACTGCATTTCAGTCTCTTCCTTCTTTACTGTCCTCGGCAACTTTTCCAACAAAATCTGGACAGACTGAGAAATTCAGTATTGACCTTTGCCAAGTGGAGCTTGTTAGTCTCTGGGTTTTTTATTTTATTTTTGATCTGCTAGGTTTTAAGACAGAGCCAAGAAAAATTAGAAGCAGGAAGGTGAAAGAGGAAAAAAAGAATCTGAGTTCTCTTTCCACTCCTTCTTGGAAAGTTGGCTCTCTGAACAGCAATTCCAACCAACTAGGTTACAGGTAGCAACAGTTAGGAAACTTAAGTATTTTGCACACACAAATCTGCTAAACCACTCAGAGACTTCCACATAGCTGCTAGACAGGGTTCTCCACCAGGCTGAAATCACCTATATATTTTGGTATTTGCCCTACTCCTTAGTGCTGCAACTCACCCTCATTATTTCACATAGCACAGACCAGGCTAGCATAGCTCTGCTCACAGGAGATAGAGAGGCAGGTCTATCCTTTTGATAATACCACAAAGATACCCACTAATTACCCACCAGATCCACAGCACCTCATAGGATCAAGCTAGATGGCATCCACCTATTTCCAAAGCATAGACCTGAAGTACAGAGAAAACTTTACATGTCTTGGATAGAGGCCCTGCTTCACGGAGTAGCTTCAGTACCAAGGCTGCAGCTTGGGCAGCACCAAACTTACTTTTGCTCTAGTCTCCTGGCTCCCAACTTAGGGTCCAGATGCATACTGGAAGGGTGGGGATCACATTCCATTCCTGACGGTCTGCTCTGCTGGCCTGTCACATTCCCATACAGCACACAACAGGTCAGGACTGAAGTAAAGCTGTGTTACAAACTGTGGGATTGCTTTGAACAAGAAGTGAACTGAATAGCTGTGTAAGGTGGAACAGTGTGTGGAACTGAAAACCTGGACAGATGCAACACAAGACTTCTGTGTAGGACAACACAACGTTCTCCTTAATTGCACTGCATAGTGCTAAAAAAAGACAACACAACGTTTTCCTTAATTGCACTGCATAGTGCTAAAAAAAAGCCACTTACATTTGCTGTATCATTATGCACAAGGTTTTTTGAAGCCAAACTAGCAACACACATTTAACTAAAGTCATTTGACAGAAGGGAAGAAATTATCATCAATTAGTTTTTCACACCTCCTTGCCCTTCAGAAAGCTTGAAAGTCTTAACATTTAGTTCGCCATTTTACAGATGGCAAAATAAAACAGTCCCAACAGATATAAACCACTAGTGTCTCCAGACAATTCTGGAAGATCTGCTGAAAAGAGTCAAAGAAACCCAACCTTCTGCCCACGACCACTGACCAGGTGACCTGTGGGCTCCTCACCCTTCTTCATGTGACACCTCTTCCATCACCTTCTCAACATATTTTCCCTCCTGAACACTCTCATTCTGTTACCCTCAGTCTTCATATCTGTCAGCTACCACATTCCTGTGATTGAATGCTTCAGATGTGTCAGCATTATCATGTCCAACTGCCACCTCAAAATCAGATTGATTCCGCTTAGATTGAAGAGAGGACCCCTCCAGCGGTACGTTCAGTTCTTTTAAAGATAGCATTTCTACAATCACAGTAGTATTACTTACTGAAAAACAGACCTGCCAGCACTCATCCCCTAGAAGTGGCAGGATTTTGTTCACAGGCTTCGAGCAGGTCATAAGCTTGAATATTTGCTCAATCAGGTGCAGAAAACAGCAGGAGTGTTTCCATGCTCACTTGCCTTGCAACCTATGCTGGCCTGACCACCCAGGCAGCTAAGGCCATACATCTTTCACTGATGCAAAACAAATGTCACCTTAAAAATACACATAATATTAAATATATGATAGAGATGGAATGGCAAGTTACTGATAGCCATGGGAACTTTTTTAAAAACATAAAGGGAGAGGAATTGTTATGAAGTATAAAGACTATTTTAGAAGAGGGAGCAACTTTAAGTAGTACAAAATACTACAGTAGTAATATCATGCCTATATGCACACAACATTCACATCTCTGCACTGGACCGCAAAATAACCTATTTGTTTCTTCAAGGGGGAAAACCAGAAAGAAAGTGTCTTAGAGACTGAAGTCTACAGCTCTTAATCCTTTTCTCTAACTTTGAAGAGAAGGCTTCTTCTCTCCAAACCTTTGTCACCTTTTATGAGCTACCAGAGAAATCCAGTGGATTTTTCTAGATACAGTGCATGATCAGGGGAAGATCTAAGGTTCCTTATTATATAAAGCTTAGCTTTTGCCTTAGATTAGGCTAGTTTTCCCCAGACCCTGACCTCACCTAGAAGTTGTTTCCTTGCCTCCTCTCCTTCACATCTCCTTGAGACAAGGAGCCTGATGCTCCCATGAAAGCTTTGCAGCTGCCTCAAGGAGTCCCATGTTTTCCATGTAACAGCCTTCCTACTTACTGCAGAAAAGTAGGGAAGCAGCATTCCAGAGGAACAAGGCACACGTCGCCAAGCTCCTCTCCCTCAGGGGAGAAGCTGGGTTGGTTCTGGCTCTAGAGTTAGGCATAGAAGAAATAACACAGCAGGTTACCATCCATTGCTGGTAACATTAAGGTGAAGCAGGCATCAGAAAAGCTAAACACTTCCAAGTCAGAACACAGGCATCATGAAAGATCAATGCATAGGTAGACTACAAATCCTGGATATCTACTTACATTCAAGAAATTCCCAAGAAAACAGTTTGAACTACAGACCTTTCTTTCTAATAGCATGCAGAGCAAGACACAGCAATTTACCTGTGACATTCTTTTTTGGAGTCTCAGACAAACTGGACATCCAAACTTGAAATCCAAGAAGAAGGCAGCCATAAAAAGAGAAAGTAATTAGAGAAACAGGAAAGCAGTCATAAGTCACAGCAAGTTTGAAAATTACAGTCAGATCAGCTTTAAAAGAAGTGTTAATTTTCTTTAGAGTGACATTGGAATGATGGGGACTTAACCAAAGGGCAGGTTGTAAGAACTCTCCAGTTAATTTTTATATTTTAAGGTAACTTGCAGAACTTATGAAACCATGACTTATTGTGACCCAATTGAGATCTGGGAATAAAATATGCTCTGACCTTATTCCCAATAGATCAGAGAATATAAACCAAGAGATATTTGACTCATTAGGCCTCAGTCCTGCAAAAGTGCTTAGCTTTACAACTGTTAATGATCCCCATGAAACCAGTAGGCAACTCACAGAAATGGAGCTTAGCACACACCTGCAAGTGCAAGCATTTTCTCACCCTGGAATAATATTATAATAAAAATAAATAAATTATACACCACAAAAAAGGATTCATAAAGGTGCATTCAAAGCATTAAGGTGCATTCAAAGCATTAAGGTGCATTCAAAGCATTAATAGAAACATTCTTTAGCCAATGAATACTAGGAAGAAATCTGGTTAAGGAGAAAGCTAATAGAGTTGCTATCAACAAGATCAAAAGAATTCCCTCCTCAACCCATGAAATGAGGTGTAAATATTTGGCTTGGGATTCTGGGAATAATCTTTAAATGTTACTTTGTTTGAATACATTGGAAGTATGTTTTGAAAGTTATCAGGTTCACTCCCATTTCAGAATAAGAACCAGTCTTGCAGGCAAACATTGTAACGATTACACAGGAAGAGGGAGCATAAGGACAGCTGTTACTCTCACATGGCCTGGAGAAGAGATGAGCAGAGAAGAGGTGTTTATATGATAGGCTAGAAGTTTCCTAAATTCTGAGCAAAGCAATTCCAGAAATGCAATATTTCAAAAGTCATTTGCAGCTTGGAACCTAAACTATCAGTTTAGCAGCAAGTAAGATGCACTTTTCAACCACCTGAAGGAGAAAGGCAATACACACTTGTGGACTTGTCTATTTGACTTGCAACTGTCCTTTGAGCCACAGAATATCATCAAGACGGCCAAGATCAGCATGAGCTTCCTACTACGTGTTAGCAATTTCTCAGTTATGCACTAAATACAGAGCATAAAAACAGCTTTCAAGCATTCTCTCACCAAGAAACAGAGGTCAAAGTAATGTTTAGTTTTATTTCCTCAGCACTAAGGTAACAATGAAATTTTGAAATCCTTTCTTTAGGACAGGCCCACAATTTTGTGATTTCAAGCAAAACGAGCTCAAACAGATTTGGCATTCCGCTTAAGTTTCAGTAACTTCTCAGTAGCGGCTACTGGGAAAAAAGACCCTGAAGACTTTCAGCCACCTAACCCCCAAACCTGTGCATGCAAGGGCAGGACACACTGTGATAAACGTTAAGATCATTTGCTTTGGACTGGGATTACCAATTCAAAGTCAAGGGTCTGCATTGGTGGGGTGTAACAAGAAATCTGGCAGAGGGTAATTCACACTCTAGCTTACAGAGGGAATATACGGGTGTTTCTATCATACGGTTAGGGCTTGCACAGCAAAGGGTAGGAAGGAGCTGTTGTTAGTGACTCGTCTACTAGCTTTTACATATGCTTCGACTGCCTTCAGGAATAGGGTTATGAACCTTTGTCTGGAAGGGGATCTGACAGATGACTGCTGAACCTGAACATGGCACCAATAAATCAATCTGAAAACATATTGGAAGAACAAACAGGAAGATTTCAAATAAAACATTTGCCCCACTCCAAGTTGGCAGCAGTCAGCAGTTAAACATACAGCAGGAACAGGATGTCTAGCATGAGCTTAGAGCTGTACTAGATCTGTGTTTGCCCACCCTGGAAGGAAGGGAGTTTAGAAATCAGACGCACAGTAGCCCTATCTACAAACACCCCTCTCTGTGCAACAGATTAGAACTGATATGGTACCAAGTTCTCCATTAAAAAACTGTGATAGCAAAACTAAGTTAAACTTTTTTTTTGTTGTTTAATATTTTTCCTCCTTGTCAAAGCCATTGATCTAAACCAGCACAAAAAGGGCAATCTAAGTAGTAACCGGAAAACAATACCGCCAGTCCCCAACGTGGGCTCCCCAGCCTCAGAAGCGTGAAAGAGAAGCAGCACTTCTCAACTGACAGGGCCTGACAGCAGTGAATGTGGATGAGGTTGCTTCTGAAGCAGAAGACTGCTAGCATCTTTCAGCTGCTCCTGCACATCTGCTTAGCATTAAACTTCCTTCTTGGGGATTTTTTTTTTTTATTCCAAGACATTTAAGCTCTAATTGCTACCAGCTTCTAAGAGTTCCCCCTACAAATAATAAAAATATCAGACATTAGTGATGGATTCCACTTCATGAAGAGCTCAAAAGAGGAGCCGTAGAGGGAGCCAGGGTACGGAGAGGAGGTCAAAGGCCCCAGAAGCACACTGTGACTGCGCCAACAAAACACAAGCTTTAAACGGCCCCGGGTTTCCCCTTTAGGACGGTTTTACTGGAATCCTGCATGGGTTTGGAATCACTTTCCAACGGGATTGGTAACGGTAAATGAACAAAACCCTCACTTCCTGCCCTGCCACCCCCTCCGCCGCACTGCTGAGAGGCAGTTGGTCTCAGATGACTTAAAGCAGAGGGAAATCTCGGTATTTGGAAGAGAAATTAAAGTTGCCTGCTCAAAGCAGCTAAGGCAACGGCAGCCTGAGCCAAGTCCCAACTCCAGCCCCCAGGATCCTTGCTGCTGGCTTCAGCTGGAACCAGAACAACTCCTTCCATAGGAATTATTTTTAAAAGCTTTAAAGAAACACAGGTCCATAAATTACAGCTAAGCCAGGGAGCCCAGGTAGTTGTGCAGAGCATTAAGGAAGATGCCCTTCAGAGCCATGTTGCGCAGAATATTGGTGGAGCAGGCGGCTCTCCGGAAACGGCTCCTGAATCCAATCCTGTTCAAGCTGCTGCTGCAGATCTAGGAGCCCAAGGACAGGCCAGCTATACTCCTCAGGTGGGCAAGGGAAGGAAGGAAAAAAGGGCAAACACTTTAAAGACATAATTAAGCTAGTTGCTATTGCAAACTAGAAAGATGAAGACTGCTTTATTTAGCTATCACCAGAAGCTTTTTTGCTGCCACTGAGACTGGTTTGATTGCTGCCCCTCCCACTGCTGGCAAGAGAACAAGCACCAGACAGCTGGGTTTGGGCACTTCGCACTTGGGATGCGGCCCCTCTCGTCTCATTTTAGTAGCAGACGATTCATCTTGTGTATAGTTAGGACAAAGTGAGCTTCAGGAAAACCTGTAAGAGCCAGATTTGGCTAAGAGTTGAATACATGAGCCCAACATGACCAAAATTCAGAAGATGTCACATCTGTGATTTGCACTGCTACTGCGCATCAAACTGTCCTGGCCCAACAAGCACCAAGCAACCCCTCTGCTGCAGCACTTTCACCAGTAGGTCTTGGCACAGGGTTTTTGTCAGCAGCACTGCTTACAGTGCTGACACTCGATATCCAGTCTGGCACCGATTTTTAATGCTGCTGTAAAAACTAGGAGGAACACTCCTATGAGCCTAAAGACTCATAGGTTGCATTTTGCTGGGGCTGATGCCAGGGACTTTCACTAGCATCTATGTAGCTTTCTATCCCATCAAGCTACTGCAGGAATATTGCCCAGCAATACCCAATCCCTGCATGGGAATTTGATCATCCTGGTCATGAGTATGGTATTAGTTCTGGCCATTTAGCCCTTGCCGCCAAACAACTTCTGGGGGCAACTGAGAAATTAGCATAGGCCAAAGGCTATTTGCAGCAAGCCATCTGGATGGCTTGCTATCTCATTTTGGAGGGTAAAAAGGGTTCAGTGATACAGACCTGAGCTGTCCTATGGAAGTTGCCTTCCAAGGGAGAAGGTGACTCCAGGTCCATTTACTTAAAAGACCCTTCAGCATCCACTGGTGATATTTGAGGTAGGACTTCATGCTAGGAAAAGCCTTCCTGCAACTGTCATGCTGCACATTAAAGTATCAAGAAAAGGATTATTATAAGAACAAGTGGCCTTGCTGAAAGTGTGCTGACATTTGATAGGCACTACCCCTTTCTAAGGGTGATCATCTCCATAGGGCATTATTTCTCCCCAGGAAGAGGTAATATCAGCTTAATTAGCAGAGGACCACAGTACTGAGAACAGCTGACCATTTCGCAAATTCATTTCCCAGACATTCATCCTTCCAACCTTAACTATTGGGAAGGGTGGAGGAGACCAGATGGCAGTCTGAGTGAACTGAAACTACACTGGCTTCCTGAGAAGTCAGTTATTGACACTCCACTCCAGCCCAGAGAGCTTCACTGGTACTCCAGTAAATGGCAGTGATTCCTCATGTTGGAACAGAGGGGAGGCAAGTGCTTCTGCTACTCTATCACTGTTCAAAATAGAAGGCATTAAGGGATGCAGTGAATGTTCTCAACCCGACAAGCAGAATTTGACAAGTCAACAAGAACAAGTTGCAGCATTCTGTTTCTTAGAAGTTGTCCAGAGTCTTATTCTTTATAATGTTCTTCATGTACATTAGAACATAAAGGCTTAATTTCAGTTTATGTCATGCAAGCTTTCCTGCATTTGTGCTAGATGGAGTTGGTACAAGTGCCATGTCCTTGTGCTGGGTGCTCATGTGTGACACCTGAACCCTAGAGCCAGCAGGAACCCCAAGGGCAGCCTATACTCAGACCACAGCTCACTGGCTGCAGACGTCCTCCACAGTGCAGAGGGTAGAGATACTTCCACAGCACAGTTAACAGGCCCTCAAAGCTGTGCCCCCCAACCCCTTCTGCAATGAAAGGAAGGGTCCAAGCCACACATGCCCTGAGCACATGAGGCTGTGCTGCCCCCCGCCCTGGCTCCTCTAGAGCCTCTTGCTGGGGTTTTGCCTCCTCATCTCCCCTTACCATTTCCCTTCTGTCCTCCCGAAACAAGCTGAGGGACTCGTGCCTCTTCCTGGCAGAGCCACCCATGCTCATAAGAGAAAGCTCAAATATGATCCCAAAAAGCTCTAGGGCTTGTTACTGCTCTCCTATCTACTCACATCTCCAAGCAGAGCACTCCCTAGATGTTGTATCACCAGCTCTTGGGCACTTTCTGGGAACAGCAGCACTGCCACAGGCACCTTGCCAGTGTCCCCTGATAATCTCTTACACCCACTAACTGCACTGGTTTCTTTCTTCTTGCCCCTTCCCCTCCAGCAGGGGCTTGCTACTTTGGTTAAACTGAAGAGTAAGAGGATTCAGTAATGCTAGACCAAGGGAAAGAGGAAATATTTGGTGTTGCTAATTTCCCCCCTAAGAACAGGGGTAGGAATTGAGTTACTCTGGTATAGGGTCCACATGCAGCTCTAAAATGTGGCTGTAAAACAGCTTGGAAAAAAAAACAAAAATAAAGCACAGATGCACCTTCATCCGCATTGGAATGGTTTTCACACGTTTGGCCCACACAATTGACTCATTCAATTAGGCAGAAAACAACAGATAGCTGGAGAAATGGGAGGATGGCACAGAAAGGCTCCAGGCGTTTTGATCTATTATTTCAGTCACTGCTGCCCAAGACATGCTGCTTAACTGCGCCGTTGATGCCTCTCCCTTGGGGCTCCAGAGGGGCCTAAAACAAAAGCCATTTCTGCCTAAAGCCTGGCACAGGGTGGCCTGGCCAGCAACCAGGCTTCCAGGGTACCACAACAACAGATTTATTTGGTGCTGTGAACACTGGGGAAGTGGTAGCCAGCCCTGTCCCTCACCGGGCTGCAGAAATGAGCTTCCCCCTCTCCATGGGACCTGATGCACCATGTTTAAAACAATTGTCTTAAGATACTCTTTGCTGGAATACAGAAATATGTTTGAGTTTCTTCCAACCAGGAGAAGTCATGTGTATTAAAATAGACTTTCCATCCTTTCAGAAACATCTCTCCTACATCAGGACATCACTCATTCCTCCCAGCACCTGAGAGGTACTATCTTTAAGAGACATGAATTAGTCAGAAATACTTTGTGAAAAAAAAATCTGCAGGTTTTTTAATGCACAAATCTAGCTAAAGTGCATGAGGAAGAAGATTTGACAGCAAGCATTAAACAAGGCCTTTAACTTTAGTCCTATTCACTGATTTCAGGCTCATCCTGAAAAGCTTGTGCAAGGTTTGTACTCTTTGGAAGAGACATTGCTTTTCCAAGTGGGGGTGGCAGCAGCCACGAGCACAGGGAGCATCTTTCCTTCCCTGGCAGAGGTCGGCTGCTCCGGGAGCCGGCGGGCTCGTCGCCCTGCCCGGAGCCACGCTGCAGACCAATCTCCAGTCGCTTCCACTCGCCACGTAAGCAAAGCTGCTGGCATGTATTAGACCCACACACACTGCTTGGAAAAATGTTCCCATCTGGCTTTCACGTGACCCAAACGTGCCTCAGAAATTCATCATCTGTGTAACAAACTCCTGCAGGGGAGAAATCCACAACCAAAGGGGGGGGGGGGGGGGAGAAGAAAAAGAAAAACCCTTTCCAGAGTCAGATGGGAGCAGCGGGGCGAGAGGATCACGTGCTCAGCACAGCGCAGCTACGCTGCTTACCAGCTGCTTTTGAGCAGCCTTATGCAGTCCCCTGCCCTTTCTAGAAGTACTAACTTAAAAGAAACCTGGGTCCCGATTCTTTGCTTTACTCCCCGTTTTCTACTCTGCTTACTGCTGCAAAAGCCCATCCTAATCCCATTTGTGTACCCAGAAGTACACAGGATTTAGTTTTTGTTTTGACAGCCATATATCACATTAACTCTTTTCACACAGCAATTGCCTTCCACAGGATTGCTTTGCTATGGTCTCTGTGCATACAATACTGTGCCTAGACTATCCAAACGCCAGTCCACACCTACAGCGGTGCAAACCGAGAGCATCATTCATACAAAGAAAACGCCCAACTTTCAACACTGCCAAAAGGGAGGGCACAAAAGCCCCAACCGTTGCACTTGGAAACTCACAGGTACATGTGTGTGTGCTAAGATTCATGCATGGCTGAAATACTCAAAGAGCAAAAGTTCAGTTCCAACTGCAAAGAAGTCATGTTGCCAAACACAGAAAACAGATGGCAGCGCTTGCACGTCCAGGCAGCCTGCTTTAAGCAGCAGTAGTCCGGAGCAGCCAATGGAGGAATACCTTGCAACTCCTGGTAAGCACCTTGTGAGCTGTATTTCCAACCACGGTGGGTTAGAGGAGCCACTCCACCCAAAGCTGGCCAAGGAGAATCTTGCCCTGGCTAGGACAAGACAGCGATGCAACCATGCATAAAGCTGCGGGCTCTTGGGGATGCTAGTTTAGCAGCAAGTGCTCCTGAGCGCTATCAATAACCTAAGCACGCTCGGTCTGCCCTCTGGGCTTCCTTCTCACCAGGGAGGCTGAAGTTTCAGGTGCTCAACAGCCTGCAATCAGGTTATCTAAACCGCCTAGATCAGAGACCTGCTCCTCTCAGATAGAGAGCGCCTGTCTGCACCGTGTACAGATTCCTGCAAAGGCCAAGGATCACCACGTTCCACTGTAACACCTAAGTGCACTTCTCACCTGCTTTATCTCACATATACAAATCCAGATCCTGTACAGTACTGTTCTTCCCTTGCACAATGGCAGAGAAAAACCCACACGAGCACTGTCACTACCATCTGTCACTTCAATAGGCAGGGGAAGAAGGCAGAACAAGAACAGATGTAGAAGAGAGGCCTCCTTAAACCACCAGAAGAGCTACTACACTCCTTAAGACACCAAGAGCTTTCTCAGCAGGCAGATGCAGCTGAAGGCTCTCCCAGGCATTTGCAAGGGCACACGTTGTTCTGCCATCACTGTGCTCAAGCCACACCTCATACTTTTGGTCCTTCCCTTCCCACCCAGCCCCTGTGATCGGCATCTACTTCAGGAGGCTCTTTGCTGTCTCCAGTTCAGAGGTAATTCTGCACAAAGAGCACAAACACATTCCTCTCTCTAATCCTGTACCCTGTCCCAACACTTCAGTTTAAAAGCCAGGAAGCAAAACAAAAAAACACATACAACACACAAACCACTCTCCTCCTCTTATCCCTTCTTCCTTCCAGCATATGGGCCACCCAGAAGAGGGCAACAATCCTATACATCTAACAGGCCACACCTCATCAGCAGAAAGCTGAAGCAATGCAGAATAACCTATCTGCTCTTC
This sequence comes from Rhea pennata, assembly GCF_028389875.1. NCBI lineage: Eukaryota > Metazoa > Chordata > Aves > Rheiformes > Rheidae > Rhea > Rhea pennata. Next base: position 13,946,309 of record NC_084669.1, on the reverse strand, counting down.
TCTTCAGTAGCCTCAGGCAAAAGTCCAAAGCATTCAATTGAAACATTGACTTCAAAAATCTGGTATACCAAGGAATAGTCAGATCAGTTTCCCTACACCAGGATATCAAAGGCTGTGTTGAGTGCGAGACTGGACTGAACAGATTTGCATCTTCACTGAAGATGCAGAATACTGCGTCACACAAACACCCAGGGATATCAAGGCTACCTAAGGCATCTGAAGCTCTCCCCCTGCACCTGAGCAAGCATATGGCAATTGCTCCACTTTAGAAAACACAGTGAGTGGGTGTTACTCCAACTACGTTACCTCTAAGACTTGCAAAGCAGGTCAGAAGGAAGGAAGAAAAAGTCTTGGGAATAGTTGTATCATGCATAAGCCAATAAACTGAACAGTAGTTACATTTATTAAATTCCCTAGTTTAGGAAGAACACTTCTCCCACTGGAGAAGAGGGGGCTCCACCCCCAAGGACTAAGCTGAAGATGCACACTAAGACCATCAGGCCTGACTCTAGAAGGAGCCAGTTATGTTTTGTTTTGTCCTTGGTTGCTATGCTTCAGCATACTCTCTATCCTTCTATTAAATCTCTTTATTCTCTGATTAAGGAAAAAGAAAAACACTGAGAACCAAAGTGTTCTGCCAGAATCCACTCTTTTTTTTTTTTTTTAATTCCATGTGGTAATTAGTACATACAGCCAAGAGAGTTATTTGTATGATGGTAGAGGATATCCTGATTCCTGATCACGAGCAATCCTGCCGATACATGTTTGAGATGTTAACAAAATAAGGATGGCTGGACCAAGTAGTCTGCCAACCAGTATCAACAAGCCAAACAGCACTAGAGACCTTGTCCACCAGCACTGCTTCCACACTGATTAATTGCAGAAAACAATGCAAGGAATACAGCACGCACATGTGATTCATCAGGACAAAAAACAAGAGCATGTGCCTCGGTCTGCAGGGATCCTGTCACATTGCACATTTCTTACAAGAATTAAGACACCAAGCCCAAGCTACGTGGTTTAAGATGTTCCTGGGACCCTGCCATGGGCTTGGACAAGTTTTGATTCCCATTCACCACCTTAAAAACATACACATACCCCCGTTCTGAGCCAAAGTTCCCCTCTCAGATGGGATGTATGGAGACAGCCTAGCGACAGAAACAAACTGTGAGCAAACGATAATTTGGGTTGCAAACCACATTGTAGCTTCACTGCTGCTACCACCTTGGATCAGATTCATTAAGCAATTCATTAAGCAGCCAACACAGGTACCCCAAGATATCTGCTGCAGTTATCACTCAGCAGAAGGCAGTGTACTCCTTCATGCCATGTTAGCTAACTGTTCTTTTTCTCCTCAGCTTCTTTAGTTACATGCTTCCAGGTTTGGCCCCTTTAAAGCGTCATTTGGGGGAGCTGGGCTTCCTCTGGCTGAGGACGGTTGACTGCCAAGCCCATCTCAAATTAAGGCATACCCACATCACACTGACAGTTGTGTACAGAGCCTTGCTAACATTAGGAGAGCATCTACCACTCACTGTGAAATGCTATCCATACTGCAACAGCCTTAAGCCACAGGAAGAGCAGCACAGTTTCTCTCCCATGGAGATCCTCTCCCTCCCCTGCAGGGATCTCCCACATAAATATCACAGAATATCTGCTGGGACTAGAGGCTCCAAGCCCCCTTCTCTCCCTGGGCCCACACACAGCTCTTTAACATGCATTTAACTATAAGCTAGCAAAAGGGCTCCAAGTTCACAGCAACCTCAGCAAAACTTCATCCCCAGAGCCAACTCCCAGGTTTTGAAACAGGTAGAGACAGCTTCAACCACACAGCCGTGCTGCTCCAGCTAATGGCTCACACACTGGTGACCCTGTTGAATGATTAAGCACAGAAGGGCAAGCACACACCATTCATTTTATGTGTACCACCTCAAAGGAGGCAGTTCAAACTAAAGTTAAGAAAATAAAGCTCATTTAAAAAAAAGAAAAAATGCAGGCAAGTCCATGGAGCCGCAAGCACACACCAGACATGCAGTGTGATAGAGCTCAGCCTTTTTGGTCCTGAAGAGATGGCATAGCTCTACCGTCAGAAAAAGCCAAAAGTTAAGCCACTACCCTTTGGGTTTACGAAGGAAGTAGAAAAACCTATCACTGATAACTCAAAGAAACAGCAGTTAAGGCATCTCCTTAAAGCTGATAGAACATGTGTCCTCAGCATGCAAGGGAGCAGAAGAGGGTTTCTTTAATAATGAAAAATTAGATGAACAGAAAAAAAAGCCACTCTTGCCAGCAACTCCACCCATAGACCCAAAGCAGCAATTCCACAGAGTGATCAGCCATGAGAGCAGTTGATGTTATTACAATGATCTGCTTGTTTTCCACTTAGAGGCCCCACTTCCGTAATCGCTCCAACTCTCTCAACTCTAATTTCCCTGTTGAGGGAGAAGGAAAGGTTACAGAGATGTCTATAAAGAGACAAAGTTTAAGAAGGATTTCAAGTGGGTTCTCGGTAAAGTTTTTATTGACCCATCCAGTCACTATATCTTCCCTAGTTTTAGGCTACAGAAGGGGAAGGAAGGACCTGTTTGTTCTGCAATATTCTGCTAGTTCAAAGATTTGGTGTGGGAACCATGTTGAAGGATGCTTCTCTTTGCTGAGGAAGCCAAGGCTCATCAACATCCTCATTGAGGCAACACCGGCTTGGACCACACTGCTAATCTAATACTCTAAGTGCTCAATTACAGGGACTATTGAAACAGACTTTGGCCAACAGATTCAGCCAAAGAAAGGCTGGCTTGACACAGACAGCATCTGCTCAATTAGAAAAACAAGACACTGCAGTACTGACACAGCCATGAACTTTTTCATTTATTTCCTCTCACTTCAAGGCACATCTTACCACATAGCAGCAAGGTGCAAGAGAAAGCTAGTGATCAGCAGCTCCAAGCCAGCTAGAGGCTCAGCAGCTACCAGGGCAGTTAGAAGCAGCAGCAAGCAAGCAGAGGGGTTTTTCCACGAAGCTTTCAGGAGGGAAGTCGCCAGCAGTACTTTTGCAAGTATGCGCTTGAGAAAAGGAAGCACAGAGGCTCTGCTGCCAGTACGGCAGATGGGGGAGAAATTAATTCATGCAAAGGCTAAGTAGCACCTCTTCTCCCAGTCTGACCCCACCTCCTAGTAACCAAGGAGCCTGAAGGTTCATCTGCACGGAAAAGCTGTGGAGCCCATGGAGCTTCCTATTGCCATTAACGCTTGCTCCAGCTTCTGGACTGAAGGTTTCACGCCAGAAGTTGTTGTGGGACCAACAAGGAGATTCTCAGCAAGGGAAGAGGGCGGAATCATCCTGCCCCGCTAGTCTGAAGCTTGCCTTAGCCAGCAATGGGGGGGAACCTCATAGCAGGCAAACACCCTTCAACCAGTATTGCAAGCCACATCAGGATTAGCTGGTGTCTCAAAGGTTAATTAGTTCACTATGCACAGATGGTAGCTGGTAGGGTTTGGAGAATGGATTAACCTAATTTGTGGTTTGTAATGTACCATGCAAACATCCATTGCTAGACTTGAAGCAACTCTGCCATTATTTTAACTTGAGGAGAGAAAAACCACACAATGGATGCTTGCATAGAAGTAATGCCTATTTTGACTGACAAATGAGTTGCTGTTCACTTGGTTAATGCAACTGCCAAATTTAAGTCTGAGAATTCCTTCCCTTTTTGCTACAGATGGTCTTTGGAGAGACCTAAATGAGACCATTTGTTATGAGCACACAGAATATACCCAATCTAACTACTCCTTACAGTTGCAGGGAGGCCTCTCTGGCACTGACAGATGGCCGTAAAGGGACAATTCAATTGACTGGAAATATTAAGGCAGCTTTCCGAAGCAGCTCTGCAGCATGTCAAGTAAAGCCTCACAAATCCAAGGTAACAGCACACGTGGCAGCCTAGGCCACAGCAAACACCAATGCCTGTGCAGAGCCTCAGTCACTCCAGTGAAGCTCCAGGCCTTGAGCGGACTGCAGGTTAAAGCATTTCTAATCAGATCATATCTGAGTAAAGGACTGCATGTTTACACAGCACTTAGCACAAGAGGAAGCCTGGCTCAGGGCTGGCATGCAAGGATGCCCTGGATCAGCATAAGACTCACTTCTGTTTAACTAAGGAGGTACCATGATATTGCATTCAGTTCAGAAGGTCTTAAATGTTTACCACCAGTATCTGCTGCTGAGATAAATGTTTCTCTAACTCCTATTAAACTCTGAACTTATCCAACCCCTCCCTGCTTTAAGGGGTAAGCAGGGGACTAGCCAGACTCAGACTCACCGGCAAGGCAGAGGTCAGGGTAGAGGTGACGTTGGCTGTCAGAGGCATTCCCCAAATGTTTCTGCAATCGGCCATGCTCGTGTCAGGCCTGCACATGCCTGAAACACAGCAGCTGTGGGATTCCTGCTGGACAGCGTGGGACAGCCGTGCTCACACCCAAGAGCTGCCTCCCAGCACATCTTTGGGCAGGACAGAAGATGTGTTTGCATATGAAAGTGTCTATGCCTCTCATTTAAAGGTAAAAGAGTGTTTGCACCTACTCAGGAAGCTGTGCTTCCAAGCTGTTTGTTATCTTAAAGGCTCTTACAACACCCCATGGAAAAGCTTTTCTTATTTGCCCCATTAGTCATTCAAGCATCATAAAGCTAGTCTTCATTAAAGACCACAACTACCAGCAACCTTGGCATACTCCTTAGCCAGCTGTGTGCACACTCCCACAATAGCCATCTCCAAGCAGAGTGAAACATCTTCAGTACCCTAAACTGGGACTGAAGAAGGCAGAGAAGAAAGCCCCTTTACACAACTCAGAAAGCTGCTTCACATTCCTCCTAGCACAACGTAAGAGGGGAAAGAGTATCCCTCAAATTCAACCCTTCCCATATCCTGCCTGTCTGAGCAGCCAGACACCACGCACTAAGACATGGAAAAGAATGGGAAACAGTCCCAAGAGGGGCAACTGCAGCACACAGAGGTGCAGTAGCCAAGGAAGGGGATTCAATTTCTGAGCTCTAGCCTAGCAGGGATGGATGAGCACGTCACTTGGGTCACCACCAGAGCACAGCAGAGCAGCACCTGCAGTCAGCATCAGAGCTGCATCTAACCAACTTTGTCCCTCAACCCTTTAGTGTCAAGGAGGATCAGCACTCACTTCCCCGCAGAGGCATGGAAGCAGCTCCCTATACACCAGCACAATGCTTTACAACCTTCCCCTTGAAAGGTGCTATTCTTGTGCATGTCCACTGGTGCACTGAGCCCAGTTTCCTTTTCTAGTGATTTTCTAGGTCAGTGCTTAAATCAGGTTACCCCAGAGATCAGCAATTAAAATAAAAATAAATAAATAAAAATAAATTAAAAAATGGAGCTTTCTGAGCCAGGAGCTCCCAGAGTCAGCTCTGCTTTCTGCCAACTCCTTTACCTTTGCAGCTAGCAACACTAGGAAAAAAAAAATAAGGAAAAAGGAAAGAAAGAAGAAAAACACTGCTTTCCAATTTAATTCACTGGGAATAAACAGTTTATTCACATTATGGTTAGGAGGTTCTAGGAGTGCTGAGCAAAACTGCATCTCTGAAAGGATCTGCTTTTTAATTGCAACCCAGACAGAGGCTTTGTAGGAGATCAGGAAGATGAAATGTGCTATATAGTTTCTAGTATCAGGCCAGTACCTTGTACCACACCTGCCTCTGTTACCACCGCCAAATGGGCTTACAATACCTGCTAGAGGAATTAAGGAAAAAAAGCATTTTGGAAGAATTGGTCTGCAAAGGCAGCAGGTATCTAATGCACAGGAAGGCAGGGTCAAGTGACAGCTCCCCATCATGTAGCTCATTAAAGGATTGCAGCATAAAAACTTTCATGATTAGCCAACAAATCATCTAGGTAGTGCCATTCACCAGTTTAAAATATTTTAATCTTTTCTTTTCTCAGAGAGATTGAACCATTACACTGTTTCTTCAGTCTAAGAAAAGAAAGAAAGAAAGGAGGAAAAAAAAAAAAAAAAACACACTCACACAACCCAGGAAAAGAATCCTCCCCTCCCTTACATGCAGGCCAAAGTTTTCCAGGAGTCACTATTGGCTTGACAGGCCTCTTTGGATGCCCTGAACGTGATTTGGAGCACCAAAGACTCCAAACAAAGTCGATGAGAGTTGCAGGTGCTCTGTGCTGGGGAGGACACCCTAACTCATCCAGCTCAGAGCAGCCAAATCCAGAGGCTCATAATTACATGTCCCTTTTGAAAACAGATCTGTGAAAATCACTAAGAGCCACAGGGAAGGGGGAAAGAAGAAGAAAATTTGGGTTTATGTAGTTTCAAATCAGAATTTCACAACATGTTTAAATCCAGAGTCTTAAAAAACAAAGCGCTGGGCTAGAGCCTTTGAGTCAGCCCAAACCCCAGACACAGGCACCAAGACCTTTACAAGATCCTTTTGGAAAGGCAAACATGAGATTCAGACAGCAAGAGAAAAAGCATTCTCTCTCAGGCTGCATTTTGACTGTATGCTCAGGTAAAGATAAGTTAAAGGAAAAGGCAGGGGGAAGAGGGAGAAAAAAACAAAACAAAACAACAATTTTAACACATTTACCCTCTTGGACTGGAGGAGAGGTTATATAAACACAGTTAGAGGAGAGCAGTCATTTGAACTGCAATGCTATATAAGGTGGGTTTCTTCTCCTCTCCAGTGCAAGAGGAAAAAAAATGATGCCACTCTCCAACAGGCTTAAACAATATAGAAGTTAAACTGCTACACAATTTCATGCAACACAAGATAAAGGCAGGTTTAAAAGGAAAGTCCTTTTAAAAGGCCCAAAGCTGGGCATCTTACCTGATTTCCTCTTTGAAGATCCATAGTCCCTGAAAAAGAGACAACAACAAATAGACATGGTTAGTGCTGGAAACGTTGGGGAGAGGGTGGGTGCGTCCCAAATTTCCACCCATACGCTCAAGGGCTCATCCCGCGCGCGTCCTCCTTTAAAGAGGAGCTCGGGGCTGCAAGGCATTGACGGGCAGGGGCCGGGACAGAGCCGGAGCGGCACCGGCTCATCAGCGGCAGCAGCTGGGGCTGCTGCAGCACCAGGGGCTCGGGGAGCATGTGATCAGCTCGACAGAGCAAACCATCCACAGGCTGCAAGGCAGGGGAGAAGGGTGTCATTTTTTCCCCTTTAAATCGCGCTATTAAACGCACAGCTACTGAATTAACCCCTGAGGCTCCCCTGGAGAGGAAGGGGGATATTAACCGCTTGCTGGAAGGCTGCGGCTGCCGCAGGCTCCGCCGCCACTGCTCGCAGCCCTCTCCTTTTGGAGGGCAGTTAATTTTGGCGTAACCTCCAGCCCCCCCCCCGAGTTATCTCTGTCAAGCACTTGTCCTCCGCAAAGAAAAAATCCCCAAACTTAATCGGTTCCAGGATGGGGGATGCACCCGTCCTTTTTTTTTTTTTTTTTTTTTTTTTTTTAATAGCCATTTAAAGGGTGTTTGCACCTTTGCTCGCGACAGAAGCGCCAAAAGCTCGAAAAGCCGTTGCAGACCCGGGGAGAAATTACAGAGCGGAGCTGTGCGAACCAGCCGAGGAGAAGCAGAACGGCGGGCGAGAGCGCTCCGCGGCGGCCGTGCCTCCCTCTCGTGAGCCTCCCAGACCCGCCGCTGAAACCAAGTCTGCGCCGTCGGGAGCCGGGACGGGGACGGACCGAGCCGAGACGGCGTCGCTGCCCAGGCGCGGGGACCGCTGCCCCGCCGCGCGCCTCACCGGGCAGCGTTGATTTTGGGGGAAGGCGCCTGCCAAAGCCCCCGCAGAGGCAGGCAGCAGCCTCTCCGTTTGCGGGAGCGGGGTTTGGGCCCTTGCGGCACGCTGTCTGCTCCAGAGCAATCGGAGAGGGAAGGAATCTCCAGTTATCCCAAACTGCATTATTTAATGACTAGGAAGTTCGGGGGATCCGCTGGAAGAACGACGCGTCCCCCGAGCGCAGAGGTATGTCTGCAAACGGATCCGGTTTCTCCCAGCGCCTGGCGTGCGTGCCATGCCTTGCACGGCTGGGATTCGCGTCCACTGAGTAATAACTGCTTGGGAGTTTTTACACCCTCTTCAAATTTTCCAGTGTCATTCCTATTTCAATTAAATGCTTGTTTTCCCGGCTATGTCTGAAGTTGTATTTGATGTGAAGATGCCGCTGCTCGTGAATAGGCTGCTTCTTCTGCAGAAGCGGTACCACGTGCAAACGTAACGCCAACTGTATCGTGACCAAACCAGAGACCCTCTCAAGAGCTAGCCGGGGAAGGCAAGCCCCCCAAAACGCCGTGCCTGCAGCTTGGCGGACGTGGGCAGCACCCCGCTCCCGCCCGTGAACACCTGCGGCGGTCCTGCCCAACTCCTGACAGCGCCCAAGGGCGAGGGGCTGAAGCCCTCCTGAGAACCAGGCCATGCGCGCTCGTCCGTGGGCTCAGCACCATCCTGCTGAGCTACAGGCTGCCTTCAGCTACAGTCGTGGTGCCTTCGCGTGGAAGAGCCTGACGGTCACATCGAGCAGGCAGAACTCGGGAGAGCCGGGTCCATTTCTGCCTGAATCACCGCAAACTTGAACCCCCAACTTACTGCAGGTTATTGCAGGTGCTTCCACCCCCTCAATATTTTTTGTGGAAAAAAAAGATAAAGCTTTTGCCATAGTGAAGCTACTTTAAAAAAATTACCCAATTCACACAATTGCAAATGTGGTATCGATGGTTGGATATGATTAATGAGCAACCGAAAATGAAAAAAGATGTTGCTGAATGTCTCCCAGCTGACCAGATCTAAGGTGGTACCCTGGTTTGACAGCGGTACCCAGAAATGACAGCAGCAGGAGATGATTTGTCAGTGCTGTGGCTCTGCCCTGGTAGCAAACGCCACAGAACGCTCAGAATCCAAACCTCCTTTCCAGGCTGCCTCCTGCGTCTTTCAATCTAACCTCTGGCTGTTCGTCAGGGCTTGTGCGAACGACTGCAGTAAGGTTTTAAATGAAGCTGGTTCTCCAGTTCCAAAGGATGACTCATTCATGCAATTTAAAGAAAGCAATGATTTAAAAAAGAGCAAAAATTAGAAACTCCCTCTCTTTACATGCAAATTATGGGATGACAATAGCTATTACTGCATATAGAATTTTTTCTCATCTACATTATTTCTGTTTGGCTCCTCATTTGGCCAGCATTTCCTCCTCAATAAAAGCACATCATTTATGGAAGCGTTCCTGCCATTAAACTGTCTCCTGCAAGCCTTGCAGCGGGCAGGCACATCCCACGTAGAACCGCTAATGCAAGCACGCAGCACTGTGCTGCACACGCCGCCAGGAGCCACGTTTCTGGGCAAGGGCAGGAACGGAGCCAACTCAGACAACAACCATCCACATGGGCTGGCGCTCTGGTCCAACAAACCCCGTCACTGCTTGTCTCAGGGCTTGTGCACCATGAAAATGCACATTTGGATTAGTCTGAAGAGGGAAAAAGCCTCTTACTGACCGGTGCACGGCCCAGTGATTTAGGGTCAGTTGGAAGGGAATGAAGCAACCAGCAGCCTTCAGTGACGTGCTCTTGAGATCAGGCAGGATACCTAGCATTCACAAGAGGGTCCAGACTGTGGTCAAACTCTTGCAAGCGCAGCTCTGCTTTGCTCTCTGCGCTGTGCGCTCACTCTCCTCTCTACAACTGCATTGCGCCAGTGCCAGGCTGTTTTGGGACACATCAGTGCCACGTGTAAGACACCTTTCCTGCCTGCTCCCTCATGCTCAGCCAACACGCACTAGTCGTCCCCTCCTGGTCTTCTGCACCCCCGTCCCACAGTGTTCCCCAGCTGCATCCAGGATGTCCACCCAGCTCATGGCTGCCATATCATTTTGTTCTTCTTAAATGTCCTTTTCAAAACTAACATGAGGACTAAAATGAAGATGTGAACCTCAGTCGGTCAAATACCTTACAAACCCATATGAAGAAGCACCTCCAGTCTCAGCAAAATTATAATCTAAAGACTTAAAGCAAAGAGAAGATGGGATAAAAGTATATTATAGATCTTTCACTGAAGGGGAGCTGTAGCAGCTTTTACGACTTCTGTCTTAGTTCCCAGTCTTAATCATAAAATCACCCTTCCAGAAAAAATCAAATGATTGTTTCAAAACATTTATTTGAGTCGCCCCCTCTCTTAACTAACACGACTCACTCAAAGAGAGAGTCAATGAACAATCTATTCCTGGACAGGTTTTCCTCCTTTCTTTTATAGTTTTTCTAAGTTTAAAAATCAAGTTTTATCAAGTTCTGGTTTTGGATTTCCAGAAGTCCATGTACTCCATGTCCCCCTGTCTTGTAGGCTTTCTGTGCATCCACAATATTCTCATAAAATCAGGACACAGCCATATAAAATAAAATGGAGCTTGAAGTAAACCTAGTGAAACTCTGAAAGCCAAAACTGATTCCTCCAAGCTAGAATGGAAAAAAAATCACAGCTGAAATAGAAAGCAAAGGAGGTGCAGCAAATAATCTCTCCAGCTGGGTAAAGTGCTTTTTGTATACATTCTCTTCTCCTGGTGTCTGTTAGTGAAGAAAGTCTATCCAGCTGCTTTGCAATAGCAGCAGCAAGGAGCCAGGCCTGGCTCCAAGTTTATTTTTAAAATCCTGTTCAGCATGTGATTCACTGGTGTGTCTCCCCTCTCCCAAGAGACAGTCTCGAAGGTGAACACCTCTTCGCCTTACTAGTTTCAGAAAACCATTACTGTGAGCCTAAAGTATCAGATTATGTCCAAGATAATAAAGGAAATTCTTTAATGGTTTCTCTTGAACTGTAACAACCTCCAGGTAGGAATTCTGTTCTTCTCTTGCAATAAGGATTGTACCTAACAACTGCTTGCCCTTAAATCAGACAATAAACCTGGCCTTGCAGAAGAAAAACCTTTCATGGAAAAGTTTGCTTTTGATCTTTTTATCTTTATACACACATACATTTCCATTTTGATTTTTTCACTTCTATCTGAGACTAGCTACTGCTATCCTTGTATCACTTTCAATTACAGCTACAGAATAGCAGCAAAACCAGCAGGGAGAACTGAGAATAGCACTGGCAGATCCTTCCTTCGTTAGCCAGAATCACTCCGTGCTTAAACGAATCCTTTTCATAGAAATAGCATATTTCCAGCCTTATTCTCATTAGAGATAACAGTTTTGCCTAAAGTCTTCCTAGGGGGCGGCACCTTTCACTGACACTGAACCTCGTTACTGGCATGGAAAGTGTTTCCTGCTGCTAATGATATTAAAATATTGCAGGTGCCAAGCGTGTCACACAAGCTGAACACACTCCTCTCGCTTTAATGATAAAGGGGAGAGAGACAGGATCTCCTTTCTCATCAGCTTCACACCAGGATAACATTACTGATTTGACTTATGCCAACGAACGTGAAAGGAAGGCCACGAATTTTGGTAGAGAACTGATTGTGCTGCTATCGCATTAAGCTATTCACAGCCAAGAATTTTGTGAAACATGAAAATATCTTATATTACATCACTGAATTTATATGTCACTTGCAATCCAAAATAATCTGCAAGGTTTTATTAAAAATGTTACTGAAAAGTTTTACAGCGCATCCTCTCTTTAGGGACTGACTTTGATGCTATATTCAATGAAAGCTATTGAAGTGTGTGTGTGTGTGTGTGTGTGTCTGTCTGTCTGTCTGTACTTTAATCTATCTAAACATACATAGATATATACAAACAAGCAGTGGCACAAATGGAAAGCTGCTTAACAAATAAGGAGTATCCTGACATTTGTTCAATAAAAGCCTAAGTAATGTTCCAAGCCAACAAGACGACTGGAAGTGAATGGATGTTTCTGCAATGGCTTGTGCCTATCTTTTCAGCTGTAAGTCTAATGCAGTTTGATTTGTACTTGGCATGAAAGGTTTTTACTGCATCCCCTATGGAAAATCAGCAGATAAGGAGACGCCTTGTGCAGGAGCCAGGCGAGGATGCTGAGCAACCCCCTGTAACGAAGGAGGGGGCTGCAAAGAAGAAGGTTCAGGGAGGCGCCGTCGCAGCTCACGGAGGAACAGGGCTGTGGGAGCTGCAGAGCAGGCACTTCACCAGGCAAGGCAGAAGCTAAAGGGAAAGTAAATCATCTCTCTGTCCATTTCCCAGTGTTTGACATCCAAAGGAGATGAGATGGTGAAAGACCCAGAGTAATGGAAGTTAATCAGTATCCTCTAGAGCATTTTAATACATAATTTAAAAGCGTTCCTTATTTGTTGGCTTTTGCTAATTCTTGTTTAAACACATTGTAGGCATTTATGTTCCCATGCTCCTTAATTCCTAAGAGTCTTTGGGGCTGTGGGGAGTCTGCAGTGGAGATGTATGACATTTCAAACAAACAACTCAGATTATCATCTAATCACCAACGATTTGTCAGCCAGATAAAAACACAGAAATGTTTTAACAAGGAGGTCTGCTCCCCCCTTGCCAACATTCACAAGGTTTGCAGTCAGGACTGATGAAGACTGCTGCCTTTCTCCAAAACTGTTTTTCTTAATACTGCTATTGGATTCTGATACAGTGTTTTTAAAGTAAAATAATACAAAAATACTTTGCTACTGCCCTTTCCAAGTACAGAAATCTCAGCTTTGAGAATGGACTCACAACTCGAAATTTTTCTAACGGATTTTACTCAGACTGACCTTTCCTATATGGCTTTTGAGACAAAGGAATAAATCAGGAGAGACCAAGAACTATCCGTAGGCTCTTGCCTATTACAATGGCAGGATGAGCACCCTAACGTGTTAATGTTATATAAACACACAGGAGTGCTATCATTATAGCTGTACTGAAAACTGTGGCCACTTGGAATTTCCTGGAGAGTGCAAGGCTGAAATTCATATCCATAGTGCTCAAAGTGCAAGAGTTGAACCATCTGAGCTAGAGGCATCTGCATTCCCTCCGAGCAATGAGACGCAGATGAGCCACAATTAAGCTATGTTAACTTTACACTTTACAGCTCAGGAACACAAACTCAGACACACGGAGGCACACAGCACTCTCCCCTTCCAGCACAGCATCCCCAGAAATCATAAAAGCACAGCTGATCTCTTCCCCAAGCCAAATAAACAGATGAAGGCTTTTTTATTTTTTTCTTTTAGAAAATATTCTGTTCATTTCCTGATATAAATCACTGCATTGTGGAAGCCTCTTGAACATGAATCTGTCCTTTCTGCACAGAGGTCGAGCTTTTCAGTCGTGTCAGAAAGGCCCTCATTGTGGCCGGACCGAGACGCCCCAGACTGCAGAATTCCTCGCCGCGAGCAAAAAGGGACTTGAGGGGGAAGACGAAAATCTGGCAACCTGACTTCAGACACAGGCATTTCTTGTTGGCTTGAAAAGGTCTCGGCTTGCTGCTGAGAAGGGTAAGCCAATATTGTGTAATCAGCTCCTTCAGAGAAAGGAGACACCGTAAATGAGAGAATTTTGCCTTCCTGCCACCTTTCTGTTGTCATCACAGGGTGACTGTAACACTGGCATAGAGCAGAAAGCACAGCTTTAGGCAGTATATTTCTGGTTAAGCTGCAATGATTGCCTCTGCATCATCTAACAACTGTGGCCCAGCTTGGCTCAGCAAAACCCATCCTGGGGCCCTTATGTAGGGCTGATGTCTGACAACTCCTTTGAAGCCAATAAAATAAAAGGCAATGCAAGTTCTCCCTGAGAATCTCCATGCACAACACTGAGAACTCTTCTATATCCACATGCAGAAGAGATTTTCCCTGCACAGAGATTCTTGTCTTGCAGAGAGGAGCTAAGGTTAGAAGGAGATGAATACTGCCACTTCTCCAGCAACGCTCCCTGCTTCTGAATACACGGATTTATGTCGTGAAGGGAAGGTCTGGAGCAAAGGAAAACCACTGTCCTCTCCCTCTGTTCATTCAGAGATTAGCCACGAACAGCACAGCATGGATCCACTTGAGTTCTGCTACCAGGCATAAGATGCAGGAGATACAGACAGCTCAGAGACAAACAACATCCCCGTGGACCTCTCAGCCCCACGCAGACCCACAGCCTCTGACAGGCGGCCATCACAGTTGTCTTTCTGGGTAGAAATGCTATACAAGTACAAGCGAGGGGTTCAAGGTATCACACCTCTTCCCCTAATGACTGGGAAAGAAGACAGACCTCCATCCCAGGATCTTCTGTGGAGAAGCTGATGATCTGGCTCCAGCTGAAGAAATAGAGAATTAGCCTCTTGAATTTTCACAGTTGTATTTTGTTAAGATCAAATTCTCCTCCTGGAGGAAGAGGAGGCATTTGAATCACATATTCAGCATTTCAGCAGGCAGTGAGACAGAGGGCACAGCATGGACAGCAACTCCTGCCTTGCCAGCACCAGGGAGGGCTAGCGTGGTGCAACCTGGAAGCGTCAGACACTGTGGCAACGAGCTAAAGCCATGTGATTCTCTACTGCAAGGCTTCAGTGGCCTTGAAAAAGACAACATGAATGTTTATAGCAGGCTTTTTCCTGGAAAGAAGTAGAAAAACAAGATCTTGCCTAAGAGTCATAGCCTCATCTGTTTCTGTTTTAGCCTGTTTATCCGTTCACTTTGCAAATTTTTCTGCAGGACAGAAAAATGTATTTACCTTACCAAGAGCTCTGATTGGAGATGCTATTCACCTCCTGTAAACTGGCTTTGGCTATCCCTTGCAAGGAGGCCAGATTTATCTCTGTTCCACAGTGACCAAACATGTGTCACTTCATTATAGTAAAGTATTTATAGCATAAATGCTGACTGATAAAAACAAGCTAATAAAAATTAATCATTTTCATGTGCAGATTTTCCTGTTGTGCTCCTCACTTTGGAATTTTAATACACAGTCTACATGCACACACAAAATGTTTAAAAGATGCATCTAATCACAGTTATAAAGTAAGTAGTGAATATTAGAACTGTAAATTCACATGCACAAATTAGTCTGGCTAATAAGCTCTCATATATATATCACAACAATTTGATTAAGAGTTTAAGAAGGCAGTACAGGCCTTGAATTTTTATTTTATTTCTTTTGAGCCTTTTCTGATTTGAGGGTGAGCCCCTGAAATTCCGGTTACCATCAGGGCGTTGTGTCCAGCCTCGGGCTGGCAACCGCAGAAAGCACCCGGGTTTCCAAACTGCGGCCCTAACAGTGACGACAGAAAGAGCAGCGATGTGCTGCATTTGCTGTGCCCATCTGAGGACGCTGATTCCTCTGCCATTTCCAACTAGCTTTGCTGGGACCGAGGTGTATGCTGCATATTTTGTTGCCAAATCATTGCACCTGGAGGAATCCTAAGAGCACGGTACCGCAGGCACTCCACACTGTACACCCCTTGGGTCTGCGTTGTGCTAACCGAGCCACCGCCCGGCCCGGGGAGGCGCGAGGGCTGCCAAAGCCAGCCCCAGCCCCGCTGAGCGCTGCCCCACGCTGCGGTAACGGGCAGCTGGTTGCCGCTTTCTTTGTGCAGCTGAAAGAAGGGAAAGGGAGAAGAGAGAGTTTCCCCAAGGCACCAGCTGGGGCTTCTTGATCTGCCTGAAAAAGTAGGATTGTCCCTCAAACTGCATTAGCCTCCTTGGAGGGAAAGAGCAAACAGCTGAAGAGCCTGCAGACTAGAAAGGAGACAAATGAGTTGGAATAACACTAGGCATCTATACTCATCTTGAGTGACCCACAGAAGAGAAAAATATTACCTACTTCTCCTAACAGAAAACCTGCAAGATTACCAAGCTACTGGCAGTCAATTAAATTATGAGAAGAGCTTCTGAGTATAACACTCCTAAAACATGGAGCTCGCTGGCGTTATAGGTTGTTGTCACCAAAACTAGCGATGATATAAAATCATGAAGAAAGGGTAAACGGTGGCTTTTGTACTTCATGCTCTGGATGCTTTGACTCATAGATGACTACGACAAGCTGAGAGGATATACAAGGGAAGCTCACCATGCATTTGCTCTGTTTTCATATTGGCTGTAAGCCACTGCTGGAGACAGGAAACCAGATGGGCCTCTGGTCTCACCTAATTGTGGCCTTATAATATATTCTGCTGTAAAAGATCAGACTGGATTAGGATAAATTACATCCAAATCATGCTGCATTACTCAGCACATTAAATTGTCCTTAATCACACACTTTGATGGTCTACATTCCTGCTTGAATTTACCTCCCGTGTATACTTCTTTGCCTATTCTGTTGAAATTGTTGCTGATTTTCAACTACACATAGCCAGGCTATAATGAAAAGCCAATAAGGCTCTTTGATCAAGCTTTATAATAGGACTAATCATGGGGACACACTCTGCTGTGGCAAGATGGTTTCCTCATCCTGTCTCTTTCAGAAATTTTCTGTGAGCCTTTAAAAGCAATTTAATCCTGAATTATGTTAGTTAAGTATTTTTTGTTGCACATGTGAGTTACAAGAAAAGGCCTCTCATCTCAATTTGCTACACAGTTCAGGAAATTAGTTATAAATGCTGTAATGCCTTCAGTGTCTCTCAGTGCAATGCAGCGGAAACTAGCAATCTGAGTAAATACTTCATCATTCCTAATTTTCCCATATGCTACATCCAGCACTTGATAAGAGATGAACTATAGGATTCTGTCTGGTAAATAGTACTGTGTTTTCCCTATCTAAGCTGTTTACATTGTTTCCAGAAGATATTCAAGGAAGAAACATGCAGTTCTTTAATAAACAGCACATGAAACATGTTAATGACGATCTAATAAAAATGAGCATGCATTCAATGAAAGTGAGTCACCTCATCACAAGTTTAGTGATGGGAGGGTGGTAGAGATGATGACTAACCAAGCACACACAGTAAGTCAGGGGTGCAGCAAGAACCCAAAATTTTGATGCTCTATTCTGCACTCCCCGTGGCATTCAGGCAGTCCCTGGTACAGGTTAGAGCAGGTCTCTTCAAACCATGGGTCAGATGCCAGTAGAAGGGCAGAAGCCATTATAAAGCGGCATACAGGACAGCATCCAGCCTAGAGGTGCACTGCCAGTGGTGGCAAGTGCTATAGTCATCGCAGCTCTGCTCTGCTCTGCTTGTGGTGTTACTGAACAAAAAAACACACATACCCTATAAATACCTGAAGTAAAGCATATTAAACCAAAAATCATCTCTTGTCTCACATCTACATTTGCCAGAGAAAATAATGATAGTAACTGCTAGAGAAATAATGAACTATTTTCTCTGAAGTTTCTTCTATTGGGAAAGTTGAATCTTTCACACTACAGTTTGTGGCTGTCACTCCTTGTTTGCATTGTTTGCCACTACCTACTACCTACTAACTACAAAAGGCTTGGCTCCAACACCTTGGTAATTCTCCTTGAAGAAGCTGTAGGTTGCTACCAAATCTCCCTTTAAACCCCCCCTTTGCCAGACAAGTAATAGCAAGACAACAGAAACAAAAAACAACTATTTTTTTCTCTCATTTCTCCTTACTCCTCAACCTGGGGCAGAGGGACAGAGAGAGCAGTGACCCAAATGATAGTGATGAGGGTTGTCTTCATCTTGTTCTCCCTTCTGGCTTGTTGGAAAGCCCACAGCAATTCCCTTCGACCCACCCACCTCTGAGCCTATCTTATCTCTGAGCATAGTTCCCATGCTGAATTTCTTGGAGTGGTGACATTAAGCCTGGGGGAGCCCTGCAGGACCAAGGCCATTACCTAGTGGCAACTGTGGTTCCTAAACGAAGCCCAACATGAAGAACCTGGCCTGGGGCTCTCAGTGAGGGCAACCCCACACAGCTCTGGAGGCCACTCAGGGAACATTGTGGGTGACCAACCTCCCTTATCCTCCAGGTACCACCGAAACTTGTTCCTCCCACCCACCCTTCTCCTTTTGGCTGACCAAGCCTTGAGGACACCAAGCAACACAGTCTCCCTGCAAGGGCTTTCTTTTGCCCCTCAGCTGTACACACCTCGAGGCTACTCTTGGTTTTAGGCCCCAGGGCTGGCCATGCTATCTAGGTGTCCCTACAAGGGATTCCCTGCAGGTTACCCAACCATGTGGGAGGGACTTGAGCAAGAGCTGGCACCAGTTCACAGGCTGGGGCTCCCACAAGGAATTCATAAGGCTGCCACTGGCATTTCTGAAATGTTAAAGGCTCTAAATTGGCAAAATAAGAAATGAGTTACAGGCATTTCCAGATATGACCCAAGCCATGCAAGACCTCCAACTTCCCAGTACAAAGGGGAGCATGCCAGATGTTTAGTATTACATAATTTTGCATTCCTTTCTGGTACTGCTTCTTATGGTGTCTACAGCACTTCTGCTTACTCATCTGGCTTTTTATTAACATGCTGCTTGGACCCTTCTGTCTTGCTGCTCCTTCTCTGTGAGCAATGGAAGAAGAACCCTGAAAGATTAAGACAGTAGTGTGCATAGACAGCAGATGGCTATTGCAGCTAGACTTTACACTGCTAAATACCCTACTGCCCTAGCTAGTTTTACACCCTCTTTTAGTGGTAGGTCTTTTCTCTCATGACTTTTTCAAAAATCATCTGTTGTACATATGGCCCTAAGATTGGTAAATATTTTTCATGGAGAGGCAAAAGCTTACCTATATACATGGAAAGGCAAGATCAAACCCGCAGTATGAATTCTGACTTCTTCTGAGTCTTCGGTGACTGTAGTCTTTCTTTTCCTCATTACATTTCCTTCAGTCAGAATAGCAAAATTTAAACCCCATCATTTCCCAAATTTGCTTCAGTGGTATGTCCTTAGTTAACTGTCTTGCAACATCAAATATCTTTCCAGTGTGCTATAAAGAAATGTAGTTCTCTATAAGACACCAATTTTATAAACCTTGGCATTGTTTCCTGCCTCTTTCTATGAAGCGACACATGGAAAGGTCTTTCAAGTCATTAAGTTCCTCAATTTACTAGTCAAGAGACATAAATCATAGCATGTAGGATCTACTGCGAGTTCAGGAACTCTAGGAATTTTTTTTAATCACTGTCCTTTGAACTGAACTTTTTCAAAAACTGTAGAACTCCAAAACATATCTAGTAAATGTGTCCAGTAAATGCATCTAGTTGCTGGACTGACAACTACTAAAATCAGACTTGTCTTTACTCATTACTTACTAGCATTAGGCACTCCTAAAACATGCTCCCTGATTCTAACACTAAAACATGAAAGAATCTTGCCCAATATAAATGTCGAGATACATTAAATGATTTTAAACTACACACAGACACCAATTAAACCAGAAGAATACAGACAGCTTCCCAAAGACAAAACGTTTCAAACACTTGGATTATTTTCCAAAGTAATGACCACAGCTGCCTTCAAATATCCTACGATTGGACCTCGGGTCCTACTCTTCTCTGCTCCCCAAGGGATGAGAGAGCTAAATTATGTGTCATTTGCAAAGAAGCATCATGAGCCTTTCCTACGTACCCTGGCCTTGGAAGTATTAGACCCTTTGAAAAAGGACATATTCTGATAAAGTTATTCTAGTCTCAATGCTTGATTCATTTGGGGAAGAAAACAGAAAAGAAAAACGTAACTATTTCAGAATGAACTTACAAATGACCTTGCAGAGATGGAGGATGTTTCTGCTAGTACACATGTGGGTCCATGCTAATACTTTCTTTTGAGCCTTACTCAAATAAAATGGCAAACTGAAAAATCACATTGACCTCAAATACAGGTCTATATCCTTGCCTGAAAACACCCTAAATATTGCCAGCTGTTTTTCATCTCTTCATAGCCATCCAAAAGCACATTGTACAGAATGTAAAAGGCATCAAGACTTCTTTGGCACAAAAGTGCCATCTGCACACTAAGAAACTAACACTTTAATGCTTGAACAGACCAAAACTTTTGCAGCCCAGTTTAGATCCAGATGTAGATTTTAGAGAGGCCTGTTTACACAGAAAATGGTAAATTTCTCCTTGTTCCTTTTTTGTAACTCCAGCCTGTTCTCAATCCAGATATTAACTCTTAATTTACCTCATACATCCCCTAACAGGGTGGGGTTTTCTTGGGTATTTATTTCCAATATCTTCTTCCATGTTCTAGGCTCATAATAGTGAAGAGGAATAATGGGTGGATTTTATCTTTTCCATTCAGTCAGATGGCTATAAAAGAAGACGCTTTAGTTTGACTAAAAGAAAAATTACTCGCTCCTTCAAAACGAACACTGATTCAGGAGGTATTTCTGGTCTGGTACATGAAAGGATCTGTATGCTTTCTAGGCTAAATGGCCACTGACAGCATTACTGTTGTAATTGTTCATTTAATCTATATATCTATATCTATATCTGATATATCTTATCAGATTTGGGTGACAGGAAAATGTCAGCAATTGTCAGGAATTAACCCCCTCCTTTTCAGCTATTGCTCTTGTGTGCTCACTAATTCACAAGCTCAGTGTACGAATAAGGTTCTTCTGAGCTCATGTCCTGCAAGTGGCTTTTGTGCACAGTTTGTTCCATCGCTACCTAAAATGCCCTAAGTTGGATAATAAGAAATCATGATCTAAGCAGGAACATGGCCTTTCCGACAAAAGGCATGTCTCTGCTGCCGTGCTGTGAGCTCTGCATGTGGCGTCGCATCTGCCACAACCCAGGAAACAGCCCTGTGGTCTCGCAGAGATTCATGTATCCTCAACTAGGTGTTTGGCCATGCTAGATCACAGCCAGTGCAGAGTCCTTCTGCTTTGCAGCGTGCTCTCCGCTGCTCCTCAGGCATCAGTTACTGGTTGCCAGTCTGCACTTCCTTTGCTGGCTCTGCCTCGAACTGTCGTTCCTCCCTTTGCCGAGTGAATCCCTCCCCTCTTTATAAAGCATCCCTCTCTGTAATGCAAAGGTCGCACAGCATGGCCATATGGACATCATTTGGATCCACATGCCAGCAGCACCTGCAAAAATTGCACTCAATAAACTTCAGAGCCGGTCATGAGCTTTTCTACCGAATGAAGTGCCCAAACACCAATTGGAGAAAGGGAACTCCTCTCTGATGCATGTCATAACCAAAAAAATTCCTCCGCAGAGCGGAGGAAAGGCCGGGAGAAGCCGGAGCAGAGGCAGCCTAGCTTCTCTCTACCACAAAGCTGGGCATTAGACAGATACTCTCACCTTTGGTTCCCCAGCAAAGGCAGATGGTGGCCCCACGTCACCAGTTCAGAGTGCCCCCAGACCCCACCGATGTCAGCAGAAGATGTGGACACTCTGCACCTCACAGAGTTGTGCCCTGTCTGCAAGTGTGCAACACAACACTGACCTCAGGTTATCTACCAGATCAAAAAGTGCTCAGACCACTACACAAACATCACTGGCTCTGCACAAAAACCAGCCCTTACCTAAGCAGCAATACTGTGTGCAACCCCAGAAACTCAGCTTTCCATTTCATAGAATAAAAATCCTTCAAGCTCTGTTGTGCATCTCATCCATTAGAGAGACCTGGGGAGTTGGGCAGAGACCTTTGGAGTTGGGCGGAGACCTGCCTCATGATTAGATAAAAGCTTTTTCTCATAAATCACTATCCAGAAGAAACCACAGGGCTGGAGCACTGAACTCAATGTGCATTAGAAGCCAGGCACATCTCCTACACCAATTATTCATGCCTCTTTGCTGTATGTTGAAGAATGCAAGGTTTTGTGGTAGGGAACAGTTCCTGTATTTATTTATCATTACTAGTGACAACAAGACCAAGATTGTTTTCTCAGTAAAGACAAAAAGAAAAGCAAAGCGTTCCTTTTCACATGGAAAAAGCATTTTAAAACAATGTAGTGAAAGTGTTGGTCCAGACTCCTACATGTACCAGAGCAAATCTGGGATGGTGATGAAGAAGGAAGGTCAGGGATTTTTGGCTACCTCCCTGCCCCTGCTCCCCCGGAGCCTGACAGCTGACTCATGCCAAACAAGTCCCAGAACTGCTCTAACCAGTGGATAAACAGCTCAAAAAGAATAAATTATACCCCGTCCCTGTCCTTCCTTTTGCCTGCCCCAACACCCCCTGGAGTCTCTTCAAAGCGGAGGAGAGGAAGCCGTAGAAGGCGCAGAAGTCCCTGAACACAAAACAAGAGGATGTGCACACAGATGTTCCCCACCACGGCGGGCCATGGGGCCACAGCTCATGGCCCTCTCCCAGGACAGCCCCTGCCCCCCGAGGAAGACTTATAAAATAATGGAAACAATGACAAAAAAGTTGCAAATGTGTCTCTCATGTATGCAAGTTTCTCAATGCTAAAAGTCAGAAACATCTTAGGAGCAAAACAGCAGTCCAGACTGGGAGCTCTTGTTAACAACTGCTTTAAAGACTCACAAGCGTCCGGTTGCTAACGCTGGTGTGGCTACAATATCTTCATATCTGAGCACCCCAGAAACCAGCATGAATTTCCCTCCTCAAGCACCAGAGAAGCAGGAAAGTGCTGCCAGTCCCATGTCACGGATAGAAAGTTGAGTCAAGAATACTTTTCCCGCAAAGGTGTCACGAAGCAAGAGTGGAGGCTGGGGTTTAACCTCTGCAGTTGGGCCGTCCTTCACCTCACACCATGCCACGAGTTTAAAAATACATCACTCCTCTTGGAAATGTGTCACAGCTCTTAGAAACAAGAAAATCAGGTTGTGAGTGGGAGTAACCACATAGTATATATACCTGATTTTGAGCAATAGGCTTTTAAATACCACTTTACAAAAAGTAGACTTTTTAGCACTTCAGAACCTGAATACATTTTTATTATGAGAGGTTTGAAGCAGAACCATTTTAAGAGACAGGGGGCACTTTCTATTCGTTTTTTAGGGTATATACACTTACAGTATATACGTACTCTGTTTTGAAAAAAAGTAATTGTTTTATATGCTACCACAGCTTTTCACTGGTCATGCCATGCTCAATCCAGACAATATGAGCACCAGATGATTTAGCATGGGGATATTTTTAAATCAAGGAAAAGAAACTGTTTACAATTTACGAGAGGCTTTGATAGCTGTGATTTAGAAATGCCAGTGTTTCATTCCAGCAAACGTTACAATAACAAGAGCAAGATGAACGACCTGATGCCTTGTCAGAGATCTTCACAGGTCAGATAAAACGACCACATCATATCTGCAGGATCCGTTCAAAGACAGCCCTGTTGAGCTTCTCCTGGGCTTTGATGCCCGCAAGCCGAACGTCAGCACGATCCTCCCAAACGCCAGCCTCCTGCTGAGGGCTTTCTGCCGACACACTTTCAAACCTCTGCAACACGGACATCCTGTCCTGCCTCCCATCCGCGGCCGTCCGAGATTCCCTAGCAGAGTCCTGCGTTTCAAGGAAGCCGGGAGAGAAGAAAACGCTCAGCCCAGATTAGCGGTTGCCAAACAGCTGGTGGAGAACAAACCCAGGAAAACTGACATTTAAGCAACCATTGAAGAGATTTATCAATTTTAGAGCAGTGGGGTGAGATCATCTATTGCCTTCAGTTGTCCTTTGGCTGAAAGAGGCAAACTGACAGCTGGATTGCCCAGGATTCTGCATTTATACACACTCACTGAAATATGTGCATTTCATCATCACGTTGCATTTTCTCTGCTTCTCCAAGGCTTTCACTCAGCTCGCTCGAGGGTTTTCAAGCCTGTGTCACATTCACATACACCTGCTGCAATCTGTTAACATTTAACATGGAGCAGAGTGTGTGAGCAGTAATGAACGCTCTTCTCAGCATATTTAGTGTCTCTTTTGTTCAGCACAGTCTGGAACTTTTTCAAAGTTGCACACATTTTAAAATGATTAGCTATATAATCTATGGAAATAGCTCTGGGCCCATGGATTACTGACAGGCAGGATGCTCCGAGGATGCGATCATCCCGAACGGAGAGGTGCGGGAGCCACTCATAGCTCACGCTTCGCAACGTGGACTTGGACTGGCTGGCAACGCTGCTTCTGGGTCAGGGCACGCACTCGGGGTTTCAGCAGCAGCTGCGCTCTTCAGTCACTTTGTTCACTATGGGAAAGGCTTAATTTCCTTGAGAATATTGTGGCACTCATTCACCCTTCGAGAGACACGCTACCCTTGGAGACGCTGTACAAGGATCGTCCAGGCAGTCCTGCGTGATGCGAAGGGAATCTTTGTGGCTACTTTAAATAATCTGATCGAGAAACAAGTTTTTGCTGGGACTCCTCCACCTGTCTTTGCACACGCACGGTCAAAATTCCTCCCAGGGCGTTGCAGAGCCCCCACAGAAGTCATTCAGCCCTTGGGATGAACTGCAACCATTTCTCGGGCTTTGGGGAAGCACATTTCACCCTTTATGTCTGCAGCTACACCCTCCACGTACAGATAGCACCATATGCAGGATGCATTTGTATGTGAACATTATGCTGTTGTATCTTGGCTACTGGTTCCACTGAAGTGACCAGGAGACATGGTGTTATGATGGCTCGCATGCCTGCAAGAGCAGCCTTCTATATTCAAACAACTGAGCTCACATATAATGCTCAGATACAATTCAAGACCAGATGTATCTTTATTTCCTGAATTATTTTATACATCAGTTTGTCATCGAGATGAATTTTCTGTTTTGCTTTAGCTCTGAAGTGATTAATAGAGTTTGCCATAAAATACGTGTAGGAGAAGCCTACAAACCAATGGCACTAAATGGAGGTATCAGAAGAAGCTCAGCTACCAAGTCTACTGGGCATCTTTTGTGCTGGCACCCAGCACATCCCTCCTTACTGGGATCCATGCCTGCCGCTTCTCCCTGGAGCCACTGCGCAGCCACGTCAAGTTTGCCTAGAGACACATGGCAAAAGACACAGTGATGCTGGTTTTCCCTCCCTTCTGTACGGAGCTGAGGAGCAGCTGATGCCTTGAGAGGACGCAGACTGGTTAGAGAAAGGCTCACTTTACACCTGACTGTCACCAAACTGATCTTCCCTCTCCTCAGCATTACTAAGAACATCTGTATGAAGACTTAGTGCTTCATTTCATTATTGTCCGTCTGCTCCCTGCAGCTCATTTCCCATTGCTTGTTCAACACATCATAGCAACTTGGAAATGACTGCAAAACAAGATGACAGGGAGGCAGGTGAAAGCTGCAAAACCCTAAGTGATACTAATTCTGTTTCCATACAGACTTCTCTGGCAGCAAGGCACATGAGGAGGAACACACGGAAAATGGAAAGCAGAGACACGAAATGGTCTCTGAAGGAAAATACTCCAGCGACGTCGCCGAGGAAGCAGTGGCTCCATACAGTGCGTTATATCTGGCTGCCTCGAGAGCTATTTCTGACCAAGCCCTGCAGTTGGGTCTGCCCCTACATTTTCAGCTGTTTGACAACTAGTGACAAACATACATTCCCCCCTCCTGGTGATGCATTAAATTTTCCCTGCTGTGCAACACAGTCTTTGTAGCAATGCATGGCTGACTCCTGCTATGCCCAGCTTGCTTTGATCAAGAGGTGGTAAACGTGCTTTATCTCTGCCCCTGACAACAGCCACCGAATCCTTGTCGCGTGTCGAGAGCACTGACCTTTGCTCTCTGTCCACTGCGTCCCACAAGGGCTGATCTGGCGCTGGATCCTGCTCGACTTAAGGCTCCTTTCTTTGCTATACCACAACACACCTCCCAGTCTCTCCAGGTGTTAATCACTTCATATCAGCAGATCGGCAGCAGTCCAAGAGCCCGTGCTAACTCCAGCACCTGCTCTCTGTCTACGCTTGGTTTTCAGATGGGCTTTTGCCTTCCAGGCCAGTGATGGCACTGAGCCGCTCTAGGGCACCAGTCATCTTGTGATGAGGGCTCAGACACAGCCTCACCTTGGGCATCCTTTTCCCTCCCCAATTGGAGTCAGCCGCAGGGAGGATGGGCTGGAGCCAGACTTGTGGGGACACCCAGCTTGGATGTAAGCCCAGATGCCGAGGTTCTGCTTTATCTCCGTCTCAGAGCGGAGCACAGCAAAAAGCAACCCTTGGGATGCTGCAGTGACCCATTAAAATTAATGGGGTTAAATCATCCCCGGTGCAAGCTCCTGACTTCAAAAGAATTACACAAAGGCTGAATCTGAAGCCATTTTTATCTTTCATGCCTTTCAGAAAGATGATCTACTTTCCAGACTCCAATACTCAGCTTATGCTCTGGTCAGCCAGTCTTTCTAACTACTCCAACTGCCCTCTTGCTTTTCTCTTTCTCTTTGCTCTCATTCAAACACCTCCAAGAACTACTCACTAGCTCTGTTTTTCCCTGTGCAAAAAGATCATTGTACACTTCCAGATGGCCTAATCTATTTTCTATTTCAGGGACAAATAAATAACATATGAAGAACAAAAGTAAAGATTCATTAGAGAAACCAGGAGGGTCATGTACACGTAGAGCACATTTACTCTCCACACGAGGTTGCAGCAGAAGGTAAAAGGAGCAGGCACCTGTGCAACAGAGGAGGAAAACCTCCTGTACCAAAAACCGCAGTGCACAAAACCTGACTGTGACCAATACACATCACATATGCCTCTCTGTAATTGGAAGCACTTGTTTTAGCTAAGGAAGTGTAGCAGATCAATGAGACAGAGAGAGAAATCTCTTGTGTAAAAGATATAAACTCCCAGCTACACTGTGATCTGGAAGCCAGCCTTGCTCCTGAGGTGCCGTATTCTGTAGCAACTCCAGCAACGATGGCCGTCAACATTTTCAGCAAAGAGCTCAGTAACCTTAGAAAAACATTAATCAAGACTGTTAAAATTGGCAGATTATTTGATAGGAAGAAACTGCCTTTTGGGGACTGCTTTTAGTCTGCCAAATTCACCCAGACACAAATCCACATATGGATTTCTACCCTAACCAGGTTTCAGTGGTGATTATAGCAGAGACTGTGGTATGAACCATGGTAGACATATATAGGAGAGCTGATGCATTAGAGATAGTCAATGAAAAAGCTCAGAGCATATTTGACTGTGCGTTATCCCACCTCCATAGTTCTCAGGTGTTCAGCTCTGCAGGCTATGGCCCAGAAAAAGTACACATGAAATTCAGATCCTGATCTGGTTTCAAACTCTGCTGAAAGTCTGGAAGTGTTCAGATCTGGCATTTTGACTAGTAGCTCCCAAAAGAGGCTGCTAATTTCTCAGAATGAGGCAGCAGAGGATGGAAAGAACTAGTGTTATTTCACTTTGCTCTAAAGCAGTGCAACCATCTGTGCAGTAGCTGAAGCACTGAGCCTTGAAGGAACTATGAAACAGTCCGACTGTAATGTCAGTTGCTGAGAAACAGTCGCTGCTGGGCTGACACAGCCTGCTGGTACTCCTCAAGACCCTGGAAGAAATGCTGCCCGACAGCCGGTTTCTCTCTCATGTGCTTTGGCCTCATCATGTCTCCACTAGACTCTTTCACAGCCGTGGTCAGACATACACCAACAGCGTATTTGGATGAGTAACGGACTAAAAACAAAAATACAGAGCAATCAGGAGCTCCATGAAGCTGCTTGTAAATCTACTAGAAGTGGCATATTTCCATAATAAACAATCCGTTATCGCGTTGCTCTGTTCCCACTTAGCAGTCTGCGGAGAGAAGGGAAGAAAGAGGCTGGTTTGCAGGATGCCGAATTTCCTCCGGCACAAGCAGACAGCGCGCCGTGGTCCGCGCTCCCTCTGCCGGCCTGCTCCGCTGCGTCTAGCGTCTCCCAGTGCTCTCGCAGACGGTGCGTTGCGCTCTGGCGGAGGCCAGGCACCATTAATTCTTATTTGCACTGTGGCAACATCTTTGCAGGCACCACCGCTCTGCCAGGATTTACACAGATAAAGAACAAAAGCGACAGCCCCGATGTGAATGATGATGTCTATGTGGCACAGCAGAGAGCTGAGAAGCTCAGTTGGGACTGAGAAGTCCCTGCCACTGCCTCTTACCCCACACCTGTGCCAGCTGAGCTCTCAGGGCCCGCAGCTCCCTCCTGTCCTTCCTGCTGCTGCTGACCTCTCTTGGAGCAGGGCTCACGGACTTGGTTCTTTGCTCTCTTTCCACTTGTGCAACTCGCTCGCTGCAGGCTGCAATCAAAATGTCTACAAAGGGTCCCTGAGATGAACTGGACTATGCAGTACTCGGTTGTCTGGATTGAGATGGGTGATGCTTATCAGATCTGGCTACGCTCCGGGTGTCTACGGCAGCCGCCGGTTCCTGCACAGAAAATCGCTCCTGAGAAGTGAGGGCTGTATTCAGACCCTGGCATTAACTCTAGGACTATGAGTGGGAACCAGAGTCAGGTAGCTCTGATACCGGTGGCCTGCGTTGCTCATCTCTCTCTTAGCACCACCGCAGGCCCCTGGGCCCAGCGGGAGAGTCAGAGTCAGAGTGGGGGTCTGGCAGCGGCGCAGTGAGACCTCAGGGAGTCACTCAGCAGCGACAGCGGCGAGCGTTGAGCCTCTGCCCAGGTGGTCACCGCAGTGGGCAGGCTGCAGGGCTACTGCACCCACCATTCGGGGGTCCCTGCTCTCCCGTCTTCCGACCAGTAGGACTGTAAGATGCAAGCCCTCAACGGGCACAAAGCATGCACACAGCATGTTGGGCTCTATATTCAGCGCAATACGCTTGACCCTGCCATGGAAAAAGTGGCAATACCTGAAAATACAGATGTATATAGATACAACCTGTATGCAGAAACAGAGATGGAGAAGCAAGTAAGTCTCTCCATGAATTTCATGCTTGTAAAATACATATTTCCAGGACACAGACTTAATGACATTAGCCTCTTACCAGTATTACTTCGGAAAATCTCAAATGAAGAGCACAGAATTACTGCGTTATTCATCAGCCACAGGCAGACTCCACTGGGAGTTGAACTGAGAGCTGAAATATAGACTAAACCAACCTCAGAGTGAAGAAGCAACTCACATGAAGCAAATTGGTGGCAGGGAGAGAATCTGAATTCAGGACTTCTTAACCCCATTCCTCCCACTCATCCCATGAGTCCTGCCACATCCTCCATGCAGCCTCATCCAGCAAGACTCCCACTGAGCTTGGCTAAGTGGTGTCTCTGCCAATCCAATGTTAATGGAAGGTGCAGGGCACTTAAAACCTTCACTAAGCAGCCTGCTTCCTGCTAATTAAATCTTGAAGGCTAATGAGCTTTAAAAATCTAATTCCAGCTTTTTATTTTTCCTATGTCACTTTTGAAATAATGGAAGCAAAACAGCTCACATATCTTTTAAGCTATCAGGCAATTCAATTTCTTGCTTCTCTGCTGATCTCTAAGCAGACAGCTTTTTGATGTCCTGCCTCACGTTTTAAAAGGACGTGGCAATCATGACAGTTTAGAAATGTGCATACAATTAACATAATACAATTAACAGTGAAGGACTCGGACTTGGATCTTCCAGTTCAAGCCTTCGTCTTAGGCTTCCAAGGAAATAGGTCAGATAGTAGACAAAACTCCAGATTGTATATATATAAAAAAGAAGCACTAATGCTTATATGGAAAGAGAGACTAACAGAATTCTTCCAAAAGCACTGACTAGGTGCTGACAGAGAGATTAAATACAGGAGCAGTTCCCTAGCTCTTAGATGGCAGGGTCAAATTTCACGTAGTGTGGCTCAGGGCAGAGCTGGCCTGGAGATGCAGAAAAATTGGAACAGCAATGGACTACAGGTGGGTCTCAGCCATATGCTGAGTGCAGCTTCAGGTCTACTGCCTGTTCCCTATACAAGGTGCAGGCACACACACACACAGACAGAGCAAATGATGAAAAATGCATGATCAGGTTTTTTGCAAAACTCCCACCAAGGATCAAAGCTGTCGCCCCCAGCTACCCACTCACTGGCCTGAGCCAGCTTCAGTTGCTGCCTTTTTGAATTTGCTGGCGTGTGAAAATAAATCAAAAGCCTTGAAAGGAAAAAGCAAATCTCCAGGGAACAGCACCTTAAGCAAGCAGTCACTGTTTGGAAGGGATGGGGTTTTGTCAGCACTCTGCAAATATTGTAGGCACAAAACCAGCCAGTTTCCCAGACCAGAAAGAAAATTTAATTTGGCCAAATCCAGAAACAATTAGGGCAGGCAGGTCCCACTGCAAGCGGGCAGTGTCACAAGGAGAGCCTGTCCCAGTGACAACAGAGGAGTCAGGAATTCTCCGCACTTCCGAGAATAAACTGGTTAGTACAAATTTAACGGCTTCAAGTAACTGAGGGTGGTGGGGAACAATTATTCCTGGCAGGGAACAGTTCAGCCTGGCTAGGAAGCAATCAGCTGCTGGCCGCCTGATCCCTAAATAGACTGTGGAGCTCAGCAGTATCATCCCTGTTGCTGCTGGGGCTGGCTGATGGCAGCATTCAGGGCACGGCAGGTAGTCCGGCCACCCAGGGAAGAGCTGGGCCTGGGAAGCCCTGGAGGGAAAGACTTTCTCTGAGATTTGCTAAGGAACATCAGCGCGAATGAGCAACAGCCCAAAGAGAGGCCTCAGCAGATGTGCAGAGGGTTGTTTAGTCCTTCCCAGGTCGAGTGAGCGGGCCAAAAGCTGGATTAACATCATGTGTCAGGCTGCACATGCAATACACTGGCAATATACTATTTGGACCACAGCAAATATCCAGATTAGGTGCTGACAACTCCTCTCACAGATCAGGCATGAAATCTGGCCCTAAAAAGAGCTGTGATGCTGACTTTCACAGCCAAAAATACATGCAAGCCAGTGACACCTTCCACACTGAAGCTCAGCCAAGCGCCACAGCACAGCAAATACTGAGGATGAGAAAGATCTCTTCTTGCAAAGGTCTGTGGCTTAGTGGACCTGGAACAGGGAAAGCTTGGTGATCAGCACAGCTTCGCATGTTTGGGGAGCTCACGCAGTCCAGTATCGACTATTAAAGAGACAAAGTAGATAATATTCAATCTCTTCCATATGTTTACAAATGTCTGATCCAGGTGTGGTTCTGGAATCGTTAGTATTAATGTCCAAGACTGCATGTCTGCTTCTTTCCCATTCCCTCATCAAGTCTTAGAGGCAAAGTTATTAAATACAGAAAAAATGGCTATCATAAGACAAATGGAAAAAGATAGGGTTGTAACACCTAATAAGAAGCCAGGTGGAAAAGCTATTTTATGTCTGTCCGTAGCAACAGCTACGGCTTTCCCACTGTTGCCTAGAGGAATTCAGTCTCTCCAGGAAGGTGAAGCCAAGAGGAGAAGTCAACTGCCACAGATGAGCGTGGCACAGGGGCAAGGCAGGGTGCATCTCGGGAGAGAGCAGGACGCACAGCACGACTGTGTCCAATATCCACACAAACCAAGGCATTTTTTTCCAGTTTGGCATGTGCCTTTGCTGAACTGTAAGTGCATGTAAGGCATCATCTCCCCACACTGTGGCAGTAGCTGCCTGCGGAGCCTGGAGCACAAGGCCTTGCCACGGCGAAGGGCTACGAAAGCACAGGGAGGGACAACCTGGGGCTGACACAGACGTGAGAAAATAACACTGGTCCCTGCACCAAACCCCTCTTCTGGTTTTCTGGGAAAGGAAGGAAACTGGGCAGGTGAAGCTCTGCCTGCCACACTGGGAAGTCAGTCCTGTGCCAGCCATTGCTAAAGAACTGGATGTTGCAGTGAAAAGATTTCTCCCAGGGGAAGTTCTTTGTAGAGGAAAGGGAAAGGATGCCGTTTTCTCTCTGTTGGTGAGTGCTGCTGCCAGCATAAAGCATCCACTTCATCCTTAGGTCTCTGGTCTCCATGAAAATGTCTTCTAACTTGATCTTCATGCTCCCCTCTTCACCAGTCCTCTCCCACACAGCAGCAGTCACGAGATTACCCCTTTTCTGGCACTGGCCCTGGAGAACATCTTGGCCCAGCCACACCTCAGCTTGAAAAGCAGTGCCTTTGAGTGGCTCTACCCTGGATCTGCTGGGAGACCAAAATAGTTGCTGCCATCTTTGGTAAGAATATCAGTTGGAAAAAGGTGATAATAATAAAAATGCAAAAGAAGACACATGAGGCCCATTAAGGGAAGACAGCAACAGAAGGTGGGGCAGGTAATGAGGGATTTCGAGGTAGGAGAAATGCTGGAGAGATGAAGAAGGAACAGTGGGGTTGCAAAGGCTCAAAGACTCGTGACTGACATCAGTTCTGAAGGTGCAGACCTCATCTGGCCCTTTGTATCCCTCAGGAAGTGCTTAGGAGTCTTTTAGGCATTCCTGATGGTTCAGAAGCTTTCTGCTGGCTCATCTTCATTCAGTGCTCACTGGGTGACTCTGTGGTGGCATGGGCTGCTCACTGTCTTCAACCTCTATGTCCCCATATGGGGTGGGAGCACATGTGGCTTGCAGCTGGAGCCAAGTGACCCGTTTGGGAGCAGCTAAAAGGACTCCAGTCTGCCAGCACCAAAACTGGTCTGTGATACAAACCAGTTTGTGGTAAGCAACATAGTCAGGGGACTGGCTTCTAAAGCATGCTCCTGCTCTGAAACCAAACACCCTGACAGTGCATCCTCTGGCAACCAGCACAAGAGAATATAGCTTCTGCTCAAAAAGCGAACTTCTGTGCTCTGGTGCCAGCTTCAAACGCTGCAGCCAAGTCGACATTATGGTATTTGCCTATCAAGTGATATTAGTTCAGTAAATGTTAGCGACCTAAGACTGAAGTGCCATCTTCAACCAGTGAGGTTCACATGAGAGGATGTATGGCTAATCCACTGCTCCTCAGGCCCAGGTGGCGATGGTAGGTAGACAGCCTCATCTACACCTTGCCCACATGTCTGCCACCCTCGTGTGGAGGTTACTGCTGCATACTCTCCACCTGCAGCACTGTACTCAGCTTTTAGAGTTAAAGCAGCTTTTGGGTGGCAATCCATACCCTAGCAATACAGGATTGCACTACACAGGCTACTGGCCACTCTGGCTTTGGTAGGGAGAGCAGCATTTAAAGCCCCACGTAACTAACTTCCAGCCTACTTGAGTAAGCTGTCCCCTTCCCTCATGAAGAGTGGGACGAATGAACATGTGCTCACGCTCCTCTCCTGCTCCACCTCTCATGTCCACACACACACCCTAGAGGTGAATCAGGAATGAATTCTGTTAAGACAAATTTTGCTTAGGGGCAGCCATATGTGTTGGCCCCTGGTCTTTGCAGGAGAGCATGGTCCTACCCATGAAGCTATTGACAAGCTGGGCTGCCAGAGCAGGGTTTCTGCAGGAATACAGCCTCTGTCTTCTGCTTGGGAGCATGCAAGCAGCTGTGCCAGCTCTACTGAGAGCTCACCGGCGTGCAGCAGACAGAGCGCAGGAATGGGGTAAAGCCATTCTTTCCGAAAAACAAAGCATGACGAGCTCCCCTGTGCCTGGGCCAGGCTCGGCTCTCCTCGCACAAAGCCTGCAGCAGCAGCGCTCCCAGGCAGCTCGGTGCTAACTTGCCTCTCCCTCTCATATAGCTTGGAAGGCATTTTCCTCACTGCTGCCAACCCATGAGCCCTTGTCTTTCTGAGATCCTCGGGTATCTGCAGGCAAAGCTGGCAGGGGGTTAAGGCAGACGGCAAACCGCGTGCCATGAGTCACTGAGGCTTCTGTGCTCAAGGCAAACTGCAGGATGAGAAAGGCAGGAGGCTTGTGAAAGCAAGACAGACTCCCCTCCGACTGCCCTTTTTGGAGCTGTTTACTTCTGATAAGTATCAGACCTAGTGCTTGGCTCCAGAGGAGGAAGTTTGTTCTCCTCGTCCCATTTCCCACCTTCCTTTCCCCTTTCTCTGCGGGCTGGGGAGGTCATAGCCTGGGACATACACAGGAAGGAGGCAAACTGGCAGCACATTGCCCCTGCCACCCTCTTCCTCGCTGCCACAGCCCTGGACGGCGCCAGCAGCACCCACCAGTAAAGTGTTTGCAGAGTGGAAAGTGTAAGAGCAGCTCCGATTGTTTGCTTTGCCTTGCGAGCACAACTTTACAGCTGTCTGTTTGCAAACAAACCAACCCCACTCTAAATCCTGCATTTGTTCCCTTTCCCACCTTTCTGCCAGGGGTTTTGTCTCAGCTACCCCAGGGCTGCAGGAGCAGCTGATTCAACAACTAGCCAAGAGGCAGGAGGGGAAGAGGCGGGAACTGGAGCTGCCTGTACTTGACGCAGAAGGTGGCAAACAAGGTTTCTTTCCACTCTGAGAGCTCCTCTCGAATTGCATCCCCCTGCACAAGGGATCCTTGGCATCCCCCCATGCTCGCTATGTCCTCTCTAAGGCGCTGCAGACCAGCACCTTAACAGTTCAATGCCTTCTCCCTCAGGCTGCGAAGGGAGAAATCCTCCTAGGGAGAAGGAGCAAGTGGGCAGAAATGAGTGGCTGAAGATGAAACTCTTTAAGTGATAGTAAAAGGATAAACAGTTTTCAACAGCCCAAAGAGCAATTGGAAATGGCTTAAGGTAACACAATGCATATTTAAATTCAGACTTCCTGTATTCACCATCCTGACCGATGGGAACCCAAGTGGCTGAAAGAGCCCTGGCAGATCCCTCCTGGCATTGCATTTCAGCATCACATGCTGAGGCTGTTTCACTGAGAGGGCAGGAAAAGGGAAGCTAGTAGTCTATTCCAGCAGAGAGCCCTCTCTGTGACACGTCTCCACCACTTACTCCCTTGTTCTCAGACATGCTCAAGACTTCACATACTTAGCAGGAGTCATGATCTGCAGATGCATCTATTGCATATGAAAGGAAGCTGACAACAAAACATAGAATTATAATAGCACTTTTCACATGTTCAACATTCGCCACGTCAGAACTTCCAAGTCCTGAAGTAGCCAAATAACCATGTGGATTCCCAGTACAGTAAAGTCCATTAGCTTTACTATTTTTATACTAATACTAGCATTAGTATTTTTAAAATAATGAATCAGCCCAAAGTGTCTTTCCTTTCTGTGTGCTGTCAGATATCCTGGGCTCTATTCAGGTCTTACATCCTAAGGTTGAGAAACACTGGCTAGTATTTCCTACTAGTGATGCACCTTTAAACGCTCTAGTAGATTAGTTAACCAAGTGGATGCAACACTCCAAGGCTCTCAGCTTTGCTCTTGGGTTTCCAAACCACCAGCTTTCAAGGCCTGAGGAAGTTCAGTCCAGATAAATGGATCATCCTAAAGCCTGTTTTCAAATAATAGCTCCAGTGGCAAAATGTGCTTCTGTGATCTCTTGTGCTCAGACCCTGACAAAGTTCATCCTAGTCTCTCTGCCCAAGGGTGAAGAAGCTTGCCATTATTTTTCCCTCCAGAAGAAGACAAAAAGAAGAGTCAGCCAGATTTTGGGAGCAGCTGCACACAGACAGAGGGTAGGTGGTTTCCAATGAGAACAACATACTGAAGAACGATGGGGCTGAGCGAGGGCAGGGGGAAGGTTTCTGAGCTGCCGAGCCAGCACTTTGCACCACCTGCCGCTGCTGAGCAACACACTATGCACAGGCAGGTTCAACCTCTTCCTGCGTGTCAAAGCAACAACAACAGCAGGAGTGCAGCAGTGGCAAATAGGATGCTCACAACAGCGCAGAGCAAAGCTGAGTAATGTACTAGCTCCACCTCATAACTCCAGAAAACCTAAGGACTTATGTATCCCAAGGGTAACTCACCTGACATCAGCAGGGTTACCACATACAGTGTCTATCCTGTAGCATTATACAGTTCCTAAGAGGTTGCTCACAATGCCAAACATCGCGCTCACAACCTTCCAGCAAGAATCAAGTTTGTCGCAGGATCTTCTCCAAGTCCAAGGCTTTGCTGCTGCCCTGCGGAGATAAAGTGCATAGCCTGGCCCAGTACTTCAGCCTCAGGAAAGTCCTTGCAACAAAGCTTAAGAAGAATTTCAGGTATGTGTAGGGTTTGGCTGGCCATTTGCCAGCAGGGCCAGTACAGCAGAATTGATTCCTCTGAAAGGGAAATCCATCTTGATTTCCTAATTCAACCAGCCAGGGCAAAGTAGATCTGTCAGGATCATGCAAGCTGTTGCCTGTCACAATCAGCTACCAGCTGTTTACATTTCCCCTTCCTGCATCTCTGTTTGACACAGGAGATGTCAATAGCCTCAAGGTCTAAAAGAAGAGGTCACGGCAGAAAGGATTTCTAGCAGAAATGACCTGGCACCAAATGTATCCATGTCTGAGAGGTCATAGGAAAAACCACTCTCCAGAGAACACCAGTTTGGAAGGTTCTGTCAGGCTTGACAGATGCCCTCTGTCCTTCCTCTCCTGTTGGATGTGTCAAAATACTTGAACATCATTCAGCATCCCCACGCTTCTGAGCATCAGGGCCTAAAAATTAACACTTCCACTCCCAAGTTAGTTGAAGCAAGTGCTGTCATTTCTCTTCCACACATGAGCCCCTCTAAGCATCCGTTATCTAGTAAAAGGAATTCTACAAATGCAGTAAGAAGAGTTATCTGAGGCTTTGCTCCTATCTTCCCTAGCCAGCAGTAAGACACATCTTAATCTTCAGCCTGATGCAGTGGGGACTTAATAGGAAGGAAGAGA
Organism: Rhea pennata; assembly: GCF_028389875.1. NCBI lineage: Eukaryota > Metazoa > Chordata > Aves > Rheiformes > Rheidae > Rhea > Rhea pennata. The sequence continues at coordinate 13,909,859 of NC_084669.1, read as the reverse complement.
AAAATATCCACTGCATTTTAGTTTTACAGTCATGAGAACTCTAGCACTGGCTGCAAATGCACATTTCTGACAATTCTCTCTTTTCTAGCTCTTTTTCTGCTGGTATAACATTTAATCCAATACAGAGAGAGCACCTGAATTTTGGTCTAGATAAAAACCCAGCTCACTTTTAGCAGCCTCTTCATCAGCTATTGAAGTACTCAACAAACTAAGAAATAAACATAGAGCGACAGTAATACAGATTTTGCAAGGTCAGATTCAGACTTTACTGCTTAGAGGCAAAGGACCACCTCAGATTCCCAACACTTTTGGCACTCTCCCATTCCTCCCAGTCCTGTCTCTCTGCCTCCATCCCTTTCCTGTGTGAAGCCTCCCTAATTTCAGCCTGTTCCCTGACAGAGAGAGCCATTATTGATGATATATATTACATCAGCCCTATTGACCAGCCCAAATGGGGAGCAGCTCTGTCTGCCACAGAAACACAAAACTGATTGTTTCTGCCCCAAAGAGTGTGCAGTCTGAACAGACAGATGGGCCAGGGGAGAGGGGGCCAAAAGCCCAAGCTGAACTATCTCAGTGTTGGCAGCAAGCATAACAGTAAGTTGGTATTTTTGCTGGGGTCAGAGTGGTTAGGGGTAGAAGTGAACTGACCATGACAGGAGGAGAGACTGGAGCAAAAGAACAACTGGCCAGGTGCAGAGAAAGTCCATGGCTGAACTGCAGAAAGTATTCTGAAAGTCCCAAGCCTTCGCTGCTTTTACAACTGCTTGTGCTAGTTGGAGTCTGACCGTCTTTTCTCCACAGTTTCTTTTTCTGATGGTATAACATTTAATCCAATACGGAGAGAGCACCTGAATTTTGGTCTAGATAAAAACCCAGCTCACTTTTAGCCGCCAGCTGGGACCAAAGAAAGCAAGGGTTCAAAGCAGCATTTGGACCCTGATGCTCCCCAAGCAGCTGGCACATTCTCTGCACACTCCTGCCACGAAGAACAGCACCAGAGGGAGAGGTGGACATGGCTGCTACCACTTTCAAACAACCACCTTTAAACAGAAGTCCTGTGTGTGCCTGTTTCTGCCTCTGCTCCCACCAGCTGGAGCCTCTCGCTGGCTCGGTCTGGCTGGCTCGTGTTTGATCTCTGAGATCAAAGAGGAACCGCGGGCTCGGAGGGGCAGGGAGGATCCTCTTTGCCATTTGTCTGCGAGAGCAGCACAGCCTTGACTCTTAGCTGGGGTCTGTAGGTGTTCCCTCCCTTCCAGCAGCACCGGTAACTTCTATGCCCCTATACATCCACTGGTTCCTTAAAGGCTTCTCCTGAATCTTGCTGGCATCGGAGCAGATCGTGCCGTAACAGCCGCACAAATACAGCACATTCAAAATGTGGCCCTTTTTATGAGAGTTTCAGAAAGGAGAGATTTGCTGTGAGAATGTTGGACTGAATCTAAGAAACTGTAACTCTTTGCTTTTTAATTTCCCCTATGACCTCAGATAAAGGTGCATTTAAAAAAATGACAGAAGAGGCTGAAGCCACCACCCCTGGAAAGCTGAACCCAAGAAACTCATCTCTATATGCTGGCAATGGCTGTCCTGGCTCTAATGATTCCCTCGGAGGCTCTTCTGCATTTCAGCTAAGTACAGTTATACTGCATTACATTTATTCAGACCATATGTAATACACACAAGAGCCCATAAAAGCTTAAACAGCACAATAAACATTTGGAAAAGCACAGTGACCAGATTTACAGGGTTTGGATATCTGCCAACATGACCCACCAGAATCCGATCCTTAAGTTTTTGTGTAAGCAGAAGACATACATACACACACACGTACGCTGAGAAATGTCCTGTTACGCTTGAGAAAAGATGAAAAGCCCCTGAAGCCCATCCCCAGCACTGGTATACGACAGCCTACCAGTGTTCCTGATTGTAATTAGTTTAAATCAAGGCCAGAAAGGCAATCTTGGCAAGGAGGATTTAAAGTAGCACTACAAAACTTTATCCCAGAACACACAGTAAAATTGAAAAAGTGAGAAAGACTTAATTTCCACTAAAGGGAAGATGAGTCCTGATGCAAGAAGAGAGCTGTGCTTTGCCAAACTCCAAGACACTTTCATGCTAATTTTCCTTCAATGGATGACGTGGTATATTCTATGCCTCCTACCAGGAAGAGGGCAAATGGTGGCTTGACACAAGGGAAGAAGTGTAAAGTGATAGTGGATCCCTGGAGATGTAAAACAGCAACATTTTGTCTCCAAAATCTGCAGGTTTAAAACCTTGAACTTTCACTTGTACAAAGCATTTTGGGATAGAGGAAGAGCAACGCACTGGTGAAATGTAAAAGTTCCCCTAATTCCCAAGGTAAAGAACAGTTTAAACTGCCTCAGTCTCCTGATTTCTTGGGCATTTTCTGACGTACTTTCTTCTGCTCTACTTTTAGTAACAATTATGGCTAAAACCATTACTTTGCATGCTTATAGCCCATTTCAGTTTGCAAAAATACTGCACAAGCAGGAATTAGTATAGCCACAAGTATCTGGTGCTCAAGACAAACCCCAGGACTCCTGGCTCCCTATTTGTGCTCTAAATTGCATCCAGAAGATGCAGATGTAGAACCTCATCTCCAGATTTAAACTAAAAGGAAAGAGATAAAAGAGATAAAAGAACAGCACACAACTCTGCTTTTGGGAAACCTGCCTCTCTTGTTATGACACAGGAAATGCAGCAATTGAGTATTAAGGATTAGCTGGCAATACGTGGAAAGAGTTGCCCACCTTCCATGCATAACTTCCCAGAAGAAGTTTCTACAAGTTTAAGATGAGCTGCTGGATAAAGTCATACAAAAGAGAGACGAAAGTCTGGCGACAGATTTACTTACATGAGGCTCTGCACATGAAGATGTCCTTGCGGTTAAAGAACCAGCTCAGAAGCACTGCTCAGCTTTGCTTATGAAAACACACAAAAAGGCTATTTGTGTTTATCTGTCGTTCTGGGAGGTGGGTTGTGCATTGCAGCGGAGAACAAAGGCTACATGCAACGTCGCATTCTTGCACCCACTGGCACGGTCATGCCCAGCGACAGCTTTGCGTAGCACAAGGTCCATCACCAGCTCCGGTGGCCACAGAAGAAAAAGTTGGGGGCTCTGCTCAAATTGCTGCACATTATAAGCTGCTGAAAAGACCACACATTCAGTGAACGCAAAACCCAGCAACGAGACACAGAGCAATAAAGTGTCCTGCGGGAGGAAAAGATGCATTGCAGCAAGGGCCAGGACTGCGTGGGTAACGTAGCATACACCAATGAAAAGCCCGACTAGCTCTTGAGGGGGAGGTCAAGCAGCTAAAGGTCTGTCTGAGGCAGATGTGCTCACAGTTGGCTCACAAATCAACAGGCATCACAAGAGCTTGGGATGTGAAACACACAACAGAGGGTAGGGCAGGACACCACAACGCCAGCAGGAAGGGCAACGTGCTTTTGGCACATCCCTCTTCTGCCTGCTTGGGGAGGTAACCCGGCACCGGGAAAGCTCTGCTCAAGCTCCAAACTCTGCTCAAACTCCAAACTACACAGCTGACTGACTGCTTGAGCAACCCCAACCAAAACCTCCCTGTGCAAACAGCCCCCGGGATGGGAAACATCTGCAACCTGAGCACATTTCAAATGCAAGCTGCCATCAGCGAACATAGCAGTAAGGGACATGGGGAATAAATGGTGGAGGAGGCAGCCGTGGTGGAGGGTACAGGACATCAACAGACACCTAAAGCTGCCTCCGGACAACAACTTGCAAATGGAATGATCTGGTCAAAAAGCAGGAATTGGGAACTAAAAGCCTTTGCTCTGGGTGACTCCTGATACTCTCGCACAGGAGCGCTGTGAGTGTCATGAGGAGGTGAGTCTGCAGCACCACGTGCACCCATCTGCTGGGAGCTGCGATGCAGTCTCGACTCCTGCATGATTTGCCCTGCCACAACAGACTGCTTCCAGTGCTTCCAGAGATCTGCTTGAGGCAGAAGAGGGAAACCCAGGAAACCAGTCACCTTCCTCCCTTCCTCCATGCTTGCATCAATTTTTTCCAGAACTGCACTGGGGCAGAGTCTGTGCCTGCAAGTAGCTGCTGCATCCACACCACAGCTACCCCCAGCCCTGCTCTCTGTGGGGTTTCAGGTCCCAGCCTATGAGGCAGCGTGGACCGGGCTTTGGGTCTCTTCTGCACAGGTATCTGATGTTCGCCTCAGGAGAGCAAGGTTAGATGAGGTAATTTACCACAGTCTGGGGGAGAAAGCAAGGAGATGACTTAGATCTTGATTTAAAGATCCTCCTTTACATGTTTATAAGCGAGGAATGCATGCTTGTTTGGAGGAGAGGGGAACCAGTGGCTGAAGCTGAGAAGTTAATGGCATCCTAAATCCTAGGCCCATTGTAATCTAGGGCAAAATACCTCAATGTCTCTTTGCCCTATTTTCCTCAAATATAACATTTTCAAAAAATCGATATGGTATTTGACCCACTCCTACAGTTCCGGGGACTTCTGTAGCAGTGAGTCAACCCATCAGCGTATTAGGGGTGCCACTGAAGCCAAATAACGGCAAGTATGCTGATAGTCACAATATGAAACTAAAAGTCAGACCTTCTGGCTCCTGTTCCAGGCTTGGTGACCTTTCAAAATCGCTTTAGTACTTCTGCTTCCCTGGTTCTAAAATAAAACCAGTTTTTCCACAGTCAGATTGAGAGAACTGGTTCATGTTTGGGCTGTACTTTGAGGTCTATGGTGAGAGAGCTCTATAGAAGGGCAATGCAGTACTACTGCCCTTATTATTCCAGCCTAGTTAGTCTGCTCTCTTTTCAGTTTTATTCTTAGGAAGAATCCCTGGGAAGATTTTGGTTCCACTAAAAAAAAGAAAAAAGATAGATTTAGGCAGCTGGGGACAAAAATAATCCCATTCCCATGTGTTTTGTGCTATTTAAAGGGGCACAATACCTATTTTTGAAAACACCAGCTCTTTCCAGTTTCAGAAGACAAACAACTGACATCTGTCAGCACAAAGAAATTTGGGGGGGAAAAAAACAGCCTAAACATTATCTTCTGAAAGTTTTAGGTGTCCTTGAAATGAGCCAAAGTATGGGAGTGAGGGTGGAGGCATACCCTATATGACAGAGCACAGCAACCTCTCCAGCACGTGAGGTGGGAACAGGCTTTCTAACCACTCTTTAGAGGAAGACCTTGGTTGCAAGCCATGGGCACAGCAGCACAGTACCTGGTGCACAGGGACAGTACTTGGTCCCACGTTCCTGCATTGTGTTCACTGTCTCTGGCTTTGCTCAGCAGGAAACAAATGTGATGGCACGTATTCAGTATGAATTGCAATTTCAGACAACATGCCAAATTCTCCTCTACTGAAGTATCTGGTGGTTGGATAGAAGCCACTGAGCTAATAATATTTATCTTTTGCAATGAACAACAGTTTAAAGCCCTAAGGGACCAGCAGGGATTTTAAGCCAATGAGGTACCTCTTTCAAGTGGTCCATGTCTGAAACACTCAAGCTAAGTAGAGTCTCACCGGTAACCTGTGCCGTCCCGTTTACTAAACTGAGACTGCATGAACACAACCGAGGGTAGCCTTTCGTTCAGCCAGGATCCCTGACAGCAGACCTGGGGCTGAGGTGGAGAAGGAAGTCTGATTTAACCAATACAGGAGAGCTTTTTTTCTCTGCAGTGCGGCACAGGGCATCTGCATAGTCTGAAGAAAGCTGGCTTCTCTCTGCCCTTCACATCATCCACAGACGGAAAGGTTCACTTAAAAGCAATGGTGGGAATTTGCCCCAAACAGTACTGCATATAGTGGGAAAGTCTTGCTCAAAAATGTAACCAGAGGGAATGAAAGGGCAGGCTGAGGGGGGCTTGGGAATGAAGTAGTGGGCTGTTTCTCCTGCATTCCCAACACACTCTCCAGGCCATCCAGTGAGCACGGAGCAGACAGAGAAAGCCATCTGCCCGGGTCCAAAGGCAGAAGGGCTGGCTGAGGGGAGAGCTGGGGGCAGGCAGCAAGCTGATGGAACAGGGACCAGGGAGGAGCAGGAGGAAGCAGCTGGGAATATTGGGATTTCAGAGCACCTGAAGACCAGGGTAGGCACACTCCTAGTTCTGGAACATCCTGACCCTCACCCACTGCAACACTAACTGCAATACTAGATCCCTTGAAGGGGAGTTTAGGCACCTAAGTAACGTGGAAAATCCTAACCCACAGAGCCTAGAGTTTGGGTGCGTTTCAATCTAGGTATTTGCTTCAGGTCCATGTCAAACTCCAGCAGAAATGCTGGGTAAAGAACCAGCTCAGAGAAAGGCTGCCTTCAGCTTGTGCCAGCGCTGCCGAACAGCTACTGACTTGCTCTAACAACCAGTGGGAAACCAGGGAGAGCTCTCTCCCATGCACAGCATCTTCTGTGGGAGATGCTCACCAAATCATCTGCTGCTCCCACATTTATCCCAAAGACTTGAAATGAAAGGTTTGGGTGAACTGCAGATCGCACAAGGCTGAACACAGAAGAGTAAATTCGCTTTTGTTTGTCTATAATATTAATAGATACATTATGTAATTTCCTTGGCTTACTGATGCAACAACTCTGGTTACAAGATGGGATGGGATTTCCTTGAGGTCATTCCCCCAAACTGTGTGAGTTGTTATTTTCCTGGCTCACCCACAAACAGAGTGGTTTGCTTTTCTGAAACACTAATGTCCGACTGTTGAAAGGTTTTGCCAATCAAAACATTGTGGCCTTACCCCGTTTTAATAATCTAAGGCATCAATCTCCCCCTTAGCATTTGTTTGATGTGTCCTGCTGCCTGCTGAAATATCCCCTCCAGACCTCCCTGAGCTCAAGCTCTGATTGAAGAGCGATGCCATGCATCAGGCCTGCAGCTTTCTATATGAAGCATTTAACAGTGGAGGGTGGTAAAATGTATTTATTTTCATGTATTCAGGAAGGACCACATATTCCAGCCTCTTTTTTTTCCATCACTCAGAGATGGGCCCGAGGCCAAAACGGTGCTGCTAAGCTTGTTTTCTATTTAAAACCTTCATTTTTATTAATAACCCTTTACAGCCTACACACCAGCACTGCGGGAGTTGCATTTCCGTGTTATGTCATCGTGAACCGTTATGTATTTAATTCCTGTACCCACAAACCCATATGGACATCATTAAACACGCACCGTACAGTATTAAAACTGTGTTCCATAAAGTGTGATTTAAAAAAAAAATACCTATGAAGTGCAGATTTTTTTTCCTAAGGTCATGGGAAAATGAAAAAGTAGGGGAGAGAGAAAAGGTTCAGTGGTGCTGTGGGTTAGCTCATAGATCTCTGAGCCTGGAGACCAAAAATCCAGTCCACCCTATCTGCCATGGAAGATTGATTACCCTGTAAACGTCAGGGCAGATATGACAAAGTTCTGTTTGGCAGACCACAGAGAAAACCGCTACAAAAATTACAGGTTGCAAACTGGCACAAGACCTTGATGCTTTTATTTTCCCCAAATCAGGTTTCCACCATTTGCCCTGAATGAAGTTGCCTGCAGTAGGACAAAAGAGTGGGTTTCCCCTTATTGCTGGGGTCTAGTTAATCAGAGGCCACTAGCATTTGCAAGGCTAGGCCCGTGCCCCGAGTGTGCCGCAATCGTGGTACCAAAGGATTTGCTGCCAGTTTCTGTCCTGGCAGTAGACTGGTTTGTCACAGCTGTGATCTGTGCTGGGCCCAGGGCACAGTTCTCCTCAGCCACGGGGCTCGATCTCTCTGTTCACGATACCCCTTTCACCTTTCTATTACCTATTCTGCAGGATTAGGGATGAAAAGATAAAGAAGAGTGTAAGTAAGTGATGGAACAAATCCATTAGACAGCAAATAAAGCCAACATATAGAGTACCAATGGGAGAAAAAAAAATGAGTGTAGAAACGCTAGAGGAAGCAGGGCAGAACACACTGTGAGGGAAGCAAAAAATATCCAAGAGACGGAAGTAGAAAAAAAAACCCCAGAGACAGTTAAAAACATCAGAAGAAAAGGTATGCCAGTATAAGGCAGAGAAGCTGATGCAGTCAGGGATGCTAAGAAAGCAAAAAGAAAGGAAGTGTCCTGGGAACTGGCGTTTGGGAAGGCCACAGTGCCCAGGTGCTTTGGGGCTTTGGAGCCTTTTCAAAAGTCTTGTGGAAAGCTGCCAGGTCACTTCCATCCTTATTCACTGTTGTAATATATGCACCTTTTCCTATAGGGTACCGTACCTTCATTACCTTGTCACAGCAAAGGAAAAGAAAAGGGGTAAGTGCATGTAAAGTGAAGATTACTCTGGTCTCCCATCACCTGAAAGCCTTCAGCCTTCTTCCCCCTGGCAGGGGCTTGGTTCCTCGCTCCTGAAGCCCCACTTAGGCACGAGCCTGCCTGATCACTGAATTCCCTCTGAAGACGAAGCAAGAGCTAGCTGAAGTGAATGTGCCAAGGTGAAAAATGGTATCTGACAAGCTCTTATGGCAAATACAGCCACAAAAAAGGTATCCTGAATAGACTTACGCTTCTTGTTTTGCCTCAGAGAGGCTGCATTCCCTCATGTGAAGATCATGAGAAGATTATATTGGTGTTCCCTCTATGTTAGAGCCATACAATTAGAGGTCTCCTCAAAGATATAGATACAGACATATACCTAACTGCTTTAAAGCCCCTTTTGGTTCTCTTTATGAAGCATTATGAAAGCCTAAATTTTTTTCTCAGGGAAAGGAACATCAAGGGCACACACAAATTGTCTACTACACAAAACCTCTAAATGTTCAGGACAGTTGATTCTCTACTGGTTTTGCTGCTGACATCTGTGTTTGGGAGTCTCTGGGAGTAGCTGCTGTCTACTCTAATCACTGGAAAACTGGTCACTCAGTTTAAGTCAAATTAATGTGTTGGCCCCAAAGCCTCTGTGCGTGTATTCATATACAGGTCAGTTTTCAGGCAAGAGGGGAGAGAAGAGTTAACATTTGCAGAGGGGGTTACTGATGAATAAACCTCCTTTATATTCCAGCCCTCTCCAGAATTTTTCATTCCCATCAAACAAACATACATGTGAATACACACACACACAAATAACTCTGGGTGCATGTATATTCCTGTTGAATTCAATACAGTCATTCACTGCCTAGAAAACTACCCATGTGCCCAAATGTTTGGAGGAGCAGGACTACTCTCTGGATGAGCCTGACAGCAAGATTAATGTTATCTAGTTGTATGACTCTGGAGTTTAAATGTTTTTGACGTGTGTCTCTGTAGAGCCATGTCTTACTTCATTCAAAATCTAGAATTTACTTTGAGGTTCATAAAATTAAGCCTTAAAAGAAGAAGCAGACATGAGTGATAAGACTTCTTTAGGAAACTTACAGAGGACCTTTAGGGCCCCAAGCTGTTAAATGTTCTATTTTGGGTCAATGCCCTCTTAAACTGATAGTCGCATCTTCTAGTTATGCAATTCTTTGGCTTGTGATTGTATCTGAACTGAATATCTCTGAAATAGAAATAAGACTGAAGAGTTTTCTGAGCACATATTAGGTTAGATAAAATCACGTCGGAAAGCAACGTTTGTTTGTTAATGCCAAAAATTCTCTGCTTTCTGATATTATTCAATCTTCTTTCACAAACATTATTTATTCTGCCAGGTGTCCAAGCTTTCTGGGCAGCACACCAGGGCTCAGTAGTTTATATGCTTGTCAGCAACAAAAAAAATAAATAAAAAACACTTGTGATAAATGTGCACGGCCGAAATTTTCTAATTTATGGGCACGTTGAATGACTGAGGCAAAAGCGTATTTAAAAAGCCTTAAGAGAAGGAGATGAAAAAAAAGGAAAGAAGAAAAAGTAGTAATTACATAACACACTGGGGACCAGTCGTCCACAAAACGAGGAGGAAAGGGACTCTCCCTATGATGCTTGTTTCATCCCTTGCCTAATAATCCAAAAGCACCTAAGTTTCAAAGTATCGCATTTTTCATACTCTGGAAGCATCACAAAGCATCCTTCATCAGCCTGGCCATTTGGCAGCTCTCCTGTTTCAAATGCAAACGCTACATCTGGAAAAGGCAAGAATCCTCTCTCTCCCGCCTGAAAGCCTCCTTTTATCTCCTGTCCTCTGCACAACTCCTACTTCTTGCAGCCACTCACTCTAACATACTACTTTATTGAAGAGATTCAAGGCTTTCTCTGAATCTGCTTAATGTCTGGCCCTGCTTAATCCCCCACACGCCTCCAGAGCCTGTGCCCCCGTTAGCGTGGGGCACCCCTAAAATCAACCCCCCACACCCTGCACACACAGGGGGCAGATACGGACGAGCAGGAGAACGCTAACAATAAAGATTAACAGAAGCTTATTTGTCAGGCCAGGAAAGAAATGTATCTCATTAGCTGGTATTGCCTGTGCGATTCAGCCGCAGGGGGTTCCTCCTCTCCCCAGGGGATGACACTGATGCATCATGAACATTAATAACGCTGTTAGAGTGTGCCCAACAGAGGCTTGCTTTGTGCATTGAGAGGACCCGGGAAACAATAAGATACTTTTCTACTGACCTCTTGTTGGAAGGGTTGAAAGCTGTTTGCAGTGATGGGAATTACTCTTGCAGCTTTCTCTAGTTGCCCCTGGCCCTTAGCTTCACTATAAAGATGTGTATGAAGGTGAAGGACCTAATCTAGCTTCAACAAGATGCCTCAGCATTCCCATTACTAAAGGGACTATGGAGGTTATATACCAGCTTAAGGACCTTACCTATTGAGACCACAGAAAAGGAAGTGCTTGGTTGTGTTCCCTACCTGCTTCCCCTAATTTGGGAGCCATACTGATAAAGAGTTACCTCCACAGAAAAACGCAAAACCCTGGCAACTTGCTGATCCCCACTACGAAGTCCAAAGCTACCCCAGCTCCTGCAGTCTGGATGTGGTTGTCCATATTTTCAGGGAGTTGATAATAGCCCAACACCATACTTTATACTGCTAAATTCAGTATATCTGAAAGCACTCTGTATATCCGTGATGAAAATTCAATGCATCATCCGTACTGTTACAAGGCTGTGGCTGGGTTTTTTTGCTGTGAGACACTCCTTGCTCTTCTTTTGTTTAGCAACTATGCACAATGCCCGCGTTGCACCAGAGGCTGCTCTTTAATATGTCTTTTATATTAATGCTTTCATTGTTCACCTGATGTCAGCAGGTTAGTAAGGGATTGGCCATGTGACTAATGCTCTCTCAGAGCTGCTGCTGAAAGAAGGCGGCTTTTCAAGTGGGCAGGACAAGACATACTGCAGCAGGATGGCAGGGAGTGGAAGAGGGAAGGAGAGAGAGAACAGATTTTCAGAAAGAAAAAGTAGGAAGCATGGATTCCTTATAGAAATGGATTTCCTGTAGCTAGAAGTAGAGCTGCAGGAACATTGGGAAAACAATTTTCTAGAGTGGAAGATGACAGTGAGGCAGATTTTAGACAAAGAGCCAGCAAAGCTGCATTCAAGGAAAGCATGATATTTCTGGAGAAGAGGAAGAGAAGGTTAGTCTGGAAAGCCATGGCCAGAAAGCAGACGGTTGCCATGGTCATGGCAAGAGATGGATGCCGTGGTCACAGCAAGGATTGTGGATAGCCACAGTTTTCATGACTGCAGACACCACTGTTGATGGTTCACAAAGGCAGGAATGACTAGTTCTTGGCAGAGGAGATGGTGGTGTCTGGTGGCTTGTCGTCTCTCCAGAAGACACTGAGCAGAGCAAAGGCTGATCAAACTCCAGCCACAGAGCACCTGAGGTCTGACCACCACTGCAGAAGGGGTTGTCTGCAAAGCCACCTCTTGAAGGCTGGCTGTCTCCATACACGCCTGCTCGCTCTACGGCTGTGCTGTTCAGCAGAGCAGTATTAAAATCATGTGAATATTGGATTGGGGGACCTGCATTTCCACAAGAATCCAGAGATTAATTTTTGCTGAAACATTTCTATGAAAAGAAAACTCACTTTTTAGCAGATTTATCAGATAATCAACATTTCCACAGAACACTGCATTCTGATAGAAATGTTCTCGTAGAACAAGATGAATTTCATCTTAAAAACTTCATGAGTTCTAGTGCTCTATCCAAGGTTCCTGGCAAGAGAGGACAATGTTGGTGAGGATCTAAACATTAAAAATTTGAGACTGGAAACCTATACAAGGAGGAACAATAAAGATGGAAAAAATAGTGAACTATGAAAGATTCAAGTCTGTGATGAACAGTCTCTGGTATAAGTCACTCACACTTCGTTCTTAGTATACTTGGAGGGGAAAGAAATATGTTTATCTTTTAGATACAGTACCCCTTCAGCCCTGCCATCATAACCCCACAGTTGTTGCAATAGGTCTCTTTTCATAAGGCAAAATATACATTTTTTGGCCCCCAACGTTCAACGTTTTCTTCTTCTGTTATACTTTTGAGCACTAGGTAGCTCAGGTTACTAGTGATTTTTTGTGGTGGTTCCCAAATGAGCCTGAACTGCTCTGATTTTTCAAACCCACAAGACTGTAATTGAAAGCAAATGTAATCAGACATATACAATGTTCTGAGGTTCACCACTGTGCATTGCAGTCAGCGTTACTGGAGTGGCTATTAAAACGTCTTGGAGCTGGGAAGCAAATACAGCTTGCAAGAATCCAGCAAATAACCAGCATTTATTAGATTAGGTTAAAGTATTGCAAAGCCACAGTCAATCCTCTATTCAGAACACATCTGAGGTCTGTTTAAACGAACATCTTTCCTGAGCTTAGGCCAATTGTTTTAAGAGCTGTGAATGGAAACAAGAAAAGAATTCTACTTTTAACACAACAAATTCTGCAATCATTAGATCAGCGTAAATCTAGAATAGTCCATTACTGTCAGCAGGGCTGTTCCAATCTAACTGTGGCATAACTGGGAAAAGAAAGTGGCCCAAAGACAAAGGGTATCTTTGAACCCAGACATACAGCTCTAGCTAGAGATAAGCAGTAGCAAATCCCTTCCATAAACCTCCTAAACAAAAATGCAAGCTTTAAAAAGGGGGGGAGGAGTTTAATTGAATTCCCACTGGCTCTTGAGTCTGCACTTAAAAGCAGGTCTAGGGTTATCTGTGAAATTTCAATTAAATCAAAAGCTTTGATAACATGATAAGTCACTCCAGAGTTTGGAGTCAAAACATGTTGTTATTTGATCCTCTGCTTGTGTTTCTGGGAACAGCATGCATGAAAGACAGTCAGCTGCAGACAAGTCAAGAAGATGGAAAGGGTGGAATCTACCAATACATCATTGTGTCTACTACAGCCAGAGCCACTTGAGGTCTAGTAATTTTTCTACATCTTAAATTCTAGAGAAGGCAGCCCATTACCTCAAGAGATATAAGGACAAAGCAAAAGCAAAACAGATCATCTTGGATGTGTGCAGCACCCCAGCGGATGGTTCCAGCTTTGCTAAAAGCAAGATTTTAAACAAAAACAGCACTGGGAGCTGAATTCAAAGTGAAACACCAAACCCCATATATGTAATGAAATGGATTTCCAGTGGAAATCCTTCGATGGCGTGGGGTGAATGGATGAAGCCCAGCGTACCAAATATACACACACTGTTAGGACACATCTAAGTCAGCCGGGAAACCCAGCTCGCCTCCTAACTCACAAGCACTTGAGCGAGGAGGTGGCTCTCCAGAGTAACCTGACTTGCTTTACCTGTCCCTCGGTGCTCTTTAACACTTCTTAATGTCTCTTCAATGGCACCTGTTGGATGCTAAGTGCAGTGTCAGAGACTCTCAAAGTCCTTTTTTCCAAGGAATGTCATCTGTGTTTTCCAGTGTTTAAAAAGAAATGCTCCACCTTCAATAAATGTGAAATGTCAAATCTATCTGGTTTGTATATAGCAGCATTATAAAACATTTTAAGCAACTGCCTTGCCTCATTTATACATAGTATAGCATACACGGCCTGATAAAACTCTATCAAATTCAATGGGATTGCTTACATTGCCTCCAGCCGATTCAGAATTGCAAATTTGTCGCACATGTACCGCACAAAAACACTCTTTTTGTAACCATCAAGGCTACTCAACTACAAGAACATTAAAAATAAAGGAACTCATCAGACAAGTAATGTTAAAACCACACAGCAAGCAACAAGAGGGAGCGCAGAGCACTGAAAAGTCTCATCTGACCTCTAGCACCACGAGAGGGATAATTCATCACCCAGGCAGCAAACATCCCATTGAACATGTCTGTCCCCAGTGCCCTCCTCCTCAGAGTGGAAAAAGATCTTCATTAAACAATAGTCCAGCAATATTAAATATAGACACAGCAATGACAGGCCGGATTCTTCTCCATTACATAATTCTACTTACAACATAAGCTGCCTATTCTTGTTTTTCAGAGAAGTGACACACAGAGGACAAGGCTGGCTATACTCAGTTCAGCTACATTAGTGAAAAGAAAACTCCACCCCATCTCCTCCTGCCTGGCAGGTCATGAGTCAACAGTGACAGAAACCACAGTGCGAGCAATTAACCTGCTGGCAGGGGCTCACCGTGGAACAAAACAACAAGGTCTGACAAGGAAGTCCCCATCTCTCTTCCTCCCCTCAATTCCAGACTCATCCCGAAAGCACAGCAGCACCGGACACTTCTCTCCGGTGTGCACCTAAAGATCTCTTAAGCGTTCATTGATGTAAAGAATTCTGCCCTATGGGCCTCCCCTATTCTGGGGCTTCAAATCAAACATATAAGTCTTTAAATGGAGACCTTCAGAAGAGCCTGTTTCACTGTACCACACATTCCTAGAAGTGAGCCCAATTACCTCTGAATCCAGTTATTTTGGTTCTGCTCCAATCCTGCCTCATTTCCCCACGTTTTTCCTATTGCCAAATGAATAAACTCATTTTTTTTGCCTCCCTAACTGGTTTTAAATACACTAGCACTAGCAGAGCAGGCTTTGCTGACAGGTTTGGGGAGCAATGTTTCTTCCAACATTGCTTGATGATGTAAAAAAATAAAATTATTTTTGCAACTGATCATCTCCAGCATTACACTATGGAACAATGCTTCTTTACCAGGATCAAAACGGCAAAGAAAGCCTCTTGGTAAATCTCTCAGACCATACATCCACAGCCGTACTGCAGATGGAGGCAGAAGGTGCAAGTGCCCTTTCCAACATGACCAAATAAATTAGTGAGAGAAAAAGGAGCAGATTTCCAATTCCCTGCATTAACTACTAAACTCCACTTCTCCAGAAGGAAGGAATCCTGTGGGTTAAGTTAAACATTAAGTAAACTATTACTTTCTAATCTACAAAATAGGCATTGGTAAATTATCAGCAGTGATTGTTCCTTTAGGATATGAGCAAAAATAAGTGGACAGGAAAAAGGCACTTGAGCCAAAGGAGCTGGCATCTACTTTTTTCTAAAATAAATGTCTCTGCCTTTCAAAACGCCTCTTCAGTCCCAACTCTATAGGAAAACATATATATATATATATATATATATAGTCTTAAATTAGTGCTCATAAACTGTAAAGGTTTACTAACGCCAGCACTACTGTTGTGTTTGGTCCCATAAGCCCGTTCCCTGTAGCACGAAGGAAGGTGAAGGAAACGAGTGCTCTGATCTCGTTTATGTGCTGATGAATTTGGAATAACTCTGGTGCCCTCAGTCTTACTTCTGGTGAGCAAGAACAGGATTCATCCTCTGTCCGTGACAGCACACCACATCAAACCCTGCAGCACGGTCATAAGCAATTCAGGCAAAAGCTATTTCTGTACACTTGGCTGCCAGTCCCAAGTGTCAGCAAATTAAACTATCTTTGCTCCTCTCAGGTCTGTGTCCTTTCACAGTCAGGTCTGCAAAGCATGAGCAAAACCAACCGCGATGTTCAAGACAAGACCTCTTGCTGTACAGTAGCAGCTATAATGTATGCTATTGCAACTACCGTTCTTCCACATCTTTTCTTGTGGTTGCTGAGCCTATTTCATTTAACTTGCATCCTGTTTCCCCCAAGTTTATTGTTTGATATTTATCTGTGTATAATTCCACTTTCTATTTACTGGCCCGGTAACAAAAAGATTCAAATCTTCTCCCAGGAAAGCTGCATTATTTGCTTGTATCACTATTGCTGCAGCCAATAACAAACTTCAATATCCTCCATATGATATTCCAAACCAAATCTTTTAGATGTTCTAAACAAAAGGGCAAAATCTCATGTGAAACTAAAAAAGAGGTCCACTGAAATCAATGGCAGCTGGATGACTAGTAACCACGTGAGTCTCTTGGCAACACAGGCCCTAACAGGTTACTGCATCCTTAGCTCCTAAATCTCCATGAAGGTGAAGTCATTTTTTTGAAAATATTAACCTATTCTTCCCCCCAGAACAGCGGATCTTAACTGCCTTATCTTGGTTTAATCTTTTATCAGAGCTTCTCCTGCTTTCCTATTATACAATTTACTTCCGAGACATAAATAACATACAAATAAAACTTTCATCTTTTTCTGGTTTTGCATTTCTTAGGGAAATTAATTTCCACTCTGCATCCTTCAAGTAGCATGAATTTCCCTAATAAAATGTGTACATGGAGCACTCACACTACCACCACCAAATGCAGACTTTAATACTGATTGTCCTAAAATGGTAGTGCTTAAATTCCTAAATGATGTGAAAACTAAATGTACTGTAAGTCCTGTAAGAAAGAGTGAAAGTAAAACAAAGAATGACAGATTTCCTCACACCATATCTGTTCAGAGCCTCAGCTATGCATGAAAAATACATATGTCAAAAGCATGACAAATATGTCAGGAAAGTTAATTTTAAATGGATTGAATATAAGAAAATTTATTAACATAGTATCAAACAAAAATCAGACTAGAGAGAGTCTACAGATGAAAAACTTCCAGTAACACAAAATTATAATGGAATTATCACATTCCTCCTCTATCAAAAGGTGAGTAGGGCCTCATAACAGGGCAGATCATAGTACATTTCGGGTTCAGCAACAGTTGTATTTGAACACAGTCATGCTTATGAATAGATAAAAGTGAATTAGGGAACTGTGCATTGGTGGACTCACAGACTAAAATATGCTTCCTCAACATGGTTACTGAAGTACTCTGGCAATTTCTTTAGAGATCCGTAATCAGAAATTTGTAATACGTGAAGAATAAAGGGAGAATTCACCTTGCATTTTACAGTAACCGGCTGGAATCTTGGTATCTGAGTGATACACCAATATTTATGCGGTGGAAATAAGATCAGCACAGCTTATGCCTCAGGACCACAATAAAACGTTTCTGAACTTTATTAAAGGGACCTTCATCATTACGGCCACTTTCTGCATCAATCTTTACAATATTACACAGTTTACTTAGTAAGTTTCCTTGTTTTATATATATTAAAATATGAGGAAAAACTTCTTTACTGTAAGGGTGACAGAGCACTGGAACAAGTTGCCCAGAGAGGTTGTGTGGAGTCTCCTTCTCCGGAGATATTCAAAACGCCTGGACACGATCCTGTGCAATGTGCTCTAAGTGACCCTGCTTGAGCAGGAAGGTTGGACTAGATGATCTCCAAAGGTCCTTTCCAACCTCAACCATTCTGCTATTCTATTTTCCTGGATTTGCGTACTGCTTGAAAACCCCTTTATGATTCTTATGGGAAAATATTCCCAGACAAGAAACACTGCTTTAAATTCAGTTGTTATTGTTACTATTGGTGGATTAAAACAGAAATCTCTTGTTTGAGTTGCATGATCTTCTGGGGCAGAGTATCAGGGAACTGAATCCTTCACTTTTGATCCACTTTTGGTCCTTTCCAGACCTAGAAAGAAGTGAACTCTCATACAAACAATCTGGCTGTGATATTTTGAACCAAATAACAAAAAACTCCTAAAAGCAGTAGACCATATGCAATGTCTAATTGATTAATCCCACTCCTTGGGTATTTCTGTTATTTTTAGTAAAAAACAATCATTAAGAAAATGATTCCTGAGATTTTTGTTTGTTGACTAGGAGCCCTGGCCTGACCTCAGCCTTGAGTTCAAATCCCCAGTAGAAGCCTGAAATTAATCTACCCCTAGCTTAGTTATTGGTAATCATAATTATTAACAGAAGCAACTAGCTGTAAACGAATGGCTTTCAGCAACATCGTGCTTTACTTTAGAATAATGGGGGAAAAAATGCACTTTCCTCTTACTATATAGTAACTTTTCCTGTAACAATACACAGTCTGGTCCTTATAAGGGCATGGTAAAAGTCACAAGTCCAGCCACTTGCCTATATACATATACATTTGCTCAAACCTTAACATTCCACAAATTACAAACCTAAACTGTTGAAAACTGTTCCTTTTCTGCCAGAGTTCATGGTTCACAGCTTGCTTTCTCCCCACCTCACCGATGGAGTGAACACAGGGATGGAGCTCCAAACCCTGCTGGGCACATCAGGACAAGACATGCAGGAGCAGAGTCAGGAGACTGTCAGCCGGTCCCATGCCGGGATTTCTTGTGACATTTCTCCCATCACTTGCCTTCAAGCTGCTCTAGAAGGAAGAGGTTTAATGGAGCTGAAGGGAAAACCTTCTGCCTATTGTCAGAGGACTCGAAAGCTTGGATCATCACCAAAACAGGAAGCAGAAAACCTGAGGAGTGAATCCAGTTGAACAAACTGGTCTGATAGAGCAGTGTTGGGAAAACCCATCTTTTATTATGGCTGCATTGTGTACTGCTCAGCACTGCTGGAAACCAGAGCACCGAGCACAGCAGTAGTAGGAAATAACTCTGCAGGGAGCCGCCTGCAAGCCAAACGAGGCATAACCCAGAGTGGACAATAAGCACAACCAAGGACAGGGCAAGGGAAGGGCAGATGAAGAGTCAGAAGCAACAGCTTGGGAAAACAGCTTGGGAAAACATTTGCAAAAGTGCTAAGAAGCTAAAGGGAAATGCCAGTTTCTTTTAACACAAAAGGGACAGAAGTGAAGGGCATAGATTTACAACCAAATTACTGCAGTAATGGGCAAATAATTGCATGTGCATCACAGCAAGTCATGGATCAGCAATTAAGTGCACAAACACCTCTTAGCACATCCCAACTGGCCCGTACATGCATCCTTCCTTGAAGTCTAAGCTTCCATGTTTTTCTAACTGGAAGCATCTATTCAGTCACCACTCAGCTGACACACAGTAACTCAACGGACTGTCTGAACTCAAAAAAAAATCCAACTGGCCACAGGATTAAGGTTACAATCCTGGCAACTAATTAATTAAATTCTCAGTCAGGCTTTGCCTTGCAAAAGAGTTTCTGCGGTAAAGCGGAGCAGGTGATCTTGTAATTAAAGACCTTCTCATTGGGCACAAGGGAAGACACGACGGCGACACAAACAACCCAGTTCTGCCATCCCCCGATGGGTGGCTTCCTTCCTCACATTGTGATATTTGCTCTCCTTTAACACAGCTGGTCGAATGCCATGTCTATACCAGTCCACCAACATATAAGCAACGTTTGTACTGAGGCTTAACAAAGGCAGCAGAAGAAAAAGATAAAATAATTATGGCAGCGTTCTCTGGTCATTTGTGCTCTTTTGTGCAGAGGCTGCTGAGGCCCAGGGTCTTGCTGGATGTGTCCTTCGCCCGGACCCTACGCAGTGGTCCAGCGAGCCTCAGAGCTCCCCCCTTCCCCCTCAGCTCACAAAAGAAAAACACAAAGATGTTTCCATTGGCTTTTACATGATCTTTTTGTAGAGACTAATCTTCAGTTTCAACAATACATCTTTTGTGAAGCGCTCCCAGCAGAAACCTTAGACACCTTCACTAAGATCTGTTTGCTTACAGAAGACGAGGTAGGATTTGTTTAAACCCAGCTAGATTAATCTCTTGCAGACATTAGTGAAGTGAGATTTAATCAGGTTATTTCTCTACATTTTCCAGGGAAATAAATCACACTTATTACTAGGTTGGAATAAGATGCAAGGCTTGAGCTGAGAAAATTTAGTCTTTTTTGTTTTTCCTTGGGGGGAGTGAAAGGATTAATTGAAAATAGCTGCAAGGGCTGTTGAACAGTGAGCTCAGCAGAAGGCCCTCGACAGCTTGTAGGAGGGAAAAAAGAAAGAAAGGTATAACATAACAGTTAGTGCCAGCCCAGCTATGGGCCTTGGTCCCCCTTCCTTGCCTTGTAGAGGTCTAGTTGAATATATTCTCTTCAGGTCTAATGCTGTAGGCTCTGTATTAGTACAGAAAGCAGATAGGAGTCCTAACAGTTTAAAGTAGTTTTATGAAGTCTGTTTAAGATCCTTCAGGCAACCTTCTCCGTAACCTCAGGATCTTACTCTTCTTCTGGGTATCTATTTCTGTCTGAGACTTGAGGATATCTCCCAGCATCAGATGGGTGTTCTAGGATCAAGCAACCTTCACAAACCTTCTTACAGTCCTTAAATGAAAACTGTGATGGTTAGCAGGTTCCCTGAATTCGGGCATATCCTACTGCAGATGCTTCTCAGCTTGCAATATCAATTTAACAATGAACATGCAATTACACTTTCTCTACTCACCACTGACATTTTTACAAAACAAGCCTATCTAGAAAGCGCTGTTCTTTTTGCAGATTTTTGATTTTAAAGCTGCTCTTCTTATTATTCAAAAACAAAAGACTTTTCTTTCAGCTGTGCTAACAGTGCTTCCTTTAGATAAAATTTTAATATATACCCTTGTACAAAACACTGTATGTGTGAGAGAAAAAGTCTGAAAACTAGAAGTGCAAACATCCTCTCCTCTATACCAGCACAGAAACTATAAGGCTGACCCACAGACAGCTGAAGTCAATACCAATCCTTCTGCTAACTACAGGTTCTGCATGTGCTAAAGCAGCCAAAACCCCAAAGCAATGTTATCTAGCTGGCTGTGCAAACAGAGGTGAAACCAAATTACAGTAACACAATCTGCAATCAAGTTTCAAAGCACGCAACAAAGAGCACAAAACACGGTAGAACCAAGTTGAAATCTTACTGAGGAGCACAGTAAAATATATTCTGTTCGTTATAAAGGAGAAAAGGAAATATCACGAGAAGCAGTACTGTTGCTTGTAAATACCCCGTTGCCAATGCTTTCCCCGGATAAATTAGTTCTCTGAATCCTGATTGTATCAGTGTGAATCAGACTATTCCAAGGTAAAAGCCATGACTGTTTTATGCTCAATGTGAACTTCTTTCCCAGCCTTTTCTTAGTTTCCTGCTTCTGAAGAATAGATTCTCCAGAGACAATTTTGGACCTGGACCACAATCTTGCTGCTGTCAGATAACTAAGTATCTCTGGGCAGGAGTACATTTAAAGAAGCAGCTGGTAATTATTAGCTGAGTACTTACTGGCAGGATTTCCCCCTGCTGCTGAGCCAATGCTTTGGGGAACTAAATGGCTCTTTGGTGATAATTATCAGGTAAAACCCACAAGCCAGGGGAGGATCCCTCATTACAACTATCAGCAAGAAACAATGAGAAAGAGGGTGGATGATGGCCGAAAGCTGGGTCTGAGGGTTGCCTTGACTCCCCTGTCCTCCACATATCCAGCAGGGTTATAAATAGTTGCAAGGGCATTTTCTAGGTAGGTTGAAAGTTACAGAATTTCTTCCTAAACCTACAGTGGCAATGAAACCAAATGACTTTCAGCTTCCTTCTGTCTAATTAAAAAGAACTGAGTAGCATTGCAAATCAAGCACGGCACTTACTCTTTGGGAGGGTTAAGGTCTTCTGGGCGAGCCTCGAAGAACCTGAAGACTTCATCACACTGTGAAATGTGAGGAGGAAGCCTAACCAGGGCCTGCAAAAAAAGCAAGAGGGAGGGAGAAGCAGTTAGAAAAATCAAGTTAAAAATATGACCTCGAGCATCTGAATTACAATGCAAAGGGAGGCAGAGCTGTCTTGACAAGGGGAAGGAAATAAACACGGAAAGTATCACGCCTGGCTACTTAGAAAGAAAGGAAATGGCATGTGTTGACTGCAAATGAATTTTTACTGAATTTAGACAAATGAAGGTACTTAGAGTCAGCCAAAATAATTTTTTTGCCATATGTAGAAGAGCAATATTTGGTCCACATGGGCAAATCCATTATGTTGAGCAGATAAGTGCTCTGTGGCAGAGCCAGCCTCTGTGACATGTGTTTTTACAGCACCTCAAACAATGTAGCTGGAGCTTATCGGCTCTATTTCAATACACACAAATTCTAATAACGAAAATCTACAGGCTCAACACCCACTAATACAACAGATTAACGTGCTCCAAAAGGCTTTCCTTTAAGCACTGTCAACAGAAAAAGTAGAGCTTGCAAAAAAAAAAAAAAAAAAACAAACTACAATACACTCCTAAGTCAACAGGAAAGGAAGTTTGCTTAGTTGCCTGCAAGGAAAGGCGCAGAGGATATCTTTGCCCAGTGAACGCCTTGCTGCAGTGCATGGTGGCTAACAACAGTCACACTCCCTGCAAGGTTCAGACACACCACGTTCATCACATTCAGCGGCACTAAGCATGCGTTGTGGAATAAGCCCCTCACGCTGGAGCGTGCTGGAGAGCGAACCTGCAGACAACGCAACAAGCGCCCTGGGCAAAGCGTGGGAATGTGCTGAGAATTTGCTGTTCAGACTCCAGAGCTTGGCACGGCTAGGAGAGGCCAAGTAGCTGCCCACTGTCCATGAGGAGATGGGGAACAGCTCTGCAGGACATGATTTGGAGATGTACTCAAGAAATGAGCAGCAGGAGAGGACAAGAGGTGTGGAGTTAACCTCTTCCTGTGTTATGTTGAAAGTAGGCCACAGGAGTGGTTAAGTACAGACCAAGCTTCTTAGAGATACTGTAAACCTGTTCGACAAAATGAGATTGTCTGACTCTTTTACTAGTTCAAAGTAGGACAAACAATCTTGAAAGACAGATGAAAAACTGCACTGGAGCTAAATGAAGGTGCATCAGGGCAAACTAGTTATACTAACCCTTGAGACATCTGGTTAGACACACAGAAGAAGGTATTTTGGTCAGACACACAGAAGAAGGCCCAGTGAAAGCACTAAGACAGAACAAGGCAGTTTGCAAGCCTTGCTGGTTTGTTTTTAACCTAGCTTTAGAAGTGGTGGAGTTTGTTTCCAAGACGGCTCCTGTATGGGTACATGAAGGAGAACAACTGAAAAATGAAAAAACCCTGCTCTGAAATAGCAAGTCTCCCGCAGCAGATGACAGAGACCTGCTCTGAGATTGCCCAAAATTCAAAGTTGCGTCCTTCCAGACTTATAGTTCTGCTTTCCCTGGTTGAGAGATGTTACATAAATGCGGCAAAATTTGGTATCAGCAGGCCTATGAAGAACGAGGCATCGACCTTCGGTCATGTGCAGCATTATAGAGCAGAAAAAAATATCTTGCAATAAGGAAGCAGGATCAGATGCAGAAGCCTGGAAATAGCCTGGCAGGTCCAAGTGCCAGCAACGTGCTTACAGGCACTGCTGGTTCCTACACTAATGCAGGATGAAACATAGCAGATGGAAAACTAAAGTGTTTTATTTTGAATGAAAGATGCCCTCGTCCCTGCTGCTATCCACTCAATCTTGCTGTCTTGCCTAAAAATGTAACAAAGGTGTGAGCTGTCTGCTCTTATTCCTATTGTGTATAAATACATGCTTCCAGCTGGTAAATCAGGACTAACACTGGGAAGTCAGTAACTGCACAGGAATAGTAACAATTATGGCATGTTGAAAGAGAAAGAGAAATGCCTGGCCAGCACAGATATAGCAACAGCACAGGCAATGTTAAAGCAGCTTTAATTAGCTGCATGGCAAGCAGGAGACAGGCTTGTGCAGGGTTGGGAGGCCGTGCCACAGACAGCCTATGCGGCTGAGATGTAGTGATGGCTCTGTTACTTGTGCCCCTCTCACTTTGGGTAAGTTAACCTCTTTCCACCAAATTTATCAGGGCAATGTCTTCAGTTGCCCATTTACAAAACTAAGCACAAATACTTACCTTATCTGCAGAAAGGTTACAAATCTTAGCTATTTAACATCTGCAATGTGTTTTGAAACCTTTAAGGGCTTCATCTTGTGCAGTCAATGGGGAAACAGCAAGCACTGTATCATTGCTAGAGGAACACGAATACACAGGTTGCATGTATGGCAGGCAGGTCTTGAACATCACACACCTTCTCTAAAAATCATCACTTCCTACATGTTGCAGGTGTCCAACCTTCCTAGAAACCAGGCTGCAGATGTCAGTATTGAATTGGAGCACAGAGCAGGTTTCCAATGACACAGCAGCACAAATCCTTCCAACATGCCATGCACATTTGGGTTTCTAAACCCATGGAAGCTTTAGAAAATCCTGCTCCATGAATCGGTGGTCCTGTGCTTGAAAATCTCTAAGTGTATCCCACTGGGCTGAAGATAGATAATTGAAAAGTACCTCGGCGACTTCAGGCTTTCACAGGTAGAGAGCAGTGGATAAAAATCCACCAGCTGAAGCTGCCTCCACACCCAGCCATCCACCTCAGCCACCCCATGGACACAGTGGCCCTGGGGCAGGGCTGGCTCCTCTGCTTCTGAATCACCTCCCAAAGAGCTGCAATCTTCAGCCCAGCACACTGCACTGAAATGAAACCCACCTGATAGATATTTGCTATTGCCTGTCTTCCCGGGAGCTCAGGAGTGTTGTCTGGAGTCTGACAACTTTTATTCATTTTTGTTAATGAACAAATCTCTAAAAATGGTAAGAAATGCTAAGAAAGTGCAGAGAGTGTAAAATGAGGTAGAATCAGTCTACTGATTTTGGAGAGCGGCAAGCGGCAGCAATGTTGTTTTGAAAATCAAACCTCTTTTCAGCAAACACACAGCACCCACCCATTAGCAAGCCAAGTCCAATGCAATTCGAGACAGTGAACAAAAAGTGCATTGAGGAGACAAGGGACACTCTGCTGTCACTCCCCAAGGGGAAAAAGCAAGTTTCTAGGAAAATGGCTCCAGGGCAGAGCTACAATTGCCTGAAGGGAAGACCGCAGGCCAAGGAAAGAAGGGGAAAAGAAAAAGAAGAAAAGAGATGGTAAAAGGATGAAAAGAATAGGGAAAGGACATTCTTCTCAGGACTTGGAAAGTAGAGGTAAACATGTACAGCTACAAAGAAGAAGCATTCAGAAACAGCAAGTAATTTGCACAGGAAAGGTGAGAGATAAAAAGGGCCAGCAAACAGAATTCAGCCTTGCACAATTGCTGAGAATTATCAGTAATAGCCTGTTTATTTGCTCAGCATGTGAAGGCGGACGTGCACAGCTCAGACCTCACACACTCCTCAGGAGATAGGCTTTTATGTGTTATTTCAGCCTGTGATGATGTCTCTCCACATTGCAGGATTGAGAGAATCTCGCAGAGGACTGGGTGATATGGAAGGTTACTAGACCAGCTGTAACACTGGGGCGTTAGCGATCAGCCCTCGGCGCTGGGAACGTGCTGCTATCTGCACAGCGCCAGCTCATCCGCCGGCAGGCTGCTGCGTGTCGTGCACGGTGTGCAAAGCAACACAGAGCACCAGGCCCAGGCAGGGGTTCATTGCTTAAGGTTACACGGATGGCAAACAGCTTAGTGAAAATACTTCACAGCTAGCAGGCTTCACAAAATACATGCACACGGATCTAAAACCCTCCATGTGCTTGTAGGTATACATTGACAGCTGTGTGCTGCATTTATGCAGACACATTTACAAAAAGCAGACACAGATATATTCATACGGGGACATATAGTGTTTGTGTAGGTGTGCATATACATACGCACAGAATGATATTTACCCCACTCAACTTTGTGCGTCTCAAGTTGGAGGCTGGTCACACTCGTCTAATCAACTCCTAGAGCCACTAGAGAAAGATCAGCACCTTCAGGGGGTGTTTTATCCACCCCATCGCAGACATTTAGCTTTGGACAGGGTGAATCACTCGCTGTCTATCTCCACAGCCTGCTGAGCGAGGCCAGATACGCAGCTCTGAGATCTCTGACATTCACTGAGGTTAATCCCAGTTCTGCACACAAATATGCAGACAGTTGACAGAACTACACAATTATGATTCCCTTACATTTCATTTTAAATATCCCGTTCTCAACTGCTAATCATTTAAGTTAACTTTAGTCATTTGTGCCAGATGTTTGGGAAATGCCATGAATCCAGCAAGGGGGAAGGTGCAGTTACAACAGTTCATTTCCGAGAACAGAAAAATAAACTGATTTACCTATGTAAAAACAATTTCTAGTCCTGTTTTGTTGGGAGCCTCAAATAACTCTAAGCCTGAGCCCAAAGAATTGGAATTTGGAGGTTAGATGGCAATCATTGGCAGGCTTGGCTGAAGACTGCATAATAGTGGCTCAGACTGTAAAAAGAGGGGAGATGTAGGAATAAATAGAGAATTGAGTGGAGGAGGAAAAGTAGGTGCAGAGCTTTTCACACATGGATATAACTGGGACATAGCAGGGCCTCTGACACGAAAGGAACATAAGGCTCCAGAAGACGAGGCCCTTCTCCAAGCACTGAGGGGAGTATTGCAAATAATTAACTCTCATTACAGCAGCTAGTCTAAATGCATCAGGATTCTGAAATGTACATAAAAATGGGAGATAAAGTTTGGAAGTTTTTCATTTAAATATTTTCATTCTTTATCAGGACTATTATTCCATTTTCATTCAGCACTAGCTCAGTTGTACAACGGATATAAACATAAATGACTGCGCATCTGTCTTGAAAGGTTCAAGGATCAAAAATTGAAAGACCGGCAGGACTGAGAGACCAAGGAGAGGTAATTATGTTTTGCTTTTTGAAGTGTGATCTCCCAAACTGTGGACACCACTAATAAAAGACTGACCAGTATTTCCTGGCACTGATGTAACTTGCTCATCATCTAATTTTTATTTAGGTCAGGTACATTTGGGTACTTAAGCCTTGCTTTAGAAAAGCCCTTAATCATCTATTTAAAGCCACCTCCAGTTGGGACAACATAAAGGCATGTGATAGAACTTAAATAAGTATTTATGACAGTGGTATTTTACATGCTTAAGAATCCCTCTGAACTAAGATGCTTCCCTCAGTCAGGACTTAAATGCAGAAAGGTGCAAGTCTACAAACGCTGGTCTGAGTCTTCAGAGGAAGGTTGAGTAAGGAGAGAGTGGTGGCTTTGGGAACCACGGACCCGGGAGGTCTTCCTTGAACACAGGACAGTACATATTGGACATGCGCACACACCAGAGGTGTGTTTGGGACATCAAAACCTTATTAAATAAAATGCCCTTGACAAGGCAAGACTACAAAGTTGCTCCTTCTTTCACATTGGCAAAAGCTCCAAAAAAATTAAGAAAATTAGCCCCAATGAGCCCAGAAAACCTTAAATCACACTTGGCTCATTTCAAGCCTACAGTTAAGAGGGAAATCATCCAGAGATATCAATTCCAGTGGGCAGCATGTGTTTACAGGCAAAACTCAGTCTGCTTGGTAGCTCACTCAGATTACCAGTAAGGGCACCCAGACCCTGTACTTTTATGTTTACAGATGAGAAAAGCCCTGGAAATCTTTCCCTGTATGTCTCACTCCTCTGTTTTTCATTGCAGCTTCAAAGTTTCTTACGGCCTGAGCAAAACACCAGCCTAATTATCTCCGTGACACTATTTCTGTAAGTTAGTATAAAGCAACGAAAAATCACATAGGCATGAAGGGGCCGGAGGCTCCTGCTATAGGGTGCAGAGTGCTCATGTGCTTCATGTCTGATACAGCACATTTTTCAGACCTCCCAGTACTGCTGACTCTTCCCACGAACACCCTTCAGAGGGTCTTCAGCTAATCCTCCACCTGGTCCTCTGTCTGGTGCAAGAACAACACACCAAAACAGCAGAAGTCAGACTTGCTTCTCAGTCATACAAATCATTGCACTCTGCCAAGGACAGAACAACAAATGGCCGAGCATTTGCATCACTCCTTTGCCAGGGTCCATCTGTGCTTCCTCCTTCCAGGAGCGGTGAAATGGATGGCGAATGCTCATGTGGCAAACAAACTACCATGAACTTCACATCTGAACCTGCCTCCTTCTGCTACTTTCTTACTTTATCCAGTGGATAAAGGTCTATTGTTGCATTTATTTGTTTTATGGCATATTTTCCCATGGCATATTTTCTCCATCAACTTCACCCACATCATTCCAGCATCATTCTCTAAATATTTCAATATTAAGCATGCCCTCTGCCTACCCATTCTAAGAACTAGCATGGGACATAAGCTTTGCACTGTCTTTTACAGGAATGGAAATTAACCTATCAAAATGAGGCTCTTGCAATTCATTCTTCAAAAGTCAAAAAATATACTGGATGAGAGAAGAAAAACAGAAAACAGCCAGTGCTTCCAAAGTTTTAAGTATGATCCTACCCTCACTCAAGTCATGCTAAAACACACATGGAGCAGTAGCTGCTACTCAATAGGAAATGGTAATGATTAATACTATTTTATTAGCAACAAAAATGTCTCTTCTTATACCAAGGGGGCTTTCCTTGCATTTCACTTCAGCTTTCCAAAGTTAGGCACTGGAGCTAAGCGAGCCACACAGGTTCCCTCTATAGCTACAGAGGAGAAACAGCTGAATGGAGAGAGAGAAATATTTTTGGTTTAGGCTGGTGAACAGAGTCAAATACAGTTTAGATTCATCATCTAACTTTTCAATACCCAGTTCACAACTTTCTAGCATGCCTAGTTAACTTCATATTGGGATGTAAAGATTTACAGTAAGATTACTGTCCTGAGTTATGAAAGTCATATTCCCAGAAAGCTTTTAAGTGGTAACCTTTAGTGAAGATACCAATAAAACACTTCTGATTTTTAAGCCTTATGAAGCCCGAGTCCTGCCTTTGGTAAAGTTCAGGAGCAAAACCACCACTGACTTCACCATAGCAAGAAAGTCTCCTTCTACAAGGCATTTCACTAAACCTTTTGTATCTTTGAAGTTCAGAGTATCTGATTTTCATTATTATTTTCAAGTCCTGTGGACATTTTTATTTGAGCAACAACATACGACAACTATTGTTTGAATAAATGCAAATTGGATGAGCTAGAAATTTTCAAAAGGAAATCTTGTTTTTGTAGGATGTGCCACTGGAAGGTTGGCAAAGGTATGAGTTGCAGTTGCGCAGGTCCCTCTGTTTCTATGCATACAATTCCAACTGTGGGCAGTGGGATTTCAGAGCAACGGGGTAAGTCCTGTGCCAGGCAACAGACTGACCGGCTACCATGTTCTCTTTAATCCCTGCAATTAAGTAGAGGCTTTAGTGGAAGGAGAAGACAAAATCGGCCCATAACTAGTTCTGATATCACCAGGGCACGATCGCTACATCTATGCTGTTTTAAGAGTGGGCACAAACATGCCTACCATCCACATGGATACAAATTAATGTCCAGGCTTTGACTGAACTCAAATATAGGATGGAAAAATAGCCTGACGAGGTTTTACATCCCGCTACTGGTTGCAGCACCCACCTCCCTGAAGCACAGGCTGTTCAGACACAGCCGGGTCATACACATCTGGGCAAGATACACCATACGAGACTGATGGGTAACCAGGGTCTCCTTCCCCTATGGACCTGGCACCTCATGCAGAAAGACATGATGGGAGATGTAGGAAGATGCCACTCCTGAAGTGGACATGTAAGACACGAGACTCAATGTTTGCTTGAGCTCTTCAGTGACTTCTAGCCTCACGCTCCAATGCTATCCGGATTTAAACATCTTCGTCTACTATGAAGTACTAAGGCAGTTAAGTACAAATTAGAGTAAACTACAAATGAAGTAAAATGACACCAGATTGGGCACAAGAAACTTGTGAGCTGCAGATCACCAGAATGGGACACTATTCGGGAAAAGTCGCTATATGTTTACCCTTGTTTCATGCTCTTTGTTGGGCATCCACTGTGGCTCCTGCTGGAGACAGGAAAAACTGGGCTGGAGGAAACTGGGCTCTAGCCTGATCTGGCTGGTTTTACGCTAATAAAACCAGCACCTATTGAAAAATAGATTAAGCAAATAGCTTGGCTTTGGGGCAGCATCCAGCCACCTTTCCGAGCTGGGCAAGAGCAGTAAACCCATCCCTTAGTAATTTAAACCTCTCGTGACACACACATAGGACCTGAGGTCGGGAAGGGCCTGAGCCAGCTTCATCACAGGCAGCAAAAAGTGAGGGAGGAAGCGAGCAACAGTCGCAGCCCCTCAGCATTAACGAATGTGCCGGCGACTGCCGCCGCAACGCGCTCCACCGGGTCTGTCTGGGGCGCAGACAGCGGGGCCCAGACCATCGGCTCCCCGGCCCGGGCGGTCGGAGGTCACGGCTGCCCCTTCCGCAGTGAATGTCCGCTTTGGAGATAGCGCATCTGCTCGCTGAACCCTGACATGGCTCGTCGGCGCCGGCAGTTCCTGTCTGAAGGAAGGAGGCCAGGGATGCAGCAAGAGCGCGCATAGTTTAAAGCAAGCCCGCAGAGCACGGTCAGGAAGACAGTGTGCTAATTGTCCCACAAAAAGTCTGATCTCATGAGATAAGACTTTAATCAGGGTTTCCTTGCCGGGGTGATTCAGCTGGCATGGCTTTCAAGGGAGCTGAGTTACTGCTCCCCCCGTCCCCACGCCTCAGGCACTTCAGCGATCTGCTCCCAATTTCAGATGAGCAAATGTCTGACAGGAAAAGTTCTCGTGAACGTATTTTTTTCCCCTCCACCTGCTCCTCCGGCTTTCTGAAAACAGAAATAGAACCCCACAGGAAATAAAAGAGGAAGTCTGGGGTTTAAATTATGCACTCTGGCTGACATGCTCGATACCTCTATAAAAATGGAGTATCAGTCTTGCTTAGAAATGGCTTTTAATCTACTGTCAGAGGATTATTTATCCACAAATCATAAACTCCAAGCTGGAAAGGAAAGATTAGGTCACTTAACCCTCTTCTCAATGCAGCCCAGCTTTTCTGTCCTGCAATATATTTCCTTGTTACTAGCAACACTCTTGGAGGCAACCAGCCTATCTCCTGCTCCACGCAAACCACGCAGGCCAGGGAAGACAGAAAAAAATACCATCTTCCTTGCACCTCTCTGCCTGTTAAACTCTTGCATTCATCAAGACTGTAGTAAGCAGCTCATAGAAATCCACATTCATCCCAGTAAGGCAGAGCAGCCTTGTGGTCCTCACCACGTGGGCCAGGGACCCTGGGAGCAAAGAGCAGCTTCTGCTTTCACTCTCCCTGCTAGTGCCAGTGGTGTTTGGGAAGGATCGTTCTCTCATGAGGGTCTTCCTCCCTTCTTTGGTCCTATGTAAGGCTCTTACCCGGCAGTACTCGTCAATGGGCTTCAGCCTCTTCACGGCCACATCCCGAATATGGCTCCTCCGGAACAGGATCTTACCTGAGGAGAGAAAATGTGGAAAGAGAGGTTTAGGGGCACGGCACAATGGCAGGCGCTAGAAGCAGGCCCGAGCGGTCAGTGCCCCAGGCCTGTGTCCGGGAGACGGGGGTTCACCCAACCTCGATGGCCACCTTCGGCACTGCCGCTGGAGGAGCTCTGTTCCCCCCTCCCACCCCGCTTTCCAGCCGTGGGAGAGGACTACCAGTATCGGCGTTGTTTGCACAGCAGCAGCTTCATGTGATCACGACCCCCGATCACTCCAAGAAAGACATTATTGTACATCTAGAATAGATGTGAGCAACAGCTCTGTTTCTGGCCTGGAAAGCAAACGCACTGGGGCAGGCACGTAACGGCAGGACGTGGGGACGATGGCTGTTACGTGAGCCTCTGCAGCACCTCTCGCAGGAGGATGCTGCCAGACTTAAGTTTGCAGCAAGTTTTAAAACTTTGGGGTATGAGAGACGCAAAACACAAAGAGCTGCCGCGGACACCACGGCTCTGTGAAACTTCAGCTACTGCCACCTGAAGTCCCGTTTACATGAGCTGTCTAGAGGGGATCACGACAGCTCACGGGGCAGGAGGAGTTTCCTTCTATTTCATCCTATAGATAATTTAAACAATTTTGCTTCCTTTTTTAGTGACCGAGTTATCCCGGAACAGGCCGACACTAAACTCGCCCCCACGCTGGTAGCGGCGGGTCCGTGTCAGCCGTCACAGCGAGCATTGCCGGGCTGGGACACAAGCCTCATCTACGCCCAGCTCCTGCCCATTCCTTCTGCCCTCATGGGTGCTCCGGGCCGGGCCCCCAGACCAACGCTGCAGCCAGCATCCGAGGAATTACACGGCAGCTGGGGACAGAGCCCTCACCCATCTACAGAGGGAAACCACACAACAGAAAAAAATAAACAAACTAGACACATCCAGCCGTGTCTCTAGAAGCACAGCCCTGATAGTAGATACAACTTTGGGCTGGTTTTTTATTTTTTTTAAAGTGAAAAAATAACAACCTCAATGTCCTTAGTAGATGACATTTCTGCAAGATGGGTAAAATTAAATAAATAGCTGGCTTTTGTGTTAAACTGATTAAAACAAAGTTTATCAAAATAATCTAGGAGCCGAGTTTCCCCACAGAAGAGGATGTCATGGAGTTGGTATTTTTTGGGCTTGAAAGGATTATATCTTCATATCCTTTTTTGGTGGTTTTCTTCCCTTTTTCTTTGTGCTGTATTTCTTTTAATGTATTAAGACAATAAATTATATGTTCTCTTTGTGGTGGTGGATGAAGACAGCATCTGCCAGCATTATTTAATCCATGAAATGTCTATGTAAAAAACGCACTGATATATATATCAACCTCCGCTCCAAACTTAGTCTGACAAAGTGCAAATGAAATACTCATCCATAGATCATGGGATAAAAAAACAGACCAGGAAAAGAAGTCAGATCTGAAACCTGAATATGTGGTTTTGATTTTGCCAGACTTACAGAAGCTGAGAGGTTAATGAAACCATATCCTTTAATAGTCCACTAGGAAGGAGTGAAACCCTCTCAGCCTCAGCCCCTTTGGTTGCTTTTTCCTTCCATAGCTGCTAATCTTTAAGGTTTTAAAACCTTTTGCTTCGGACAAGGGGAAGCAGTTTATTTCACTCCCCAAATCTGGAAGCAAAACCGGTCAGCTCAGTTTGTCCTGCAAGGTAAATTCATCATTTCATGGTGCCATAAACGTATCTATCTGGGTCGTGCAGCTATCTCATGACAAAGCTGGTGCTGAGCCATCCCTGGAGGGTGCAATGCCACGAGGTAACAGAGCACAAAGGACATTTAGAGAGCTTCAGTCGGGGTCCAAGATCACCTGTCCTAAGTGATTTGGCCAAAGACTGTTGAAGAAGGATTTGGGACTTCCATCTCCCTGGACTGATCACCTTTGGACACATTAAAAGCTTGTTGCTACTGCTTTTCCACCCAGTAAATGAGAAGAACTACTCGCACTTATGAAGCATTTCTTATTTCTGAAGGCTTCTAGGATCACACTGCAGTAAGCCTTTTCTTTTTTCTTTGTTCTTTTTTTTTTGAGTAACTACAGAGAATAGAATAGTTCCCTTCTCAGAGCTCCAGAAATACTGGTATGGGAGATTGTTGTATTTCTTTTTAACTTTTCTAAGTTGCAACATTTTTAGGTTGCAAAGAGCAAGCAACATTTTGGAAATGTTTTCACTTTCTGGCTTTCTTGTTTTCAGTCCAAACCATGAGCTGAAAGTTGACCATATAAAAACATAAAGGAACCAAAGACTTAAACACATGAAAGATCTCCAGTAAATGTAACTCAGCTTTCCTAAAAAGATAGTTTACAGGGAGGCCCAGTCTTCAAAGTAACATAATAAATGAAAGACTCAAACATAAGAAACAAGATAAATATAATAAAGAACGTTATATTAAACACAAAGTACAAAAAAGACCCCAGGATATGATGAGTCTTAACTCAATCCTTAAATGGAGATGGAAAATATCAGGATGACTGTGGTGTTAGGATGAAGCAAAGCCCAGAAGGTGCTCCCATTTTTATCCCCTCAGAGAAAGGAAGGTTTTCATTCTGCTGAGAGCACGAAGGGGAAAATACTGATACTGGAAGCTAGAAAGGATTAGATCAGGGTTGTGGGGTAGATCCGTAGCTGCCCAGTCCAGTGCAGCATTAAGACCTGCATTGTGGAGAAGGCTGAATAAGGAAGACCAGCATGGAGTAGCAGCTGCCAAGGAAAAAGCAGGCAGAAGAATAAAGATACTCAGAAAACATGTCCAGTTCTTGAAGGGGAGCACAGCAGAAAAGATGGACCATAACCTCGCCAATCCTGGTGATTCTTGGGCAGTGAAACTTCATTTGGGGGGGATACAGAAACATCTCTAAGGAGACACAATCTCCCAAATGCTTAGCTTCTTCTCTTTTCTAGGAAGAATGGATGTGCTGACAGAAGCTGGCTGAATGTATCATGACCGACTAGCAGGAACCACTGCCATCAGCATAAGTTACTACTGCTTTCTCCAGTTCTTCCACTTCTACAGTTCTTCTTCAGAAAACAGAGGAGATCCTTGGGGGCTAGAGAAGGAAGGTAATGCAGAGCTGTACATTTCTTCCTGGTCTCCAAGTG
This sequence comes from Rhea pennata, assembly GCF_028389875.1. NCBI lineage: Eukaryota > Metazoa > Chordata > Aves > Rheiformes > Rheidae > Rhea > Rhea pennata. Next base: position 13,875,292 of record NC_084669.1, on the reverse strand, counting down.
GGTCCACCGGATACAGACCCCTTTTCTCAATGATAATGGAAAGGTCTGACCAACAAGATGGTTAGGGTAACCCTGTTATTGCCATAAAGAAATAAACAGCAGAGAGACAGCTGAGCAGTGAGGGCACATAAAAGCCCTCAGGAAAACCTCAGGAAGCCAGAGGAAGGGAGCATTTCATGCAGTGCTAATGTGAGCTAGGGAAGTCCTAAGGTGGCTAGTAAATGGAGAACAGCTTGGGCGACTTCCTTGGAAGGGTGGAGTTCTGGTTTGTGTGCAGCTTGGCTTTTCCTCTTGGTAGTTTCCAGATCACTAAAGAAAGAATCAGCTTCTACATGAATACATACAATACTGCTTCCTCTCTCAGTGACAAACTGAATTTTATTGCAGCTGTTTTAAATCTCACCAGGCACTAAACCCCCTTTTACAGAAGGCTGAGCAGCTTGTTAACCATGCTGCAGCCAGCTAGGGAGTGAATGGGAAGTCTGTCTCAGCCTCGGATGGGAAGTGATAGGCTGCATGGGACTGTGCTGCATCATGCAAGTATTTCATTCACAGATGTGCCAGATTTGGACAGAGCCAAGGGAAATCTGTGTTAGGAAGGACAACTAGGACTGCAGCAATAGAGAAAGTGAGACAGTGGTAAGACACAGGGCTCCAGCCCTGCTGCTAATGCAGGATAACAATATTTATTTTTATCCTTTTTTCTTTAAAGAAAATATTATTCCTAGGAAATTAATGTGGATAAGAGGAAAAGTATCAGGTTTAGCATTGTAGGGGACATCTTAAGTCATCCCTTCATCTCTCTTTGTTTATACAGAGGTAGTCTTTAATTCCATGACCACACACCTCTTCTTGCACAGGACTTCAGCCTCCTCCTGTACACAGAGTGCATGCACAAAGTGTGAAGAATAAAGCTGTCCAGGAGACTGTGTATCTGGCATCTGCTGATTCTGTGAATATCACTTTATTATTGCATAACCTCATAGTTAGAGTAGCACAGACTTTAACAGGCACTGTGTACCCCAAGAACTAACAGACTAAAAAGCATCCCAAAACTCTGGAGCACTCATTAGCCTACATCTCTGTGCTTCTATTAGCAATATTACAGCTCTTCATGCAGTAAATACCAGCTGTAGAAAATAGAGATCACCAGGAGTGCAGAAGCACACATATGCCCAGCGCACTGGAAGGGTCCATACTATAAAGCGTTGAAATGGTGCTGGACGTGGCCCCCACAAGGAAGAAGACCAGCTTCATTGGCCAGTGACACTGTGGTCTGGTGGCAGAAGACTGCAGGGCATCACAAGGCACAGAAGTAAGGCACAGAAGTACTAGAAGTTCCCGAAGGGTGCTTAGCAGGAGAGACCGAGCTTTCTTCTCCAGGGAAAGGGGACGTATATTATACAGCCCCTGCTGTCACAGTGGATTCCAGCTGACACAGCAGCTACTGCTCCAGACAGGTGATTCATAAGCTCTAAGACAGCCTTTAATAAAACGTATCTCCTAATTATACCTTTCATTGCAAAGGAGAAGCCCTGTGTATCTAGACCAAGAGACCTTCTACAGACCTTCTCAAGGTCGTCCCACCACTGCAGCAGTGGCTCAGCTCCAAAATGCTGGAATTGCTGCTTTTTGGAGCACAGCTGGTGAGTAGGAGTTTCAACACCAGGAACTGCCGCTCCACCTTGGCAAAGGCTACAGGGAGGCAGGGAAATATTGAGCTTTTCCTTTCAAGGGATGTCTGGGTGATGGATTGATCTAAGGACACCAGTTGTTTCAGGTGAGGAGCTTCTCTCTGTCAGAGGCTAGGAAAAGCCCACACCCACTGTAAAAAGAACAATGGAGAAACTCATATTACCTTTAATCTTCTACCTCAAGCACAGTCATTGCACTTCAGAGAGCAAAAAGTGAAGCAAACCATATAATATTCAACAGCAGACAGCCTGAATACTTATGGGCATGTTAAAAATATAGTAATGTCTCATCTGATTTATGATTAAAAAAGACATATGCTGCCTCCAACTTTAGCAGCTACAGCTGTGGAGGCTCTGTCCATCAGCTGTCTCTGAAAAACAGCAAGACCATTTGTTTCTGTCGTTATGTATTATCTTGCTGTTGGTTCTCTCCTCTTTTTACCTGAGAACCTGGCAGACAATAAATTTCTGTATATGTTATCAAGCAATGTGTTCAACCTAAGATCAAATTCTCAAAGGCAGAGTTTGCTTAAGAGATGAGGTCAGACTCTTTCTGCAGTTACACTGAAGTTGCATCAGTGAAAAAAGAGAAAAGAATTTAGACCTAGAAGAGTTACAGCTTCTTCTCTGAGGCTAAACAGCTTCTTCCAGTGTAACTAAGACCATTTTGTCGCTAAAGTATTTTTGTCAAGGCTTCTATTTCTTACACAAAGCTGTTTTATTATTTTTATACACTGAAGAAGAACAAATGTCCTATCAGATACGACACAAATTTCTTTCAACCCATTTAAGCTGTGACATTCCCCCAAGGGTCCTGCAAGAAAATGCTCAGGCACCTCATGCAATATAAACCCCAAACAGAATATTCAAATATGCACTGCCATCTTGCAATGTAAAATATAAAACCCAATGAAACTGCATTATGGGATAGAAGAACAATTTTATTTTCCCGTGGAAGTACACGTGATTGTCAATCAGATAGCAATCTGACCGTGCCCAAAAAAGATGTGTGGTCCATACAAAATAACACCTCACTTCTACATGGGAATACCAGTTTCCATGGATTGTTTCATCCATGATTTCCTGGAGCCAAAAAGCCATTGACAGTGTTTGCTCCTGACAAAGAAAGGGGAGGGAAATGATTCATACTGTTTCCACTGGTGGGAGGGGAAAGGCCTTTTTCATAAGAAGAAATTCATGACAGAGTCAGAACTGTTGGCTGAACTTGGCTGCCAAAGAGCCTCAGTTGATAAAGGCTTTTCCTAATCAGCAGTAATTACTATGGAAGGTGACAAGAGGTGATGGAGACAGATGGGGCAGCCAGGAAAGCCAACACAAGCAATAACACTATCATCCTGAGATATGGTGTGTGTGTACGTGTGTGTGTGCGGAGGGTCCTTTTGCACTTGGATCCTGTTTCTAAAATGCAGAAGCTGGAATACTAAAGAAAATCACTGGGAAATAGCATGGTTTGATTAAAGAAGAACATCTCCAGGAAGAGAAATCTTCCTCCACTGGAAGTGATACAGCAGAAAATGCCCCTGTGTGACTAATTACAAGTGGAAACCAAAGACAGGCAAGAGGCAAGGCTGAATTCCCACCTCTGAAATCAGCTGCTTTCTGCTGTGTCAGTGGGTCGGCCACTTAACCTCCTGGGAAACCAGATCAGCTCTAGAATGGCTCAGTTACTACAGACTTTGGGAATTCAAGCTCCAGGCACAGCTTGAAGAAGGAGAAAGGCCATGAACATTGATGCTGAAACTGAGGAGTGACAGATGGGGACCACAGGGTGCAAATCTCAAGCTAACAGCTCTGTTACTGTTTGTGCAGTGTTTTGCATAAGCCAAGGGCTAGTTCATGTTGCACCATGTCCTGCTGGGATCATCTAAACAACCCGTTGTTCCTCTAATCTCCTCTTCAGCTGCCCCAGCTGCAACTCTCCCATCTCTCCAAAGCAAGGCAGGAGCCGTAGTGCAGATATGTTATGCAGTGCTCAGTCTGGGATGGGCAGGTAAAAGTGCTACAAAATTGTCCCTGTTTTCTTACTGCAGAACTGTCTATACACACCATCAAGCCCAAAGCGACCCATCACCTTGCTTAAATCAACTTTATGGCCAGGGTACAATAAAGTAAAGCATCTGCCCCACACAAATGGATCTCAGCCTGAGCACAAGATCCCTTAAAACTAAACTTCCCAGCCAGTGAGTGGTTGCGAAGTGCTAGAGTGTTAATTCAGTGAGTGAAGTCTTCAGTTTTAGCAGGGAAACTAGTGTCTTCCCAAAACACACAGCTCAGCTGATTCTGGGAAGGTGGGAAGTTAACTCATTGTAATTACTGGTTGCAAGTGTTACATTGGACTGCAAGTACCTAACTGCTTGTAATTGCTGAAAGCAATCAGTTTGTCAGAGGGGGAGAGAGGGAGTGGTGTTTATATAGCAAACACGTAATTGGCCCTCCCTCACCTGGAGGAACAGATCTGATGATAATTCAGAGTCCCACAAAGACTGAGGAGCTAAAGGAGGGCCACATTTTCAACACTGCTTTAGGAAACAGCACTGTTTCCTCATATAGAGGATGCAGGAGTGTCCCCCTTTTTGCACAGTCATCTGCTACACAGTGAGCAAAAGGTGCAGAAAAACAGGAAAGGCTATGCAGATCCGAACCATCTCCCTTCCCTCTGTGTACTTCACCCCTAAGATAAGAATCTGAACACTTACACATTCACTGCCGCCTGAGTTTCATTGGACATCCTATAAAATGATCCATTTTCAAATTTTCAGGACCAAGCCATCTAATATATGGAAACATACGCTTAAACAGCAATCAAACTATCAAGACCAGGTACCAAACTGACCAGAAAAATGCCAATGACCACATCTCATCATTCACACTGAAACACTTGGTTGATCTCCTGTTTCAGCTGATACCAGTGTCCTGTTTTTGTCCGTATAGTCTGTGGCTCATAACTGTGATTTGTGGACACTAGTGGTCCACAGACAGTCTGCAGAACTGTGTTCAAGAGTAACTTTCACCTCCTGGCCAGTGTGGGATTGATGTGGATCACTGTATGTTGGTCCAACAAATCAGGGAACTAGCAACCCCTGTTTGTATTACACAGCACATTTGCTGTTGAACATGCTAGCATCAGCTGAGATACTCCAGCTCCTGCCCTTCCAGCAGTGGAAAAATACAAGTCTCTCAAATGCCTCTGCACCACATTTCCGATCAACAAATCCTACACCATGCCCTGGATGCTACACAAATTGAGCTGTCCCTCTGCTGTTTCCCACAACACACAAGTACCATTCTGCTCACTGGCATCTGTAGAAATCAATAGGAGTCTTTCTACCAACAGTGGTGGCACGGACGATCAGAGAAGGACCATATTGTCTCAGCTCAGTCTTTTGAAGTAGGAACCTTAGTGAATAGAGGTTATTAAAACATTTCCACTGTCTTGCAATTTGTTCAGAGACTTGTCATTATTGTAAGTATTAATGTGACACTAAGCCAGAGGTGCTTACCCACAGACACTGGGTCAGCGCCAGCCTCACTGGCAGGGAGCCTCTGAGCTACATCCATGGGGGTCCAAGACCTTGCAGCAAGGTCACTGGAGGGAGGAGGATTTGCACCACACCCTTGCCAAACTACACTGGAAAAGCATAGTAAGGTCCTAGCCACATCCTTTGGCGTGACTGGCAATAACACTGCTCGAGAAACTCCACCCTTAAGCTGGTTGAGAAGCGGAGCTGTGAATAAAATAATATTTGCACTCATACCACGTAGATCAAAGTCTTATTATTGTTAGGGGGTAGGTCTTGCAATAACTCAGTGCATACACTCTTATAGGAACATTGCAAGGAGAAATTGAGAGGTAGGAAAGTGAAGGTGACTTCGTAAGATCACCAAATGAGTACACACTAATGACAGCAATAGAGCCAGTCCCTAGATCACTCTGCTGATTGCATGTATAAAGAAACATTATTATCTACATTGGCACTCAGGGCCAGAAAAAACTTCTATTTAAGTATTTATTCCAATCAAACACAAATCCTCAATTTGTGTCATAAATGAGGCAGAATTCTCTTCTATGGAAGACCTCAATTAAGTCAGTTGCCAGGTACACAAGTTACAAGAGGTGAAATTCAGCTGTGAGGTTGGTGAGGACACTGCTCCTCAGAGCAGCTGCGGTATTTGGAAGGCACCAATTAACACAGAAATTAAACAAACAAATAACTCAGCAGCAAACATAACTAGGTGTCTGTGCTTGTCAGAGTCTGGAAATCAACAACTAGGGTTTCAGAGAGCAGTATTCAGAAATGAAATCCCCCGTGCTTTGCAAAACGCAGCAGTGTTCTCTCTTTCCAAAGGGAAGTGTTCTCCCGGAGTCCTCCATGCTAAGTCTCTGACTAGGTTTAGGCCAGATTTTTGACAGGCTAAGACAGATGTGGAAACAAGCTGTCAAACTACAACAGACTAAAGCTGGCCAGCCTCTGAGATAGGAAGTTCATCTGGAGACTGAGTCACCATTTCAAACCCAAAGGACCGTTCTCTGGTTCTAGACAGATCTTCTGAATATAAGTCTTACTCTTTCATGCCTTTAAGAGGAATCTCTTATAGGGATTTCTTTCCCAGCCACTGATCCCTGTCAAAGCTGCTGTTGACTTCAAAGGTACAAAAGTGAGTGCTTTAAGGCAGGGATAGCTGATTTCTGTTGTGCAGGGAAGAAGTGAGCGAGGTACTTCTACTTCCAGCAGACATTCAGGTCTGACCAATGCAGTCACGTTGAGGCCACACTGCACTGACTTCTAAGCCAGGCGCCCATACCTTCTCCCCGCCTCCTCCATGCTCACCTCTCAATAACGCAGCTGGGATCCGGCCACATCTCTAGGGGTCTGACAAAACAGATTTTCAGGTCAGGTCCATGGCCTGAGCCACCCAACAGCACCTCTTCTGTAACTCTTGACCACTGGACCACAAAGCCACCCATACTATTCCTTTCCAGCTGCAGGACATATGGCTAACTTTTTCCGCTTGTGTGAGTGACCTGTTAGAGGGTGGACCTGGAGACCCATACAGGCACATGTAGCCTGCAGCAAATACAGGACAGTTTCAGGCCACTCAGCCTTTCACCGACAGCAAAGCTCACTCAGATTGTTCTACCTCAGCTGCAGTACCAACAGTACTCACACAGGCAGTCACCTCCGATCAGCTGAAGCACTGTCACTTCTTCACCTGCTAGTGCGTAACATCATGGTGAGGGAAACAATTTCACAGTTATCAGACAATCAGTCTGCTTCACTCCCAGCTCTTCCATGTGTGAATGCTTCAGCCATTTCTGTCTCAGGCCTTCTAATTCAAATTATGCTCACATATGACTTGGCATTAGCACTGCCTACTGACATTGTATGACAGCTGAGGCTCGGTCCCCCTGAAAAATCAGGCCCTTCTTCTTGATTCTTACACGTGCAAGTAAATGCGTAAGGGTGTACAAACACAGTAGAGCAACAGAGCTTCTGTCCTAGAGCTCAGCGAGTGCTGGGCACCCTCTGCTCTCATCTGCTTCAGCATCTCACAAGTCACCACAGGTAAGGGACCTCCATCCTTAGAGGTTTTCGAGGCTCAACTTGACAAAGCCATGGCTGCCGTCATCTCTATCTGTTGAGAGCCCTTTTTTGAGGGGGAGTCTGTGATAGAGACTCCCAAGGTCCCTCCCCACAGACACTGTGAGTCTGTGACTGCGGTCAATAAATAACTCAGTATTTATTACTGAGCAGGTTACTGCTCAGCACATGAGCCAGGTGGCTGTCTAAAAATGCAGATATCCAAGGGCCATTCATCTCTATCTTACACTTCTGTCTCCTCAGCTGCAAAGTAGTGATAATGATTCCTTGCACTGAAACCTCTACTCAGGAAGCAGAATGCACTATTCTCTAGGTAAGAAACACTTTCTGAATATTGCCCTCCTGAGTAGAAGAATCTGCCATCCTCTCCTGGTGTCCCACATGTTTTAGAGAGGGCTGAAGTTTGCACCTTTGCCTATGATTAGCAAAGTATCCCTGTCAGAATAAAAGAAAAACAGTACTGTCAGATATCAACAGCTTTTCCCACTGAAAGCTGCAGAACAAAAAACCTCTTTCAGGGATTAATGTTCTAACCAATTACTCACCCTCAGAAAGGAAAAGTGTCTTCAGCAAAGGTGACAGCAGGACCCTATGCCTATGCACTCTTCCTCTTCCTTTCATGGTTATTATGCCCCTTTTATTTCCCAGTGAGAAGGAAAAGAAGGGAACTGGAAACAAATGTTTTGTTATTTTTTACTCTTAATAAGGATCACTGGGTCAGCAATATAAAGACATAAAAATAACCCCAACTTTATTGCTAAATTGAAGAAAAAACATTAAAAGACAGCCTTTTGACCTGTGATTAATTGCATTTGAAGCCACAGAGACACTGAGCTGCCAAACGGGACTGTCTGCTAACAAAATACACACCACCAAATAAACTGGGCTTTCTCTCTCTGTGCCACCACACAGGAATGGCAAATGCTGTTTGCCTTTGTGTCCTGGTGTGCAATGCTATGCAGGTCTGGCCAGAGTTATAAAGTCTCAGTATCGGACACCTCTCATAACCCCTCCAGGGTGGTCCAGCCTACAGATCTGTGGTCTCCAAGTACAAACTTAAAAACGGACAAATGCCATCTTCATTTCTAGAGGAGAATTATCATCCATGTGCTTAGCATCTTAGTGTGAGAAAGCAGTGAGAAATTCAAGAACAGGACATATGCAATGGGATCCTTCTCCTGATATACATTCCCCATTCCTGCACATCAGCGGTTAGAGCTTTTCTGAGCTAAGGAATCATGTTTAATAACCACTTTTGGCTCCATCCTACAAAAAATGCTCTAGCACATTTTTGAAACCACAGAGATAGTGGTCTCTATAGAGTGCTCTGGCAATGAATTTCATTATTTAATCACATTGCATGTGATTACATACTTCCTTTTGTTCACTTAAAGCTTGTTTTCCAAATTTCACAGGCTGCACCTGTTTTTTGTATGCTAAGAAACTGTAAAAAATCATGGCCTAGTCACCCTCTCAAATTCTTCATGACTTCACAAACTTCTGTGATATCCCACCCATTACCTCTGTTCCAAAGTGAAGACTTCTAGGCTATTTACTCCCATCACACAGAAGCCAATTCACCCCTGTAATCACCTCTGTCATCCTTCTCAGCACCTTATATCCCTTTTCAGATGCAATGACCAGAACTGCACACTGCAATCCAGATGTGGGGGAATTGTGGATTTATGCAGTTGAAGCTCTGTGTTTTGCTCTCCATTCTTTGCCTAATTCTTTTTAACACATTCCTGGATTGTAATGGTATTTTTCTTTTCTCCCATAAGCATTGCTTTTTACTCAACAATACTAAATTGCCTTTTTACCACAACGTATCATGAGCTCCTGCTCTGACTTTTTGCAGGTAGCTCCAAGTATGATCAGCTAAGTTAATTATACCACTAACGCCCTTTTTTGCAGATCCTATGCTGAACAGCACAGACCCAGCACAGATCCTTCAGGAATCCCTGCTGGTAAAACTGCATTCTTTTTTGGATATGATGTTCTTAAGTCTTCACCCACAGAGGATATATCATTTTAACCTGCATGTTCTTCTGCACCTGTTAGCTTTAGATCACCTACTTTAAAAATGTCCCTGTAATACTTTCAATTTCAAATATCAAAACCCAAGAATTACTGTTAATGTCCACAAATGTCAAAGTATCCATCGTTAAATGGAGGCTTCTATCTAGCAGAAAATAAGCTTAAGGCCTATGTCAGTCATACATCAAATAACAAGAAAGGCTATTAATATAATTACCTTCTTATTGCTATTTTGGGAGGCATACTGGGTTTTGATGGAGCTTGCAGTAATAGGATCTCTTATGCTGTAATTCACAAGCACGTCTGTCTTGAACAATTTTCCACATGGGAAATTAATCACATTCTGCCTAATAGGAGGGAAAAAATCCCTTTGCAGTTTGAATTGGATTTGCCATGGTCAATTGGACACGGAATTCTTCTTTATCCCTTGTCACAATCTGAAGTGCAGGGTTGCTGCCCAAAATTCACCCTGTTAGACTCCAAGAGGGAGATGTTTCACTGGCTGGTGATGCTTTTATGCAATGCCCATCTGCCCACAATGGAAACAGTAGGATATACCAGTATGGCACAGCAGCAAAATCAGACTGTGTGTATGACAGCCTTTATACATACTCATCTCAGAATCTACCTCCCAGTAAATTTCAATTACAGCTTTTATATAGGCTAAGCATACTTCAGCATCACTTCTGTGAAAGAGAAGTACTTTTTGGATGCAGGCAACACACTATCTCTCCCTGCCAGAGGCATCAGTGAAGGGAAAGTTCAGCTACTGCAAGATACCTGCAGTCATGCAGCTACCCTGCTCAAAGGGCCCATGTATAAAATAAGGCAGGTTTTTATTTTTGCAGGTAGACTCCTGCAAGAGAGCACAAGCAATAGAACATGGAGTCACTCATGCACCGGCCTAATGTCCAATCTAGAGGTTAGCTATCCCTTATACTTCCACAGGAGCTCAAGACTGAACTGCCCAGAAATTAGAGGCTGACCTCCCTTAAGCTTTTTTATTGCAAAAAGTCATTATCATTTGCAAAGTTTCAGTGCAAGTTCCAGATTTTAATCCTTTCTTCTCTCCCCAACAAATACCCAGGGTTTAAAGCAGAGGCTTTCGTGCCAAGCCCCCTCTACTGCATATCTTGGAGAAACACTTCTGCTTCAAAAATCCTGATTCTGTTTTCAGTTCCAGTGGAAAAGGGGCAAGAAAAGAGATTCAGAAAAAGTGAGGGAAAATAAGTTGGAAAACTAACACTTCAGCCGGCCACCAGAGATAAAGAAGGTGTTTCCAGGTAGCAGGAAAGGAAGCAAAAAAAGATCAGTGTCTCTGGGATCCCGTAACATTGCCATGCAGAACACAAATTACTCAACATTTCTTTAAGGTGGAAAGACTAAAGGAACACAGGACTGTTTAAAGTAAAAAGGAGTAATCGTATGACTGGAAACTATGAGTACCCCTAGCTAGGCAACCAAAGGAACTGAGTAACGTTCATTAGTCAGTGACTTTATTGGTACTTGGGACTTTTGACTGCTGAGCAGGATTTAGACTGAAAAGATATTCTGGGGCATGCTACTCTATTTATGTTTGAATGGAATTTAGTCTCAGCCCACATAACATTTTTCCATGCTGATTTGAGCAGAAAAAGCCCTCACTTTTTCCTTGGGTAGGATAAGAGAGGGTCCCTTCTCAGGATCGGCACAGAGGAAAGGCAGAGGGGAAATGTCACTTCCTAACCAGGGGTGTGAGGGCAGGGAGAGATGGTGGAAAGGAGTGGGCTTATTGCAAGGAACCTCCTTGCTCACTTCATCCTGAAGATATTTCCCTAAATATTTACTGCCAGAGCAGAAACCCCTGTCCCAGACACTGTACAAACACAAGACAGTGAGTGGCATTAATTTGTCCCCTACACATATCCACAGGTCCACAGGTTTCAGAGGTGCTGAGCATTTGAATTAACACTTAACACCTATTAAAAAAAAAGGCCATATATTAAACTACCAAGCTGCAAGAAATTCAAGTCACAATACTAAAAGTCCTCCAGCAACTTTGAGGTGCTGCATTTGGTGCAGACACATTGGACAAGATGCAGCCATTGGTAAGGTCTGGTGTGCAGAGTGTGTGGAGCCAGGAGAGGACAGCTGGACAAATGAAGCCCAGAAGCCAAATAGAGAAATCCCTCAGTCATCCAGTGGCCCACACGAACAATGCAGAGCCTTCTGCTGCACCCGCAAGCGAGACCCGCCATAATGCTACATCCCTGTTACAGCAATCGATGTTGTTGCAACTAGATTTGAAAAAATGGGCTTTTTCCTTACAGAAAGTTGGAGGGATGATAAGAAAAGGAAGAAATAATTCTTTTAAAAGTGCTTCTTGTAACTGCTACAATAACTGCTCTGTGACATGAGATCTTCTGAATGCAATATTCATAAATGTACACTTCAAAGAGCACATTCAACTGAGGGACTGGTGTTGTGGTGACTAGAATTATACCGGTGCTACTTATAAATCAGAGACAGAAATCATAGTGTTTGGATTAAAACCCTAGAAAAGTTTAGCAGAACACTGGATTTTGAGAAGTTTCTGCTACTGGGTGGAAGAAAATTCTTTTTGAGGGCAAGATCTCACAACCACGAACTATCAACACTTCATGTCTGGTTGCCACATGCTCTGAATTAATCTTGACCCTTGAATATTATGCCAGTATGGATCTGAATAACCAAATCACAGAAACAGAAAATTAAAAGGGAGATCAAGAGACCAGCAAGGCCATTACTCTGACTCAAAGAGCAATCAACTCCATCCAAGTCATTCCTGAGAGATGTTTGTTTAATCTGTTATTACAGACCTCCCAAGATAGAGGTTCCTCACCTCCCTTGGCAGTCCAAATGCAACATCACTTTTCTCATGCACCACAACAAGCAAGAAGGATGCACATTCAGGACATTCAAGATGAGTAGAAAAGTTCATATCTGATTCACCACTGTGTTTCTCCTGTTCATGTGGTCTAAGCCAAGGTTTCAGTGAATCCACATTAACACACAACTGAAGCAATGAACCAGTTCCAGTGGCCTTGCTCTCCAAGGTGAACCTGATGGGATGAGTATCAGACAAAGTGATGAGCAGATCAATGGGAGGACAAGGGACCATGAGCAGTGAGACTGAGCACTGACTTATTAAAGACCTTACTCAGAGTGTAGTGGAATTAACTCCTTCCATTCTCTCATTGATGCTCGGTCAAGCCTTAATTCACACATGCATCATGAGCACATCATAAAAATATACTTTCCAGTATATTCCTCCTGTCTTCCCTTCTCTTAAAGGAAAGACATATGGATCCAAAGCAGATCCTTAAACCACTCTGAGCTGATACAAGTCTTGTTTCAAGTATCTTGTTTTGCATGATATTTATCCACAGAGAGTACCAAATTAGTCTTGTTCACAGATGTTTCGTTAGTAGTTCACGAAGTTTTTTGACTTTTCTTTGGGTGACACTGTTATTTTAACTGGTATTTTATTAATTTATGTTCATGTGCCAAGAAGCAAGACAGGTACATTTCAGACTTTGCACTGGACCTATTACTTGAAAAAGAGAGGAATGAAATGCCCTTTTCAAAGCCATCCACAATACAAAAAATCATCAGAAATAAATTAATTTCTGATATTTCTGAAGGCATATAGAACATTTCATTTTTAATCACAAGCAGATCAGTCCATGCAATTAACTCTTCAGACAGTTAGACCGCCTGCAAGTGATTCAGGAGGGTCACTTCTAAGTCAACTCAACAGGTCAGATTGCTTTAGATCATTTTATAACCCGCAGGAAATCTACTTTAGTAATGAAACCACGAAAAAAAAAAAAAAAAACTCTTAAGCCTCTAAAATCCCCTGAGGAATCAGAGGCATCACAAATGATAAACAGAAAAATGCTTTCTTGGCTCTTTCTAGGCATTACAATAGAGAAACATCGCAGGGAAGGAAGCACACATTTCCAAATGAAAAAGACATTAATGAGCACAGAGTCTGGCTGCAGCACCAGCACGAATCAAAAGCACACGGACTGACTTCAGTGATGACGTCTCACTGCTATAAGTGAGAACACAGTTTGGATATGCCACAGAGAGATCAGAAACATATGCAGCATCGGTGGTTCCCTGGGGGACAACAAACTGTTAGAGGAGGATGCAGCCCTGCTACAGAAGACATAGGGAAAGAGGGGAGCTGGGAGGGGACAGCCCCTTCGTCAGGTCCTGGGACAGAGATGAAGCTGCAGGAGATGTAGCAAGGGAGACAAGCACCCACACCGGCTATCCTGCAGCACCCCAAGCCCCCACAGCCAGCTCCAGGGCTGGGGAAGCCCAGAAGCTGCATCCCTGCACCGGAAACAAGCAACGTGCAAGAACAGTGGAAGCAAGAGATAAAAGCCAATGTTAGTGAAGAGGACCATCCCTCCTCCCCAAGGGCCTGCTAGTAAATAAAGGTTTTCCTGCAGGCATACTGAGGCTCTTGACACTCAGGATAATTGCTTTCCTTCCATTGTACTAGAATAGCTAGCCGACTTGAAACGTAAGTCAAATTTCCGAGCCCACGCACATGCGCGCACGCACACACACACACACACACACACCCCACACATGCACACACACCCCTGCAGCACATGGACACTTTGGAAAACAGGAGCTGGGGTCAGAGGATACTTGGGAACTTCTGAAAATTTCCTGCTGGAGTCTTGTACTCTGTAAAACTTTCCTGAGAAAATTCAAACACTCCAGGCGGAAGGGCCAGCTGCTTCCCCAGGCCAGACTGGGAACTGCTCTTGTGACACTTCATTTGCCCACCCAAAGTTTTCACTCTCTTGGGAAGTAGGCTCTCACTGGCTTCGCCACCACTTGTGGAAAAGCCCCTTCTGTGATCCCACGTTCCAATGGGAGGTTCCTGCACCTTGTTCGTACCAACCTCTGTTAGCAAGAAGGATGTGTTTTACGACAGCCGGAGAGTATCGCTTTGAAGCAGGATAGAAAGGGAGCAAAAGACTGCAAAATGCCTGGGAGGAGCAATGCCGAGGTCTCCGAAGCACTGGTGCTCCTCTCAGCCCTACACTCGTGCTCTGCAGCACCAGTGTCAAGAGAAACCCTGTTGGGCAGCCTCCTCTAAATTAGCCTTGTGCTGGAAAATGGTGAGCATGGCTGCCATCAGGAATAGGGGCCGGACTCCTGCCATCTCACCTCATGCTCTACCATGAAACACCAGACCCAAAACCATTGCAATGCAGCCCCTTGCCAATTGCCTCAGCCCTATGATCCCCAAATTTATGTTCCCTCCTTTCCCTGGCCACCAGCTTGTCCCCTAAGGAAGATGCAGTGAACCTTCCTCTCTTACTTATGCTACTGCACACAGCAGTAAAAGCCAGATTTTCCTTTTGCAAAGAAATCAATTCACCACAATGTAGTAATTTAACTCCTCAGTGATTAAAAAACCTAAGTTCAAACTCACACTTCCAAACATGTACTCAGAAGGGAGGAAAACTAACAAAAACACTCCTAGCAATCACCAAAACCACCCCTGCGAAAGGCCTAATTCCCTATATTGCTTTAATTAAAAGCAGATGAATAGCAGTCTCCTAGCCTAGAAACTTTTAAGAGAAATAAAGTCAATCTATAGGCTTATGAAAACAAAGCAGGAGGAGGGAAACAAACACAAAACTCCTGCCAATTTTGGGGCTTCCCAGAGGATTATAACATCTGGACTCTCTTTCCAAGGAGCGCTGAAGCAGGGTGCATGGGCAGCACTGACAAGAGAAAACCACCTCGCACGCCGCTGCGCGGAGCGAGCGTCACGCACGGGGAGCCTGCGGTGGGGAAAGGTGAGCAGAGACCGTCGCACGGAGCCAGCGCTCTCGCCTGCGCGGACCTTTTTTCAGAACTGCCTGAACTAATGTTCCCATACGCTGACACCGCAGAACAAAGAAGCTGCTTTAATTGCAAAACAAGGGGGCCCAGGGGGAGAAAATCCTAACAGATGATGAGTATAGCTGACCTCCAGGGAAACGGAGAACAACTTGATGAGGAATAATCTAACCCATAAGAGCAAAGTATTTATCATTGCTGTTAGAGCAACAGACCACCCTGCTCCAGAGGACATCTGCAAGCAGATGTGAACACAGAGACTTTTAAACACTGGCAGTAACGGCACTAGGCTGTCATAGGTAATTATAAAAGCGCTTTACTGTTGCAGTATTTGAGTGCTACGCAATGTTTTATGGCTTTTTTCATTTAACACTATTGGGAGATACGGCAGATTTAGCTTCTATATTTTTTTCCAATAAAAGCAGATAAGCGCAGAGGGATCAGAGGCTTGATCTGGACCCTCAAACTCCCACCTGCATCCCCAAACTTTATGTTTCCTTTTTTCAAAACACCTCCGGCAGTGAGAAAAACTAGGCAGAGGGTCTCAGGCAGAATTAACGACTAGACACGGTCTTAACCGATGATTCCCAAGGCTACACCGGACACTTGAGGGAGAGAGAGAAGTTGAAACTGCGCCTGGTCAGTGTCTCCCTGCCACCCGTCTGCTCCTGGTGCTGCAGAGAAGCCGCCAAGGGGAAGTGGTCTCCTGTGCTTCATGCAAGGAGGAGCTACACGTGCCCCAAGTTCACATACAGAATGAACCAAAGCTGTTTTGTTTTCGCTTGAGCTAGCCAAAACTAAAACCTTGTGAAAGACATTTTTTTCTCAAAAAAAAAAAAAAAGTAAGTTCATTTTGCTTAGCTTTATCACATCTTAGCCTTTTTACTAGGTTGATTTCATTCTTACTAGATCACCACCACCCATTACGGTGTCATATAATCTGGCAGCTACAGTGATGGGCTTTATATACAAAACACACAGAATAAGAGTTTTCAAAAGCACTCAACCCTGCTGTAACTGCTCCTACTGAAGTCAATAGTAAATCCAATGATACTGCTGGGAGCAGAGGTCGGGGCTAAGTAGGCTTGACACTACAGAAACTATGGGTGGGATTTTCAATCTCTTTAAAAATGATTACTAATAACAAAGTACATTAAAAATAAACAGCTAAGTTGTGACCCTGAAAATATTTACACATGTGCCTCGCTTGCAGCTTGGAAGTAATTCCTGGGGGCCTGATTTCTCTCACTTTCTCTAACACAAGCCAAGGGAAGGGTCCAGACGCTTGCAGGAGCTGTGGCTCGCGGACGCGATCAACTGGCCTGATTTGGGGGGAAGCTCTCGTGCCCTGCAGTGCTATCAACATACGGCCCTGGCTCTTCCCCAGGGGAGCAACAGTGCCTGCTTTTCTCGGTGGGATTTAAAACATCTAAAAATAAAACTGCTGGAATGGCCTGTGGAAACCAGAGCAGATTAACCCTGAAGTGTTGCATGTGTCAGCAATGGGGACAGATTCCTGAGTGGCATCTGTGCACCCAGAGAAACTAAACCATCGCTGGCTCTGCCTTTGAATGCACGTAGGTAAATGTGCAACCAGACCCTTCAAGGGCACCAGGATCCTCCAAAACCCACAGCCACACTAACATGCAATACACCAAATGTGCGACCAGACTTGTCCAATTCTACTGGTGCCAGGTATCTGGGTAAACAGCACCAAAATCCTCTCACTTCTAATTAACCTTAGTGGAATTTGGCTCAGGAAAAGAAAGCTAGTTAAAAAGAAGTGGGAAAAAAATCTATATTTTATTATTTGTCCAGATCTGACTCTGTGGCATGAATTAACCTCACTTCAAAGGATGAAACATTATAATTACAAAGCGTTGCATCCAGTATAACCATTTCCAGGCTATTATGCAAACCCAACTGAAATAATATTATGGCTACAGGATTATTTTAGTTCCCTATTAATCCCACGAGGAAGAGAGATGTGAGTTATTTTCTCATCCTGACAAATCATCTCAAGACATTGCTGAATCAGGCATGTTTGCAGCTTAACAGGAAATAAGTAAAAATATTTAACTTTTATTACCTAGTTTGAGGATCCATTAATGAGACTGTAAAACTAAACCTCATTTACTTTTCCTTGTTAATGGTATAGATTCGTAGATTTTGTAGTTACTTTGGAACGGTCAATGAAAAGAGTCAGAAAAGGTCATTTCCACTGTTATTCGTTTCCACGCAGTTTCACTCCCAAGTTCCTGCACGCTAGCACAACACAGCAGTCTTCACTGCAAACATTTCAGGGAAAATGCTTTACTTGCATAAAGGCTACAACTGTTCCCACTGCATTAAAGCCATAAAACTGTTCCAATTGAACCAAAACTTGATAACAGCTTAATGGCATAAAGCAATATTTGGACTAAACTGAAGCTGATCATATCGCTCCAAAGCTCTTTTCCAAGTTAAAAGACTTTTATTTATAGTCTTTACTTACACCCAAGAGGTTTTGACATATTTTAACTAACCTGCCTTCCTTGTCTTCTTAACCTTGGTCCCTGTCCAAGAAAAAAAGATGTCATCTGACCACAGATGAGGCTTTAATTGCCAGCAGCAGAATTAACCCACAACACAAAATCCCCTGTGTTTCTTCACCAAATGATGTTGTGTTTCCTAAGGAGTGACATGAGCCGATGTGCTCTCGATGAAAGCAGAGGGGAAAGCAGTCAAGAGGTCCCCTGGCTACTACACCAACCGTTTGCATGAAGCAGATCTTCAAATTCTGCCTGTTTCAACTCTTTGCTTGCATGGACTCCACTGGGAAAGCAGAATATGCTGAGACCCACCAGTGGGCCAGCGTCACTGCTGTTGGTAGGCACCGAATCTCCCTGTATATAGGTTATTCCCTGTGGGCATGACCATGGCAGCCTGTCATACGGCAGAAAGGTAGTTTTGAGGGTGCAGCTTTGGCTAGGTGCAGACAGATGGAGCTCGGGCAAAGCTGCCCGTGACGATGCCTCTGCCCCTCCACACACATGCCAAGGACGCCAGGGATGCCTGGTGCACGAGAGGCTGCGGGAAACACGCACCACGTCTGCACTATTATAGACCTGAGAGCCGCAATTCGCCTTCCCCTTGATAGAGGTGAAAAAAATAACATTATTTCCTAGGGAAGGGGAGAGGAATCTAAGTTTATGTCGCGGTGAACAGTGCCACGACTGGATGAAAAGCTGCTTGCTGCCCCGGCCTGGAGACAGTCCAGCACGGCTCAAGGGGGGTGATGGGGCCCCCGCAGCCCCCAGGCTCACGCGCCAGAGCCAAATGCGAGTGAGCCCCCTCTCCTCCCAGCCCCGCAGCTCCTCAGCTCTGGCAAACGGGACGAGGGGGCATCAAGGACATCGCACGAAAGTAAATATTTACGCAACCGGGGCCTTCCTTCCCCTGCCCTGTGCTTTCTCTCCCCGCTTCGCTGAATGTCACGGATCCGCTGCTTTCACAGTCCTGCAGGAAACAAGCTCCCGGCTGCGGGCGCCCACCCTGGGCTCGCGCCTCCGGGGCCGCCGGGAGGCTCCAGCACCGGCAGCGGGGCCGAGCAACCTGCAGCAGGTCAGACCGTGCGCAGGTCTCATGAGGATCCCAGGGCACCTGGCGCTGGCGCTTTGGAGCAGGCGTCGCGGACAGGGAGGCGAGCACGCTCAGGAAAGCCGGGCGTGCTCCCAGCTGGCCACTGTGCTCTCCGGACAAAGCCCTGCTCGCTGCGGATGTCCCTAAAAGCGTTGCCATCCGTAGGAGAGCCGTCTTCCCAGGAGGAGATCTGCTGCACGCCCAAGTCTGCCTAGGCGCTGCTTGGTAGGGGCTGGGATTCGGCTGGGAATATTTTCTCTTCTGCTCTCAACAGCTTAGAAAATAACGATTTAACTAGACCGGCAGTGACTACACTGCCTAGCAGGAACTGTAGTAAATGCTTTTTCCATGTACTCCACACTGGTGGGTTCACCACCAACGTTCACCATCAACGTTCACCCCAAAGGTGCACGCAGTGGGAAAGTACAGGCTGCCCACCGGCTCTAACACCCGCAGGAAAAGCCCATGACCTGCAAAATCAGATTGAGACTGTTTTGTTTATTCTGGGTCAAGCCTGTGCTGTTCGCAGCCCCGGATACGAGAGGGAACCTGCGAGCCTGAACTTGCCACTGTTTAGGATGTAAAATCAGATGGAAAGTAATTTTCTGCTCTTTATTTAGAGGTGGCAAAACCCTGGTAGAAAACGACAGGGTGAGAGTGCTTAACTTCAGGCCCAAGGAAATTTGAGAGCAAAACATTAATTACCTCCATTTTGAGGACAAGCCTGGGGCCTGTATTAGCACCTCTGTGAACGGGAGAAACTCAAGAGGATTGAATTTCTCACTTCTAGGACTTACTTTCTTTTTCCTCAGCTACCTACCCTTGGCTTCCTCTTTCTAATTCCCGTGTTATTTCCCTCTTTCCCCTTCAGTTTTCCCTCTAAATGCGACTACAGCTCTGCAGAAATCACAGAAGGGCAGCCGCTGCCATGGGTTATTTCATTACAAGGGAGGTAGATTCAGTTTGGCAAATCCCTGCCTTCAGTCTTCCCCTCACCCTGCTCGTAAGCATAAAGATCCCCTTATGAATAAGAACAGGCTTGTTCATGAGAGCCTGAAAATAGCTACGTTGTGGAGCAGTGACCTCTGGAAACACACCGCACTTAAGAACACCAGTACCCCAAAAAGCTCAATAAATAGAGAAAATAAAGCAGCAGAGAAATTCCTTGTGATCAAGCAGCGAATTCCCAGGTTCATTGTTTTCAAACCCTCAGGAAAAAAATAATCACATCCTGTTTTAAGCATGTGACTATATAAATAAATCAGCTGGTCCAGCCAAAAGGCAAAGTGGGTTGAAAACAGATTCAAACAGAGGTCTAGACAATTACTTAGCTGTGAAACTCAGCAGGGCTCTGCTCTCCTGTATCGCCTAGGCAGCTTAAATCTGAATACAACAGAGACAAGATCTGGCAGAGAAATAACATCCAGAGGGAATATCTAGAGCCTATGGGACTGCAAAGACATCCTAGTCCCCAGCAAGTTTGACTCCTGCACTAAAAAGCACTTTCATTATACGGGTCATTTGTTGATGGATTGTGGGAAAAAGTCAGATTTCAATCTAGAGAGGAAGACAAGAGAACCCTTATATAAAGCCACCTTCGCCCCAGCCTGTGGGTTGAATGCAGAACACTCTCAGACTTGCTACATACCACCCACTTTAGATTACAGACTTTCAGAGTTATTTTTAAAAAGTAATTATAGTAGTAGAGGGCACGCTCATCTGGAACGGCTGCCTGAGGAGACGGTGAACCCAATGCAGCTCATACTGCTTTTCAAGTCTATAATTGTGTTTACTTACTGCCTTTAAAAACAAGAATCAAAATCCAACTAATTTCTGAGTAAAAGTTTGTTCATTTTCCGAAGCAATCCAGGCAGCTATATGGTACTGAAAACCTGCCCTGGTCTTTTTGTTCTGGCATCAAACTCATTTCAAGCACTGAAAAAAAATTCCCATTTAGCCCTGGATTCAAACTCACCCCAAACAGAACCCCTCTCCATTCTTTGTTTTCCCTTGAAACTGTGGCTTGGTAATTACAAAACTCTCATCAGGAGACTAAAATGGTCTAATAAGAGGCTGATCATGTTCTGCATATGCTGATTTCTGCTCAGAGGTGGTTTCTGTTTGAGCAAAATGCTAGGTCTTAACCTGTGTGAGGAAAGCAGGCACAAGCCCCAGAAAAACAACCTGTAGGCCTTTACTCTTCCAGTATGGCTTTCTCCATAGCTTCAGCTGCTGTCCTATAGATTCGAGATCTATGTGCCAAGGAAGGAATCAGTGAAGACTGCATGACAGGTAAGAGGTACTTGGGTAGAAGCCATCATCATTTCCCTAATTAATACGGAAGGACAGATATCTTTTCAAAACCAGGCATGACTGAGGAGATCAAACATGAAGCCTTTGGTCCCCCTTGGTGTTGGACTCTGCTCTCGTGCTGCCGCTGTGCAAGCAGGCAGCTGGACACACTGGGGACCTCGGTGCAATGGGACTCACAGCAAATACTCGCAGCAAACGACAGCAGCAGTGCCCACATTTACTTAAAAACTCCAAATAACCAACTGTCCCGTTCCCCACTCCCCTTCGCTTCTTCTCTAATTAAATCAGCTCTTTGGCTCAAGCCCTAGTAATGCTCAAAGACCTCACAAGACCTGAGGTCCCTTGGAAGCTGGCTCAATGTGCAAAGCCAGAAGCACCCTCTGCCCCCTGCTACATGGGGCTAGGAGCAACTCCGGCAGCTTGTCCTCCAAGGGGAGAGGGCGCCTGAAAGCTGGTGCTTGTTGGCTGCTGGTTTTCTTGCAGGTTCTTCAATAGGAAGTGGCCTAAGGGCATCCTATGACCTCATGCTTGACAAGTCTGTCAGCCACACAAGACTTAAACCCTAAAATCATCTCCGGGGAATGCGAAGAAAATAATCCCCCTGCCTGTCCCCCTCCGAATCACCAGCTCCTCTGCCGGCCCGGCTGCAAAGCAGTGCTTCCTCCCGGCAGCCCTCGCTTTCCCTTGGAGCCCAGAGCAGCAGGAAATCCATTCTCCTCTTGTGAGAGACAGGAGATGAATTTTCCGCAGTCGCTCTCTTAACAAGGCAGAAAATAGAAAAAAAATAAAACAATAGAAAATGCTTTCTCAAACAATAGGAGCCTCTAAACAGCAACTCACCAGAAGCCCAGCATCACCCGTACATCAGTAAGTCCAAAATTAACTTGAGTGGCAACCAGCCAAGGATCTGCTAGCTGTCCTGCCATTACACTATCCTGGCCCAAATATTAGGTTTTAAACCTGAAGCCACCTTCCCCTTGTAAAGAACAGGAATAAAAAATGACAAAATATAATAATAAAAGGAAATTACATTGGAGCAGCCACCCCCAGGACCCTCCCATAGCTGCCCAAGCCCCCAGGATGCTGCCGCCCAGTGCTGGTGGTCACCCCGTCCCCTCCCCATCTTCTCAAGCGGGCACAATGACCCCTGTGTGGATTTTGGCAGGAGGGCAGAAAGGGACCTGGGGGACAAGAGCCCCTCTCCGTCCGGCCGAGCCGCTGGCAGCCTGCCCACCGGCTCGGCACAGCAGGCTGCGCTCCAGAGAGGGCACCAGCGAGGCTCGCTGAGGAGCTCCCTGGGTAGATCTACTCCTGGATCGCAGATCTTCACTTCTGGGGAAAAACGTTTTTTTGCCTCACGTTCGGGAGGATATGGCAGATACCGTGGCTGTTTTTCTTACACAGGTAAAGCTCAGCAAACTCCACTACGGAGACACTTCTCCGTGTACGTGTTTATCGCACCTGCAGACACCATGCCCACACATCAAACGGATGTTGTTTAGAATGATTTAGCTCATATTTTAATGCAAAAAGCAAGATTTGACTAAGTTTAAGATACAGTCAACTTCATCTGGTCTTTCACCTTCTGTAAACCTTTAATCGATTTCTTGTTTGGCTATGAACTGTTGCAGCACTGTTCCTTTGCAGACAGGTCACAAACTCAAAATGAATCGAAAGAAAAGTTAAAATAACTAATACCAACCACAGGAGAGGAAATAATCAAAAATGAAAAACAAACCTGAAATTAAAAAAATATATCCATGTCCATAAAGTCCAGTGAGGAATTAGGACAAGGAGAGTATTTCTGTTTAAATATCAACCTGGCAACACTCTTTGTGAAGGAGAAAGGAGCCTTTAATAAGAGGTGATTTCTAAGGGTCCTCTTCAGGCAGCGTGCTCTTTGAAACCACTGTGCATTTTGCCTCAATGAGATGTGGAGAATATATGTAGAAAATGCCTTGCACACACTACCAGGGCTGAAATTCAGTATCTTTAACAAAATTATACATGGTCACATCCTAATGTTGCTGATCCTAGTCTTGATTTACACAGGTGGAAACATGAACCACAGGATCCAAAGGTCACCACAGTCTTGGTTATCAGTATAAGCCCGTCATCTCTATTTCAGCACAAGAATAACCTCCCAAGATCTCTGAACGAAACGCTGCTTCTCCTCCAACCCGGAGAAAAACAAAAGGAGTGAAGGTGGAATAAGCACAACCAGAGAGAAAAAGCTGCTTTCAGCGCCACAGATGAAATCCTGCTGTTGCAAACCTGCTCAAGTCCTTCTCCTCAGCTTCCTCTTCCCCAAAGAAAAGACAATATTTGAAAGGCAAAAAAAATAAACCAATACAGAAAGACAGACATAGCCACCTGGGATGCAGTTCATCGGCAGGAGATCTACTTCCCCACTGCAGCCTGCGAGTGGCAGGAACGGAGGCGAGGAAGGTCCCGGCCGGCGTTTGCTAGCGATTATTCCACAGACTCTGGCATTGTGCAAAATGGGGAGGCTCCCGCCTGCTGCAAATGCTCTCCACCCTTCGGCGCCCCGTGCCAGCCCCAGGTATCTGGGTGGTGCCGGCCAGGCACGTCCCTGCGTTGTGCAATCACACCTCTCCCCATGCTCATGGGCGTCCCAGCTCAGCCGCCCTTTCTCCCACGCCTCCCACCTTGCCATTTCCCCGCTGCACAGACAGGAACATCTCGGAGCAAACCTCCGGTGCAGAGGGACCGCGGAAGGAGAGGAGCAGCTCTTCCGGCTTCCCACGTCGGCAGCACTCGCTGTGGCCGCACGCCGCAGCTCAGCACTCTGGAGCAAAAACCAGAGCCAAACCTGCACCACCTGGCCGGGATCTCACTGGCCCCTGCCCAGCCCCTGCCCTGTCTGAACCGACATTGGTGGCAAGCGCCCTGCAGGTCTCCGCTGCCTCACACCACCTGCGCCGTCAGGGCCAAGAGGAGAAAGCCCCAGAGACTCCTTCCAGATGGTGCCCAGGGTTTCTTTCTCGGGAGAGAAAGTGTAGCTCTCCCTCAACACCACCATCTGGAGCTTAATGCAATTAAAGGAGGCATCAGTCAAGGAAAGGAGCAGCACTGTGGTTTCTTCCCTGCTAACAGCTCCGGTGGAAAATTAAGAGGAAAAAATAGAGGTAATGAGCACAGAACTGCAGCAGCAGAGGAACAGATCTTACTTGCTCAGGTCGACCAGGTGGGGTTTGCCCAGCTATAGGCAGGTCCCCTTTACTTCCAACCGCATGTCATCAGAGAAACAGCCAGGTCAGTGGGGCACGGTGCGGCCAAAAAACGGCCTGTCTCACCTCATCCACCCCAGCGGCTCTCTCCTCATGCTGCAGAGATGGGCCGCCGTTCTTTACCTGAGAGCACCCAGCATAGAAAGGCTGGTCGTCTCACCCTAATCAAGGTCTCTTCTACCTAGTGCCACAAGACAGGAAAACCAATGCAATCCATCTAGTCTTGAGGTCAGCTACTACAAAACTTAATCCTGGGGTTATATTGCCCAGCCTCTGTCACTTGTATTTGCCACTGCACTCCTTGAAAGCACAACAGACTGGGCTTTTCTTTCAAGTGGACGTTTCATCATCAGCTACATCAAGATGAGTGAAATAAGGCAACCCAAATTCATATTCTCTTCTCCATGCTAGTGTAGAGAGTAAGACATCTTAATATAAAATAAAAAACCTCAAAATTTGAGGGGAGTGAGTCTCAAAAAGTGCAAAATAATCCACAGGACATCTTCCACAGGACTATCAGTCACTGTCCAGCTGATTACCTCCTTGCTCCTCCTCATTGCAATGAAAGCTGTAGAGTCTTTGCTTGCATAGAAGGGAAAAGGGGGCAAAATATTTGAAGAAAAAAGATGATAAAAGAAGGGTATAAAAAATAAGTGTCTAAGAAAAGAAAAATTTCACTTTCCTGCTGCTGAGTCCAGAATGGATTCTCCTAGGAGGGCAAAGCTCCAAACTGTGTTACACATTCCTGCTTTCACAAGTAAAAAATTTTCAGCGCCATCAAATAATAACATAAAACTCGATTGACCTAACAGGGAGGTGCTTTGCCTAGTAATTTGCAACAACACAATCACAGCAAAACAGTTGCGGTGAGTGGAAAGGGACCTATTGTGCAAAGGAAAAATCACAGCCAAAATGTAGCAGGTCAGGCAAGCAGTAGTGATCTGTAGCCTCTCCATCATTCCCTAGCAGAGAGGAAATCTGCAGCAAAAGACCTTCTAGTCCTGCAAGAAACTGCAATCTGTGCAGAGAAGGGGAGGGAAATCTGCTGCAGGGAGCTAGAATAGAGCAATAAGGCACCTTTTGCTTTCCATATAAATAAGGATCAAGCATCTTCATCTCCATTTTGCACTGGGTAAGTTGAGACATTGCTATGACGGTGCCTAAGCTACAGGACCTCAAGGTCTGTCCAGCCTCCTCATCCAGCCGTGCGCCCAAGTGTGATCCTCGTGCTGTACTGGAGCAAAAACTGAGCACACACCAGCCCTTTGCCTGTGGAAAGCAGATATGGGAGCTTTCTTTCCCCCAGGGAGACCCTCTGCATGTCCTGTCTCCCATCTAGATCATCAGGGACTGGACCAGAAGGGTGTCCCAGAGGCTGTTTGTCTCTCTGTCTAGACATCTTCCCTGTGACTTTGCCGCAGTCTGCTTGTCAATGCCATGTCAACAACTTCCCCACGCTAGTCTTTCAGCAACACCGGATGTGCAGTGGCTGCAGAAGGGTGCACACAGCATGACTGACGCTTCCTCAGTGTAACCTCAGACATGATGCCATGCAGGGAGGAAACCAGCAGTGGTCAGGACATGAGCTGAGGCTGTCAGAAGCTACAGCAAGGAGGCCATGTCATGCTCAGGGGCCCTGGGCTACGGAAAGCACCACAGCATTGCTGACAAGCAGGAGTTCTGATACCCAGCAGCTGTGTCAGCTTTCTAAAATCAGCCTAATGGTGGGGATGTCACCAAGCCTGCAGACTTCAAAGGCGAGTTCAGGGCATTCAGCACCTGGCAAGCAGAGTCACCCCAACTTAGCTGAACCAGGCCCATAATAAGCAAGCAAGATCACGACATCTTCATAAAAATCGGATTTAAGTACAAACATCTGCCCTGCTGTTTTTTTAATTAAGACAGTTTATAGCTAGGTATTTGTTTCAGTAATCCATGGCTCAGGCTGCAGAAATGCCATGCATATTCTAATTACAGCAGCTAGTTTATTTAACAGACTTTGACATTGTTTGACATTTAGCTGAGTCACCTTGTTCCCCAATAAAACAACAAGGGCTTTTCAGCAGTTCAGCAAGAAAGAGGCAGAGATTTGATATCAAAAGTAGAACATATATCACAGATATTTTAAATTAAATACAGCTGAGGTCTATTCAAATTTGGCAGCTCTTCTCTTTGGGACAGTATGTCAGCCCAAATGTTTTCCAGATACAACCCTTCCCTTCAGGGACACCCAGCAGTACCATCTCCATAAAGTTCTTGGAGGGTGAGAAGAGTGAGAAATGTTGTAATGAGCAAGTGGGACGTATCTCCTCCTCCACAAATATCACCCACCCATATATCAGGATATACATCACTGAGAACTGCAAACATACTGTAAGTATGGGCAATCAGGATTCAGCCAACATTTTTCTAAGATAAAGCAGAATAAATTGGCCGGTGACCATCAATATAGGAGGAACAACTGTTAGCGGCAGATACAGATGCTCTTACAGCATCTCATCTAAAGTCATTTGTATTTCTATATGGTGCTTTTCATGGATCTTAAAACACCTTCTAGCAAGAAGGGCAGGCCAGTAGTACCAACCCTTATTGTATAGCCATTTCACAAACTGACTTATCTACAAGTTTGTTGGTGATATGGCTGGAAAGACAGCCCCCAAATTTGGGCACTTCTTCCACTCCAGTTGGAAATGGAGGACACAACATCACCTCCCCCTGGTAGCAGTGGGCCTGGATGCAGCAAAGGGAACTGCAGAGAGCAAACTCTGGTACTGGGGCTGCTTTCCGGAATGCCTGTGGAGGCTGCAAGGCTGCTGCACTGTCCTATTGTGGCTCCAGTGTTTGTGTCATGTATTTGCACCACTGGTTTCCAGGTCCTCACTTCCCTGCTAGCCTGGAGCTGTTCTCATCACACATCTGGAGCAGCTGCTCTGCCTACAAACAGTGTCAGGGACTGCAGCACATTCCCAGGGAACTAAGGCCTCCCATCCCAGCTTCCCTTTACAGACCTGTGAGGAAGAGCTGGGATCTCCTTCTTATAGTTAAAGACGGAATGAACCTTTTAACAGGCTGAAAATACTCCATTTATCCTGACACGAAGGATGCCGAGGTGCAGCGAGCCAAACCCTAAACCAACAGCCAGAACCGTGCAGCCAGACAATAGAGAGCTGGCCTGAGTGTGCCTCTCCAAGCGCATGCTGCGGTCTGGCTCCTCTCCTCCATGCCATCCCTGCAATCGCTGCTGGAAGCAGTTGTATGCAAGTGTGTTCAGCTATTCTGAGGAGAGGATATCTATCATGTGCAGCTCCTCTAAGAAAGCTGTCAGAGAGACAGTGCATCAGGCCAAAGAGATATTTACTTATCTTTTTGGCCAGCTCTGCAGAAATCCCTGTTTGCATTTAAGCTTCCCTCATTTTCCTTTATAACTCAGTGGCAACCCTAATTATTCATTCCTTATTGTACAGCAACTGTGTCCACAAAGACAGAAATGAAGAAAACAGTGCCTCTGGCCTCCAGAGGCCTCCCAGGCTGCTGGCCAGGCTCAGACTGTACAGTTGCACCCCATAAGGAGAGCCCCTTTGGAGCCACTGAATCCCTTTGTGTAGCAACCTGAATCTAAGCAGCTGATAAAAGATCCTCTGGGAGCCCTAAGGACGATCCCAGTTATTTTGTGATGTGGAGACCTAGTACCCCAGGCCAGCATATGTGAGGTCCCTCGGAAAAGGGATTTGTAAGACCAGTCACAAAAAGTACTAGAGAAGGTGGCTGGTGAATGGCAACTCCCAACTGCTCTCACTCATCTCATTTCGGGCCTCTGACAGGCATTACCTGGTAGGAAAGGGATGATTCTTTGCTTGGGGTCTTTCTGGCCACCTTCAATAGGAAACTTGTCCAGAAGCTGCATCTGCAAAGGAAACAGAACAAACGTCTTAGGCAGGAGACATGGACAGCCTGCTTGGGGACAGGGCAGTCTGCATGTGTTTTGAAAGAGGATTAGCAAAGCAAAGCAACGGCAGGAATCACTGTGCCTGGTTGCAGGGGAGTCTGTATAAAAAAACGTATGATACAGTTCACTCCAAGAAAGGGAGGGCAAGTTTCTGGCAGCGCACAGCAGTTGGGAGAGGGCCCAGGCAGACATCTGAGTCCGGCCTTTCTGTGGTGCTAAAATTAGGCTCTCATCCTTCATTACAAAATACATGCTTTGTCTCTAATCCACAGTCTGCCCAGGTTGATGAAGAAACAGCTTTTACCTGCCCCTATGACAGACCACCCACCTGGCAAAAACTGCTGTTGAAGCAACCAGCTTAGAGGCTATTTAACACCCGATTTGTCTTCTTGCTGGCAAGGCAATGCCCACTGCCCTGTTCCACTTCTGCTTTTCCAGGGAGAGACAAATGGACTTTTGGGAAATACCTTCCACTGCAGTCCCTACATGGAGGACAGCAGCCGAGAAAGGGTAGCAGGGAGAGAGCCCTGGGAGAACAGAACCCCCCGGAGGGCTACACCACTGGGAACTACCAGAAGCACACTGCAAAAGCCCACGGTGGGCACGTGCTCAGTCAGTGACAGCAACACTTGAGCATGTAGCTTTGGACCACTTGAGCCAGATTTTCAACTATATCAGCTACGATCTTGCCCACGACCTCTTAAACTTTGTGCAACACTATGACTTATCTGCTGAGCTGTAGATTCATTTCTGTACACTATTTCCATACACCATGTCTAATACAGCTGTGCTAAGGGCCAATCAGTGTTTAACTTGAGGAGCTCAATGGAGTCTTGAGGGCTGTGGCCAATGTGTACAGTGGAGCAGACTGCTGACCATCAGTGCCTTTTTGTGGAGCAAGGTTAAGGAAGCAGTATGCTGCTCTGATATTCCTCAATAAGCCTTTGTAATCCCTGTTCAGGTCAGGAGCCAGGACATACTAGTGCCAGCAAGGCTGAGGGTAGGCCCAGAGGCCAAGCACAAACTCACTCAGAAGGGAAGACGCATTTGTTCCAGTGACATCTTCGTAGGACAGCCCAGGGGAGATCATCTCCAGCCCTGAAAACCAGCAGAGCCACTCACTCTCCCTTTCACCCTGCACATCCTTTTGCTGCTGCTCAGCCGATGGTGCTACCAAGATAAATACCTAAAGCTTTATATTCTGCCTCACTTTTTTCCACATTTGAGATGTACAGTTAAATGCTCTATGTCTGTGTTGATGCTATACAGCAGCCCCTGCTTCCTGTGGCTGGAGGGGTGACCTTGCTATGAAAACAGAAAAGCCGCTTTTCTGGGTCTCATCGAAGAGCCCAGTAGTCCAGTGTCCCATTTCCAACAGACCAGGAGAGATGTTTTTCAATCAACAGTTCACAGTCCACAGGCTTTCCTCAGAGAAAGGTATGTAAGGAGAGCAAGTCGTGTCAACAGGCTTTCATTCACTCAACACGACTCTTCATCTCCACTACAAAACTGCTTCAGGGCCAAATGGAGTTGAATAGCGCTGCCAGAGTGGAGAAACAGGGCACGTCTACAACGTTTCTGTTACTTGACCCTGCAGGACCCCTATCTCCTCACCTGAACTGGATCTACAGCTTGATACAAGCTGAAGTGCTGAAGTGGCAGCAAAAGCTACCCTGGGGGGACTCTTCAATCAGCATTTAGTCCTAGAAATGCTATGCACCCAGAAGAGTGTGTATGAGCTAACTTTTTTGCTACCCTAACAGATTTCCCTCAAAAAATATTTTTTTGCTAACATAGGAAAAACAGTCAGGATTTCTTTACTGTTTTTGTTTTAAACACACAGAATCCTTCTCCTCTTCCACCACGCAGAACATCTCCAGCATTTTAACCATATGGTACAGCAAACCAAAGATCAAGAGGAAACTCGGGAGCAGAGGGAACATCTGTGTAGAAGAAAAAGTTAAAAGATCCCACATGTTTCCCCACCAGGGAGTCAGCCTGGTAAATAAATAGACCATAGCTTTGCGGATTGTTAGCTAACTCACTTTTCTGCCTACAGAGACATTTTTTTTTATTGTAAATGCGAAATTTTGTTTTCTTGTAGGTAGAGCTCCGGGTGTCTGAGGTCAGGCACAGGCAGGAGTTTTGTTCAAAGAAAAAAGGAAGAAAAAAAACCCCACTGATTGACTTTAAGTTTCACTGCTGCTAGACTTTTAGCCAGGAAGGCGATTCTCACTTTACTACACAGTGACTGACTCAAGCTGGAACAGATACAGTCAAATTCCCATGGTTATTCTTGGAGTTAGATTAGCTTGGCTAATACAAGCCTTTTTAACCACATCAAGAGAGTCACAATGTGTGTAACTTAGTGCTATTTATCTAAAGGGTGGATATCAGCAAAATAGATACAATAAACTACAGCTGGAAGAGTTTGGCTAAACTTTCCTAGACTACACTTTCCGTCCCAGCTCTTGCTTCCGCTGGGAGAGCTGGTACGGTAGAGATGGAGAGGCAGAGGTGCTTAGGAGGCCACTGATGCCCGTCGCAATGACACAGCCTGACCCAAGTGTCCATGAGCGAGGGCAGATTTATACATTCTTCAGTATGTGAGACACCACCACAAAGCATGACATGACAGGCAGGAAAAGCACAGATTTCTGAGCTAAACTGAATATAAGGAGTGAAGTCACTGCTTCTCTAAGAGGTCCTGCAAGGCTTAGCACCCATGGAGAAGTGTGACAGCCCCTCTCCAATCCCCAGCCCCAGATGTCACTTGTCGAAGGCTCGTGAATCAGCCTCTGGGCCAGTCAGTTGAGCCTGGCATTTGTGCTGACAGCCTCTACTCCTAACTATTCTCCTTAATGCTTAAGAAAGCACTTTGAGCATGACTACAGCTGTATGGATAAGTATTAATGGCAGGGGGACACAGAGACACAGACTGGAAGCTACTGAGTGCCCATTAGCTCTGCAGCGCAGGAAAACCTTTAGGATGTGAAAGCCAAAGAGCCTCAGAAGCACAGAGCCCTGCTCAGCTGTCACTTAAAACCAGTGCAAGCTAGACATAAAATCCTGGGAAAGCAGGATTCAGTATCCTCTCATTCATGGACAAGGATGCAAAGAAGATGAGAAACACACAGGCTCAGGGACAAAAAGCAGAGCAATGGGCCTACATGAAACATCCTAAATCTTCCAGCGGTGATGGAGTATCCTGAGCCAATGCCTAATGCCCCGGCTCAGCCCATCTCTAACATAAGAGATACTAGCAATGGAGCTAAATGGAGTGGCCAGGAATGGAGGGGGCTAAGGCTGAAACACAGATGCTCCTCCTAGAAGTCACAGCACTGTCCTCTCATGGATGCTTAAGAGACAAAGACCAACAAGCATGTTTTTCTGCTCACTTAATTAAATGTCTACAGAGGACCTGAAAGTTGAAAACTCTTTAGTATGTGGCAAATGTTTTACCATGAAGGCTGTTATTGCTCTTACTGAAAATTTACATACGATTGATTTTTTTAAAAAAATCCTCACTTAATGCACCAGACTACTACTCCTCAGACATGGGCAGCCTCCACAAATTGTTGCTTGTGTCTTTGATATACAACATTTAACTTAAGAGACAAAATCCTCCATATGAGAAAATAACCCTTGTCAACTGCAGTAAAATCATCCCAGCAAGAAAGGGAAATAAGGGCTGTCTGGAGGTGGAAGAGGTCTCAAGTGTTGCAGCTAGGGCTGTAGCAGGCTTTGAGCAGACAAGAAATGAGTGTGGAACATATTCTGGCAAACGAGGGGAGCTCATATTCAGGTCATCTGATTCCAAGCACTAGTACATGAACTACAGAGTGTGAATCCCACGACAGGGATGCCTCCAATTGTATGACCAACGTGATGAGCATAAAGAAATCTGTTCTCATGTCACTGTGACACAGGGTGGGGGATTTGTTTGGAAACAGGGAGTGTATATGGAAAGGGGGAAATGAGCTTCCCACCCATTCAGGCAATGTGTCTGGAGTCAGGCTGAACAAACACACCCCGTTCCTGCTTCTGGCACAACAGATGTGCATTCACAAACAATTCACCACCAAAACTACCTCCCCAGGCTTCATCTCTCCAAACTATTCTGAGTTTGCCAACAGTTTTCCTAGATAAGTCCTGCACGGAGTCCTGCCTTGAGCTCTGAGCAGATTCATTCTTGCTTCTGCGCTAAACGCATTTTGCTGATCTGCTACAAACCCTGTGGTCCAGGTTACGACTTTCTTACTCACAGGGGTCAGCAAATAATCATGCTATTCCTCCCACTAAAAATCAACAAAATTACTTGTGTGACTTGTTGTTGCTCATTGCGATGAGAGGAGGCTCAGAGCACTGGCCCACTCTGCTCCTTACTACTTGCACACAGCTACAAAATCACTTGGTTTGCAGGAATGGCATAGGAATAAGTGGTACCAACTCTCATGACCGTGGCCTTTTTGTTGAAGTCCCAGTTCCTTGAGGTGACTATATAAGAATATGTTTTCACTATAGAAACCAATCGCACAAAAACTCTAGCTTTCTTAGTGCAAAGCACAAGCTTGCAAACGTGGCCCAAATTCATCCTTACAGGTCCAGAAACCAGAAGACAAGTAACAGCATCCCTCTGCTTTTGATATAAATGTAGGGAGCTCCAGGAAGTTCCTACAGGCTTTTAGATGCTTCAAGGTACGTAAGTTGTATGAGAAATGTGAGAGGTTCAGCCAATATCTTCACCTACAGTTAAACTGTTCTCATCTCATCTGCTTCACGTCTCTTCATCTATGAATGTGAATACGCAGTGAAGAAAGAGATGCTTCTGCAAACAAGGAGCATTTTGGCTCAGTAATTCCCAGCTGATGGACTCTGCAATTATTCACATCAGCTCTGCTGCGAAAACAAGACCCAGCCCTCTGTCTGCCTTGTGATGCTATCATCTAATTAGAAAACTACCAAAGAAAACCAAGTGTCCTTTGAGATGCTGTAAGTAATATCTCAGAGGATGAGAAGACAAACAACCTTCTGATATTTACTTATTGCATTTTATTTACCTTGGTTAAGTTTTCATTAAACATTTCTTTCTCTTTTAGTTATAAAGACAAACCACCTGAGAGCACAGGATGACTTCTCTTTTGCAAGAGATCAGGCTTTTACTCTGCTTTGCCCAACAAGCACAGGGGAACATAACCACGTAAACTGTTTAATGGCCTGATTCCTTTGCATTTGCCAGCGGGAACTTTGTTCCTGATTTGAACGCAGGCAAAAGCAAACATGAAGCCTGTGCATCACACCATAAGCAAAATCCTATGTTACCATCATTACCTACATTACCAACTTTGTCTGCATTACCAGCTTCTACATTACCTGTCCAGCCTTAGGACCGCACAGAGTTCTGAACTAAAAGAGAATTAGCTACTGAAAGAAAAAGGTTTAAAGTCTATTAACAGCAACAAAACCTTTATTGTTGGTTTCAAGGTTTTGGAAGTTTGTGACCAAGTCTAACTCTCCGTAACTAATCCAGTGAGACAGTAACCTGACTTCCAGTTATACCCTACCCTGTGGATTCAAGCTACAGTGTCCTGCTGGGCTGTTAATTCCTCACTTCCTTCCTTGCAGTCATTTTAACTCTCTCCCAGTCAAAGGAATTAAGTCCTCCACACCTCGCAGGATGAGCAAATTAGGATACCCACATAATCTCTTATCAGAGTCCCTATCTTGTTGGTTCCTTTACAAGGGGAAGTAGGTTTGCCATGTGCACAGATAAAATCAAAGTCCCCCAGGAGGTCAGCACTACAATCACAAGAGATTTATTTTAACACACAACCACACTGAGAATGACTTTCATCCAAGTCTATTACTTTGGCAAGCAGAGCAGCATCCACTCTTGTGGATGCAAGACTCAGACCTTTTGCAAAGAGAGATGGGGCCTCTCCCTCCCTCTCCACAGTTTCTAATTTACTTTTGTCCCAGGGAAATGGCCAGTTGATGAATACCAAACCGTGACCATGAGACTGAGAACAGCAGATTTCTGGCAAGGTTTCTCCAGAAAACCCTGAGAGTTTGCCACCTTACTCAAATTCTCTCCAGCAGTCCCAAAGCTATAACTCTTCCTACGCCATATGTCAAGAGGCTTATTAACTTCCCACTTCCCAAGTGCTCTTTAGCAAATGCATTTTTCATTAAAAAATAGCCAAGCCATCCATAACTTTAATTTTGCCACTGCTGAACCTGAGAAGCACACTACAAGAGGACAGTTAGGCACCAGATTCACAGGTGAGCTCTCAGTGATCCCTACTCCTGCAGCTCACCTGAACTGGATCAGCAACACAAGGAGCAATTAGGGGCAACAACCAGCTTGTAGGTGGGGGGCAGAGGAGAGCAGGTAGCTGCATGGCTAGCTCCTAAAGGCCCTGTGAGGACTTCTAAAAGAGGTCTGCAAAAGACACTGAAGAAAATCAAAGCTGCTACCAAGGATCTACAACTGGTGATAACAGATCTCACACCCTCACAAGGACAGGCTCGGGGCATCTGCAAATCAGAAAAGGTTGAAAGTCACTAGTAGATAATGAAAGCTAAGACGAGAAGCGGAGGAAAGATATCAGGATAGAAAAGAAAAGGGTTATTAATTAAAACTCTGAGAAGCAGCAGCAATTTCCTTTCATTTTGAAGCTGAAAACCAGCTGTGTTGCTTGCTGACATAACATACAGTCACACTATCATCAGCTATATTTTGTATTATACGTGATCTGCAAGAAAAGGAAAAGTGGGATCAGGTTGAATTCTGTTTTCCCATGGAGAAACCTCTGTCTCTCTGTTCTTGCATCTGCAAAATGCAAACTATCTCAGGAAAGTGCCATGAGATTTACTCAAGAGTCATCAAACGATCTGAGCCTTATTCTGCAGAGTAGCATCAGAAGGTGAAATCAAAGGAATTTTGCTAATTTAAAACCAGCAGGACAGAAGCAAGTGGAAGACGTATTATCAGTGGTTTTCAGATATGCTTATCCTCCCCTCTGTGGGCTCATCTATCTGTAGCATATTCCAAATCCTAGTTAGCCAGAGCATCTAAGGGGTCTTTCACTTTAAGAAAGACGGTTAACCACCATTTTTTGGCAAATGGACTCCACGTTGTTAGGTAACCTACCAGCATTTAAACGGACTTCTAGCTCTGTTAGCAGGTGGCAAAAAGCAAGACTGTGGGCAGCATGGGAGCCAGTCTCCACAGACTCACCTTCTATCAGCCTATTCAGAAAAGATCTCCTCTTCGCTGGTTTGATTTCAGGACAGATTTTCAGCTAAGGTTAAACAGTGGAACTCCCGCGACCTGAGTGGAAGGACCTGATTTACCCCGGCCAAGGATCCCATCTGCTGTGATCAATGACAGAAGCTCATGTGTAATGGGGAACAGAACCGGCCGCCCCGGGGGCAGATCACACTGCAGGATACAACTGTCAGAGATTTCTGTCTAACTGACATTTCAGGCAGCAGGAGGAGGTGAAACCTCATCTCTTCCTAAAGCAGTAACTTGTTCCGCAATGCCGCAGGAATAATTTTATCGGTCCGTCAGTGACACTGGCTCTCTCCTGGTGTTACATGATGCCACAGCATGCAAGAGCACGGCATTAATTCAATCCCTGAGAAGCAGCAGCAACTGGCTTTCTTTTTATTTTGAAAGTAAAAAAGAAAAAAAAAATTAAAGCAAAAACCGTCAGGGTAACTGGCTGACATGACTGA
The DNA here is from genome assembly GCF_028389875.1 of Rhea pennata. Taxonomy (NCBI): domain Eukaryota; kingdom Metazoa; phylum Chordata; class Aves; order Rheiformes; family Rheidae; genus Rhea; species Rhea pennata. The sequence continues at coordinate 13,839,171 of NC_084669.1, read as the reverse complement.
CAATTACAGCATTATAGGATATGTTCTGAATTAAATATAGTGCAATCTGTGAGAAAGTCAAACAAAAGCAGGAAAATGCATATAAAATAAAGAGAACAGACATTTAAAGCATGGTGTAATCCCCAAAGGGAAAATGCCTCTCTCAGGTCAGAAAATTTCCACCAGAAATATTGGAAATCTTACAAGCCCTTCAGTATCCAACTAAAACAGCCAGAGGAGGAGAAGCAGGGAAAGAGAGAGTGGAGGTCCTTCCCCACCATAAACCACCAAAAGAGGGAAGGCTGTTTCCCAGCTGAGACACTTGGTATTTTGTCATAGAGAAACGCAGCTTTCTCCAAAGGCTCCACAAAACGAGCCCAGCGTTTGTGGCTAAGGCAGACTGGCAAAGCATTCAGAGGCGCTGCTCTGGGGTGACAGAGGCACTCGGGGCATCTCTGAAGAGCTCCTCAGAAAGCCTTCACAGAGCAGCCATTGACACGTCTGGCCAGACGCATTTTGTTTCCCCCGCGTTAAGTTAGACTGGCCTCATCTGACTTAACCACACTGGAAGATGCATGCACAAAGGCTACTTCATACTTTTCCATCTATCCGTGGTGATTACATGTCCCTTGTCACGCCGGTATCCACAGCGGATTGGTCCTGACACCATCCCTGGGAAGCAAGGCCACCCTGAAATGCCCTCTTTGCAGACAGGCGCGGAAAGATGAAGGCCGCAGCTATATGGCACAGTGAGGTCACGTCGTGACGTCAAAGCTGCACCGACATGATGCCCTGTCAAGCTAATTAGAGCCTCTCAGGAAGGCTAATAATTTGGTGTGGGGGGGGGGTGCAGATATTTTTCCTTTCCTTCTGGAGCTAGTTCATCCACAGACTACTCACATACGCTCTGTAATCAGTGTACGTCCTTAAAAGCTCTCTGCAGGACACAGAGACAATCTGGGCTGGGGAAAGGATGCTATAGAGCATCCTTCTTTGTCTCCTCTTTAAAAGGTGAAATTAATCCTTATCACTAATTCTAGAGAATAAAGTGTGCAGTTGACAGGAGCCAGATTGGGGCCACTCCAGTGATGGGCAGATAGGACCAAAACTAGCTCTGATGAAACCATGCTGCACACAACAGAGTGCTCATATGGTAGTGATAAAGCAGCTTGACTAGCAAATCACATACTGTCCAGTAATTTGGCCCTGGGTGCACAAGAAAAATGAGCAAATGCAGAAGGTAAAGAAAATAGAAGAAAAACAACTCTGAAGTTGTTGTATGTGCTCAGATGGGGACTGCAGCATCTCTGCTTGTCCATGTAAGGATCTTAGAGCCCTGCTTCTCCTCTCAGCTATGCCTGGGCCAGTCAGGGGTATTTCCACTGAAGACAGAGTTCACACTAATTTTACCACAACAAATCAAATCTGTTTCTTCACCCAGTAAACATGATACTGTCACTGCCTATTACCTTTTCTTCCTTTGTGACCAGTTTTCATCCACCAAGAAGCTCTACCTTAAACTGCCTTCACCTTAAGTTTGATTCAAATTCGCGGGTGTGTTACGTCCCATCAGATCAAAATAACTCCAGCAGCTTTAGTTCAGGTGATCTATGTTTACACCAGCTAACACGTGAAAGCGTCCTGTCCTTTGAAGGAGAGTCTTTGCTCAGGATCACCTGGATGTTTTTTGGAAATAAACTGCCGAGACCTCAGAAGGGCTGGGCTCGGAGTCATGGTGTCCAGCATGAACGTGCAGCAGGTATTTTCTGAGGGTTTTCACAATGAAGCTAACAGTAGTCTCCAGTGGCACTGCACAGCCTGGTTAGGAGACCTTAGTGGCTTGGAGGTGAGCTGAGGTAGGCCCTGTCCACAGCTCCAGCCTCCATCTCCTCCTTGCTCAGGATGCAACTTCTCTTCCATGGAGGGAGATCAGCAAGCCCCTTTACTCACCCTAGTCCAAGGCAGCTGACTCTGTCCTGCTCTTGGTGCTGATAGACTGTGCATATGGACCTTTAAGGATAAAAGGTCCAGCTGCATATGGACCTTTTATCCTTAAAGAACAAATCATAGGTGTTGCTGCATCCATTCAGACCACAAATGAGCAGCAAGAGAGCAGCGTGCTCCAGTGACAGATGCTCCAGCAATAAAGTCTGGAAGACTGGAACAGCAATGGTAAGGCCTGAGGCTACAAGCTCTCCTGCAACACTTGCCTCCAGGCAGCAACAAACATTTCTGACGGCACTGTCAGAGCAAAGGTCCCATTTTAAAATATGACTCTAAGAGCTCTAAGAGATTCACTAAAAGTAAAGGGAGCAAAGCACCAAAGCCACTTCCATAAATCAGTTCTTCCTAAATCACCTGGGACATTTAAAAGTATTTCAAACTTCCTTCTGTCATTAAATTTCAAACTTTTAAGCCAACCTACTGAAATGCAGCGCAGCTCCACTGAGCTTTCTGGATTTACTAGTTTATTAATCTTACCAAGCCGCTCCTAATGCCTTACAGTGCAAAAGATACAAGTTCCTAAATCCTACCAAAGTGAGACTCTTTGTACAGGCAGAAGCAGTTCAGTCCCACACTGGGGTCCTGTGCACAGGCTAGGAAGGCCACTGGGACACCTTCTGGTCCTTGAGAAACCTGAGGCAGCACTAGAAAACATTGCTTCCCAGCTGAAAGCAAGGTGCTGGAGGGTATATATCTTAAAAGCAGCACAGGTGTTAGCAGAGTACTGCTATTAATTAAATATTTACTGTTGGCAAAATTTATACTCCAAATATTAAGGTCAGCATGATTTGCAGGCTAGGTAGTTTTTGCCCCACTCTGCTCTGTCCAGCACCGTCTGTTGGTCAGAAAATTCAGACGACAAAATTCTTGAGCTGCTCTGCAATGTTACACATGTAGGATGCATCCTGCCCTTTGTGTGACTCCTCCGGGGCCCAGCTGGTCCCCAGAGCAAAAGGGACAAAAAACGCTAAAGAATCACCTCTCTAATACACAGCAATGCCAAGCTCTAGATTCATCTCTGTTTTCTTAAGACGTAACTGCTGATTTTATTTGCATTTTAGGCCTGGGCTACTCAGACAGACAGACCCAGTCTACAGAAACTGATTTTAATAGAATGAGTGCAACAGCCCAGTGCAGGAAAGCTCTCAGACCACAGGTATATATGCAATGTTAGTTAATTTTGCACCATGACAGAATCCATCCTTAAAGAGGTTTCCACCGCTTATACAGCAGTGACCACTGGTTTAACTAAATTTGCTTAAAAACACACCGTTAGTTAAATTGGTACAGTTCTGTGAGCCTGCAAGACTACTTCTCCACTTACACTACTGTAAGAGAGATGGGACTTGAGCTCTAAATGTATGAAATTTAATCCCCCTGTTTTCATAATCTACATCTTCTCCACTGCCTGTTAGCTCTGCTTGATATATTGTCCCTTGGAAACCACAAGTAACTTCAATATTGAAAACAGAAAACTATAGCTCCGAACACAATGGCACATTTTACTTTGGAAACTTCATCTGAAATGGTATCTAGTCATCTCTGTAGGACACTGCTTGTAGCTCTGGGAAGACCAGGGGAGAGCGGCTGCCCAGCTAAGTACAATGGAGAAATCATGCCAAACAAAACACAACCGCAGGTTTTAACTACACACTGGGAGGAGATTCCTTTGTCTTTTTTCTCCCTTTCTCCCTACCTCCAAAACCTCGAGATGTTTTGCCTGCATATCTGGTTCCAAACATATGTCTCTCCTGTCTTTGGGGAATGATACTGTATGAGTGCAGACAAAGTACCCCTCGCCCAAGTAGGGAGACGGAGCTGCACATGTAACAGATACCTCACTCTGTGCCTCGAGGGAGGAACCAGGCAGCCAGCAGGATGGGCATTTGCAGACAGCTCAGCCTCAGCTGCAAGTGCAGCTCCCAGTGCCAGCCTGGGTGGTTCAGCATGGGTGCTGCCTGGCTGCCCAGGCGTGAGGATCTCCGGAGATTGCTAAGCTTGCTCAGAAGGACAGCAAAGCTGTCCAGGGCAGAGGAAGGACAGACTCCAAGGTGTGGTTACCCCATCAGGTTTGCAATAATGGGAGGGAAGGACTGATGCACTGGGATACAAAAATGAACCTAGGCTTGCTTAGGTGTTGAGTCATTCTTATTAGAATACAAACCTTGAATGACAAATAGTTGTTCTTGTCACTGCCTACTGCAGAGGTATCTCACAGATGTGTATCTGCAGATCGATCAGTTCTGGGCACGGTAGGAGAAGTCCATACCTAGCTATCAGAAAAGCCACTTTCAAAGAAACCTGGTATCACTAGCACAATTACACAACATGGGCACCTCAGCGGGGTGCCGCAAACCACACAAATTTGTTCCAGTCGCTGCGCTAAGGCACAGCATGGATATTGCTCTCTCTTAAAAAAAATGGAAAGATGCAAGTGAAGTTTGAGTCCTTAAAGCCAGAGTCCAAATACCTCTAGGGGCTTGCACAGCCTTTTTGCTGACCCAAAGGACGTTGTAGGTGGACCAGACCCCAACATGGGACAGCACTAGAAGCAGGGACACCACATCCTGCAGGACAAACTCTACTCAGCCCTCTAAGAAGGGAAACTGGGACTGAAATCTTATTTTTGTAAGTACAACTCTGCCTTAGGAGCTTTGTTAATTTAATTGAGAATGAAAGCAAACCCTGGGAAAGTAGAGGGGTTTGGACGATGGCCATCATGACTGCGTGTGTGCTGCTCAGAGCAGGGTGGGCACACCAACTGCTTACAAGGCATCCATGTTCAACTGTGCATGCTCTTTTGTTACTCCAGGGTATCTAACTTAGATAACAATCATTCATCCCTGGACACGCTACTTGCAGACCAGATGGTATACTGTGTATTATACCAACTAATCACGTGTAATATTTGGCAGAGTATTAAAAGCATCGATGGAGGTCTTTGACAATACTGGGGTGGGAGGGGTTGTTTTTGTGTTTTTCTTATTATCTCAGTGGCTTTTAAGTTGCTCAGGCACACTGTCAAGAAATACTATCAGGGCTGTGACTTTTCCAAACTTGCAGATGATGAAACTGCTATAAGTTGTGAGGGACAAACTGCACACTGAGGTCTACGTCTGCATCTGGGAGGAGAGGAAGTCTCTCTAGGCTTCATCCTCACGTCAGGAAGTTTCCAGCTGGTTTCACTGCCTGGTAGTCTTTGGGAGACCTGAGCACTGGACTGAGGCCAGTGGGTTCAGGCCCAGAAGATACCTGAAATGCTGCTATCTGCCACATGGAGTAAGATGCTGCCTTTAAAGCAGTAGCTGTTATGCTCATGTTCAGTGGCTCAGCATTGTCAAATGGACTGATTCCTGCCCGCCTGTCTTTTCCCCATCAGGGAAAACAGACCCTGCTGGGCACTGTGCAGAGACCTAGGGCTATTTGTCATCCTCCTCACAGGCTTCCCCATGTCCTTTTTCTGCCCCCCTCCTCCCCATTACACAAAGCTGTGAGAAAGGAAGCACCACAAGAAAGACACCCAGACTGTGGAGTCATCCCTACGGAAGCATCAGAGGGCTAACAAACCAGCTGCAGGTATCACACAACACTCTCCCATCCCAGCAGCTGCCTCAGGCAGGGAATTAACAGTGTTGGCCCTACCAGAAATCAGCTGACAAAAGAAGCATTAAGAAACATGGTAGCTTGCACTGATGAGATTCACCGTTAGGGCCAGAGCCAGGCCCTCTAACTCCTCTATCACTGGCAGCCAAACTGTATCAAGGCAGTTCAGTACCTGGAACTGGCTGCTGTTTTTGTGAGCCCGTGATCCTGGCAGGCTCTGTAAGGTTATTTATTTGGAATCCAAAGGCCTGACCTGAAGCTTAAGGAAACTTTTGCAAAGTTAATTGCTATCTTCAATTTTTTTTTTTTTTTTTTGATCAGCCTTTAACAGCTGTAAGGGATCAGCATACAGCATATCTGGGGAGCTGTCTGCCCAGCCCTTTGCAGGATCTAGCCACAGAGCTTAATTAAAAAAAATAAATAAAAAATAAAAATAGAGAGAGATCCCCCAAAAGAAGTTGACTGGGAGGGAGGAGGAATGTCACACCAACTGCTTTCTGCCAAGACATAGGCGGCTTGGAAAATGAAGTCCCATACGCACGTCTTGCCGAGGAGTAAGATCTACTACACAAAACAGTCACAGTTTTCCATCATAAAGAAAGATATCAGCATCACTGGTGCCTGACTACTGCTAATCTCTCTTCATTATCACACAGAGGGATAGAAAAGGGCACGGGAGGGTAGCAGCTACACACCTGCGGCCAGGCCCCATGCAAACACAGGGAGCTGCACTTTGCTAGCAACCCAGATGCAAAGTTATCTTGCTTAATTAGAGTTTCCTTTGGGGGCAAATCTTGGCTCGAGTAACTGAATAAATAAATTACACTACCAGACACACACATATACGCACAAGTAACCTATTTTGCTCGGCCAGGTGCAGACAATTGTTCCTGGCCCTTAATCTGGGACTGGTGCACATCTGTCCATGAGGTCAGATGCAGCAGACCACAGCACTGGCCAGTGACGGAGGAAAACCTGAGAGTGGCTTCAGAAAAACAAAACAAAACGCAGAAGAAATTTTCCCTACTCTAACAGGTGCAGAGATGTGATTCTACTTGCTTCAGTATATGGGCTTTCAACGCTGCCTGAATGTCACACTGCAGATCTAACATCATTAAGGAGGCTTTGAAATTTCACCCCTGCTTTGAACCCTGTAGATTAGTATCAACGTGGAAAAGGATTTGGAGTTGGAGGAAGACGCTCATATTTCGAAAGTAAGCACTGGCAGGTGAAGGGGCAAGCAGAAGGGCTGGTCTCCATTACAGGCAGCAAGAGCAGGCTGGGCAGGCGATTCCCTTGCCTGCACGTAGGGCTGGTCAGGATTGAACAACGCAAATACAACAGAGGCTTGAGGATGAACACAAACCTTCCCTTCGTAGCCACACCGAGGTAGGCAACAGGGCAAACTGCCACACCACTTCTCTTGCCTTCCTGTTAAAATTCAGCTGAAGAATATGATTCAAACATCAATGCTTTCAATGACAGATGGACTGACCCTGTAATAGTATCTCTTATACTTAAGAGCTTCTCTCAAATGTCAAGAGGAAAGTAGGAAAAGAACTCCAAAGTTTAAATCCTGTGTCTGAATGTGTCCCTAGAAGTATTGCTTCCAGATTTGATGCATATGGAAAGAACCTGTTTCTAACATCAGAAATGAATCTGGAGAAAGGAGGCAAAACTAACAGGAGGAAAGTGTACTGCTCACTGATTATGGTGTTGATTTCAAAGTGCCCCATGAATTTTACTCCATGAATTGAAGGCTCTGCACGAGAACAAAATGATCAATCTGAGTTTTCACCATGGCCCTATCCACTGCTGTGTCTGAACACCTGATGGCCATGACTGAATTTATCCTCTCGAAATCTGTGGTTGTGAAAGCTCTTGAAGAATGGGGAGTGCCCAAATGTCTAAAACCCAGCTTCTCTGCTTTAGGCAGGACAGGACAAAAAAAAAAAAAAAGAAAAAAAAAAAGATGTTCTTCTCTGCACCCTTTATGGTGTTTTAATCATCCTAAGAAAGTATGACAAAAGGACAACATACATAATGCATCTTTAGATGATAAATTACGGTATGTACCAGATGTAAAAGACCTAGAGATTGCTCTTAAACTTGTCCCCTCTTTGGAGAAAGAGGGTTGGAAGCTGCAACTGTAACACTGTCTGTAGGTAACACGAACTGCAAATCCCACCAGGACAAATCGTAGCCAGTGTCCAACATGTGGCTTAATCCTGAAGCCTCATTCCAGCCATCTTCCTTTATCTCCCCCATCTCCCTTCCCTGCTTCAGTAAAATGGTGTTGATAATGTAATGCTTCCATCTCAGCAGAGAGCTCCTGAGCTTAACTAACCATAGTTACTGAAAGGATTATTTCTTTAGATTTGTATTCATCAGGACTTGCTTCTTTCTGTGCATTTTTCCAGCCCCTGACACAGAAGAGACCTATCTCTGTTCTGAGCTAGTATGTGCTACTGAAATACAAATAAATTAACAGGTTACCACGAGGGAAGGAATGAGTTAGTTTTCATTCTAGGACTGACTCACTTGAGAGTCTGACGTATCTGAAATCGATTTTTTAAAATATATTTAAAAGGCTCTCTTTATGAGGGACTTTGTTATGACGTGCAAAATTCACAGCTCCTAACATCAAGACATGGGTGGAGGGCGTCTGCAGTATGAATTAAAAATAATGTGGTTGTTTGCAGAAATTAGCAGCACCGATTTAAATCCACACCCCCTCCCTCCTCAAATAATCACCCTATGAATGAAGGTGGTTATGGAGCCCTCTGGAAAATGTTCCTCATGGCCTCCGTTCTGGACCCAAAATAAAATACATCACACTGCAGCAAATACTTCACCAGGGTGCTGCTCTCTCTTACCCCAACCCACGCCTCCCATTTGTTGCTAATTAAATGAAACAGCAGGTGCTTAGACCACAAGTTCAGCATGGCTGCAGCACACAGAGTGATGAAACCCCCCTGGAATGTCTTCTTGGAGAGCTGTATCTTTCCAGGGACCAGACTCCAAGAGGAAAGATCAGATTAGAGGCAAGGGCTCGGTCAGCCTTTGGCTGCAAGCTCCACTATCAGAGGGCGCTTTCGAAGGACGGGTCTCCAGAGCAACCGCTTACACAGGTGGACGTGTCCTCACACCGCAATGCCCAGTGCAGCCAGTTACCTGTCCGCTTCCATGCTGCAGTCCCGTTTACGGATCCCCTGGGGATACAGCACGGACAAAACTGGCACCATCTCCTTCGTGACAAAGAAAATGGCCCTTTCTGCTGTCAACACCAGGCCCGTCACCCAGCCTCGTTCTCCACACCAGACGCCTTTGCCAGAGGTTGCAGGACTCGGGTTGACCCTTCATCTACCCTGTGATTAACACAGCCTCTCCAGCTCGAATGGAGCACCCCACCTCTGACCAAAACGATTTTGTAACTAAGGCAACACACTACATCACATGCCTGACTTACCATCAACTCGTGGTACCATGTTATGGAACTGAGCTCACTCTCAGGAAGCAAATTCCACTACCAGAGTTTGACCCAGCCACAGGTAGTAAATTCCTTTTATTTCCCCTGTGCAGCCTGATTCAGCATGCAACGCACCAAGCACAACACACCACTCCATGTCCACCTACAAGCCCAGAGACTGTCCCTGAGCTTTTCCTGAACTGCAACCCTAAGACAGGCATTTATCCCCAAAGCTGCAGCCAGGAGCTGTGCTCCGGGCAGGAGAAATCCCTGGCAAACATATGAAGAAGGAAGTAACCTTTATTTCTGCTGTTCAGTGACTTCAAGAAATCAGAGCACTCAGCTCTGAGGCAACTCCAGGACCAAGCTGTAGGAGCCAGCACAAGGATCCATGCCTGGACCATCCTAAACTAGTAACCAACTGGGATAACATGGTACAAATGTGGAAACAAACTCCTCATCCCGTCCACAAATTCCATCCCTGGCAGCAAAAGTGCATGGGGCCAGGACTCAATCTCAGGAAAGAAAAGCACTATTTATATTTCTGCTGAGCAGTTCACTTTTCTTTGGTCACTGTGCTGACGTTCCGCTTATTCACCAAACCCTGTTAGAAAAGTCTGGGGGTTTGTGGGGAGGCGAGGGAACATGGTCATTAAGGTCTGGCTTAGCTACTGTAACACAACTAACATTTGGCTCTGCTAAAATGACTCCCAGCCAAAGACTTCAAAGCATTTTAAAAACATTAATGAATAAACCTTCTCTAGAAGGGCTGATTATAGCCCCCATTTCATTCCCAGATAACTCCATGCCACACCAGCCATTCCCAGCTCCTCATTCCACACCGCAGACTCACAGCTCCTATTTAAAAAAGAAAGAAAAACGTCCCCAGACTAAGGGCAATGAAATATATTTTGACCTAGGCGTGGAACAGGATTTAACACCAGTTTCTGAACAGCACTAGACGTTAACCTTTAGCGCTCCTGCAGCCCACCGCGCAGCCCTGCTCAGCCTCGTAACACAGGAGCATCCCACATCCACGACAAACCCTAAACGTTCAGGTTTCTCTCCAACTTTGACAGACCTTTTGCAAAGTTCTCCCTTTGCATAACCACAGCTGAAAACTGATTTCCTGAAACACCTCAGCCTTTTCTGTTCCATCTTCTGTATTCCCAAATCCCAGTGACAATCCAAGTCACTCCAGCTCCTGAAATATCAAATATTGAAGGCCAGCACTCCCTAACCACCGTGATAACCCAATGAGCATTGCAGACTGTGGACTACAGGGGCTCCTGCAAGGCTGAACTAAATCACCAACGTGGTAAAAACTGCAGACACCACCTGGATTTGTCACAAAAACGCATATCTCGCCATACCCCATCCTATATTCTGTTTTCCTCACAAAAGCTTTTACCAGGCAAACACATTGCCAGTTTTGCAAGGCAGCAGCAGCACATCACTGTAGTGACTGGGACAAGCCCGGGCTTGGATTTCAAAGCTCCCCACAGCACACAGAGGCCAAAACATCCCGTGGGAGAACAGCACTTGCTGGGTTGTGAAAAGCCAGAGATTAGCCAGATAAAATAAAGAGCCTGTGAAATAATTTCCTCCAGGTGGATAACACGCTCTCCCTGTAAGACAAATCATCTATCATTAAACTCACCTTTGCTCTCTGAAAGAAATTTTTCCCTGTTATCTTTTACTTAGTCTTTTTCTGTTGTGCTTTCAAATTCCTTCCCATCGGTATTTTCCCCTCTCTCTCCCTCTCATACTGTTTTTGTGGTTTGTCTTTTACATCTCTCAAAACACTTGGCTGAAGGTAGCAGCTCAGCAAGTCACACTGGTTTCTCAACACACCCTCAAAAGAAACCAAATGCATCAATACCCAGGCACATGGCTCTGATGTCAACTCAGTTTGCAAAAATACCGCTAAACTGATTAGTATCTACCCTTGACTGCACCTGCCGAATCACAGACATCTCCGCATTGACACTGACGCCTCGAAGAACAGCTTCAGTATAGAGCTCTGTTTGCACTGCACGCTTATAGAAATGGTCTTAAGCACGTGGCTGCTCTCCGGGGTCTCTGTTCAGGCCTTTCACAGCTTGCTCACAGCTTCTGCCAATCAAGACTTAGTCAGCAACTAGCTCCGCTCCAAAGTGCAGTCTCTCACCAGGGACCGCAGTTCGCCTGCTCTGCTCTTCTTCTTTTGCATCCTCACATGGTCCCAGCTGCACTGTACTGGATCCCCTATGCAAAGGTCCACTTGCACCACAACGAAAGTCTGCATCTCACGTAACCCTTGCTGCAGCCCTGGCGGAGCCCCAAAGGGAGTATCTGCTAAGTACCTGCATTCCTACCCGGAACAAATCGCTCTGGATTTGGACCTGGGTCAGAAAGAAGGTTCTGAAAGCATGAAGCATGCCCTGAGGACACAGCCTGCAGAGACCTGCAAACTCAGCTTATCTGAGCTGAAGCCAGGTTCCCTACCATAAAATTTCAACAGAGCAGGAGGGACCCAGATCACTAACACCTTGTGACTACTACACTGACAAGTGCTTCAGACACAGAAGCAAAGTCACAACTATTCTAGCAGGTTTGTGTTTCCCTTCCACGGATCTTTCTTGGGCCTGTCTGGATTTTAAAGTCTGGTCCGGCCCCAGACTCCACCGCGGCAGCTTCCTCTCCCCTTGGGTGACTGTGTGTAAAATGAATGAGAACAGAAGAGCCCAAGATATCCCTTTCCAGACATAGTGCTGCTCACAGTCCCTCCCATCAAACAAGTACCAAGAGACCCTCAACTCTGATGGTATCTGCCATGCCTCTCTTGGGCATGGTCAGGGAAAAGCAAATGCTAATCCATTTTAACTCTGTAGAACACAGTTAAATGGCATAATTTCACAAGGGCAGCAAAGAAAGTATAGTTACCAGCCTCAACTGTGCCAAAAGATCTGATATCTTACAAAAGTTCATGCTTTCGCTTCCCTGTGCAGATCCTACAGACCATCCTTTTAAGAGTGAGCAAAGCTGGGGAAGCAGAGCCTCCAGTTTGCAGGCTGTTGTCCAAATAAGGCACTCAGGAATGAGACTGGGAAAAGCTACAGTTCCCACAAATCATGTATGTTCTTGCTTTCTGCAAGACCTCGCCACTCATCTGCTCGGCAGCATGGTTCCTCAGTGAGTTTTGCTTCCCTGATCACTTCACTGAAGACTCACCGATACTTCCCCCAAAGGAGGGAAAGCAGAAATTGCAACAGGACAGTTCTGCAACAGGAATCCTTGTGTTTTCATGAAAAATGAAATCACTCTGGCTGCCAAAGAGGAGAAATATGCTGTCACTCTCGGTGAACAGGAAGGGAATAAGGTGGCTCCATGTGCTTCTCCTGCAAAAGGGTGAGTTAATCAGGTGCTATGAAGAAGCAGCAAACAGTACCCAACACTCACGAATCAAGCTGGAATACAGCCTGATGAGGAGCCTTTCCTACAGCAAGCAGGACTACACACAGTCTGCGGTGGAAGAAACTCTAGTCTGATTGATTTGTTTGCCCCCTATGCAAACCCTGGCTTAACAGCACCAAGAACTATGGGTCCTTCTCAACACAGCTTTTCCGCATCAGAGGCAGTATGAGCAGAAAGCCAGGAGGGGTGAGGTGGCAGGGAAAAGAGTCCTGCCAGAGCCCTGCATAACCTTTCCATTATGGCTGGGCAATTTTCTATTTGCACTTAAATGTAATAATGTAAATAAACTCCCCATAACCCTTGCAGGGCTATTTAGGACGTTTGTGAAAACAACCAGCTCCTCTCATCATAAGCCAAGGGATGCGAACACAACAGGCACTTCTCATCTCAGTCTTTGCACACTTAATGAAAGTGAAGGATTGTATTCCCCATACAAAAGCAGAATTGTGTTTCAGGGCTGGGGGTGTGAACGCCATGCGATTTTCCGGCAGTATAAATAATTGAAAGCTGAGTACGATTACTCGAGTGGTGAAGTGGTACGGAGGGGGGTTGAACTGTCATGCCTGAACTCTCTGGACTTGGGCGCTTCAGGGAAGAAAGGCCACAGAAAAAAACTTGCTAAGGAATTTAATTTTCACACAGAGATTGCAGAAAAAATAAAAAGGCTAATCTTGATCTCTGGTAAAAAGGAAATACGCTAATAAAGCAGCACTTTGAGAATTCCCTGCCAGGGTGCGAAAGCAGCCCCGAAGCAATAACTTCAGCTGGGGTGAGCCCCACAGCCGAGCAGCTCTCCTGCGCTTTATTGTTCCAGCAAACAAAACCTGGAACAAGGTTAACAAACAAGTTTGCTCCTCCCAAGGCTGCGCTTTAAAACCTCCTGTGGAGACCTAAATGGGCCATGGCAAGACTTCCAGCTCAGGAATAATGAAGATGGAAGTAGGATACCGTGGGAGGCGTGCACGAAGCCTGGACATGCTCTGCTGAAGACAGACTTTCCACCCCATTTTATAGTGATTCTGCAGAATCCCCTGTATGAGATGGGCTAGGGACATAACCAGCAGGTACAGGCCAACCTATACCAGAGTTTTCACCGTGTGGTTCACAACATTTGGAAATTTCAGGGGTTATACATTCCTATTAGCACCACAACCTTGTGGGCACTTGGATTCCTGACACATTTAATTTGTAACAGCAAAAGCAACCAACAGCAAAAAAAGAAAATAGGTCTGAATCCTCCAACCGATGTAAATCAACTCAGTTAATTTGGGACAACTTGTTGCATGTCCTCTCTTTGGATGGATCTAGCAGAGTCCTTCCCACAGCAGGGCTGCACTGTCCTCACAGCCCCTGGGTCAGAGAAAGGCGTAGGATGTAGCTACTGATAACATGAATTTCCGCAAACCAAATCCCCCAAAAGGGAACAATTCACAGTGAATAATCCTCCTAAATAATTTCACTACTTCCCGTGCTTGTAAGAGGCCCATAAATGGAGTCTAATATTCCTGAGTTTGGAAACTACTCCCTCATTGATTTTTGCAAGGATCAGGCTTATGCATCTCAAGTGCTGGATGCCAAAGGAGCATTTGACACTAGTATATAAGCTAACCTTTCTGTTCCCCAGTAGAACACCTTTAATCCTTTATAAAAAATCAGATAATTACTCCATATAGTGTGAATTCATACAGTGGGAAACCTGCTATCCATTATAGTTCTCCAGCGCTTCCTTCAGATCTTTGGTTTGGACAAGGATGCCCAACTTGAACTCTTTCTAGATAATTCATAAAAAATGTACACACACAAATTGCCTAGAAAGCAGATAAAACAATTTGTTTAGAGCTTCCAAATAATACTCAGAGACCTATTTAGTCTTTGCCCAGTTCTAAAAATACTATCTCAGGAATATGTGAACATCTGGCAACATGGCATCACTTCACAGCAGTCGGAGCTGAACTGGGGAGAGAATCTGAACCAGAAACCAGCACAGCTGAACTTTTTCAAGAGCTTTTGCTTCTTTGGGCCAAGAGCCTCCAATGCATGCTTCTCTCTCGTATTAATAAAGTCAGCACACCTAAAAAACACACCCCACTGGGCTCTTAATAAGCAATGAAAGTTCACCACCTTCAAGCTCTGTCACTCACTCTTAGCTCGCAGTATGAGGTTTCTCTGGAGCGTTTGGCTTATTAAGGAGTAGAAACAGTAGAACTGAGCTTGCCTGACGTGGTGACCCAGCGTGCTGCTGCAGCACACGCTCTTCATTGCTGCATTTACTTCCCAGCATCCAGCAGGACAATGGCATTTTGTTATGGGTCCCTCATTTCTGAGATTTCTCCAACTGTATCTGTATATCTTCTACAGGAGGAAGCTGTAGTCCAACTGCCTGCAATCCGAGCACTTGCTGTGGACGCTTCCCTCGGCTGCTATCGCAGGGGCCAGGGGTCCCAGAGGAAGTCTGCTTTATGAGTGCTCCCTCTCCCACCTGAAATTCAAGTTACCTTAGCTGCACACCCTGACGCACATTCACCACCAAGCCCTCAGCCTTCAGGAACCCTTTGTGACACCCCTGATCTTTCTAAAAAGACCTGCTCATCCAACTACACGCAGGGCCAATAGCTTAGACTTTGTTTTACTTCCATAATTAGGAGCCTGTCTAAAGAGCAAGCTGCAAGTTGAAGGCTAATAAAGAGCCACTCGTGTCAAACTACTGCTTAAAGGCTGCAAAAGGCAGGAAATCAGCAGCGACCACACATTCCCTCCAGCAATCAGAGCAGCTCCTAATTGTGCAACCTCTCAAAAGTGGCTTAGGTTGTTGTAGCACAGTAAGTGAAGGGATCACAGAGATGGCGGACAAAACTCATTTTCAGAGTGGTCTGCCACTCAATGTCATGCTTCTGCAAGACCTTACAAGTGAATATAACATTTGATTTGTGAGAGATAAGAAGAACGTTTCTTGCTGATGTGATTAAATATTTCAATACTACCCATTCTACACACAGGATAGGAACATCAAGGAAATAAGGACTTGTCTATACCTGGAAGAATATCACTATTATATGTATGAATACCCAGGCAGTGCAATGTTGTCAAACAAGCGCCCATCACTGATACCATGACGGGATCCAGGATCCCGGTCTTACGCAGCAGGGAAATGAAAGCAGGCACAACCCTGCGAAATGAAGCCTCCAGAGGTCCTAACCCTGTCGTGAGGTGAGGACAGCCAGGGATTCCTACCTCCCATCCACAGCCCCAAAGCCTCACTGCCCCTTTGTCCACAAAGTTAAAGATTTTTTGTGTGCTTTCCCTGTATTGTGATCTCTTTTGTGCATGAAGATACAGATGGTACTATGGGATGCTTGCAGAACAGTTGCTTACTTCTGACCCTTGGCTGCCCGCAGAGTAACTAAAAAACTTAACCCTGTAATAACAAAGTAGATTCCCTCGCCTCTACCAAGGGACATTCCTCCTGAACCCCCAACCCACACTCTGAGGAGCAGGCTGAGCCACCAAGCCACTTTCTAAGCCCACCCTATGCGCAGCCAGACCTGCAGATGGGGCAACCTGGAGAGCATTTTAACTTGGCACTGAGCTGCAAACCTTTTCCTAGAGCCACCATGCAGAAGATTCCTGCATTGTGGCATACAGGAAATACTCAAGGGTCATCTTTATGTCTCAACAGCACCCACCTGCAAAGGTTGTGTGTTGGCATAAGCTTGGTCCCTTCCACGACTGCAGGTAATTTGTGGTGTTCACTGAACATGGGCTCTAGCGTAGCTTGGCAGGCACTTTGCCATTTCCCCGCCATGGCCCTGATCATTGTTTTGTCTCTTTAGAAACAAACAGTGGAAACTGAACAGATTGTTTTGCCAAGCAAAAACATTTAAATAATGATGGAAATAAGAATTCCATTTATTCACTGAAGACAAAGATACTGCCCCCAAGGCAGCTGGTACTCTAAATGCATCAATCAATTGCTAGGAAGAAAAACTGCATTTAAATAGCCTTTAAATCAGCTAAGGCAATCATTTCTAACTCAATAACTACATTAGCTATTTCTTTTTCCAAGACTACCTTAGTTCCCTCAGCAAGTCCTGCTACTGGCAGGTTGGCCACTGGGTTCAGTTGATCCACTTTTATGAAGGAGTAGTTAGGGGTTCCTGCTATTAAGAGTCAAATATTTGTCTCTCAAGCACAGCTGCACTGTGGGCTCCAACACAGTTGCTGAAATGCAGGAGGCATGGTCAGCACTCACAACCAGCAATGCAGGGCTTCTCCTGGAAATCTGTTTTTCTGGATCACTAAAAAGGTGCTGGTTTCTTCACACCTATTTGGGACTAGCAGCAGTAGACAAATGGCCCATCTTTACTCAGAAGAAAGGATGTGCCATTTCTCCCTAAGGAGCCAGCACTGACCTTTCTGAATAGACATGTTGACAGAGCCACATTCTGATTTCCTCTGAATTTTCCCAGGCTTGATTCAGTTCCAATCCTGTTCTTAAGGAAGCTGTTTTCAAGTTCAATTGTAAATCCTAGCTGCTGGAGTAACTCCATCCCCACAGGCCCCATGACCATCAGGGACAGCTCTGAAGCCAAGATCTGGGTCTGAACCTTGTGGGTTAGACATAGAGCTGGGCACCTGGGCCAGAGGGCCATTTCACAGCAGCTCTCATTTTCCACAGCAAAGCCAAAATGCTGAGGCCAAGCACCCCACACCAAGGGAAAGGGAACAGGACAGATGCAATTTTTGTGATGTAGATCCATCCAGGCCATGGCCAGCACAGCCCAGAGCAGAGGGAAGCATGCTTTGACTGCAGAGCCCAAATTCTCCACAGTGAATGCAGCCCAACAGAAATAAAGCCAGTAAGTAAAAATTTCCCTTTCCCTCCCTTTGCTTTACATCTCACTGCATGTGCATAACATCTTGATCCCATCCTCTTCCCTGCTGTCTCTCCCCACCTCCTCCCACGCCCTATTTGAGTCCACCTTCTCATCCAGCTCTTCTGCCTATTTCCATATGCCCCCTCATACGCACACACAACTCGCAGCAACACTCCCCAGGCTCGTCAGAGGCTGGGAATCTCTTTAACCCACCCCTCCCACACCGCAGCAGAGGCAGGCTGCATCACGCGTGCAGCCACAGCAGCAGCCCTCTCTTCCCTTCCCACAGTGCCAGCAGCTACGCGCTGGTGGGGCCTGTGGAAGGGGTGACCCTCACATGTATGGAGCCGCCACCGCTGGCCCAACAGATTGAGGGTGAGAAGGCAGTTTGCAAACTCAGGAACACGCTTGCTTCATCGCAGGTCTTAACAGTCATGCAGAACATAGGTAAGTGGCACATGTTTGAGCTTGTCAATTTGCCACTCCTACAGAGCTAAAAGCACGAACATTACAGCACAAAATATCATAGGTTCTACAAAAGGGTCATTACTGAGATAGGCTCTAAATCTGCTAGACTATCTGGTAATCTAAATGGGCCTTAATAGGCAATTAACCCAAGTGAACTAATGGAGTCCATATAAGAAATGCCATTTAACTCCTGAATGAGATTGAGGTTTTCAGCAATGCATGTCACTGGTGCCTAGCATGGGTGCCCTTGCTGTGCGCGCGCGGTGGGGAGAACAGGGCTCCAAGCATGGCATCAACATGGTCCCACTGCACAGCAGGAACCCACCTCGCGAGCACCCAGCACCAACCCTGCTTTGTTCTGCCCCAAAAAGCCAGCATCCCAAAGCCACCAGGTCCCGTGTCAAATCACAGCAATCCTGTGAAATACGGAGTGCTCAGGCACGTGCCACACCAAACTGCAATGAGAGCGGGTGTTACAAAACTTGATGCCATTTTGGGAACAGAAAAAAAAAAAAAAAAAAAAAAAAAAAAAGGTGTTTATACAGAAGAGCACGTTACGGAAGAAGGATCAATAAGTGTTGTGCTGATGAACTCCAGTCTGAATAAGAAAAGCAGAGTTACAGATTGCAATTACTGTTTTATAGCACTGTTTTTGTTTAATGTGCTCTTCAGTGCTCAGTTACTCCATTACAACATTATAAACAATCAGGATGACCCTAGTAATAACAAATGAAGCTCTTGATGTTTTATCATCAGACTGGAAATAACTTACAGCACTTTCCACGCTCTAATAAAATTCTTGATATTCTTTACTTTATAATGTTCTAATTGGCTGCTAGTGAGATCCTCTTTCTGTGCTACTTTGAAGAAAATCTGCTTACATCAGCAGACCGCATCTGGCAGATAATTTTTTGCTAACTGATACACAAAGTGAATGCTCGAATAGAGCTTTGTTTATTTGTCTTTTCAAAATTGTGACATTTCGGATGTCTACTTGTGGCCAGAACGTCTCTGTGGGTCATTGTGCTGAGAGCCTGCCTCCTGCCTACCTAACATTCCCGCCACCGCTCCAGCGGGGACGCCGCTCGCCTTTCTCGCGCGGCCAGAAATGCAGCGTAGGATCACGGCGTGCCACTAAACCAGCTGCTGTGCTTTGCCTTGGAGGAAGCTGCGTTTCATTGCCGTGAGAAAGGATCCTTCTCAGCTCTGAATATGCAAACCCAGCAGCTCTCATGGGAGCAACAGAGGTTAGATGTGTGAAAACAAAGTTTGGTCCCTCTGCCCAGACTCTGCTCCTGATCATACTCTGAGTCCAGGTACCTGGTGAAATCAGGCCAGAACATTTGGACTTACTGGACAAAAAGCAGAAGATAAGCTGCAAAGATTTTGATCTGGGCATGGATACACTGCTTGCTAGTCTTCAAGAGCCAATCGGATGAGCTCTAGCACATCTAACTAGAGCAATTAAAGATGTTGCTGTCCAGCTGTCACCCTGTCCTTATGTGAGTCATGAACACACCACTGCTGAGATGGCAGGATGAACATGCCTGTAACACTACTGCTTCACCTCACTCCAACCCATCACTGCTGGTAGCTTAAGCTAAGGCAGCAGTTTCTGCACTGAAGCATGCCTGCATTTGTCCCACCCACTCTGCTGGAAGGGTTTACTTGGCAGAACAGCAGTCAGGTGGGGTGATAATATCCATAAAAAGCACAAAGTGGTAGTGAGCAGCTGGCAGGGTAAGGTGGGCAAGAGGGGAGGAACCATCCTTCATATTTGCTAGCTGCAAATTCTGTTGCTGCTTCCCAGACAAGCATGGCCACTTGGAGAGTGAGCTGGCTGCGCACTGCCTTACACCTCTAATTTCTTTTTACACGTAGACCTAGCTGCAAATCTCCACCCTCCTAAAAACCTCCAAAAGCACGTTCCAGATAGAAAAATTTGGACCTTACATCTGTAAGTGTCTTTTGCTTAATGCAAAAGCATTGCTGACCTGATCTATCCACTCAGGACAAGACTCTCTTCCCACCACCACCAAATCCACCAGCAATGCTGGGAGACCTTGGATGTGTCAAGGGAACATGCCACCAGCCTGCCGTGAGGGGCAGCTCTGGCCACAGACAGATGTTCACATCTGGCTGCAGAAGCCTCTCCCCAAGCAGACCTGGGGCTCAGCAAAAGAGGACAATACAACGGGTATGTGGGGGTGGTTGTCACCAACCAAAACGCAAGGAGGGACCTGGAACATTGTGCCCCCACATGCCACCTAAAAGCCAAGTACCCAGGTGCCGCATGCATGCAAGAGCAGCACTTAAAATATTACATTAGAAGTGGCTTTGACATCACGCAGTGCTCAGGTGTGAATGTCTCTCCAGGGTGGAGGACAACAGATAATTGGACTTGACAAGTAATTTATCGCGCCGCTTCACCTATGCAGAGTTAATTCAATACTCACAATCCTATTTACTGAAAAGCTGGCACCCATGTGTTCTGCTGCCACAATTTGACCCATGCTCACCAGCAGATGTGACTTGCTTGCACAATTAAACGATGCTGTTATGCCCTGATTTAATTTAAGCCCATATTTATAGATCCCCAGCCCTCATTCAAGCAGCAGAGGGCTGTAATTTGGCTTATTGCATTGGATTTTGTTTGTTGTATATCTCACACCACCGTGGGATGCAACCTGATCTGCAGCTCCAAAACCTCATGACATGTCCAGATTCACTGCTCCAATACTTATCTTGAAAACAGCCTGGCTGCCAATTCAAGTGTATGCTGAAATAGCACCGCTGAACTTTTCTGGAATTTAAATCTTTGGGACAGAGCAGCCTCTTCCTATCAAATTCTTCAAGGTACTACATGCAGTAAGTGTTTTTTAAAAAAATCCTAGTATCTAGTAATCCAAGGAGTCTCAAAACCACTAAGCCATTTCCCACGGACATTGCCATTTGGGGAAGGGTGGGCTCTTTTCTTAAAGAAATACAAAATTGTAACAGCAAAATTAATTATTTGTATTCCTCCTCCTTTACCCCTTAGCAGCCCCCCGGTTTCCCCATGAGTCCTATCACGTGTCACTGTCAACGTCAGGCATTGCAGCCCTGATTAAGTCATTACAAGCCAGCCCTGTTACTCCACTGCAAGTCGAAAGCAAAGCAAAACACATGCGGGCACAGGAAGCCCTGAAGTGCAGCTCTGTCATGGACATGATGGGACAAGTGGGGCTGCCGGAGGCCTGCAAACTCCAGTCGTTTTGGATGTGAGTGGTGCTGTGATTTGGCTGAGTGTTACCCACCTAGTGCTTACGTGGCTTTCTTCTAGAAGTGTCACAAAAGCAGAGCAGGGACTTGACCAAAGTAGATCCATTATGTTACAACGCACCATGCTACTGTGCATGACATCAGGGAACAAAACCCAGGTCCAATCAGACCCACAATGTTATGGGGGGGAAGTTCAAGCTTCCACCAAAAATCTGGAGATTACAGGTCATCCCCCTTATCTGGAGGAAGGTAAGCAGGATCCAAGGAGACCACCTCAATTCTCAACAAGCACATAGCACCCCCAACACCTGGCACACATCCACAGCCAAGATCCAAGTTCAGACACATCCAGGGTTTGGGGAATGGGGGCTGGCACCTCCATACTGGTCTCCTCTTTTTATTGTGAAATGTTCTCCTCTGGGCTTGCCACTGCAAACATCACTCATGTGTTCAGGGAATCTTAACAAGAACTATTGTTCACACTACAAGATGTGGTCCAGCCTCAGTCCCCATTACAGGCCAGTCATAGTTCAGACGGCAAATATGGGGAATCCTCCACTCCTAAATCCTGAAACAGCTGCTTTACAACACCAGGCAGTTTTTCCAAAAAAATGCTATGAAGCTGTCCCTGTTGCAGCAGCCTGAAGCCAGGAGAGACTAGGAGCAGGTCCACCAGATATAGGGAGCTATTAACCAAGCATTAAGCATGGGCAACTGCAAACAGCTGGAGTGAGTTTTGTGGAGCTGTTATATGAGGTTAATTTATCCTTTCAGTGCCTGCTTACCCATGTGTTGGAGGTAACACAGCATTTGTCCTTAAGCAAGAATCACTACACATGAAGCCATAAGTAGTAAGTGCAAGGGTTTCCCAAAATGCCCTGACCTTTTATTTGTTTTTCCAATTCTCTTTGCAGGCTTCAAAATTAGAATTATAAATCCATATTGCAATTCAAGATCCAAAGCTTATTTTCTTTTCTTCACATAGGAGATGTTCTGGTGGCATCAGGATTTTTTTCAGAAAAAAAAATAAAAGGAGGAGAGAGGAGGAAGGTGGGGATAAAAAAAAAAAAGAGCATCTCCAGGAGTCTAAAAGCACGTTATAGCAGCCTAAGCACACACGGACTTGTTTCCATTTTACAACTGGGAAACTGAGGCATGGAAAGCCACAGTGAGCTGCTCAGAGAGACATGAGGAGACATGGTGCAAACCCTGGCTGAAGACCTCAGTCTCACCGACTGTGAGCCTTGTGCCTCAAGAGCTAAAGAGGCTGGTGCAGAGCGCTGTCACTGTTCACGCAGCGGTGGCCCTGACAGAGATCCCTGGGAGGGAAAAGGGTTAAAGGAGGAAATTTTGTAACTTTCTTGTCGTATTTTCTCGTGGGGGGAGAAGCGTTGTGCGAGCGGGAGTTTTCCACTGCCGCTAGGCCCCCTTGCACTTATCAATGGGACCTTTCAGGACTCACTCCCTGATTGAGACATCATTTCCTGTCCAACACACTAACCCCATTGATAACTCCAAGCTTGATGGGAACTTTTCAAACCTACCAGGAAAGGCCAGGAGACCCAGAAGAACACATGCATGAAAACAGTACTAGGGCAAAAAGAAAAAGGAGAGAGAGAAAGAAATACTTCTGGCCACAATCCGCACCCTGACAACAAACATGTGGGATTACAGAGCTGGGCATCTTTAGCAGGTACATCAGGCACAGAGGAGCTGCTGCACGTAAGACATACTGCTCATACCAGTTGGACTGGCAGGCCTGGAGCTTCAGGCCAGTAAGAAGTGGAGAGAGACACAAGAGGAAGCTGAAGAACATCCCCTTTTTATCTTGAAGTCATATGGCAAACAAGAAACTCAGAACTCTCTATAGAAACAGTCCATTTTTTCCTCCAAAAAATCCTGGAAAGTCATAGCCTATATTCTTCAAAACTGTCTAGTGACTTCAGATATCCAAGTACTATAAAGTCGTGTAAAAGCAGAGCAGTGTTGAAACCAGGACTCTTCAAGGTACCTCGGACCAGGCACCCAAGGGAGGAACCAGTTTCTTGCTGATTTATCATGGCAAACAGGCTCCATGTCATTTCCCAGGACACAGCCCAGTCAGTTGTGCATGTCCTTGATACTGGCTGTGAGGACTCATTTGGTATTCTAGCCACAGACTGGCTTCAGCCACAAGCTGCAGCCCAAAACTGACATTTCCCCCAAAGTTCAGGAGTCTGTCAAACTACAGCTTTTAATTTTGCCTGTCAGCAGAGATTTTTACAACCCCAGACACTTACAGCCTGGCTGCCGACAAAGGTACACTGAACGCAGGTATCACTGGATCTGGATTATGCTAAATAGGATATCAGTCAGAAAGCTCTCCCTAGCTATGCATATGCCTGGGAGCAGTACGCATTCTCAGTACATCTCAAGTATTTAAAATTAGAAACCATTCCTGAAAATGCCAGCTTTAAACGTCTTTACGGTACAGATTACTCGCTGTGAGCACACCACCCACTTATCTTACACCCTGAAAGGACTGAGTCTGAAAAATTCCAAGATCATGATATGTAATAAATCAAACATGCACAAAATCTTACTTAAATGCACCATTATACCAGTTAGAAACATGACTAGAAATAATATTTTATTTAACAGACTTACCTGCAGGTCAAAGAACTTGCTGTATCTTCTGTAGATGATCTGGGAAGTCAAGTCAGACCATGTCACATTTATGATATAGACCTGTTCAGAGAAAAGAAGAGAGAGCACAAGTCAGCATGGGCCCCGAAACACAGGATATATTCAAAGGCACAACATTTAGAACAGGTAGATTTGGTGTCTCCCTGGCCTCTTCTACTCACAGTGAAGAATATAATCCCGGACACTGGATTAACCTTAATTAAAGCTGTTGCCCTGTCATGGCTTTTAGCAGAGCTTTCGGAAGAGAGCCCAGGGTTTTCTCCCACCAATCTCCACCGTCAACTCCTACTGATTTCGTAAAGCTTTAATTGAATAACAACACTTTTCCGGGCCCTTGGTAGCACTCTTGCTCTCTCCCCACAGCAGCATCACGAGCTGCTGATCTCCTGCCCCATACTCCAGCTTTCCCTGAAAGTGCCGATGCGACCTTGGCCCTTCTCAGGAGGCACGTGGCTCCAGTTCAACCAGGATATTCAAGGGAAACTCAGCTCCCCAGGCTTTGTGGGATGCAGCGGTGCAGACACACTCATGCACACATGTACACACGCTACAACAACTCAGCTCTACAGCACCTGAGTGTTACAGAGAGACATTCATAGTACTCAACACCTCTAGCATCCACCAGACTGGTGCCAAGCTGATGCAAAGCAGGTCAGCGAGGATGACACTGCTCTCTTCCATTGGTGGAAACAGCAATGCATATCCAGAATGAGTCGAGGATCTCCCTTGTCCAGCCCTCATCTGCACCCAGAAAAAATCATCTTACGGAAACATTGCTTTGCCAGAAGACATGTTAAAAAATGATTCAGACGCATACATGCATATATATGCGCACACATACATTTTCTTTCCCTACTGCCTCCAAAACATTTTTTAAAAAAAGGAAAAAATAGGTCAAATCCTGCTCTCAGATACACTGGCATCCAAGCCAAATGCTGGTCCTGTTGACACAACAGATGCACAAGACTTCAGCAAACATGGGACAGAGACATTGAGGGTGACCACTGTGGCTGACTGAGCAACTAAAGCGTAACAGAAATCACAGCTAGACCAACTCCTGAGTATTTAAAGCAATTTCCAGGTTTCCCACATGGAATGAGATAAGGCTCGGGCAGAGGAAATGGAAAAGCATCCCTTTTCCCTTGGCCCCGGTGCCACAGCAGGAGCTCATGCTTTCACAGTGGAGGCAGACAGGAAGCTCTCCATCTCCCGTGACAGTAGGTAGCGAAGCATCACCCTCTTCTCCTTCTTACCCAGGACATCAGACCTTCTTCCAAAGTGACAATGCAGGGTAATTGCTTTTGCACTTTTAAAGTTAAGCAGTGTTGCCCAAAACCGCCCTGAAAGGATGCTGAAGAACAGGCTGAACAATACTTTTTCAAGGATCACTGAGGGATTTCCCCCCCTGCCCTTCTTTCCTCACAGGAGAGAGGTGACATCTGACACCTAGGAAAAAAAGATGTCCTGCAGCCTTACTTCCCTCTCAGCCCAGTTTTGGTGTTAGAGAAATGAACAGGCTGAGCACCTGCCATTATGGTCCTTGGCCTTTTATAGGATGCTGAGGTGAGGGCTAAGATCCTGACTTTGACTCTGTTTCCATATCAAACCTATCCTCTGCTCCCAATAGGTTGGTAAAGGAAAGGTTGGGTCTCAGGCAAGCCAGGTTATTCAGCCAGGTTATTCAACTGTATCTCAGACTTCTCATGGAAAACCAAGTCATTTCACCTCCCTTCCTCAGTATTCACGCACACGGCCGTGGTAACAGCACTGCCCTGGCTCACAACAGGCTGATAAGAACGAATAGCACAAAGGTTTCAGGTCCCCTTTAAAGACCTTCTCTGCACAGACAAGCCAGTGGGGTCAGGGCCTGGGAAGGAAGTTGCCTTTGCCAATTTTTAAGCCAGCCACACTACACTGAGGAATATTTTTCCATGTGTTTGTTGTGAAAAAAAAAAGAAAAAAAAGTTTGTTGCTTCGTTCTGGGCTAATTCACAACACAAATATTTCTACTCGCTCTCTATCCAACAGCTACTTTCAGATGGAAAACCCATTCGATTAAAAACAGATCATGACAGATGGGAGCTGACTGGGATCCAAAAGCAACTCCAGATACTGTACTTCTGGCCTGAGGTTCTCACAAGGGGACAAGATGAGGACAGGAGAAATGGTTTACAGGCAAATCAAGTTTATTGTTTTCTTCAGTCATGCAAAACTTCTCTCCAAAAGTTAAAAAAAAAAAAAACTACACAGGCCACAGCCATCCAGGCATTTGAATTTCATGTCGTTTCAGGCTTCCCTACCTTTTTCTTCACGAAAACCACGCAGCTCCAAAATTCGCTAACAGTCTGCAAGCCCGCACAGGAATTAATTCTATTCTAAGAGCTCAGCACTTTTCAGAGGTACAGTAAGTCGTGCAATGCTCCTGTCACGTGCAGCTTGTTCTCTTCCTCCTCCTCTCTCCAAGGGTACCACAGTGCCAAGCAAATAGGACAACTACTTTTATTTATTTGTTTTTTAATATGTGCATGCAGCTCTGTGTTTATATTATCGGAAGAGGCTCAGGAAAGTGTGCTTTTCCCTTGGAGCTAGAAATGAAGGGATCAGAGTGTTGCCCCACACAGGAGCAAATGGACTCATTCGATGCAGGGACAGGATGTGAGAATGGGTCTTGCTGCAGTCCCAGCTCCAAAATCCAGTCTCTGTGGGAAGGAAACCATCACCGACTTCAGTCAAGCTAGGATTTTGCTGCACATTTAAAATAGAAATTAAACCTTTCCGAGCTTCAGGTCTCTTCAAGTTCAGCAAATGTGGATTTGGGCAACATACAGCTGCCTTTACTTCTCTTCTATTTCATGGGTAGATTATAGCAGGAGTAAGACAAGCCTTTAATCATAACCCAGACTTCTGTTTAGTGAGAAATGCATGGACTTAAAACCTGCCTGCTGGGACACAGGTGCGAAATCTGAAATGGCTATTGATTTTCTTTGCTTGTTTGTGTAAATCAAACTGCTTCTGGAAAGCTACCATTTAAAATAGTGAGGAATAACCATTTGCTTGAACTCAGAAAAGATCTGTAAAATGCCATATTTTAAAAGCAAGGTCTAGAGGTTTCAAAAGCCTTGAATATCACATTTCCCTCCCTTAGAGATCAGAGTTTGGTGATTATTCGATTCTGCTGCCATAGCTGGACCCATAACCTTTTCATGGGCAGCGAATATTACATCGGCTTACCTTGTCACTTCTTTGCTCAGATCTTTAAATGGGCGGCTGTGAAAGAGATTAATGATATCCCATGGGAGAATGAGAAAAGCAGTCCGATGGGAGCCTGAGGTCACGCAAACGCAATGGGATAAGGAGGCAGCAGGAAATATCAGATAAACATAGAGAGCCGTCCCACGCTCAGCAGACCTGGAGTCACCCTCGCTAGCTGCCCTCTGAGCTGCAGGAGGGGCTTTCTGCACGGCCCCCCAAAACTGGGGGCACAGGCATAGCAGAAACGCTCCCAATCAGCATCGGATATGACCTCGACCCTCACACTGGTGCTGCCAGCTGGCGAGCCCCATGCCCTCAGCACGCTGCTCTTCAAGGAGTCTTCCAGCACGTGACTTCTGTGAGTCTGCAGCCCCAGGGAAAGTCCCCAGCCCTGCAGCGGGCTACGGTCCCTCATCCCGTGGCGGTAGCACCTTCAGTCCCATCATCTGACAGAGCTGTGGGGAACTGGCCTGGCAATAGCTTAATAAAATCAGTGCATCTTATACAACTTGGAGCAAGCTCTTCCAAGTACGTACAGAGTCTTCCTACAATCCACTCACTCACAGAGTTGAACTTTACTGGTGATCACAAAATCATAGAATCAGTAAGGTTGGAAGGGACCTCTGGAGATCATCTAGTCCAACCTCCCTGCTCAGCAGGGCCACCTAGAGCATGTTAGACAGGGTTGCATCCAGGCGGGCCTTGAAGATCTGCAGAGAAGGAGACTCCAGAACCTCTCTGGGAAAAATGCGAATTACTACAATAAATAATTACTTAAGGCAAAACGACGTGCTTTAAATATCTGCCGTGTTTATGACCTTAAACAGGTCAAGACCTATTTGATATTCAAATGCCTCACCCTAAAATTCTTTCTCCTTAACACTAAATAATTTAAATTAAGCATGAAATACAACCATCTCGTTGCTCAATCACTGGATGCTCCAGCTACTAGGAATTTTTATTTTTTAATTTCACAAATTAGGCCTTTTTCAGTCTACTATGTATTTTAAAATAAACCCTCCTCCATCAAGGAAACAAGAAACAGGCTTGTGCAAACTGGAGAATACTAATCAGGAATTGAGCTTGATAAGCAGCTCTTAATATTCATGCTGCAAGAAAGCAAGCACAGGATGTCAGGGGGATTTTATCAACTGCTAATTATTGTTTAATTCCAGCTCTAGGAAACTTCCATTTTACCCACCACAAAGCAGAAAATATATTACAAACTGAAGTTATTTCTCTCTTTTCCTGCCTACATTAAACAACGAGAAGAGACGATTTCCTACTACAAAAACCATTCATTCAGATGTCATTGGGTGTGACTTTATCATTGAATGTCTTGTTTTCAGTGGAAAATAGCCAGTTCCAGCTGGCACAAAACCCAGAGGTGAAGAATTCAGGTTACTCTCATCTGCCTGATTTTTCAGTTGGCTTTTCAGAAGATACTGTTTTGTTTTCTAGAGCCAGACGAGCTGGAGCAGAAGATAAATGCAGCTGAAATGAACAGTGTGATGAGACCAAGATAAGAACATCCACAAATACATGCGATACTGGAAAAGACAAGATGCCAGAATAGAGACTAGAAACACACTTGCACACATAGGAAAGGGTGCTGCTAATCTTCAACAATTATGGTTAATGCTAACTATTAACAAAACTTTATGAATGCAAAAACAAGGCTATCATGCAATTTGTATGTAGATGATATCATGATAGCCCCTTTTATCCTGGAGAATGTCAGCTTCAAAGCTCCATTGAACATTAAAATGTATTGAAGTGTTGAATGTTTATCCTCTAGTAAATCAAAATGAAGTTGCAAAAGTTGCTCCTTCTCCCCAGTATTGAGATACTACCACAGCCCACGAGCTAGAGGCTTTCCACCATCGCAGCCAGGTAGTGGAGCAGTATATGCAACTGCTCCCCAGTCTGCTTCAGTGCAAAGTCAGCCTGACTCCCACAAAATACCTGTAGCAATTTCAGCTGGTTCAGTTTGATGGAGGAGTTCATGTTAAAATGGCTCAAACTGCTGCATCCATCCACAAATCCAACTTGCATCTATGCCCTAAATCAGCAGAGTAAATATGTCTCACTGACTTACTGTTTGCGTAACCATTTTAATGTCAAAGAGATTCTGACAAGTACAAATCAGCACTGGCCGAGACATAAATTTGGAGCGATAATACCCTAGAGGCAGCACTCTCCAAACCCTCCAACGCCAAAGCAGCAAGGCTACTCTCTCTTCAGGAGGGTGTCATTTATTTTTAGGTGCCTTTTCTTCCACTGCACAAGACACAGGCCGTTTCCCTCCTCAGATATGCAAGGTGAGGGTCTCTAGTGTCCTCAGTTCCTGTCCTATCCAGAGGCCAGAGTGGCAGCAGGGACAGTAAAACACTCCAGAAACCTCTTCCAGCACATGTTGCCTGTGCCTTAACCCAGCTTGGATCACATTCAAACTTTTGGAAAGTTTGCATTCGACTCCAGACCCAGCGAGCGCAGCTTGGGCTCCTTGCCCAGCTCACCAGCACCCGAACAGCCCTGAAAAGCACTGTGAGACCCGGAAAATTCCCACAGAGATGAAGTCAGACCATTAGCCCTGAGCTTGTTGCAGAGCTGGTGGCAACTCTGCTCCCGGTGCCACGCAGTGACGTCACTTTTCAGCACGACAGTCTCTGAGGGACCACAACTCCTGTACACCAGGGCCAAGGACGGACTTTTCAAACCCTGTCCAGACCTGTTCTCACCCCAGGAATTTGAAGAGCAAACTGAAAGGTATAAGGCAAGCAATAAGGCTTGGAAGAAACACAAAACCCAGGCAGCCCAAACGATGAGAAATGGGCAAGTTTCTCCCAGGCTGGTTGCAGCACAGTGCTTTACAGCACGGGGGCTGATGTGGACACCACGCAGGTGCACAGCATCTGGCTTTTGCATGAAGCAGATGTGGTTTCACAGCCATTCCTCTACAGAGCTCACGTTTCCATTTCCAGCCAGGGAAACGTAACTGAGAAAAGGCCAAGGTGACCCACAGGTCCAACAGACAAATGTTGCACGCAAAGCGTGATGCAAAGAGTTACAGTATGTTGGGGAGGAAGAACCCAGACAGCCCCGGTATGCCCTGCACTTCTTGTTTGTGGGCAGCTGTACTGCAAACAATTTAACCAGGACACGGCAATACCAGTTCGCATCACACTGCAAGTTAACTTACTAATAAATAATTAAATATACTTAAAAAAAAAAAAAAAAAAGGAAGAGGGGAGGAGGGAGGGAAATAAACAAGGGGATAGGAAGCTTTTCCTTCCTCTGCTTTTACTGATCTTGTTTCAGCTCTGAACAGCAATGCAACAGGACTAACCCTAGGAATGCTGCATGTCTTTCAGCCATATCACATCAAATCTATCCTGCATAGAAGCCAAATACTCTCATTTCTAGCTCTGAATTCAGCAATACTCTAAGAGTCAAGCTGAGTCCTTTTTCATTTATAAATCCCCACTTTTACTGGCTATTCATGGATTCAGACCTTCCTCCAGTCTGCCAGCAGACGTCCCTGGAAACACAGGAAGAGGAACTCATTTGGATACAACGGCACCTGCATTTTTTGCTGTTTTCTCAGCTTCATAGGTACAGACCAGACAAGTCAACAGGGTTGTGTTTGAATGAAGAATCCAAATCATTGTAGTTACACAGGCAGAGTCAAACAACACTTCTCCTCCCATATTTTTCTCCTCTATGGATGAGGGTTCAAAGTCCACAGTTTAAAACTCTGTTTAGTTTCTGCCCCTTAATATATTCTTACCTTCACCTCTCCATTTTTCGGCTTTTGCCTGTTTGGGTTTTTAAGCATTGATTTCATAGGCCCTCACAGCACCTTCCTAAGAGGAAGCTAGCAAGTCCCAAGCAGTCATCTAAGCTATAAGCCAAAATGAGAAAAAAATCTCTCTACTGCATTTCTTTGCTTGTTTGCACATCCATTAGTGGTATAAAAAAAAAAGTAAAAAGAGGAGTTCACACCCATGATCAGCAACAGTAACTTGACCAGAGAGCTGCAAAACCAGAGCTGCTCAGCATCCTGCAGCTCAGTTACAAACCACCTTTGAGCCTCTCACTGGGTTTGGTTGATTACTTTATTTCTGATGTTTGTGAGAGCAGAATATGATGCCTTTAATTCCTGCAGACATGCCATATTTGTGTTACATTAGCAGGGCTTTGTCTGCCTTTTAACTGATGTCCTGGGTCACATCAGAGACCTGTAATGTGATGTCTTCTACTTTGTCTCCAGCACACCCAATAGCTGAAGCTTATGGAAAGAGAATAAGGAACAGGACCAGTAAAGCCCAGTTCTTTCCCTGGTAATCATCTCTGAGCTTCAGCAAGCAGAAGAGCAGCTTCCCTCCAAGCAAACAGTGGACAAGGCAGGTGGCCAACATCTAGCCATTAGATTCACACACGTGTGAAGGAGACAGTGTGTCTCTGCAGAGTACAATGTGGGTTCATATTTCTGCTTCCAATCTGTTTCTGTCCACCTGCATTTACTTTCCATGTGTGATGGACCTCTTTGTGAAGCAGAATAATCACAGGACTCAGTTTCTGCCATTCAAGAATTGTATTTAATCCTATAGAGCATTAGAATAGCAGGTGACAAGTATAAAATGGATATAAGAGCACATGGGCTCCCTGTGGAGCCTGGGGCCCTCACTGCCTTCACAAATGCACTCCTTGGGTTTGAAAGAGGCTGCATATGGCAAGCAAGTAAAAATAACCCAACTGTGCTCGGAGGCAAAGAGTTTTCAGCTTACTGTCTCTTAGAGCTTTATTTTAACACAGTGCTTGTGTGTCTCTTCCCAGCAGATGGTCAGTGTTTTATGAGGACCCCAAAAATATGACAACTTCCTGGTAAAATGAGAGAAGCTCTTTTCAAAAAAGAAAAATGGAAAAGCAACAATCTACAGACCAAACAGACCCTCTTGTATTTAAATTTCAAGTCCAAATTTCAAGTAAGTTTAACTGAAAGATCTTGTCTGAGCACAAATGTGGCATCAATTTCATTACATTGTTTTTAGAAACTCATTTATAGTTGAACTTGTGCTGGAAAGAAGTGTAGATCAACCCTGAAGACCATGGCTCAATGTAGGAGCCCCCAGTGCTGCTGCGGGATGTGGAAGTGAGCCTGGGTGAATGGCATCAAATAGCTTCTTCTGGTCAGTGATCTCTCATCTGTTACATCCAGTGTGTTAGTCACGGACTCAAGGATAGATACAAAGAGGAAATGGCTTTTTTCTCTTTTTAAAAAAAATGAGGGGAGGTTCACTCCCCTGCACTTACTCACTTCACAGCAACAGCTCTTAAAAATCCACTCTAAACCAGCCTCATCCTGCTTCTACTGAAATTAATTTTTATAGGAAAGTGTTTAGACCAGCTGTGAGTTCCTTTAAAATCCCTCCTCAGTTCATTACAACACATCTTTCTAACTTCAAATCACCCTGCTGCCCAGCTGGTTCCGGGCAATGAAAGTGAACTAAATCCAGCCCCGGCCCAAAGGGGCGCAACCTGTATCTGATTGCTGTTACAGCATCACGACAGCCCCGTGCAAGCCCAGAGGAAGAGTTTCATTCCCTTCACCTGGACCCAACCTCATATGAAAGCGAGATTGCTAAAATATCAGAAGGGTGTTGCCAAATCGGAGAGACTGGAGAAAGAAGCAGCTGAGCTGATTCTGATACAGGAGGAATTAACTTGGGGGAAGTTCAAAAAAGGATGAGTAGAGAGCTCTTTTCACATTTAAGCCAAAGGGATTTTTGTCATTGAGGTTCCTGGAACCAAGGAGACCAGGAACAGCAGAGTTAAATAAGAACTAACAAGAACCTGTTTTCTATCATGTTAAATGCATCGAGACCAAAGAGACACAGATAGAGAACACAATCTGGAAATCACCATTTCACAGTTAACATCAAATCTGATACATCTTTGTACTGAGCTGCTCTTCCCAGTGGGAAACCTCTCCAAATACCTTTCTTTCTGTTGTGAGAACAAGGGCCTGTCCACACCGTACCAGCAGAGCTGTACTGACGCTCTTTCCCAACGACGCAGCACATATACAGTGCTAGAGCATACGCAGCTTGTGACCACGTGAAGACAGAGCGTATGACGTTGCTGACCCTGTTTTATATGGGCACCTAGCAGATTTTTGCAGTGTACACACCTAGCCTTAGTTACACAAATTATAAATATTCCCGGTGCAGTCAGCCTCAGAACTGCAAAGAGGCACCGCTAAAACCCAGCTGTCCTTTCAGCTGATCATGTCAGGAACTCCTGCTATGCACCAACACTTGCACGTAGTTTATATTAGCATGCAAATCTTCTGGCTTTGATTTGTAACCTTACATATGACCCCCAGATGCAGCACTGGAATAGCAGAGCAAGGGCCTGGGAAAGGGAGCAAACCTCCTCCAGGCCCTTCCAGAACAATGACAAAGCCCTGGGACAGTCTAAGTGCAAATAATGGAAATTCTCCTGGGATTCTGCCACAGAATAGTGGGATTTTTTTTTCTTCCCATTTTGAGTAGAGGGGGAAAAAGTTCATGTAAATTAAGAGACCCTTAGAGTCACAAAGCTGGAACTGAGATTTACAGTACTTTAAGTGTCATCTACCATCCAGGAAAAAAGAACTTTGAAAAACTCTCGTAATTTCTATACAGTTTGTGCAACTACTTTTTTTACGCGTGACTCAAGGATAAAAGTCAAGGAGAAATAAATTGGACTAAACAGCAAAGCATCACAGAACTATTAGCGTAATTCATTAGAGACATGAATATTTGCATTTTATTTGCAAAATTCTAGAAGATAGAGACAGAGAACCAGACTTACCTTCAAAACACAAGTATCATTCAACAAACATTCGATGGATAGAGATCTTCGATTATCCTACCTGCATGATTAATCATGCATAAGACTGAATGTACTTTTTTTCCTCCAGGACAACACTAACCATGCGAAGCCAAACTTAGGAAGAAGAGAGAACAAAGCAATCTCTCCGCAAGCCTGGAAAGATGCAACACTGAAGTCAGTGGAAAAATTTTCTTTCATTTCAATGACCTTTGATTTCAGGCTCAGGCAAAATCCAAGTTTCTTGTGGTGAGAACAGTAATAGAAGAAAAGGATTTCGTGTCCTAATCTTGTAAAAAAGGCCATGAGGAGGGCCAGAATTTCACTGTGAAATACCAAAGAGGAGTCAAATGTGTGGGGAGTGCTCCTTAGTTCCCCCAGCAATTCTGGCCAAGGGTGGAAAACTGATGCAAGAGTCCTGTGAGGGACAGATTCCCCACGGTCAGGGCATGGTGCTGATTTAAAGACAAAATTACCTTCTTCCTGCGGAACTTCAGGGTTTTCAGGAAGATACTCTGCCAAATCCTCGCACCCTAAATCACTTGGCCTCTTTGCTAAGTCAATCTATTGTCTCAGCCCTTTCCTTTCCTCCTACTCTTCTCACAATCATATTCATTTTCCCTCCTTTTCCCACGCTTGGCTTCCTGCCTTCCGACTTGCAGGAACAGCCTCTCCCACCCCAGACACAAAGGACCATCGTGGACGGTGTAAATGTATCCCAGTCCAATTCTGCAATTTGTAGCCTGGGCCACACACACACACACAGAGACACACACAGTTTTTCATACATGGGTTTTCTGATCGCATTCACCCAGCGCACGAGGTTCCAGGTTCTGTGAGCTTTGTGGTGCACTCGTTGGAGCAGAG
Organism: Rhea pennata; assembly: GCF_028389875.1. Taxonomy (NCBI): domain Eukaryota; kingdom Metazoa; phylum Chordata; class Aves; order Rheiformes; family Rheidae; genus Rhea; species Rhea pennata. The sequence continues at coordinate 13,804,377 of NC_084669.1, read as the reverse complement.
ATATGAAGGATATGCTTTCTGAGTCTGGTGCAATGCTATGGTTCAGGCCCTTCTGCTCCAAGCAGTGCTTCCCCTTTAAAAGCTGCAAATATAACTATCCTATAGACACCGTGGCCAGCATGGGTGGCAGGAGCAGTGTGGCTAGCACGGTGCTCTGCAGCAGCCCTGCTCTGGACCCCATGTTGCAGTCCCCAAGAAGGCACCTGCTGGGCAAATGCAGCCTTAAAAGAGACCAGATCTCTCCTCAGGGTCTACTCTGCCACATCCTGCACATTGGAAGTATTTGCAAGGAAAATCCTACAGAAAAACATGCAACAGAACCTGGGAGAGGCCCAGGAATTTTGCCTGCCCTGGGCTGGGCTTTCTCACTCCCACAGCTTCCCTCCTGCAACAAACTCAAAGTCCAGTCTGGAGACATGCTGGCGTTTGACTTTCTGTCAGAGCTGTTAGGGGTGGCAGTGACAGCCACCCTTCCTTCTCCTTTACCTATCACAACCCAGCCACGAGCCACACATACACAGGGAGTTACTCATTTCTGGAAGGAAAGCGTGTGGCTGCAAGTCAGCATGTGTCACCTTAGAAGTAAGCCTTTCAGAGCCGTGCCCATATTATATGTCCTATTGAAACCCGTAATAAAATATGAATCAGCAAAATGACTGTACACATGTACATTCCTGTTGAATTCAGGGTTTACAGTGCCTTGGAACAATAAACAAACCTCTTCCTGTGGATCCTTGAGCCTGAATATTCTCCCGCTCTTGGCCACTTAAGTAGAATTATTAACGTTCCACAGAGAGAAACACTATTAAATCTGCCTAAGTGACCACCCAAAGCCCAGCAGAATTACTGTCTGTAACAGCAAGCTTTCAAGAACTAATACAGCTGCACTCAACACATACAGCATCTGGAGAGAACAGGAATGTGCTAAGCAGGACTGGGGGGAAAATTCCTAATTTAAGCATCCCAAAGTTGGCATCCCAACCTGATCAAAGCTACTCATCTCAGATCCTTCTCTAAATACACGGCTAGGGTAGAAATCATACTCTGGAGTTGCCTTTTCCCCAGGCAGCAGCAGGACCCCACACTAGACATCTAACGCCGAAGAAGGCTGAAATTAAGGCAGATGAAGTGTGCCCTGAGAAAGGCCTTGTGGTGCAGAGCTGCCCAAGCCAGCGCTGAGCTGCGAGGTCTCCAGGATGCAGCACCACTGGTCCGTGACGGTACGGAAAGCTGGGTCAGTCCCACTCAAGCTCCTAAGCGCTACATTTCTGCAGTGCACTTTGGCCACCCCAGCGCTCAGCCACTGAACAAAAAAGCATCTCCAAGTCCAGCCCACCGATCAGCACAGCCAAGGCTCTGGGTCCAACAGCCAGCCATTTAATACTCCCAAGTGCCAAAGTTCCCTTTAAAAATGAGGATTTTTGACTCCTAACTCATTCAGAGGATTAAAACTTTTCACTCTGAGTCTCCAGAGTGATTTTAAATTCCAATTCATGAAGTGATAACACAGAAAGAAGCTGGAGGCACCACTAGAATTTACTGTGAAGCAGATTTGCAAAGATGGTAACCAAAAACAGCATCCTAACAGCAGGCTAGGCCTAATCCCAGTGCACCAACAGCCTGCTCAGAGGGCATAGCACAGATGCAGTGAGCTGCAGGACAAATGCATCTCCTGCCAGGCATTTTATAAATAATGATCTGATCTGAAAATCATTTCCCTAAGTGCTTGCTCTTACAGAGAAGATTTGAAGCAGAACATTGAGATGAAAGATAGATGTGCTCAACTTTTTCTTGACCTATTTCAAGCCTCAAACTTTGCTACCCACTCCCAGGCTGTAATCCCTACTGCCCTAAATGTTTCCAATAGTTAACAGGAGCAGGGCAGACACAGGAGAGCAATGCACAACGTTTACAGTACCTAACTGTGTCCTTGCCACTGGCTGGGAACAGAGATGCAGGAATCAGCTTATCTAGTAAGGATACACCTAAGCTGGCTTTGACTGGGGAGACACCTGAATTGCCGCAGCTTTGGCTGCCAAAGCGGGAAGCACAAAAAAAAAGCAGCTAAGGAAGAGTCCAGCTCAGGAGTGACTCTGTGCAGCCATCCCTGCTCTAGGGTGAAGCAGGTCGGGGGCAAGCTGAGCCAAAATCATTCATGCTCCGTGCGCAGGGCATGAAGCAGTCGGCTCAATGCCACAAAACACATGAGGTGTGAATTACAGCATCATAACTCACGCCCTGAAGTGTCTTATTGCAAAATGGCTCCGGGCAGAGCTAGGATTTTTTTTCAGTGTCGTAATTCCCCTGCCTCTTTTCTCTCCCCCACAGCCATCTTTTGAGTGGAGATACGTTCGAAGAGGATCAAATCTCACCCTCCTCAGCCCTGCAAAACATGAGTTAAACTAGCAGAGCTTGGCCCCTGTGCCTTTCTTAAGGCTTCAATAACATTAAATGAATGCTCCTCAAATATAAACCACTTGTTGCCTTGGAACAACACTGAGAAAGACATAAAATCGCCTGATACAAACACTGGTGCTGTCAGTGGGCTCTGTAAGAGCCAAAGCATCATGTGCTCCCAGCAGTGCCTCCCTTTCCCTCTGCCTGTGTGCACCTTTCTGCCTCAGGAGTAGAAGGACTGCTGGGTAAATCAAGGCATGGTGCGAGGGAAGGTCTCCAGGTAGGAGCCTCACGGTTCCTAAGGGCCCAGCTCTGTATCCTGCTGACATATCTGGTTTGTCATCAGGAGTCAAGTGAAAATAAACCCTTGACCATACACCAGCAGATTCAACTGTTAAACCAGAGGGGCTGCCCTCTGCAAAGCCAGGAAGGCACTTGCTTCAGCACTGCCCTGGTCTGCCTCAAGTGTGGGGAATGAACATCCTGAAGGGCCATAGGCATCATGGTGGGACACTTCATTGCTTCAGAAGCTAATGGGATGGCTTTCGAGACAAGAAATAAGATGTTAAATCTAGGGCAGGAAGCTGCTTCCAAGTCAACCAAATCCTACTGAAAGCAGAGGACGCTGAGAAAGTCTCCTGTGGGACTGGGCAAACCCAGTCCAACACGGCCACTGCCACTGCTCTCATTTGAGGGAAGACAAAGTCAGATGAAATGAAGACAGGAGCTATTCCAGATGAGAAAGCCACACACACGGGTGCCAGAGAGACCATTAGGCTCCCACAGTCTCTCTTCTTTGTTAACCATCCAAATTGCTCTTGAGGGTAAGAGAAGGAGCCAGCTGGAGAACTGACCAGTAGTTTTAGAAGAGCATAACCACCAACTCCGAGACATAGCTGACCACAGGGCAAAACCACTGCTCCCATCAGCATTCTCTAGGAGCATCCAGGAAGCCCAGGGACCACACATGACCGCCAGAGTGATAATCCAGGCCTGCACGGGTGGGATCCATATTGCCAGTGCCCCAGGAAGAAGAGATTTCTGCTTCCCAGAGATGTGCGCGGTGCCTCTTCCCCAGCAACACAAATACAACTAAGAAGTTCCTTGTGGTTTGTAAACATAGAGGCAAATCTTACAAATAAGCCTAACATTTCTAGGTCTTCATGGTCACAGACAACTATCTCTTTTCTGAATACTGAGATGCTGAGTGTGTTGCTTTGATGCCATGGATAAATGTCATCTCCTCAGAGGAGGAAACCTTCCTGGAAAGCATAGACCAGCCTCTGGAGATCACAGCAGCGATCCCTTTCAGGCTCGAATCAACAAAGCACAGAAGAACATGCTGCTCTTCAAGAAAGGCAATAAAATCCAATGACTACAATGAGATTTAAGCCTACACTTAACTCCTTTGCTGACCTGGAGCCTGCAACCATCAGGGTCTTCCTCTTTGCCACTTTGCTCCAAAGAAGTGAGCAATTACAGACCCTGAACTTGTGTAACTGTTGAATTGGTGGCTCTGATCCCATCTCTTGGTGACTATCATCCTGCTACTGTAACTTGGTGATTTCCCCAAAACAGGCGTAGGCACTAGATCGAGTATCCTGCTGCTTCCAGCCTTGCACAGATCAGTAGAAACTCCGCGGCCCATTTTCTACCCTATATGAATTGTTACCCTCATTTCACACTCTCTGGCCAACTTTTAGTTGGGAGTGACTGAATCCTCTCCAGGCTGGTTCATTTCTTGCCACAGCTGCAGCAGCCTACACACATTTCCAACCTTTATTAACCCTCTGGAGCTTCAGATGCCATGTTTCCACCCACAAAGCCTGGGGAGAGCTCTAACACAGCCCCTCTGTTGTGGCAAAGCCTGGTCATGATTTCAGGCACTCAGCAGACACAATCCTTAGAGAGGATGCGATACATCTTCAGTCTGTCAATGGCACCATGTCTCATTCGCACCCACAAAGGATGACAGCAAGTGAGTGTGTTGCAGTGCCTATCAAATCTGCAAAGCACTGACTATCACAATGAGAACTGGTGAAATTAGGAGAAATACAGAAAACAGAAACATCACACCTCTTCTAGCTGACTAGTCCCATTCTGCCCCATGGATTTAAGGAGTGGGACAGGAAAAAACTCTATTTGTAAGAGGCTAGAGTGTTATTCAGGGATTCAGAGAAATCCCTTCTATGTGAAAGTGGCCTCCAAAGCACAAATTCCAGTCTGCAGACCTGGCCACGCAGCAAATCCACTGGCCCGCTTGGAGACACCTGCCAGGCCCATCAGAGACCTAGCTGCCTTCTCACTGACATAGGAACCCTCCTTAACTCAAAAACTGCCCCCAGCACACCACCAAACCGCAAATCTCCCTGGCAGGTAAATTATCCAAGTATGATTTAAAAGTGAGCTCTAAAGCTAGGGAGCTCAGCCAACTGCTGCATCTGGCCACAATATTAAGAGTCAATCCCCCAGTTAATAACCTCAGACTCCATTGAGGTGTGACATTAAAAAACAATCCCAATAATATCCCAACCATGTCACTTTATTTTTTTCCCCTTGAAATGACATCTGGCATGCAAGCATTGGGTTTTCTCTCATCCCAGGAAAACCAGCAGCAGCATTTTCCAAAGGTCTCTGTTCCCTAGTCAGGGAGTGGAAGAGATGCAGTCAGCTTGGGCATGGCTGCTAGCATTTTTCCAAACAGATGGACTTCCATCCTCTTCTCTTCTCCACTCATACCAGGAGAAACCAAGTTTCTTGTGTCGGCCTTCAGCTGGGGAAGGAAGGAAAAGCCATTCCCACCGCTACCATTCCAAAATCAGCAGCTGACTGTGGCCGCATGCAATGTACCTACAATCTTCTCCTATATCACGTACAAAAAATCTTCAGCAAGAAGTGTCTCAGTCTGGTGGTCTCCAGCAATGGCAACAGTTTGAAGGTCTGTTCTCAAACTCAACTCAAGCAGAGCTTCCTCCATACCCATGCTCTTGCCCAGAAGGAGGTACCTATATTCATGACACTTCTTGAACCATGGGCACAGTTTTCATTCTCCCAGCCTTTGTTGTGCACTAGCTGACACCATACACATGCTTACATAGGAAAATGTGTGCATATATCTCCCGGTTTTCAGACTAATCCCAACTTTGTGTTCTTACAGTTTTGCCAACTGCCTCTTTTCCCTCAGAAGAAACTGAGAAATGGTCCTGAAGAATTATGCCAACTCCAGCAATCTTACCCAAGTCCTCACCACTCACAAAAGGGACAGGACTCAGACCAAGTCAAGTCATAGAATCGTAGAATGGTAAGGTTGGAAGGGACCTCTAGAGAGCATCTAGTCCAACCCTCAGTGTAGCCCATACAGGGATTGAACCCACAACCTTAGCATTAGCAGCACCACGCTCTAACCAACTGAGCTAAACCTGCCCCCAAAGTCTAGACTCCTACGCACAAGCGAGCACAAGGTTAAGGGGCTGTTGGTGCTGATGGGATGGTTTTGTAGATAGAGATTATGAGGGCTCAGCCTGAGCTTTCATTGTGAAAGAGACACTTCCCAAACATGGAGCCATGCCCTTAAGAAGGGCTGTAGCATTACAATTCAATTTAAGGAACCAGTTACAGCTGAAACAGAGTCATCACTCCAAACATGTCTGGAAACCCTACTCCAAAAACTAATATAACCACATTGCTACCTCAAAGCCAAGGGGGTGGCATCTGGAAGTGTGAAGGGCAAAAGCAGATTTTCCAAAAAGGAAGGAAAAACACTTCAGGAAAAGCTTGCACATAAGTCTGAAAGAGCCATGAAACAGGAGTTGAAATGCAGAGAAAACTCACAAGCAAACATTCCTCAAGGAATGCCAGCACTGGCACGCATGGCAGGGACAGGTAAACTTGACAGCGCCAGGCACAAGACAGAGGGAAAAATGTTCTTGGTGTAAGATTGTTTTTCTGATGAAGTGGAACAATGTGGCTATGAAAAGAATTGAATTTTCTTACCAAGTTTATTTTGTGCTTGGGCTGCAAGCAGTACTCTCCTACTGACTGCCAAGCTGGCTACTGTGCTCCTCTTCACTCCACAATACTTTTTTGATTGGCAAGATATTATTTCAGATCTACAAAATCCTCCTGGAACCTGCTTCCAATTAACTGAATTCCTTCTCTAACTAATCATTTTATTTGCCTAATTATTAGCAGTGCTTGGAACCAATTAGATGCTGTGGACAGAAGCCAGTAGGGTTTGGTCCCTGCCCAGCAGCTTTGTTTTCATATATTGCCCTACCAAGGACCAGGACCAAAGTCTCCAGCTTGGCTCTTTGCTACTTAGGCTGGGCAGCCTCGAGGGTCCCAGAGGCAGAGTTGCTGCAGGCCCTGATCTGGGAGCAGTCTAGGAGTAAGTACACTAGGAACATGCTGGGGAGCCACCTCCCACTGGATGTGAGGCATCTCCCCAGCTGAGAAGGTCTGCCATGCCCTACCCTGGCCTAGAAAAGATGCTCTGACTCTTTGGGTACTTGCCTTCATGGAGTGGCAAGTCCTGTCTGCCCTCTTTGACATAGGCACATCCACTGCTCAGGGGTGCAATGTCTTTCTGCAACGAAGAAGCTGCCCTTTGGCAGAAACAAGGCAGGACAGTGGCTGTATTTCCCTACACAAAGCAAATATGTTCTCTGCATTTATCCAGCAGCAATTGGTGGTATAATCTGGATTAAGCATCTAGGAGACTGAATTGCTCTCCAGCCCATAAAAGAGCAGCAGCATAAGGGTAGGTCTCGTTAAACTCATATAGCATCTCAGGAGTCAGAGGACAGTTACGCACAGAAATTAAAAGTGAGGAGGTTTGTGAAGCAAGTATCAAGGGAATTTTTATACTTAAGATACCTTTCAAGTGATAAAACAAATATTGAGACAGTATGTTGCTGAAATGCGGTGGAATAGCAGTGCAGCCCTCTTAAAAAACCTCCCTCCTAAGCAAGAGATAAACACGTGGGTGCCTCTTCTTGGCACATCCAAATCCTCTGGGATAGGAGAAGCCTGCTGCCGTGCCTAACGTGGGGAGAAGGAGCTCAGTCGAACACAAAATGCTCCTAAAACACTCCTAGCCTCCCTCAAAGCACAGAGGTACGGCCACTCACGCACACCCAAGCTGGCAGGGATGGGACATCCTAGCTTCGGCTGCTTCACAAAGTTCAAAAGCTTGTCACAGCTGACACGGAAAGTCTGCAGCATCAGCGGGGCAAGACTGTTTTCTAGGTCCCCATCTGCCTCCTACTTGATCACCTCTCCCTTGGAGCCTCAACACAGTATTCCCACAAATGTCCCATGTTTCTACACAGCCCAGGTACGAGCCCCAGGGAACAGCAAAGGCAACCTGGGGAAGAACTTGCTCTGAAGACAGACAACAAAAACATCCCCACCATTTACAGGAAGTGGAACATAAGCTTTAAGAGAATCTTATGGGAAAGAAAAAGACAATATCCTGTACTATAAAGCCACTTTAAACACATTTGTTTCACAGTTTCTGGAATATAAAGCAAAGCCCTGGAGTTCTGCCAATCAGTCAGTATTTTTACAATCATATCAAAGCACGTGATAAAAACAAAAAGCTTAAGAGTCAAACTCAGTGCTGGGATTAGAAACCACGCTGAAGCGAACAGCATGATACAGGTCCGAACGGCATCCTCTGATCATGGACACTTAAAAGACATTTGGTTTTACACGGACAGCATTTGTGCCCCAAACCCGCATGTCAGATTCCTCCTTCAGCCCTTTCAGCTGGGAAGGGCTTTGGGCAAAGCCTAAAAACCCTTACCACCTGCAAGTGCCAGGGTCTGCGGCTGTCCCAAATTGCACGCATCACTCGGAGGAGTGCGCAGGCTGAGGCCGTGCTGCTTAGCTCTTCCTTTGTCTCCTTTTCTGTCCCCTGCCAAAGCTGCTCCCCGTGGGAGTGGGGTATTTCTGAGCATCCCTGCAACGCATGCTACCCCACGTGTGAAACGTTTGCAGGCTGCAGCCTGCAAGTAGTGGGCAGTACAGAAGGGCTCACTTCTGAGTAAGCTTCAAGCTCTTACACACAGGGATTAAGAAAGATATTTTTTAATTTGTTCAGTATAAAGTATCAGCCAACTTGTGCAAAGAGATTAACAGAAGCAGCAGCATCAGACGTGCTCAGAGCATGGCTAGTTTTGCAAAAGCCAACAGAGCCACTATTGGATTATAAAACAGTTTCACTGCTAGGATGCTACTTACTGCTCAGGGAGCTAGCTGCAATCCAGAGCATGGGCTGCCAACCCCGAGAAGAGTTTTAAGAGGCTCCCAGCTGCAATGCCTGGAATTAGAAACCATCAGAGATATCTCCTCACTTCACAGGACCCAGCACTCTCTCTCCTGTCACATCTGTCAGGACGGGGCAGGAGGCAGCAGTGGCAGCACAGGAGCTAGGAGAGGGACTGGGGTACCGAGGGTCCCCTGTGGCCCGGGCTCATTCCCGTGGCAGCAGAGCACAGTGCTGCCTCCTGCCACTGAAGTCCCCTGCACAGCCAGAAAACCAGAGTGTCCAAGGCAGATCTCACTTTCAGCTAAATTCCTCTTTTACATATCTAAGGAGACATGCAGCTTCCCTATCAAAAGGTCTCCAAGTGCAAATTTTAATGGGGGATATCAGAGAGAAGCTTAAAGTTAGAGCTGTTTATTTTAAATACTGGATGTTCCCTTTGCTTAGTTATTTTGGCCTCTGGTTAAGCTCCCTTTCATGTAACATATAGAGATAATTTCTTCTTTTGTATGGCAAGGCTGATCAAACTGGGAGTGATTTCCTTCCAAAATGTTTTTTTCAACCAATAAAATGACCTGTTTGTTGCAATCAGAATTTTTCCATAGTGTTTTTTGTTTCTGCACAAGCTGCATCATTTTATTCCAGAGTCTACAGATTCAAAATAATAACTCTTTCAGAACAAAAATTAAAAATGTACCTTTTCTAACCACAGATGTTGACTCTAACTACTATCCATGGTAGTTCTCCTGCAACAGGAATTAAGTACAATTTGGGGACTAAGTTTTGTATAGTGAAGGTATTCTATAAAGTAGATGTTACCATAACCAACCAGCTGCAACAGGGCTGTAAACCTCTGTAAGTAATACAGTCCAACAAGACGACAGGTCATACAACCCTCAGAGACTGTATCTTAATGACACTCCTGGGGTCATCAACCAGCGCTTTCACATAAGAGCAAAATTTTAAAAAGCACTGGGGAGGGAATGATTGGGAATAACAAGAGAAAAACTTACTCTCTTTGTTGGAAGTTTTCCATCACTCAGCACTTGTCTCCTGCGCTCTGACCTTATTTCATAAAAGCTGATGAGAAAGCCCCCGTCAAGCAAAGTGTCAGCCACGGTCTAGTGCCCCGCATCTCGCTCGGACATGGAGGCTTGGTGGGCTGGAGGCTGTAACTCAGCTCCATAAGCAAAGTGAGATGGCACTGAACATCACTTCTAAACTCTGTTGCCAACAAGCTGTATTTTTGATTAAAGGAGCAAAATTTTCCAGCTTTCCTGAGCAGCCTTAGCTCTCACTGAATTTTTCTTTTGATCCATCCACCCCTTCTAGTCAGAATTTTAAACAGCTAATGGTGTCTTTTTTTCTCTCCTTGACATCTTTTGATCTGCAGGGCTGAGCTGGGATGAGACCTGAAGCATGTCATACCATATTATGCCACTTCTGATGCAACATGTCTCAATGAGAATGGGTTATACTGTACATTTGCATAAAAACTAAAAGCAATTTTGAGGAAGAAAACAGAAAGAAGTAGTTTTCTGGAAATTAATTAATGACCTGACACAAACAGCACATGCAATAGTTTCTCTACATCTTTCAGTTACAGCTTGTCTGATGGAGAAAATTTAAAAAGTAGGTTTAAGGGCGTGATTTTGACCTTCTCCCTATCTGAAACGTCTGGTGACAACAGCAGCAACAGCACAGTCTGACCCCAGGGATTTGTAAGGACACAGAAAATAGGAGAAACATTCTAACCGCGGGATGTATTTTGTGTGTAATATCACAACGCGTCTACAACACATGACTCCAGAAGCCCAGTGTCACTGCTGCGACATGTCCATTCAAGGGCGGTTGGGTAGGGATTGAATCTAAATCTGCACACTGTGTCTCCTCGTGACCGACACATCACTCGTACCAACCCTGTGCAGGTACCTTCTGTTCATTAAGCCAAAAGCATTTGATGGAGATGGGAAAACAGCATCACATCCTCCAAAACTGAAGCAGGGAAGTAAAGACAAGGAAAAGGAAGCGCCTCAACGTAATAAACACCAGTGACAACCACAGACTTCATGAAGGAAATTTTGCAATTCTGATTGAAAAATAACAAAAAAGAGACCACAGGTGATTCGCCACAGTCACATGGCAGTGTGCGGCAAGAATGGGAATAGAAGGCACATCTCCCGACTCTCGAGATGCTGTGTGAGATGTTTAACCCTAGCCTTCCCCTCAGAAGCTGCTCTCATTGAAGCCACAGTTACAAATACCTTTCTTTGCTCCAAGGGGCTGAAATTCCAAAGGAATCAGGCCCTTCCATGCAAAATTATCCTCAGGTTGTTTTTCTTGTTGCTTAGGGGAGGCAATGCTGGTTTACTAGTGTCCCCCTTCAAGAGACAAACAAAAAGTATTTTTAAGGCAGTTCCACGTGTCTCCATTGCCGAGCCCAAATGCCAGAGAAGGAAAAGCCACCGTGTGGCCTGTCTAACTGCGGGTGGCCTGTCTAACTGCGGGCTTTCTAGCAGACAGGGCTGCTTCTGGGGACTAGCTTGTGAACCCTAGAGACAGGACTTCCCCCACCCCTTACGGACCATAACACCTCAGAGCTGCTGCCTGGCACGGGCGGCCCAGCCGCAGCTTGGAGACAGCCCCAATCTGGCCTCTACAGGGCCAGCGCAAAGTGCGTAATCCAGGTGAGAAATTACATACGCTAAGCTTTCAGCTGTTCCACCTGCAAAAATGACAGACACACCTACACCAAGCGCTGTCACAGACTAGACCTATTTTTTTTTGCCCGAAAAAAAAAAAAAAGATGAAGGGAGCTCATCTTTCCTCAGAAGCTGCTCGTGACTTCTAACGCTCAGCGCTCACAAAGCCAGATACACAAAGGCACAAAGAACTGCTTCAGATCAGCCCTGAGGTGTGCCAGCACAGGGACTCCAGCACCTGAGGGACACAGAAGTACTGCTCGTGTGGTTTTGCCTTTGCATTTAGCGTCTGGTCTTTCGGACAGCAGCTCTGGAGCATGCAGCAGGGGCGACACAGAAGATGCCAACGTGCGGCTCCCTGACCCCCTCGCGCTACGGTTTTGCTGAGCACCACCACAGAGCCAGCGGCTCTGACCATTCTCACCCCTCCTAAGCTGGGACTTTGTGAGGACGCTAGAGTCAATCATGTTGCTGGCACTGGGGAAACCTTCCCTCAGACCATCCTGTGCGACAAACCTGCCTGGCCAGGTCAGACAGACCAAGCACACCCATCAATCAATCTGTCGCCTCCTCCCACCCATAAAAGAGGAGGACATGCTACTGACCCTTTCAAGTGCTACAAGGACCAACCTGTAGTGTTAAAACATAGTGCTAAAGCTGACACAACTCTTCCCTCTTGCTAAGTCTTACAACTGTGGAATTAAAAGCTCATTTTAGAAGTGGTAAAATGACTTCCACTTCAGAATATAACTCCCAGGGGAAAGAAGAAAGTTTGTAATTTCAGCAGGCAAATACATGAGATTGTTTCTTAATTACCAAAGGAAAAGCAGCTGGTTCAGTTCATGCTATCTTAATAATTTTCCTCTCTTTGATGTCTTGATCACATCTTTTGAACAACACACTTGAAGCTTAACACTGCAGAGAACACTTATTTTCATAATGAAAGGGAAATATTTTGCTCCATGCATAATATTTAGTTATCCTGATAGGCTGCATTGATAGGGCTTTATATATTGTGTTTTCAAGCTAATGTTGATTTTAGAAGAGGCCTGAGGGGTAATGCAAAAGATAAATACTGTAATCAGTGTATGTATCCCGCATCCTTTAAAGTGGTATCAAAAGGTTCCTAATGAGAAAGATACAGGCACACAAAACTTTCTCATCCTAAAGGCAAAAAAAAAAAAAAAAAAAAAAAAAAGAGGATGATTTGTTTTCCATTTTAGTTTTAAAAGTTAAAATTTCTAAGCTGCATGAAAGTGATATTAAATCTTTGCATATTACAATAACATATCCACTGCTGTACAATATACAATACCAAGAATCTCTCCACTTCCACAGACCGCAAAGATGGTCAAAAAATCTGGAGAAAACGTACACTTTTGAGAACCACTGGTAACAGCCTGATGTTTCACGACAATCGCAGAAAGCTACAGCGAATGTATTTGTACGCTCCTTTGCACTGCGCTGCACTAACAGAGAAAGAGAAGCAGTGGGACTGCCCAGCCACGCGCACACAGCCCCCAACTCCTCGAGCCACAGCTGGAGCTGGTGCCCAGGGAAGCCGCGTCTGTACAGGCACCTGCAGTCAAATGAACAGGCTGGGATTTATTTTATCACAACAGTGTAAACAGATGCAGAGCCTCATCTGAAGTTGGGGAGGATGTGTCTCTTGGGCTGCATACAAGAAAAAGGAGCAGTGAATCTTGGAAAAGAACGTGCTAAAAGGATGTTCACAGATGGAGAAAGTGCCCCTAAATGTTTTTGACCTGGCCAGAAAGTACAGCGCTATTGCATATATTCAACCTTTACTCTAATTCTCCGCCTATAAACCAAGTCCTGGGACTACAGCTTACATTCAAGCTATCTAAACAAAACCTAGTGGTGGAGGAGTGATTTCAGGATGCAGACTTTTATTTTAACCATAACACCCATTTCCTCACTCTTTTCACTTTAAACCAGATGCTGTTACGTTTGTGTGACATTTACAGTTAACAATGCAGGCTCTGGCCGGGTTTGCTGAAACAGGGAACAAAACCATGATTAAACTACTTCCGATACGCAAAGGCGCTTTGAACCTCGTGTGTGTCACGGACAGCGGCGCGTCGGAGGCGCAACCACCGCTCAGCCGAGGTCAACCACGCTCCGAGCTGCAGCCGAGCGGAGGCGAAAGGCAGCCGCTCGCAGCCCGGGGCTGCCCATCGCTGCCCCTTCCCCACGGCGCTGCGCCTTCCCAGCTGCCAGAGAAGCAGCAGCTGTGCTGTCTCGCAGGAATCCCAGCGAGAAAAACCCTGCCAGGAAACAGGTCCTGATTAATCCCTGTCATTTTGGGGAATGGAGGGCACGGTGGATAAGACCAGGAGGGGAAACGACCTCCGGCTGGGAAGAGCTGGAAGCGATGACATTTTACTCAGGCACAGGAGAGCATCCCTGACCACAACACTCAGCTTCCAGGGAGCAACAAAAAAGCTTCTCTTCCAAAAAAGGAAATAATTTGGGGCTTTTTTGCTCCCTGAATTGGCTAGCCACAGTCTCAGAGAAGTGCCAAGATGAAGAGGATGTGGGGAAGGGAACTGAGGCTGCTTTTGGTGGCCCCTATATGGGCACAGCAGTGCTGGCGAGGTCCTTACCAGGAGCCAGAGCGGCTCTCTGGGATCCAGACCCATCATCTCCTCCGCCAGGAGCTGCATGGGATGTCAGATAAGAGATAAGTGCACCGGGATGTGCAACAGCAGTCTGAAGTCACTCATGCCAGCAATGTCCGTGAACGGACGCAGCAGTCTGCCTCGCTCCTTTCCCCCATCCGAAAGCCCCCATCCAACTCAGCACAGCTTGGCTCCCCCCCCACAAACAGCCCTGTGCAAAGCTCTATCCCGCCAGCCTCTAAAAATAGCAGTGGGCCGAAATTTGTCGCTGGGGCAGCCTGGCTTGGCTCCCTGTGCATATCCACGCACCCTCCCCCCGGCACACGGAGGCAGCAAGGGGCTCTTGCGTGCCTCCGCGCCGTCCCCACCAGCTGAGCTGCCCACCGAGTCCGCGACGCGCAGAAGGAGCCGACACGGCTGCCGGGCCAGCTGAGAGCCCGGGAGAAACAGAGCTGGTGCACGCTGCGAAGTTTTGTCCAACAGTTGCTCCAGGGACTTTAGTTTCTTGTCCCTTATACACACACACACATCTCCCCAAACGGGGACGTTTGCCAGGAGAGCCCACGCCGTTTTTATCAGCAGCAGTTTGTGCTACCTGGGGAACTCTCAACGCGCAGTTAAATTCTGGAATGGATTAAAAACTTACGTTTATCAGAAAATTGCATTTCTAGTGAGACGTTAACAATACACTTCACTAGAGGAGGAGAGTTTGGGGGCATCTTTTGGAACATTATTTTGTCTCTAAATGAGGCCGAAAGAAACTCTTAGTCCATTGGAAATTTGGCCAGTTTTCAGCAACAGTAATGTTAATAGTATTTATATCCTGTTCCTCCTCCTCCTCCCAGCCTGAAGGAAAGCTCTTACAGTCTAAGAGGATAACAACAAAGACAGGATAATAAAACTAGAGACTGTTGAAATACAAACACACTAAATCAAATTAAGAGTTGCAATTTAAGAGAGGGAGGCATCTCAGGTAGTGGTAACACCCTCTTTGCTAGCAAATTCAAAGCACTCCATGACAAGAAACATTGTTTTTTGTTATGAAGTCCGATTAAACCAGGGTAGAAATAAAAAATAAAAAATAATAATAAAAAAATCTTCCCAAGAAAACCCATTGAAGCAATGGGGATTGCCAGAGAGACCTTTGATTCATCCTCAAGTCACCAGATGAATCATTTTGTGTTGAAGGAACAAAAAACTACACTGAAGAGATCTAGTCAAAAACTCCCAGTCCCTGAAACCATTTTAGACTGCTCACTAGATCATGTGACATACTGATCAGACATATCCCTAGTGTGCCACGATTTACCTTATTATATGCATTAGTTAATTCATGGTAACTGTCCATAAACTATGACTTGCATTGCGCTTCGGCTGCAAAGAAGGCAAGTTTGCACTACCACGTATTCGGGCAGACTATACATATGCAGGCAGATGTAGCGCCCCACTACTCTTGCACTGAAACTTAAGTTGCAGTAAATTGCCCATGCAATTTAAACCGAGATCAAAGGCAGACCATTTTACTCCTGTAATTTTAGAAACAGTATCTCTTCACAAATCAACTGAGTGTGTGGAGTCAAAAATCACTGCTATAGCTCACTGCTCAAGCACAACAAACTGCAATTCCTCTGTCCGCTGAAACCCCAGGGGTACAAATTAATCAGCAAGGGTCCTTTTCTTTTTCTTTCTTTCTTTCCTTTTTTTTTTCTTCTCTTCCCCTCAGCCATGCACTCCCAATGCAAGAGAAATAACCAATTAGTTCAAAAAATCACCTGTAAGAAAACACTGCAGAGGGAACGCTTTTGCGATGAATGTTCTTAAAAAGATTATACAAATGGGGCTAAAATTAAAGTATTACAGTAACAGTCAGTCAAGTAAGTATTTCACAGCCAGAGTTACACTGCTCAGTGTTAGCCTTCCTTTTTGTAAAATAAGTGACAGCTGTTGGCAATGCCCCCAACTTCTCCTGCTAATCTCCATCTGCCAATGAGGTAACACAGCCTCAGGAAACAAGCCTGGTATCTCGGGCACGTTATCAGTAACGCTGTCCTGCCTTACAGCTCCCTGCTCCGTTTCCTTGCCTTCACGGGCACGGCATCCCTGGGGTGGCTGGAGAGGGAGCCGGGCGTCAGCTGTTTGACCCGTGCACTTGTAATCGCATCCGATACGAGGTGGCTCAGCTTACACCGAAAGGTCCCAACTGCAAGGCAGCCCGGGAGAAGTCTTTTCTCGTCTCCTGCCTGCTGACTGTGAGCACTGACTCCAGCCCCGCGGGCTAGCGGCAGCAGAGACCTGCTCCTTCCTGGGTTCTGCCATAACCTAGAGAGCGTTAAGGGCAATACCCATCCTCACGCTCGAATATGTTCGGGTAGTTGGAGCATGGGACAGACGACAGGAATCAACAGATGCTGGCCAGTATCAACAGAACGGATTTTGGGGGTGGGTATCTCAGAGGTGCCTAGGAAAATTCCTACACCACACACAGACATGCAATGCTTCTTGAGAAAGTCTCAAACCAGCCTCCCTAAACCCCAAATCCAGCATGTTGGGGCTACTCTTTCCCAGCTTCACCACTGATCTGCTCAGTGACAATAGCCAAGTCATGCCAGGTCTCCCATCATGCAGGGGGAAGGAAAGAGGGGAAGAGAAAAAATAAATAAGACACCGACCTAAGCTTTTTCCTTGCAGGGCTGCACTGAGGTTAAATCAGCTCTATGAAGTTTTCACGAGTCTCAGAGAAGCAGTTAGCTGGAAGCACGAAGCATTACTGCATGCTCTCTAGTAACCAGCCCTGGCTCCTCACTGCACGTTAGGCCTTGCTACATAGGAATTTTTTATACAGAAGCCTTACAAAGGAGCTGCCACTGAACAACTATCATTATTCCAGCATAAACACATCTCACTCCATCCAGGGAGAGGATTCACAGCCTTCTGATCCTACCTTTAGGAAATTCCATTGAAAATTAAAGGTTTTTACTCATGATCCCACAGACTGCTACCCATTGCTGACACTCTCATGGGAAGCACACATTCCAAGATGCTTCTGTAGCTTCATTCACGCTTGTCGAGAAGCTCAAATGAAAGGCACAGTGAAGATACCAAATATTTTAACAAGTGGTCTTTGCACATTTTTAGTCCACAGAACAGTGACTTCAGGCTTAAAAAAGGCAAACCTACTGCCAATCACTGCTTTTACCAGCACTTCTGAAATGGACCACAAGCCTCAGTGTAAAAACCACTGTCCTAAAACATAAGGCACTGTATTCCCCTCTTGCGTCTCACAAAGAAATCAGATTCAGCATCAGTTAAATATCTGAAGGGCAAACAAGTCTCTCAGATTGCCTTGATGAAAGTGAGTTGTAGCTGTTACAAAGTCTTTTTAGTCCTCTGATAACAAGCTAGTCCCAAGAGACGTGTAAAAACTGGCACCAAGCCACAGTGAAGACCCTGGAAAATCCTCACACGAGGTCCTGGGAACGTTCACCAGCAAAGAAGGATGGGGAGAGACCAGCCAGGAGGATGGCTGGCCAAACAGCCAGGGTCAAGGGTGGCTTTGGAAAAGCAGCTCAGTGTGTCTTCCCTGGAGTATACTTCAGCACTCAGTTTGGTAAAGGAGACAACTCAAGCAGCAGGAGACATTAATTTTAATGGCAGCAGATTTATAGCCACACAATTTGGACTCACAGGGACTGAAATCCCAAGGGCTGCTAAAGCCTCTCCCTCACCCCAAAGGCAAATGCCAAAAACATTTTAAAAAAGCAGATACGGAAGCTGAAAAGAGTGTTTTTCTGAAACACGCCAGCATCAGTTTTGGATCACGAGCATCACAAATCAAGCTACAAAGAAGCTTGCTGATAATCACCACAGTTATCTCTGCCGATACAAACGGGATATGGCACAACGCTTCCGTGCCTGCCAATACTATAGGCTCCAAATGACCCTGGCTCTCTTCCCCAAATGTTGCGAGACTCTTATTTTGTTTGGCTCCCCTCTTGTTCTCCCTTCACACAAAAAAGGCGTACTTTCAGAACGTCAATCTGGAATTATTTACTGTTGTTGAACCTCAGACAGAAACTGCAGGCCACCTCTCCTCTTACCCAAGCACGACATGCTCACTGCTTGGTCGTGCTACCCCCAAAAGCAGAGGTTGCCCAACCAAGAGGACTTTACCTGAGCCCTTCAGCAACTGTGCCAAGTATCTCACCAAACAAGTTGCTGCCTGCATAGATGATGCCCTACACCTCCCCCGCTCTGTTCTCAATGCCTGCTAAAAAACAGTTTGTATGTGTTTTCAGAATATTATAGACACCATCTGCTTAAGATTACTCTCATTAGAACTAACGTGGGAACAATCAACTGCATTTTCTCCCCTCTGATTTTGCAAGCGTAGCATCAACTGCAAGGCTTTGGGACTAGCCTCTCTTAAACTCCCTGAAGGGAAGAAAACGAAAGACCATGAAAGAGTCACAAGTTACTTCCCAACAACCATCGTCCTTCGTGCCGACACAGGGCATAAGTCAGAGACAGGACAGACAGAGCAGCCCTCCTCCTTCAAATCACATCTGGCTGCATTCAGCAAACCACCCCACCGAGGCCAACCTGGTTCCAGGTGGGTACGTCTGCCCCTGCCATCACGGGCAAGGCTGTACTCAGCAGTGCAAACCAGCTCACCACAAGCTCAATGTTGGCCAGACCGGATTGTTTCCGGTGCTCAGTCTAAACGATTCACTTGAATTTCAGTCTGCAGTGACTGTGAGCAGCGTGGGGCAGAGAAACCTGTTTGCTAGGCATCTTTGAGGGTGTCTCCTTCTACAAAAGGAGGCTAGAGTAGCTCAGCAGAATGAAGGCTCAGGAAGGATAAGGTCACTCTCTACAGAAGAGAGGACAAAAAAGTGGACAGGAGATCAAACCAAACTGAAAGGGAAGACATGTTTATGCAAAAAGACAATACTACCAGGAGAACAAACAGGATGGTTAGGATTAAAAAAGTCTATGCTGGAAGTTAATAACCATCAGAAGACTGAGGCTTCCCCCTAGCCACCCTGCAGGTTCATTTGTGTGAATGCAACATGCTCATCCACCATGGATGACCCAGGAGGTCTGTCCAAGGTCTATGTTCTTCAGTCCCATGACAAACTCAAAGCACAGACTACACAATTCCTCTTCTTTACCTTCTTGTTCCTCACTTCCAGCCATAAAAGGAAATTTTTTCCATCATCCTAAATTAGCATTTCCAACATGCACTAGTCTTAATGTGCTGTGAAAAGGCAATTCTACCAAGAGATACCCCTTGCAGAGCACACACTGCTCTCCCCTGCTTATCTGCCTACCTTGCAAAGAGGTGTCAGTGCATGAAGTATTTGGGATCCTTGAATAAAAAACATTAGATAAGTTCAAAGCCTGAATATATATTAAGAGTAATACTAAATATGGTACCTCCGCAAAAATGAATTGCCACTTAGCCCAAAGTTGGGAAGCCAAAGCTAGAAATAAGCATAGAAGCAAACCAAGGAACAATAATTACAAAATTATTATAAAGGGATTTATTTCATGTGTGGTGAATCTTGCTTCTGAAGGCTAAGAAAGTTAATTTAAAACGTTAGCAATTTAACAGACGGTCTTTTTAATAGGAATCCAGCTACTGTGTTTTGAAATAAAAAGGAGCTAGCATGGCCAGGGGTATTACTCCTGGCTATGGCTTAGCTACTATTTTATTAATTAGGGAGCAAGGCTGGGCTGCAAATGCCTTCATCTTGTCTTACCTGTGATTCAAAGAGTTTGTCTTTGCTGCAATCACTGAAAGATGTAGCTTTACAAACCAAGGCATCTTTCCTGAGCAGAGCCCCATCTAAGGCAAATAGGTCTGAAAGCATTAGCTGCAACTGCTAGACCCTACACACATTTCCCATAAAGCGCCTGGAAGCTTTTGGTGGACACAGACAACAGGACACAGGCAACAGTGGGAAGAAAAGCCCTGGGAACTCAGACAGAGGCCCAAAGTGAATGGACATTTGCTGATGACAGCACTGTGAAGTTGGCTTCGATGCTTGGCTTCTGGTAAAACGATGACATAATGCTGTGCTTACTAGCAGGGAAATCTGAGGGTTGGAAATGGGTCTGTGAAAAAACCACTAACACTGTTTTTTGACAGGCCAACAGATTAACATCTATTGTCACTGGGGCAAGGCCAGACTAGGCTGGAGAACATCCAGGAGTTTGATGTCACTAAGAGGCTTGCAAGGACGTCAGCTAGAGAGTGTTCCCATGTCATCTCAGCATTTGCTGCTATGTTACTGCCTGAAGCAAGCTGCTACCCACCACATTTGTTTAACCCTTTCTATCACAGCACGCAGTAAAAACAATGTGCTGGCCTTTCAGTAAAAGAGGCTTGATCCAGCTCTGCTACAGCTCACATTAACAAAATGTAGAAAAAGTTGATAAAGGACCAGGTGGGACAGGATGCTGATAAGTAAAATGAGAATTTTATAAGGTTTGGACTGTCGGTCCTATGTCAGGACTCTTTTATCAGTGGTAACCTCAGTCTTTACCTTTCTATGAATGAAAATAGTGGACACCACTTCCTCATTTGACTCCTTACGATGTTTTCAGATCCCCTGTGATCCAAATCACACAGCCAGCTGCATCCTTGATTTGGTTTGAGTCACGGTCTTTACTGCAACCCAGTCCACATCCCCCCCACACAGAGCAAGACAATAGCCAAGGATTTTTAGCTCCTAACCAACAAGATTCTAACACAAACCAAGAACACCTGGACTCCCACAAATATCAAAGCCTGATAGGGAGGGAATGATTGCGCTCTGCTTACCAGATGAGTATCCTGATGGTTTGTCATCGCTCTATGGGAATGTGGTGTGCAGAGGCCCATAAAACCCTCAGTACACAAAAAAAGCTTTGCATCACCTCTGCTCAGGTTCACAGACTGCTGGAAGCACAACACTGCCTTGTTCTCAGTCCTTCTATAGACCTTCAAATCCAGCAGCGCTTGATCATAAGATGATCCTTAGTCCAGTCCCAGGTCTGGAAGGCCACTTAAAACTCCAGGATGAAAACAATG
The DNA here is from genome assembly GCF_028389875.1 of Rhea pennata. NCBI lineage: Eukaryota > Metazoa > Chordata > Aves > Rheiformes > Rheidae > Rhea > Rhea pennata. Next base: position 13,783,293 of record NC_084669.1, on the reverse strand, counting down.
GGAAACAACTCCATGCCATGGCAAGATTTTGGGAAGAAGTAAAAAGGATAAAAGGATGACTGTGGAATCAGCTCCAACGGAATCTAAAGATCCATTGCAAACTTTTGATTTCTGTTTCATCTCTTTATCTATGCCTTTTTGTGTACAAATGCAGAGCAGCATGGATGTTGAAACAGAAGCAAACACACGTGAGTGTGCACACACACAGCATCACTCCAAAACCTCAATTCCTACCCAACAACTGCAGTCCCCCAGTGCAAGGAGAGAAGAATGACGTATCACTGTAACCTCAGTGCTTATCAGATCACCAGCCAACACCAATTCCACTCAGTCGACCAGAGCCTCAGTTCTTTCAAAAAAATCGAGGCTCCCTCTGAGATGAAGACACCTCTCACACACCAATACACAGCATTACTCTCCAGTGACACTAGCAAATTGCCATTGCTATATATACAGCTGCTTGTCCTCATGTCAAGGGGACAGATGGAAGTTTAACAGGACAATGCACTTTTTGCCTGGATCAAGGGTACTGCAGTCTCCAGTAGTTGTTACCCACGAAAGAATCATTTTAATATTCTTGGTGACAGTTAAAAGTGAACTATTTATACTTACCTTTACAAATCGGGTATGTCTGCATTAAAGGATAAATTTCAAGCTACCACAGCGCAACTAAGACACAGATGAAAAGCTGTTTCCACAAAACAATCCAGCATTTTGCCATAGATTTTACACAATCATAAAGACAGAAGCTAAAGACCAAACAGAAAATTTCTTCTTGAGCAAGAACAGCTGGAAGTCTCTGCATGTCTCGAGAGTATTTTAGAGGCTAGCTACCTCAAACTGCTCTAGATTACCTTTGAATAATACATCTTGTGTTGTCTTCTGAAAATGGATTTTTCTGATGCATTAGGGGAAAGTTATTTAGATTTGGGAAGAGCAAAAATCTTGTTACCATGTCCAAGACTTGCAACACGCAGAAGTTACAAGATTGCTACACCACAGTACATGGAAAACCAGCATGGATGGTACACTAGTACCAGTCACTTTTTACCTTCTCTACTTCAGCCAATAGCTTTAATCTGCTGTTACTAATAGAAAATAAGCAGCTCTTTTGCTAATAAAAGGAGACATTAGCACCCGGGCTGGTTCAGGGATTGACAGTGTCACTCCACAAACACACACACACACGTGCACACGCACAGTGCTTCCTTTCTACTTCTGACTTTCCTCTTCCCTGTCCCAGACGCCAGCTCCGGAGCTTGCCTGAATCCTGCTCAGGAAAACGCTGAACTCCAGTCTCTCTTCCTGTGACACGCTTGGGAGATGGGAGGAGGGAGACGTACTTAATCTGCTCCCTATGGCTTTCCTCCAGGAAAATACTTCACGTATCCTTGTTTGTTTGTTTTTAAATGCTAAGTGATTTTAATGCTGGTGAAAGTTGCTGGACTGACAGCCCTGGGAAACTGCAGGACTCCCACTCATGCACTAGCAGGGGCTGGGCCAGCTGCCCTGGTTCAGCTCAAGACTGGAAGCTCAGCTGCCGCTTGCAGCATCCATCCCATTAATAGTGGTCCTACAGCCCAGGTCACTTGAGGCCAGAAGATGTCAGAGTGCCAAATTTGCAGGCAAAGGAAATACACATCAAGCTCAGAGACAGCACAGAAAAGCACTCACAGGACACAGGACAGAAGAACATTTTAAGCTATTATTTTTAGAGGACTTTGCTTGAGGTTGCAGTGATCTACTGTGGGTTTGTACCTGCTGCAGAGGGGTGAGTAGGGGGAAAAGGAGTTAAAATAAATAAATAAATCAGGGAGTCTGAAAGATCCACCTAGAGGAATGACTTGCTACCTGAAGACATCTATATGGGCTAAATTACAAATAAGAACAGCTAGAGCTAAGGAGTAGGAAAAAAAATCTCAGTATGTTGAGGAAGCAAGTGGAAACTCTCATCTTCACAGAGTAAGGATAACAGTAATTCAGATGCTCCCTATTGCAACAAAACACTGAGGGTGCAAGTTTTACTGACAGGGAATATGGAGTCTCCCAGAGATCAGACAGCAGCAGCTAGTAACTCACTGTCAACGGCTTTCCTCCCCAGAAAGACCATCTTCCATATTTCACCTCAAACACTTTCTCAGATGCTGGGGTCTCCAAAATGAGAACAAAAGCCCTGAAGGGACAGGCACAGGAGTGACAAGCGCACCTGGCATCCTAGCCATATGTCTCCATGGAGGGGAAGGTGGCTTTTGCATCATTTTGCCCACAATGGTGCCTACTGAATGCTGTTAGGGAAGCAATAGCCTATCTCCTTGCCATTCTGCAGCCCCTGCTCTTTGAGGTGGAGCTGCTGATAGAGGGAAGTGACCCAAACTCAGGGGTTTCTAAGCCTATACTAACAGTCAGCACTTAGGTAGCACATGCATCTTTACACTTTGTGAAAGAAGAGTGAATCCTATCTCTGCTTTACGGCAAAGGACACTGAGGCCCAGAGAGGTTGTACCAATGATCCAAGGCCACACCTCCAGAAAAGAGGACACGCGAGCACTTCTGCTGCACCATACAATGTCTTGCCTGTACCAAACCAGAAAACAGGTAAAGCCTTGTTGGATGATATGAACTTTATCCATCAAAATTTGCATTTCTAGGCACGTCTTGCACAGCAGAGAACGAGAACCACATGCGCTTCCTGTACTGCAGGGGCGGCTATGGAAGACTTCTAAAAAGGAGACAGAACAGCAGTGTGGCGTCCGTGTTTAAACACAGCTATGGTTAGCAGTGGTTTGGCACGTTTCTCCTGACAGATGTAGATATGGATGTTTCCTTTGCAGACCAAGTTTGCATCAAGCCTGTAAGATCATGCTGCTGACTGCTGTGAATGTAGCAGCCTAGAACATCACTGTGTTTTGTTAGCATGGCTTATAGGAAAGAAAACACATCCCATTCGTCACAGAAACAGTACTAGCAACATGTCAGAACATAATTATTGCTAGTTAGGTTTCAAATACAGTAAGTACAGGACCATACATGTATTTATTGACACCTAAAGCCCATCAGTGTTTCATTCCATCTGACGAGTCAACCATCGCAAAATAAAGAAGTTGCATTATAATGAATGTGGCTAAACAACATTACAGCCTTACTGGGAAACCGCAGTACACTCAAGTCCTCTGCTGGAGCAGTCAGTGACTATTAAGACCAATCAGAAATACACTGCAGTTTTACCAGAGCAATATGCAAAATCAGGACAAAGAAACAGATTTTAGAGTGTATATTCTGCCCAAAAATCTAGAATCCCAGTTAAAGCATTTGGTTACCTGCTTACTACACACTGAGCTCCTCTTCAAAATGCTGGGGGGGGGGGGGAGGAGGAGGAGAGAAAAAGAAAAAAGAAAAGCTTTCAGAAATCAATGCCTCAATACTGTCCATATAGTCATCACAAAAGTCATCCTAAGGAAAGAGCACCAAACCATTTACACCACTGTTTTCAGGCTCTTTACAAGTATTATGAGTATTTTCTCTGCTCTAACTTCACCCCAGGGCAATTCAAAGTATTGTTACGTTATCCTTTTCTATGCTCTACCTTTGCAATGATGCCTAAGAGAAAACCAGACAACAGTCTGGGTTACTGTTTTGCCGAGATCATCACCTGCTTTGGCAACTGATACCATCTAACTGTCCCTACCTGTTTGCATTTGAGTGTCCTCCCCTATCTTAACTGCCCCGGGCAGAGACCATCTTTCAGGTCTGTCAGCACAGGTCTTAGCGCTGTGCAATAAAAGCTCCTAGGCATTACAGTGAAACGTACAGTATTCTTACGGTAAGATTTACTGACATTTAGTGAATGTGAGCATGCAAGACTGACTATTTTCCAAATTGAAGGTGGTGCAAAGAATAAGTGATCAGACTAAGTTAGGAATGTCCTAACCAGGCTGTGAGATATTCCATTTTAAAACCCTTCCAGGTAGAGATATCCACCTGGTTTTCTTTTGCCTTTTTTTTCCAAATGTGATGTTTCTGCCTAGAAGAACATAACAGAGATTCTGGAGAGCTTTTTTTTGCATTCACAATGAAGAGCAAAGGGGTGCACTTTCTTAAGTAACAACATTTTTACAGATTCCTCAGTAAAACTTTCAAGAAGGCCTCTCTCTAAAGGTGTGAGCCAAGGCCCAGGGAAGCTACTGGGAGTTTTGCCATTGCCTTTACTATATTTTGGATTTGACGCTACTTGATTAAGCAGCAGACGCTGCCAATCCCAAATAGTACATTACTGTGCAGCTCCCAACCTTTTTCATGCAGTATTTATACAGCACGCTCCAGGCAAGAAGGTGTCATTTTTAGCTACAAGAAAGCTTTTAGCTTCACAATGCCAGACAACGCAGCAGTGCTGTCTGCCCTCTCCGGTGGGGATCCTGCTCTTCTCCCCTGCTCTTCTCCACTGTTACAGGCAACCAAGGGCAACCAATTCCCTTTGTGTGAACAGGCACCAACTAAGAGGACATGGCATTAAAAAAAAAAAAAAAAAAGGAAGGTCAAAAAAAAATAAGCCATCTCACATTAGAAGACCCAGCTGTTTCCTCCCAGATGACTAAATTAAAGAGCTTGTACGTCACCTCCTGCCTCAGGTAGGGTCAATTGAATCGTTCTTCCTGTTTAATCCATACGAAATGGAAAACAGTTTTTGAGGAAGAAAATGACAGAATACAAGGGTACTATTTTCTTCATGCAATATACTTTTATCAGATAAATTAGAAGACTGTTTTACTAGCCAAAGAGATGAATAGGAAATGCTGCCACAGACTTCCTGAGTGGCCTTGGGCCTGTCTCAGCCCCCCCAGGAGGGTGCCCGCACAGTCCCATCTCACAGGGATAGGAGGAGGGCAATACAGCAGGGATTTTGAGCTGCCCATGGACAGAACTGGGTAAACACGTGGGATCTACAAAGAGGCAGCCCTGGGACGCGGGGAGTTTGGGCTCTATTTCCTATTCCACCACTTGCTTCCTAAGGAAGCCTGTTAATTTCTCTTTCTCCCATCTCCCGCTCCGAGCAAGGGACGTGGTTCACTCCCTCCAGTCCTCTCCCCTCCCTTTTAGCTAACAGCAATGAGACTGGGGGAATTGTGGCCCCAACACCGCAAGTTGTGCCGCACATGTGGGCCCCACCACCTATCCACTCACACACTCAGGCTCTTCAGAAGCCACTAAGGTCACTGGCAGTTTGCAGCAGCTGAAAACATTCGTGCTATCTCTGAGGACAACACTCCCCCTGGTAACTAAGTCCTAGTTAAAATCAATAGTGGAGTCTTAGTCGCATTTAAAATGGAAGGTGGAGGCTTTTGGAGCTGTTACTACCATCCTCAGCTCAGGGGTTTGCAAAAAGCCTTTCACTGAGCTTCCTCCTGGCTGCCCTCCCCACACTGCATGCTCAACCACACGAAAGCCAATACAGGCAGCTCACTGGGAATTACAGCCTCCTGTGTTATTTCGCTCTGCTCTGAACACAGTAGATGGAGTACAGCAAATCTGGATAACTACCTTGTGCCTCTATTCATTTTTAATCTATTTCTAAGGCTAAGGACAGCCATTTACTTCACAAACTGCTGATTTCAGATATTACTGTATCTTGGTCGCTATTTCTAACCCACAGCTCCACTGGAAGGAAGGATTGTGAGTGCTTCTTAATCCATTCTTGCACAAAGCCCACTGAGCTACCCTCTGAGAAGAGCCTGAGTTACAGAGTTAACAAATGCCAGATAGCGCATGGATGACTGAAGTGTCCTGAGGCAGGTTTGCAAGCCTATTGCCTTGAAGAACCTCTAAGAACCATGGCTCTCTTTGGTACCTCTTGAGACTACAAATAAGGTAACATGGAAGGGATCCCCAAGAGGGAGGACTGCATGCAGGTATGGCACTAGAAAGGCAAGAGGATGCTGAAAGAAGGCAGAAAGTGCATCTTTCAAGGCAGGAAAGAGAACAGCCCTGTACATTATACCAGCCTCATAAATAACTGATGACTGAAAAGCAAAAACCCAACACAGCACAGAAAATAAACCTCCGCTGCTAGAGAAAGCTTCCACTTCCACAAGCAGCATTTCTCTCTCCTTTGTCACTGCATTCACTTATCAGTGGAAGTCCTCTGATCACTATTAGGTGTGGATAGCTTTGGACCAGAAAAGTTAGTGTTCTCCCTCCCACTATTCTCACTCCCTAAGCTATTTGAGGGCAGGGACAAAGAGTGAGACCAAGCTGCAGAGAACTGACCATCCACAGCTTCCACATTTTTTGTCAATACTGACTTCTTTTTCTTCCTAATGTGTTTCATCAGAGTCTAAAAACAATGAAGGTTTTGTAGACTGCAAAATTCAGCAGATTTGCAACTAAAACAGGCAGAATAATGGAAATCATCCTGAAAGAAATATGTCTACCCTGACAGGGTGGGGGTCTACATACAGAGGAAGCCACTGCAAGGGAAAAGGGAACATTTTACCCTGACCACATTCCTCATGAGCTCGCCTTTGCTCTGCATGCAGGGGATCACAGCCATCTTTGACATAACCCTTACCAATGCATGGAAGTTCAATGCCAAGGAATGATGAAGTCACCGGAGCAGCTTGCTAATTTTCTGGCTCTCTCCCAGCATCCCAAGCAAAGATAATAATTCAGACCAGTGAGTCAAATCAGATCATAGGCCCTAGAAGCAAGGCCACACAGCATTTCTTAATGGGAGAGTAGAAGAGGACAGAAAACAGATCAGAAGTCCTAAATAATTGCTTTGTCTCCTCATGCATTGTTGCCTTCTGTTTCATGTCAGGTCCCTCATTGATCTGCACCTCTAGACCACAGGCTGTGAGAGCTCCAGGAGTACTATGTCCCATTCACTCTGGAAGAAATCTAGCTCACATTCTCCAGCTTTGCAAACTAAAATGGTAAAAAAAAAAAAAAGATAAACAAAAACAAACAAACAAAAACAAATCTGGGCTTTTACCCGTGAGTTGCTGGTACTTCCAGCACAACTGGCACATGTTGCTCCTCAGCTCAAACTTACAGGTAGGGCCTCATTGGAGAGGCCAGCTGATGACCCAAGCAGGGGAGAATCCAGTTCCTTCTCCCATGGAAGCAATGGGGGACCAACATAAGGCCAAAGACCCTTGTCACTAATCCCATAATGTACCCAGACCTTCCTCCTCGGCGCTTGTTTCTGTACCACTGGCAGCCTGCAGTGAAGAGAAACAAAAACATGAAGACATCTGCTCGTCAGTGACTTGCACTGAAGAGCCTAAGTAGTGAGTAGGGACAGCTAAGATAAATGATCAGTGTGACCCTGGTGGTGCAAGTTTTTGCTTCTGACCACACTAACATTTTACAGTCAGTCACTTGTGACAAGTGCACTCATATTCTCCTGGGAGCAGCACTGAAAACCTGCACAGCAAGATGCAGTCCCTCACAGTAGGGACATGCCAGCAACCCCAGCAGATTAGCTACCACCTCCAAGCAGCAGAGGGATTCCTACAAGAGCCATCACAAGACATCTGGGGATGACACTAGGAAACAGTTACCCTGGGGAGGAATCAAGGGCAATATGCAGGCATCTCAGGTGGCTTAAATCAGCAATATACCTCACTCATTTAACTAGAAAGAAACAGGGCAGCTACTTCTAAAGCAAGTATTTTACCTTCATTCCATACAAAGCTGAATAACAAGCACAACTGCAACAGGAATAGAGTAGCACTAAGAGAGGAAATTGGGACTGTTGAGCACATCCCTGCCCTTGGGTTAGCCCAGAGACACTTAGTGACCTCGGCACTGACCTCAAGCATATAAATGTCTAGCAAGATAATGCACATCAGTAACTGTCCCATCCTCTGCGGAAGAGCAAGCGGTCAGGGGCGAGGGGAAATCCCCTTCATTTGGCCTCTGAACAAGTGCTTGTCATTACCCAGGCCAACTGCAAAACTGTGAGCAGGTGAAGGTGCTAACCTTCGTGATAACAGCACCAAACACATCTGGCAGACAGAGGCACCTTGTGGGGAACTTCCAAATGAGGCAGACATTTGGGTAAAGAGTGAGCTATCTGCCCAAAGATAACCTGGAAACAGAGAGAGGAGAGGGGAGGGGAGAACATGTCCTCTTTAAACTCCATTATGGATGGATAAGAGAGACAGACATCAACAGTGTTTTGCTTTGTTTTTTAGAACAAGAGCCTATTTCTGTTCTGGGATCATTTCATTTTTAATTTGGACAATTCAGACAATCACAATTTCAGACTAAAAGCTAGAGAAGATACCCCATAAACAGATTAAAATTGAACAGCTGAAAAAAGCTGTTTAAAACTTAGCAGATAAGGAGGAAGAAATTTGGATTTTGTTAGCAGCTTTTTCTTTTCAGAATGAAAAACTGGCACTTTGAACCATTAACTGAAATGTCCTAACCCACCCAGATTCACCACATCATTGCTCAGCCAACAAACGACCCCCGTTGTGCCAAGGGTCTTTCCAACAAACCCAGACTTGACCTTCCTGACATTATCCTTGTTAAAAGAAAAGGGGAAGGGGGAAGTAAGGAAGTTTAATGTATTTTATCAAGCACAATAAATTTTTAGGGACAGCCTATATGGAAAAAGAAATCTAGAAAGTCAAAAGCTATAAGAGCAGCAGTAATTTGTACTAGGGCTATACCATACAAAAGGCACGTGATAAACCATCCAACCTTTGTTTATTGTTTCACATGCCACCACCCAGGGCCTTCGGCTGGCTGGGCAGCGTTGCGCGACTCAGCTGCCGTCGGGGAAGCATTGCAGACTCCTTCCCCAGCAGCAATTTCCCTGCGGAGAGAGCTGTCTGGGTTCATCTCAAATAGCACGGGATCTACGATCTTAATCTCTTCCCATGTGCAGAGCCCTACAAATCTTCAGCAAGGTATTAATCTCTTTAGAAGTTTCCCGCACAGCGATCACACAAGTGGATACACAGAGCTGCCGCCTTTCTTTCAGTTTCTTGAGTCAAGGCCACAAACACTACCCATATATCACGAAAGATGCCTGTCCCAGGGAATGATTCCTGGCATCTAGGCCAGGCAGTACAGGCACTTACACGCTGTTCACATTTAGCTCTCTCTGCATATCCACAGTGCCTAATACTTGCCTTCATCTCCTCTAGGCTTCACTGCAGTTCTGAAAGATCAGTTTGGCTGTCCCAGCCAAAGACAGCTGAAATGTTGCAGCACATACAATTGCAGCAAATTGCAATCTGCTTAAATCTAGGAAATGAAGAAGAGGCCAAGACTTAGACCTCTGGGTTAATCCACTCATCTAAAAGCAAGGGATTCACATGTAAATCAATGACTGTTATTTTTAATTGAATTACTCCAATGGTTATTTGTGAGCCAAGACCCTATTGTGCTCAATACTGTACAACCAGAGATTGAGAGTCAGTGGGATGCAAGGCAGACACAACACTACTCAAACAAACCACTTAGCCTAGGAATTTTTTGAACAAGAATCAAGCACGTAGGAATATGGAACTATTATACAAAACAGTAACAGAAAGGTTGTACAGGGAGAGAGATGAAGGGAAAGAAATAGGTTTTCCACTACAAACACAATAGAGAGCTTTTTTTAATAGTTTAGATTGCTGTTGCTAAAATGCAATGTCAACAGTCTCCAAAGAAATTCAGAAAAGCATTTCAACAGAAAAACTCAGAATATATTTTGTTTCAAATCTGTAAAAACAGGTCTTACATCTCCGTTTTTTAGTTATCTTCAAATTGATAAGAAATGAGTAACACCAATTTCCCTTAGTGATCAGAAAGGCATTGTTGCCTGTTCTTTTGTATATATTTGTGCTCGGTGGAGCTATTAGACTTCTCTACGGAGGGGTCACAGGCTCTGATGTTGAACTGCAACAACCTTTCAGGTGAGATAACAGCCTGCAGCTGAGTCTGCCACAATTCACAGCGACAATGTGCAAAAGCTACAGAAATCTTTGCCACACAGAAGCAATGAACGAGTAACGTGGCCTGAACGCACATATCCAGTTGGCAAGCTGAGAAACATGAGACCCAACCCTTCCATGCCTATGAACTGGGCACAAGACCTCTAATTCCCCAGCAAAGCAGGGCTTCAGCTTTACATCCACAAGTCAGCATCTCCCAGCAACACAGTGCCCTCTAGCCTTAAGTTGGATTACAGTTTAAGCCTTAGAGGAAAAAGCTCAGCAATATGAAATACTAATACATAGCTTTATGTCCGATCTTTGGCCTTATCTTTCAGGCAACCCATCCAAATGGTGACCGGCTCCAGAAAAACCTGGCAGGCAGGCAGTGCCAGGAAACACGGCATAGTAAGATTGATTTCACACCAGATGCAACACCTCCTCAGGCTTTTCCTTACCTAAGTGAGATGATTACCTTCTGCACCCACAAAATCCAGCCTTCTGCACGTTTAAAGACAAGTTGTGTTTTGAGAAGAGAATTAAATAAAGGTTTAAATAAAACTCAGAAATGGAGCTAGATGGGGAGAAAAAAAAAATGCCTTTTCTACTAACGTGGATGGGCAAAAGCTACACCACTGCATGGTGTGAACTCCTGGAGGCAAAGACGCTTCCACATGACACCCTGCAGGACTGAAGTCCGGAAAGGTTGCTGAACACCCTCATCGGATGCTGTGGCAGCAAGGTGTGAAAGGAGGAAAGTGAAAGAGAGATGAAAGAGGATCTAAACGTTGAGTCTGCCTCGATAACTATGCCAGCCAGCTGCCCCTTTCAAAAAGGTCTCTACGTAACTTTACAGGAGAAAATTTTACGAGAGCAGAGACTCATTCAGCACCGCTGGGTCACGGAACCGACAGAGGAAACGGGGAGCTCAGAGAGCTGTCCCGTGCTGTGCTGTATCTTGCTGAGGAAGAGGGAAGGACGTGCCTTCGGAGGGGAAGGAAGCTCCGAAATGATAACATTAAGGGAAGGAAAAAAAAAAAAAAAACAAAACAAAACAAAAAAAGGACAACGGAGAGGATGAGGTAAGGAGGAAAGCCAGGCTCGCAGAGCTGGCCCTCGCCGTGCCGACGGCTGCGGGCTCCGGCCCCGGGGCAGCGCGGCACGGTGGCGGCCCGGGCGCCTCGCACCTGCCCCGGCGCGGGGCAGCTCTGCCCGGGGCGCGGCCCCCGCGCTGCCCGCGACGCGCTTCCCGGCCGCCACTCACGTAGTGCTTGGAGGGGTTCCGCCTCTTCTCCACGTCCACCACCGTGGCGTCCAGCACGCTGTAGGACAGCATCTTCGCGGGCTCCGCGGCTCGCTCCGGCCCGGCCCGGCGGCGGCGAGGCGCCCCGCGGCGCTGGCTGCACCTCCGCCGCGCTGCCCGCCGCGGCGATGCCGGCCGGCGCGGGGGGCGGCAGGATGCCCCGGCCCGGCCCGGCCCGGCCCAGCTCCGGCTCCGCCCCGCGCCGCGCCGCGCCGGCGGCTCCCCCCCTCGCGGCGGCGGCCCGGCTCCGCGCCCCGCCCGCTGCCTCCGGCTCCGCGGCGAGTGCGGCGGCGGCCGGGAGGGGCCGGACCGCGCCGCCGTCCCCGCCCCCGGGCGGCCCGGGGGGCGCGGAGCCGCCGCCGCCGCCGCGGCGGGACGGGACGGGGCGCGCCGGGGCGCCGCCGCCCCCGTGTGGCGGGGGCCGCGCCCGCCGCGACATGGCGGCGGCGCCCGGCGGCCCCTCGCCCGGCCGACCCGGGGCCTCGCCGGGGGCAAGGCCGGGCCGGCGCCCTCCGCCGCCGCACGAAGCGCCCGCAAGGTCGGCCCCGAGCGCCCGCCGCGGGCGCGCGAGGGAGGCCGAGGACGCGGGGCCGAGGCGCCCTCCCTCTGGGGGACGGCTGCTGGCCCTCAGGCCCCCGCCCCGCTCGGGGCTAGCCGGGGATCAAAGGTGGAGGAGCACCGCACCGACCGTCTCTCTCATGGGGGCTTTTACGGCGATAAACGTACTTCGGCTCCCTGCGTACGTTCGCACGCACGCGGGAAGCGGCGTTACCTCCCGCCATCACCCTCCAAGAACAGCTTGCTCTCGCAGTTAGACCGCTTCCGTTCACTAACGCATCACAGCCTCACGCACGGTTGTGCCGGAGCCAAGAGGACTCGCGTCGGATCGGCCGGCCCTCAGCTAGCGTTACGAAGTTCGTTAGCCATTTTGCCAAATTGACTGAAGTCACCAAGACTCAAGGCTCTTCAACAGCAGTCCGAACCCCCTTCTCTATAAGCTTCCAGAGCGCTGATGACTGGCCTGGCTGCCCCGCGCAGCCCTGCTAGCCTGGACGCTCAGAAAACTCCAGATTCTGAGGAAAAAGAACCGTCCATCCCCACGTGATTTCCTTATACGCGCTACCAGCAAATTTCTTCTGTATCGCATCTTTTGTGTTGCATTATTAGCCCTTCAATAACGATCAAAAGATACACATTGGAATTACCAAGCCATAGATACAGTAGCCTAAAGGCTGATCTTTGAAAGCAAGGAAGCCCAAAGCTGGTTTCCACGAGCAACTCAAAAACGAGGCAGAACCATCAGCATACGGCAACAGGCTGCTGCCAGGCAGCGTCGAGGTGACTGCTGCGTAATTCAGCCTACCCGGAGAAAGATACTCTGATCCAGTTATCACAGATTTGAGCCTTTTATGTAATTATTATTTTATATCACTGTCCCCAGAAATCCTGCCAGGAGCAGATCCTCCATGCTGTTGTCACATATATTTATAGTCTCTGCTGTGAAAAAAATATTTTCTTAAGAGTACGTGGAAACAGAAGAGATGGATTGCAGCTTGCAATCCATCCTTTCTCTCTGTGGGCAGCTGCTAGGTTACCCGGAGCTGGAGAAGGATTTTGGTTGTGCCTTCTCCTCCTCCATCCTCAGGTACCATACACCAGAATGCACACCAAACCAGTGAGGTGACGCAAAACACTAAAATTCTAGCCTGCCATCCTGGGCTGGCGAGCAGGAGACCAACTTCTGGTAACGGGACGGGGGCAGAGGGGAAAAGCTTGTGGGCCCATCTCTGCTGTTGCTTTTCAGGCTTGCCTGTCTTTCTTCAGTGCACTCTCTTCCCTCCTCTTCTCTGAGGGACCTCCCACCTCTAAGCCTCATGCATGACACAAGATGGCATGGTAATCACTAACATTAGAAACCTTTTCTGTTTAGACTGGCCAAGGAGTCCCTGGTGGGCAGGGCAAACAAAATTCTTCCTTGAAAATGGAAATATTCAAATAATCCACTGATAAAAACATGCTTGACTTAGCCAGACCTTTAGTCTCAGAAGCCTCTTTCCTGTGACCCATTATCAATAGCAGAAACATAGGAGCTACACACAAACCTCTTCTCCTATCACTGCCTAAAAGAGAATAAAAGCTCCTCCCCTCATCACTAAAAACACTTAGGGTTCGTTTTTAATCAGCTTTCAAGATATTTCATTGTGAAAGAAAAAAAAAATACCTCATTGTCCAAACACTGCCCCATCTTTCCTGACATTCTTGTGGACTGACATCTTTTTACTGGTAGTCTTTTCTAGCTCTTGCAAGGAAGGAGCTTTATTTTCAGCCCAACCAGCTATAGGTGCTTTGGAGTTTGTGCTCCCTTGGTGCCTACCCCGCTCTGTCATGATATCTGGTCCTTTGTTCACCTTTTGTCTGTTCAAGTCTCCACCACTCTGAATAGCCTCCTCCACCTGCAAAGTCCGCCAGGCTGTTGTACAGATACGGCTGTGCTCCTCCATCGCCCGCTTGCTTTACACGAGCACCCTCACCTTCCACCCTGCTTGCTTGCTCCATCCATCCATCCACACAGGAAATGTGTGTTGCTAGGGGCACGGGCTAGTTCTTCAGAAATACATACAACACCCAGTCTAGTGGGAGTCTGATCCCAGACTATTGCAAGACTGGCAGAAAATAACCAAACCCCGTTATTATACTGGAGGCTTGGGAAAATTTGCTCCTCTCTTAGGCAGCAGCTGCGAAAAAGGAGCTGACAGTGCCTGCCCAACCTTCGTGCTGGAGAGCCAGGCTCAAGACACTGGGACTCAAGGAGAGAAAAACAGAGCGTGCAGCTCAGAGCACTGCAGCCTTGCTGGATAACTGACCCCCCCCCCAAAGATCCTGTACCTGACTAGGACTGTGAACATAAAGGGCAAGGCACTGCAAATTTGTAGGAAAATTATACTTCTAGGGGCTTTATCCTATATCTTCTAGTATTTAGTTTTTTTCTTAAAGTCTCAATTACTGAAGTTGTGTCGTTACATGGGAATACCACTACAGTTATTAATAATAATTCCAATTTGAATAATATAAATATCAATATTAACAGTTAATTAACCTTTACACACACCTGATTCCAATAAAATTAACCCAAGGAACTCCCTGGAAAATTCAGAGCTTTGAAGACTGCGATGAAACAGCTGTTTTAAATGTTTTTCTACTCATTTGCAGGTCTTTGGGCAAGGAGTTATTTTATTGACCAAACAGGTAATCAGATTGTCCTCACAGACCTAATACAGCTACAGCCAGCAACCTAAGTTCTGCTCCAATTACAGCAAAATTTGATACATGACAGAATGTGTGTGACAGTCTCAGAACAGGAACATGACTTGAGCTTGAGAGGATTTTGTCATGCTGACAATTTTTTTGTAAATAAGCATTTGAGTTGTAAATTGAAAACATTTGGATCATGAAATGAGTGAGAAAACAAAACGAGGGATGGACTTTTCTGTGCTCCATTAGGACCATTTTTGCTGTCTCTTATTAATTCATGGCATATCACTGCGGATAAGTAAAATCCTCTGAATATTAACTAGCGTAGTATAGCCCAAGTACTCTTTGTGTAGTGGCTCAAGTGCTGTTTAAAGATGGCCTTTCATTCTTGCTTTTGATTTTCTATTTGCCAGAGGCGGGCAGCTTGGTCTGCCCTTGAGACGAACTCTGGGTTTTTAATGTCTTCCTGTCCCATTAGCCCTGAGAGCATGTAAGGGTGCTCAGTACCTCGGGGGAAGCAACGGGCCCAGGAGCTCAACCGTGAGGGGGAAGGGGAACGTCTCAGTGCAGTGCATGACAGATTAGCCACACAGCTCATTACTGGCAACTAGAGTTGCATGCATAATCTGCTAGACATGGCACTAGAGATGTGCCCCTTAGGGGTTTTTTTGGCTCTGATGTACAACAGCACAACACAGAGCCTTTGTTACACTCCCATCTGAGCTACTGTACTTACAGAACTCCAGCGTCTTAAAAGGGCTGCTTTCCATGCAGCTCTTCCACTTCACAGTCTCCATATATATGTCTTTTGATAAGAGTGATAAGAACAGTAGAGCCTGTCTGGCATTCAAATCTCAAGCGCTGAAACACAAAGCCAAATGCAATCGTCTTTCCCCAGTTTTTAAAAAGTGAACTGTGTGTCGACTTCTTGGGAGATTACTGCTCTCCAAATAGAATTCACATTGGGGGTAAATAGGCCTAGCTAATGCGGCACAAGAAAGTCAAAGAAACCAGCTGCAGTGCCGGCAGACCAACCCCCTAAGCACAGTAGCATGCTTCCTCCCCACCAGCCTCCTCCCCAGGGAGAGCTGCTCCATTAACCCCTCTGCACTACCTAGCATAATAGAAAAAACAAAATAATCATTTTCCCTGCTAGCAGCGCAAGTGCTTTCCTAAAAGCATCCAGCTTTTACCTACATTATAAAAGAGATGCTTCACCCTCTTTAGTTAAATTATAGATTATCTCGTTTTTAAGGCAGTTCTCTTAGAATTTAATCTTGTCACAATTACGGTCATTTTTCAGGCCTCTCTTACAGGAGTTACGGATGAAAGACTTCCAATAGTGGCATGCGCGTGTTCTGTTTAGGATAGTAGTAGCAAATCGCACACTGTTTTCCATCCAAGTACACCTTGTACTTTTCCACTGTTATGAAGGTTTTGTGGATATTTCATGACATTGTTAAAAAATAAAACAAAGCAAACCCAAACCACACGTTCCTGTAGGCATAATATAGATTTCAGGCATATGTTTGAGACAGCTGAAGTTTATCCAGCTAATCACAGGTTTGGCTTAGGATCCCCCTGGTTACTTCACAGATGCTGTCACTGATTTCAGTTTCCTTCACTGTTGTTTAAAAAAAAAAAAAGGACATTTTGATACCAGCTTCTGCCTCAATCTCTGCAAAATATTTGGCAATCTGGCTTGTTACAAACAAAGTAAAGGTTGGAAGAAGTAGTCTTTCTTTGCATTTTCTTCCCATGGTACCTCTAAGTACATGTATAGCCACTGAGTCCTGTATACTAACAGATTTAGAATTCCCATCCAATCCTTTTTCAAGCTTCAATTTCCTTGTTCATTCTTTTTATTCATTCAACCCCCTCTGAAACAAAAATTTTATTTGCTTGCACATTCACTGAAAAAGGTTGTAGAGTTTAACTGCCAATATTCAAACTAGAACATTTGAGAGGTAGATTGTGAATTGTAAAAACGTACTGATAAAACCTTATGAACTGCAGGGTAAAACCTGCAGTCGTACCACAGATGACAAAAGCCAAGCTCAACACCACAAAGAAAAATCTGTAACATGCAACCCCTGCCACTCAGCGCTAGAGTGCATTAATTTTTCTTTTTCTTTTAAATTATCTTCATGCATATTGAGCAACCCACTTTGCTTTTGCAAAGGTTTCTTTAGGAGGAGCACTTCCGGACCTCCTCCGAGCAACATCGCCCCATGAGCATACACGAGATATTCTTCAGTCACCCCCAGGTTAGACTTTGCTAGGCACTAATGGTGATATCTGGAAAACCAAATACTGTGTAGGATGTTTATTGCTTGGAAAAAAGGATGAGATCATCCAAAACCAGAGAACTTCTCATGGAAAGCAGAGCTATAGTTTCTCTAGCAGGACCTGCTGTAGGCGTGCTTTGCAGCTTGGAGCACTGCCGCTGCCTGATACACTATCCAGTTAATTCCAGTCATTTATTTGGATCCATCCCACAAGCATGTGTTAAGCCATGGCCACGCAGCACCAGGAATGAAACTCTAAAGACCATTTCACTAATAAGAGTCTTTCTCAGCCCCTGGAAAAGTGGCTCTTTTCCTCTGCAGGCAGGTCACTAAAAGGGAGCTGAACAGATGTAGAGCACCCATGAGACAAGGGCAGCCTCTCCCTTTAGGGCAATTTCCTTCAGTTAGCGATACTGTGTCTAGGCAAGAAAATATCCCAAGTCTGACAATCTACCCCTTAAGATTTACATTTGAACCTTTGAGCTTCAGGTTGCATTCACAGCAGCATCTTCAAAGCTCTAGTACTCCGAAAGAAAGAGCATTTCTGCATTTCTTGCCTTCCCAAAAGCAGGAGACACACCTGCTTGGCTCACCAAAGTTGTATACTGTCTTTACAAAAAAGATCCATGCATGCTTCATTATAGACAGCAGCAAAAGCATAGTCACACTTTGCCCCTCAGAAAACTACCAAACATTACTTGACCTCCAGAAAGCATTACGTTGTCCAGAAATGTTGATGCTCAAAGATACTTTGGTGGCCAATTCTTATTTAATACCTAACTGTAAATATCTGGATCAGTCCTTTAAAAAAGACAAAATAATGCAGAACAGAGGAACTGTTAAAGGACAGTATGAGGAAAAGCACATGAATTACATTGTTGTATATATAAATCTGTCCAAGTGTTTATGATAAATGTTCTTTTACTCAAGTTTTTTTCCTGTCCTCATTTCCTCCCTTGCTTTCTAATTGCAGAAAATGAAGTAGTACAAGTCCTTGCTTTCATTATATGTTACACCTGCTGCCTGTCCTGAAACAGATGTCTGGACCATCATTAGCCAATGATTCCTTAGTTTTTGTCAATGGGACTAATTTCAAACAGCTTTTTGTTAAATCCTCCTCTCTCTGCTTCCTCTGTATTTCTCATCCTTTCCTGCATTCAGAGTTCCAACAAAAACTCCTCTCTGTATCAGTTTGCTCCTGTTATGTTTGTCCTGGATCACTGAACTCACTGAAGAACAAAGAGAAGGATTATAACTACTTCGAAGCAGGAATTAAGAGACATTATTGGTGGGGGGGGAGACCGGGTGAGGGAAGAAAATAAGACAGTATCAGTCAGCGGTGGAGGCTGATAACACTAGCTGGCCTTTTATGGTTCAGGAGTTTGTGGACATTACAGCAAAGGAACATTTTACATGCATGCAAGGACAGCTCCTATGCTCTCAATGTGAATGACATTTTTGATAACAGGAGAAAAGCCCAGCTCCAAGCACCCTCTTCATTTCCCTAACACCTTGCATACCTGGCCAAAAAAAGCACACTTGAGAAACAAGTAGGCCTGCAAGGCATGGATGACTCAGTTGTTGAGGGAGGCACTTGAGGGAAATGATTTCTCCCTCTCATTTCCAAATATCACCTTAATATTTGGAAGAAGTCTCTACTATAGGAGGAACTGTGAACTTCCCAGGCCAGCAGACTTCAGCATATGCTTCATTTAATTATATTGGCTGTTACGCAGTGACATACATTTGTGGATTATTTTACCTTCTCCACAGCAGAGGTGGGAAGACTTTCTGTGCAGTCAGCGGCTTAGCTCCAGCCATTCCTCCAGTTTCCAAGCAAGAAAAGATTGTATGCTCCTTACATGCTGCAGATTCACAGCTTGCTCATCTCAGCTAGCCTAGCAGAGAGCTCCAGTTGTACCTGGTAGGAAAGGAGGGTTCATTCTTCCAATCAATAACAAAAAGCAAGCTGAAACAAGAGCTCTAGGACATGTTGTGCCAGGTTAATTGGCACCACACTGTTCAGTGGTTCAGCATTTGCTGGAAATGGTTCCTTTAGGTTATTTCTTTCTCTAGTGAATTCCTGGCTATATTATGTTCAGGCAATCTCATTAATCTGGGCTGGTTTCAACTTGTAAATTACTGTGACTAGATTATTATAGTCCCCATTGCACATTTAAAAGATATTATTGGGGAGGGGTTGGCATCCCTAACAATCAGTTTCTCAACTCTGTACCCTGACATAGATGTTATATCTTTACCAGATTTTACCAGTTTGATTCACAGTTTCCCCTCATCCATGTCTACCTTGGGGTGAACTCCACTAGGAAACTTCAGCAGAAACAGTCTCGTCATTTCTCAAAACAGCATTGCAGAAGTAGTTCTTATGGCAATAAAAGATACAAAAACAGGTTTCTTGGGACTGTCTTGTACATGGTTTCTCTACTGGTGTATAACCGTGTTTGTTCTTTCCCCTCAGGATGGGCACTACTTTGGGCCTCCCTTGTCTACCAGTGCATCTATTCTCTGGAAGCACATAGGACCATAATATCTCAGGCTTCTCAGCCACTTGTAACACAACTGGCCAACAGACTACCAAGTTGCTTGCAATGGTGAGATAGAAAAGGTTGATGAATGCCCAGAAACAAAGTATAATCACATCCATGTAATTTTTTTTAGAAAAATCAGGCTGACAGTAGACACACTAACTAGTAGACTAAAAGTCCACAACAACCACCAATTTTACTGATCCTGTCTGTGATAAAATCTGAGCACGGACTTGAGGCAAAAGGCTTCTGTTAAGGGTATGGCTTGTGCTTGCTCAGGTTTTGGAAAGATGCAAGTATTTGAATTTTTAATTATATGTATTTCACACTTGGACACCTGCTAGAAACCTACACGTAGGCGTCTTTGAGGGTGCTCCAGGATGCTGGGAGGCAAGGGTGTGGGAATTTTCCTTGAAATTGTAGCTCTTTCGTGCTGCAAACAATATGGAGAGGAGAGCTCTAGACCAAAGAGGTTGATGCCTGCCTCTTTTGGAGCACAGAGGAGGAGCAAAGCGCAGCCTCCTAGAAGCTGAATAAACTGTGAACACATGATGTCAGCTAGGCAGGGTGTCATAAATAGAAATAAAGAGCAGTGACAAGACAGTATCAGAGGCTCTGAGGATATTTAAGCTAAGAAAGAGAAAGGGAGCAAAGTACAGAGGGACGAGGTTTGACCAGAATCTGTGGTACAGGGATGAACCATGGAACTATGACTAAAATGAAAGATCTAAAAAAAAAGACAATTACGGAGCAGTGAGTATAGAGCAGAAATAGGTTGAAAAAAATGGAGGAGGAAAGACTCTATGCCTGACAGAGCCTAACACTGGGAACAAAATCCGAGATTCCCAGCTCAGCATTTCCCTGCTGCCAAATATCCACAGAAATCTTTCTATAATGCCAGGGCAACTAGAGGATGGCAACCAATTGCTGTTATAACTATTCCTTTATCTCACATGGCTGAACTTTTATTTGCCCACTAGCCTCCAGGGTTGGAGAGGGAGGGTGGAGACCTGACTGAAAGACAGTAAAGAAGAACATAGCACCACGCTGGCAGGAAGTTTCAAAATTCAAGTTGTCACTGAGATCTGAACTTGCTCCCTTTCCATTTAGATACAATTCCTGCTAGGCATATCTTTTCCCCACAGGATTGCTTACTCCCAAAGTAAACCAAATAGCAATTCCTTAAGCAGGTTTCTAATACTTTGTCCCATAATTACCCATGTGCCTCCATGCCTTACAGGCTACTCATTGATGAATTCCTATCCTAAATAATAAACTAGAACTTCTTCTGTTTATGGTGTTCATCTTTGGAAAAAACAAGCATGAAGAGATCCACAAAAGGGACAGTTTAAGGTCACATAGCCAAACTTAAGCTTTTTTCATTTATTACCTTAACAAAAAAGCTTCATTTTTCAGGTAGTTTGTATAATACACATACCCTCAAGGATACAAACTTACAGTCCAAAGATTTGAGAACACAAACCCTCAGAAATCATTGACACGGACTTCTATTTTTAAGACATCATTATTTGTATTAAAGGTTTCCTGAGACCTTAAGAGGGAATAAGGCCTCAGAAAAATACGTTGTACAAATACAGACCAGGAGACCATCATTTCCTCAAAGAACCTGGAGTGCAAAACAGACAGGCAAAGCAATATGTATGGAAGCAAGAGTAGAGAAAGATGAATTGAAAGTAGAGGAAAGTACTAGTGGAAGCAGAACTAAGTCCCATCGCAGCATCTATCTGTTCAACTGTTTCCACACAACCACAAAGTTCTTCTCTAACAGCTCACACAGATAGTTCTCAAGAGCCTTTAATGATAAATCTTAAC